>NW_026294758.1:34239885-34839885 GCF_026119805.1 Tympanuchus pallidicinctus
TTTCCTTTTCTTTTCCTTTTCCTTTTCCTTTTCCTTTTCCTTTTCCTTTTCCTTTTCCTTTTCCTTTTCCTTTTCCTTTTCCTTTTCCTTTTCCTTTTCCTTTTTCTTTTCCTTTTTCCTTTTCCTTTTCCTTTCCCTTTCCCTTTCCCTTTCCCTTTCCCTTTCCCTTTCCCTTCCCTTTCCCTTTCCCTTTCCCTTTCCCTTTCCCTTTCCCTTTCCCTTTCCCTTTCCCTTTCCCTTTCCCTTTTCCCTTTTCCCTTTTCCCTTTTCCCTTTTCCCTTTTCCCTTTTCCCTTTTCCCTTTTCCCTTTTCCCTTTTCCCTTTCCTTTTCCTTTTCCTTTTCCTTTTCCTTTTCCTTTTCCTTTTCCTTTTCCTTTTCCTTTTCCTTTTCCTTTTCCTTTTCCTTTTCCTTTCCTTTTCCTTTTCCTTTTCCTTTTCCTTTTCCTTTCCCTTCCCTTTCCCTTCCCTTTCCCTTCCCTTTTCCCTTTCCCTTTCCCTTTCTCTTTCCCTTTCCCTTTCCCTTTCCCTTTCCCTTTCCCTTTCCCTTTCCCTTTCCCTTTCCCTTTCCCTTTCCCTTTCCCTTTCCCTTTCCTTTCCTTTCACTTCCCTTCCCCTTCCCCCTCCCCTTCCCCTTTCCCTCCCCCTCCCCACTCCCCCTCCCCATTCCCCCTCCCCCTCCCCCTTCCCCTTCCCCTCCCTTCCTCTTCCTCTTCCTCTTCCTGTTCCTCTTCCTCTTCCTCTTCCTCTTCCTTTTCTTTTTCTTTTTCTTTTTCTTTTCTTTTTCTTTTTCTTTTTCTTTTTCTTTTTCTTTTTCTTTTTCTTTTTCTTTTTCTTTTTCTTTTTCTTTTTCTTTTTCTTTTTCTTTTTCCTTCTTTTTTCTTTTTTTTTGTTTTGGTCATTTTTTCTTTTATGAAAGAAAATCTGCTAGTTTCAAGCAGTTGCCTGAATCTGAATTTCATACACAGAAAAGACTTGGCTATTAAAAGTGATTATGACTAATGAAGAGCCAGCCATACTCTGGATACGCCAGGCTCAGCATTGCCAGTGGGTGATGGGAGAAACTGTCCTGCTCTGCTCTGTGCTGTGTGGCCTCACCTCCAGCACTGGGTGCAGCTTTAGGTGTTACAACAAAAGAGGGACATCAAAAAAGCTGCAGAGAGTGTCCAAAGAGATGATAAAGAGATGGTAAAGATGCCTAAAGGGTCTGAGGTCAAGGTGTGTGAGGATCAGCTGAGGTCCCTGGGTGCATTCAGCCCAGAGCAGGGCAGGCTGAGGGGAGGCCTGATGGCGGCTGCAGCTCCTCACAGGGAGCGGAGAGGCAGCGCTGAGCTCTGCTCTGTGTGACAGCTGCAGGGCCGAGGGAACGGCATGGAGCTGTGTGAGGGGAGGGCAGCTGGGGGCTGGAGACAGTTCTGCACCACAGGGCGGTGGGCATGGGACGGGCTGCACAGGGCTGTGGCACCCAAGCTGTTGCAGTTGAGTGTCTGGAGAGCACTCTCAGATGTAGGGTTACAATTTTGAGTGGTTCTGTGTGGACCCAGGGGTTGGACTCAGTAGTCCTCATGGATCCCTTCCAATTTTGCATATATTGCGATTCTTTCAAATCCTGAGAAATATTGTTATTTTGCTGATTCACGGTCTGGGCTGTAATAATATTGCTGTCTCACAGTAAGAGTGGATGGGAGATACTTGGAATGGTGCTGTCTGCCCTGTGCCTGTGGGCCAGTGTCAGCTCTGGGAAACCACTCATCTCTCCTGCCTGTCTTCCTTGAAAAACCACTGAAACAAGTGCACACTTCTTTCAGGTCCCGTAATACCCCATAGGAGCAACCAAGTTATTCCTAGGAGTAAAAATTGTCATAGGAAATATAGAGAATCTTTTTCAAGTATTGTCCCTTCAGCTCCCATGACTGGACTTCCTGATGAAAGGCAGGGCAGGAGTTTAAGAGAGCAAAAGCAATTGGTGTTGCAATTAAAAAATAACAACCTTTACTGTCATGTTGAAGAGATTGTCAACTTCAGTACATAGTCAGAGGTAATCATCATATTCTGTCAGCTGTAGAAACCACCTCAGATAGCTAGAGATTATATAATAGGGCTGGAAATGAAATAGGAAACTGATTTATTCTTATTGTCCATTACTGCAATTCAGTCCAATTTATTTAAGGCCACTATCTCTCACTCTACGGAAAAATGCAAACATTCATCTTCATAGACTGTATCTTGGATACCAGTGGTCTGGATAATTAGTTTGTATTCTCTGTTCATGCTCAGTCCTTTTGTGTTCAGCAAGAAAGAGGAGTCTAATCATGCACTGTATATGTGGGCTTATGTATACATCAAAGTTTAAGCAAACAGGATATGTTTGTTACCTGAAAGTCAGCGATACACTCAGTTTTCTCTTAGAAACAGTTTTTATTTCTTTTAAACAATATTTATGTTCTCACATTTATATCGTCCATATTCCTACAGAAACCTCATTTTTCTTTCTGGAGTTGGAGAAATCTTTGTGTCTGGAGTAAGATGGAGATGAAGACAAGTGATGGCACAAGAGATTACCTAAATTTTCAGATAGATTTTGTTGTCCCTGTTTATCAGTACACCTGTCTAACACAACACACTTTTTTTTTTTTCAGACACAGATGCATCTTGTGCGTGTGTATGTGTGCGTGTACATGTCCCACTTTCAATGTGCGTATCCCATTTTCAATGATCCTGAAGTCCAAATTACTGCTTCATGAATACATACAGATTTAGCAAGCAGGAGCCCATCCTTCTTCATCTTCAGTTGAAAAAAAAACACCACCAGTGGGAAAACACTTCAAGAAATCGACAAGCAAAAATCATAGAATCACAGAATGGCCCAGGTTGGAAGGGACCCCAAGGAACATGAATCTCCAACCCTCCTGCCACAGGCAGGGCCACCAACCTCTCCATTTAATACTAGACTAGGCTGCCCAGGACCCCATCCAATCTGGCCTTGAACACTTTCAAGGATGGGGCATCCACAACCTCTCTGGGCAGCCTGTTCCAGCACCTCACCACTCTCTCTGTCAAGAATTTCCCCCTGGCATCCAACCTAAATCTCCCCTCTCTCAACTTAAAGCCATTTCCCCTTGTCCTGCAGTTATCAACCCTTTCAAAGAGTTGATTCTCTTGCTGTTTGTAGGCTCCCTTTAGGTATTGAAAGGCTGCAGTGAGGCCCCCCATGGCCTTCTTTTCCCCAAACTGAACAAGCCCAGCTCCCTCAGCCTCTTCATTTTCTCTTTCACTGCCTCCTGATTTTCTCTTTACAGAAACAATCTGTCCTCTTGTGTAATACTGGTATGGCATCAACCTCTGTGACATATTCTATGTGAGGGAAGGGTAGGGTAGGTTAGGGTAGGGTAGGCTAGGCTAGGCTAGCGGAAGGAAAGGGAGGGGAAGGAAAGGGAGAGGACCTTCTTGTTTGCCTAGGAGTAGGTGAGGAGGATTTGCTCTGCTGGAAATGGTGTAATGGGAAGTGGAAGACAAGCCACCTGAGGACAGAGACTTAGATCAGGTCCTATCAGAGGACTCCAGCAGCTCAGTGAATTTGCATGCTTAATTCCTGCTTTCCCAAGTAGCCATCAAATGACAACAGTCAAGCAGCAACATTAAGATTTTAAAAATAATCCAAAGACTAAAGCTGGTTTAGATAATAGACAAATCAGACAATGGTATTTGCAGAATAGGTCCTTATGTGCTCTCCATAAAGAGCCATACCCTGGAAAAATTGCTCTTTCATGATGAATTTCACATCAAAAACTATTAGGTAATCAGTGTACATGATATACACAATGAGTAAGCCCTCAACAACCCCATTAAGGTTACTTGTTGAAGCACAGAATTACCTACAGAAAGTCACTGTAAGTAACATGTATACATATATGCCTTACCCAAATGTTTATAGAGAGTTGAACTTTGAGCAACCCTTAGTAAGTGCAAGTGAAACTATCCTGTAGACAGCCCTCGCCCCACACTCATGTAGATTAGGGCTGCTGGAAAAGTCCCAGGAGACCCTTACAGCTGCAACAAGATATGTGCAGCTTGGATCAATTTAGGATCTGTCTCTGTCCTCTCTTAACATTTAAATACAGCCAGGAAAAAGAAAGAGCTCACACTTCAGTTTGGATGATAGAACTAAAAGTCTGTGCCTGGCCTGCCTTTATACTTTTCTGCAAAGAGCTATTACACATAGAAAAGTAAAATTGAAGGAGTGATTATTTTTCCTTGTGGTACCCACTCAGCATGTATGAATAGCTCTAGGGAAAAAAAGGAACCAGTCCACTCGTACACTGAGTTGATGTCTACTCCCATTGGCTGTTGACTTAGACAGGGGGTCTGTGATTGATACCAACTGGAGATTTGGCTGCTGGTCTGCTTCACATAGCATGGCACAGATTAACTGTTGAGTAGGCCAAAGTGGCTCATGAAATTCAGTCTATTTTCTTGAGTAGTGTTGGCTGAAGGCAAAGAAAATGGAGAAATTTTCTGGAAGCAAAAAAATACTTTGCTTTGGGTTTGGATTTATAAATCACAAGAAGTCACAGACTGTGTGCAGACTAAGAATTTTATAGGCTTTGCACTTGGTTCAAGTCCAAGCTCTGAATGTCATCAAGGCAGGAACTGAGGCCAGATCTCCTGTGTCCAAGTATGCTGTTTAATCCCCAGCTCTGAAAGAGGAGACCACCAGTGCTTTCTCTTTACCATCTTTGTGAGAGTGGTGTATAAAAATGCGAGCGAAATGTCAGCCAGTGCCAGTTGACAGTCCTTTCCTGGTTTTGTTTATTTATTTTCTTTTGTAGTTGTTTTGCATTGTGTGTTTAGTGTGTATGTTTTTGTTTTGGCTTGGTTTGGTCTGGATTGTTTGTTTGTTTGTTATGGAACTTTTTGGATTAATAGAAGGAAAGGATTATCCAGACACAGAGTTCATTACTCTCTTGGAATTTCTCTTCACCAGGCCCTTGTTGGAAGGCAATGACAAGCACCAAGGAGTGAACTGTCAAGCAACAAGCCCAGAAGAAGTCTTCAGGGAATCTGGATCGCTACTGAAGGCAGCACTGCTCCCTTGCAGCCTATTCCCCACCCAGTACTTCTCTGTGTCCAGAAATGAGATATCAGCTTCTAAATCTTCTACATCCTCCAGACATGTCTACCTGTTAGAGCATTTGTCTTAACTGATCACCAAACATGTTATGCGTACAATCATGACAAGATTTCATTCTTGCTCCTTAAAAACAAAACAAGACAAAGCGAAACAAAACAAAACAAAACAAAACAAAACAAATCAAATCAAAACAAAACAAAACAAAACAAAACCTTTTCTTAGTGTGAGAAACCTTACAAGAACAACCTGTTTTCAAGACATGGGCGTACCCGCAGGATATACAAAGTTATGAGCATGGATAGCAGCATTTTTTAAGTACATCTAGCCAATTGACAGCAGTCACTCCATCCTTAGATGTGTCCTCTAAGTAATACACTGTGGAAAGATTCTATTGGTGACATAGCAAATTTGTTCACCTGCACAATGGGGCAGAAAGCAGGCTGTCCTTACTTGATCTAGGGACTCAAGAGGGAAGTGCTGTGGGAATGAGGAAAGGACATTTCTGTGAAGGAGACCAGGAAGTGGAAGTGTTCAAGAAGTGCTGCCCTGCTGCTTGTTATCTTGTTAGCTAAACATCAGGATTTATTGCCAACTATGGTGGCTCTCTAGCCCTAAGAGAGACTCTGAAGGTTATAAGAAGATGACAATTATCTGGATGTGTTTTAGTTAATCTATTGTTGTACGAAGTGAACCAAGGTGAGACTACAACATGGGCACAGGCTGATCTCTCCAGCACATTAGAAAGCAAAGAATAACCATGACCTTGTGAAATCAATGGGAGTTTTTCCAGTGGCTCCAATGAAGCCAGAAAGTCACTCTGTGTTTTCCATAATGAAGGCTAAAGTGTCCTCTTGATTTATGAACCATAGGATCTTCTCTGATTCAGTGCACATTGTTTATTATTTTCTTCCAAAAATACTTTAAAAAGCTGAAGTATACCTCCATGAAACAAAGGCAGATAAACAAATGCATTTCAGTAAAATAAGGTTTATAACAGGAAGGCACAATGTGGACTTAGATTGCTAATTCCATTTTGTTACTGGTATAAATGCAAGTCACAGCAACACTTGTTTTCACAAGAGATTGCTGCAGCTTTACAAAAGGATCATAGCACTAACCTTATGTTAAGGATGAACAAACTGACATGAACAAAGAAATCCCACAGTTCCTAGTTCCAGTTAACTGCTTGTTAACCACGTTGGCCTTGCTAACTCTATTTGAACAAAATGACAACTTTTTAGAGAAAGCTTTTCAGTAACTTCTTGCTTCTGCTGAGTTTTGTGAGTCTGTCAAGGTCTCCACTTCAACAGAGTAGCTGTTTCATTTTATTATCTGAAATTCTAACTTGAAGAAGTAATTGTCTTCCTTTTCTTCTTACAATGTCTTCAGTCTTAATGAGAAAAAAAATCTTGAAAAATGTGATCTCATGGACCAAGATGATTCAAAACTAAGAATGGAGGTACTGTAAAAAAAATATTAAATTTTGTGTCCAATCATATTTTTGAGCTGCAAATGTTTGAAGTCATCAAGACCAAGAACACAAAAAGACCTTGGATCAGGCAACTCAGAGTAGCACTTCCATTCTTAGTATGATTTTCTGGTGGCAAAACAATCTGGTTACAGGAGGGTGCTTTAGAGTTTGGTGATTTGCTCACCAGGGAAAGAACTGAAATGATTAAAAAGGAATCACAGAATTACAGAACTGGAGGGGTTGAAAGGGACCTCTGAAGATCATCAGGAAGAAGGAAAAAAAAAATTCTATATAGAAGGGCCAAGGGGCAATTAAACAAAATGTATCCTAAGTGCCAGATTGTGTGCTTGGGAGGAAAGAAGGCAAGCAGTCCTGAGAGTATGTGGAAATGTATCCTTTGACTAAATGGCCCTGAATGGGCACTAGGGGACATAATGCATAAAGCAATTCAACATGAGATATTCTGCTGATGTGATAACAAAGTTAATAAGAGCATTGAGTGTATGAACAATGAAGAAGTGAATAGGAATGGAGATAAAGGTAATATTACCTCCCTGTACAGTACAAGGCTGACTACTAGGAGAATCTTGCACAATTGTAAAATGATGCTAAAAAAAAAAAAAAAAAAGACAACACAGAAGAAACACAAAGCTGGTAGTAAGTCTGAAACAAGCAGAGCATTTTTCAAACAGAAATGTAAGAAATTAAGCTTATCTTATCAAGTAAGAACTGAAGAGAATAAACAGGAAATAATCTAGTCTTGGAAAGAAAATGGGTAATACTTGCAGGATCTTTAATTCAGTGGAAGGCACAATAAAGACGGCATCTGGAGCGGTCCAATACATTTAGATAAACACTGAGGGCACACCTTTCCTTACTTGATCCAGAAGTGATCAGCCATTAGACACACTTGAAGGGGAAGCAGTGTGTACCCACCTTGCCTCTTGCTGACCTGGCTTCAAGTCTAACCACCTTCCAGGAAAACACATATAAATAAAACAAAGCTAATGGAGTACAATGTAGCCATAATTGGATGAAATATAATGATTTGTGTTGTATGGGAGAGCAAACTACATGATCTAATGGTCCCTTCTGACCTTAAACTTTGTAAATTGTTTCTCACAAGCTGCCCTAATGAGCTAGCTTCCTATTTAGACCAGAACTGGCTCTGAGCTTCCCACTCTAGTTTTACTGCAAAGGTGGCACCCAGCACACTTTCAGGGCCAGGAGCAGAGCACGTGGCCAGAAAGGAGATTGTACTTGGTGTCCCACCACATCAGCAGCAGCACGGTGCAGTGTTGTGTAAGTGTTGATTTTCATGCTCTTTTTTAGCTGATGGTAATGGCTTCTGGAGCTAGTCTTTGAGCTTGCAGTACCTTGACTAGCTTATCTCCTAAGAATGCATCTGTCAAAGGATCATATTTTCTGAACTCATGTTTAGGAAAGCCTGTGAGATGGTATCAACAGCCATGGGGCCACACATGCACCTGAGCATGTTGTATTGCTTTGATAACATGAGGCTGTAAGCACCTACTGAACAATATGTTAAGGTGAGGTATATTGTTTGTAGAGGGAATCTCTTCCTTGCAACTATTTGTCTCATTTGGAAGAAAAGCAGTCTTATCATTTTGTTCCTCTCCTTGTTACAGGAGCTCTGTTGAGTGGAGAACACACTTTTCTTCTTTCTGCTGCCAACCTCTCCCATATTATAGTATTTCTATATAGAGCTAATTGATGTATTAAGAGATTCCATTTCTGTAGGCCTCACAATAAAGACAGATGTCCATAAAGTTTGTTAAAAATTAGTGATCTCCTTTCATTCAAATTTAATCATCAGTGAAGTTTAACTTGCGTTTGTGAAGGATGAGGCACTCTCAGATGGCTTTATGGTTGCAAAAATACATAATGATTTTGATTCTGGAGCCTAAAGATCATTATCAGAAAGGAAGAAAATTCTCTTCTTGATAGTATTTAAAATACTTTCAAAACCAAGTGCCTTAAATTGAAGCTTTCCCTGCTCTTGAAGGACATTGAAAATTCATGTATTGAAAATTATATCTAAATGTAATGAGATCTAGTATAGTATATTTCCAGATGTGACCTTGAAATTCTGCCCTATTGTTCAGATATCTTCATTACATTTATCCTGTTAATTATTTAACAAAACTATCCTTTCTTGCTCTCCATGTGAATGAGCAGCTGATTAGTTATATTTGAAATCACAGTCTGATGTGCTTGCTGACTACAAAAGTCACTGTCACACTGTCATGTTTAGAGGCATAGAAATACATACATATAGACATATTTGCTCAATGAAGAATTACCTGTCACTTACAAATAAGCTAACCAAGTATTTCATTCTTCAGATACTTTCACAGTAAATACCACAGCACCAAAACAAAAAGTCTGGTACTATTTTAGCTACACACTGCAGCATACTGGATTGAGACAACATAAATATAGTTTTGCTCTGCATTCTTCTGTCTAAATTATGACCTCATGTATGAAGGACAGTAAGATTATATTAATTTTCTTCGAGTTATGGGGGCATTTTCAGTTGTTACTGAGTGACATCCTAAAATTCAACAAGTTTTTTCCTAGAAACAATAAATTCTTCCTTAAATGCACTCTAGTGAATGAGAAAAGTACAATTTTTTGGAAATTTATTCAGGGAACAGCAGCACATCTCAAGTGCTCTGTGTGGTTTAAAAGGCCACCACTTGAGCCACGGATCAGATCCTTTCAAGAATGGTGGCCTTCCACTTGTATACACATGTATGGATCCCTGCTCTTGAATGCAGCTAGGCGAGTACCATTGAATTACCTTTTCTATTCTTTCTTCCTCTGAACAAATGAAAATATTGTGGAGGAGAACTTAAGTAAGAAATAATATTGTTTTCTTTTGAATTATACTTACGGAAAAATTACACAGCTCCACAAATTTGCTGTTGTATGTGAATGATACAAACCAATGAGAAATCGGTGTGTTTTATTTTCATAGATTTTGTTACTGTTCTAGTTACTTTTTTCCATCTGTTTTAATAATTTGCAGTTCTAATGCAGGAATTGTATGCTCAGAATTATGTTGCTGTTCTCAAATCAGTATTTTTCATTAGCGGTGCTCCTTTCCATCTGCTCGGTATAGAGACATTTCTGATGGACGTAAACCAGATGAATTCAGCATACCACTCCTATATACTTCGGAGCAAACAAAAACAAAAAGCCAGAACAGTGGGGAAAGAAAAAAGATTTTAAACTTTCTCAAAATAAAATGAAGCTCCTGGCAAGAATTTTGGCAAGGTATATGATGAAGAGCTTTCAGGATTACCAGTCAAATCTTTTTGCTTCTGCTAATCTAGTGTTAACCTTTGTCATTTTTGTGATTTTATCTTTCAGATTCTTGGAACAAAGAGTTGAGGTCTTAATGAGGGCCATCTTGAAGGTGATTTCACAGACCATTACAGCTGTGCTGTTAATTCGATAGAAATAACAGGCAATGACTAACATAGATTTGCTGCTTTTGAAAATGCAGTGTTTTCTCTGTGCATCATTTTTTTTTTTCCCATACAAACATTTCATTTGCTGCTGCTACAAGTAGTGTATTCTTTTCAGTTCAGTTTCCATTGCATTTTCTTCTGAAGTGTTTCCTGTCATGTTCTAAACTCATTTTGATGACAACTGAATGACACCTGTGAAAAATTAATTAGCACTGCAACATTTTAAAATGTTCTTCCCATTTATTAGGGCAAAACAAAGTTTGAAACCCTAGGATCTTCTGTGCTGAGCAAAAGCTCTGATCTGCACTAAAGGTTGTAGATGGCTTTGTCATTACTTTGAGGAAGGATACTCCCGATGATGCAGTGCAATTTGGGAGTAAGTGTGCTAACAGGTTCCAGATGTTTGCAGTGCATAGCCTTGTATGGAGAAGAGTGCAGCTGTGCATATCTCTTTTTCCCATCTCCTATTGATGTTATTCTTCCTTTACATCAATCTGTGCTTATTTTGTCACGTAGATGAGAGAGACAAATCAACACAGATGCACAACTGGTATCATGCAAAGCACATAAAGGAAGCCTTAAATTCAGTATATGTGTCAGCTGTGGAGACGCTGGCAAGATGCCCTGCTTACAGCTTCAGGAATGGCACCATTTTTGTGTTTTGGGTTCAGTGGACACAGGCACTTAGAAAGACTTTTAGTTCCAACTATTTAGGAATTTTGTTCTAGCATGCTACTATGTAGTGAACAGAACTATTATGCACTTTGAATGGCAAAGGAATTTGGCCACGCTTCAATTTGTAATGGCTCTGCTGCCCTGAACTGTAGTGCCATTTCACTGTACTGGAAAAGTGCAGTACCTGTATCAAAGTTTCCAGGGACTGTGTCTCAAATGCAGACTATGGGCTGGTTACTTATTAGCCGTCATTGTATCCATCATCCCATCCTGCAGCATTTCTGCAAAGGGCTATACATGCGGGAAGAGGAGTCAATGCTCATGAAGTTTGCATGGATTAAAGCTTCCAAAACTCATGTAGGAATGAGGCTGTTGTCTGACACACACAATGAAGTCATTATGTAATGAATATGTAGTGCAGAGCGTAAAGGAACTCTCCACATAATTATCTCCCTATTGAAAGTAATATCACTATACAAATAACAGAGTGAATAGTGGCCTTTTAGAACAGAGTACTTATCGGGCAGATGTCTCCTGTGTTGGATTGTTTCTGTTATTCCTGTGCACAGATACTCGAGATCCCTTGCTGCCATGTGCACAAGTGCCCTGCGCAGTGTTAGCACCCTTCAGCTTCTTTCACTTCAGACAGTCAAGTATCTCTCCACAGACACCTGCTTTCTGACATTACTGGCATTTTTTTCACAGTCTGCTAAGGCTTCATACCCTTTTCACCTGACTTGTTTGAATGCCCGTGACAGGTGGACTACTCCATGTGCTGTCCTTTGAATCTACATTTTCAAATTTACCTTCTCTTATCTTTTTTTCTTCTTTTTTTTCTTGTTTCCTTTGCCAATGCCTGAACTTACATGTGAAAACAGAGAAGTGAAAAAGGCAGTCTAGGACACACCATGTATTAATGTATTTGCTTATTTATGTGCTGTACTTCTGTCTGATGCCCTAAGACAGAGAATATCATCCCTGCAGAGGAGGAGCTATCCTCAATGCAAACCTCAGATTGAAACTATCACAAAGAACATCTTCAGAAATGCCATTGAAATTGCTGTCATTTATTACTTGGATTTTATTTGGTTTCATTTTCATTTGTAAAAGATGTTCTGTTTACTCCCTATACTTGGTACAGCCATGGCAGAAACAGTCAAAATAGAGATGCCTTAAAAACATAAACTCACAGAATTAAAGAATACAAGCAATGCCTCCTATGTTATTCTGATAGCCCATGATGTCAGAGATAGATACTGGTAATATGACAAAGGTTGAATGTTTCCACCAATATCCTGTTACATGTTGCTGCTGTTAGACAGACGGCAGCAGAAAGATGTAACAAATGGCATCTGACATGGAAGTGCATATGAAGCAAAAGGGTGTCTCCAAATTCCTGCATTTGGAAAAAATGGTTCCTACTGACATTCACTGATGCTCATTGAATGTTTCTGGAGACCAAACAGCAAATGTGAGCACAGTTAAGAGTGAGTGGTACATTTCAACATTGGCAACAGCTTATAGAAAATGTTTAGTTTTCCAGTGAGCATAAGACACAATGTCATACAAAACTCATGAATTAACATGGAGTTTGTAAGAAGCCTTGATTTTAATTAAGGTGTCAAAAGTGAAGATACTTATGACTGTCCTGCTCATAGCTACAGAGTAATGCCACCATTTTCCCATTTTGCATACAAGGCCTACAGATATTTATAAAGGCATATAGATTACATTAGTAAGCATCTCACACATAATCATGAGTTTTGAAACCTTTGTGATATGACCCCCTCCCTCACTCTATAAGAGTTCTGGTAATGTACCAGCTGGGTTAGAGACCATTTCTTGATTCCTGTCATTTGGGAGGCAGAAAAACAGCATGGAGATCTCAAGGGACTCCATACAGCATGCAGTATTTTTTTGACTCTTAATAGGAGGTCTGTTCACTTAATGTCACGTCTTTCCATGAACTTCAGCCTGCCGCTCTTAAATGAACACCTGACTAAGGATTTTTTGAGTCACCGAGGGTAGGAACTGAATGTGTGGGTAATCTCAAGCAAAATTACTTGATTATAACAGAAAAATTTATGAGCAATTTTTTTTTCTTTCACATTGTTTCCTTTGTAGAGGCTTATTGGTAGTTTGCGTATTGCTACACTTACTCTCACTACATTTTCCAGTTACTTGTAATCATCTTCTTTCACATAAGATAAACAAGTAGAATGTAGGAAAACAACTATATAAAAATCATTAAAATTGAAAAGAATGCTCATGAGCAAGAGAAAGAAGAAAAACATGGATTCCATTTTAATGAGGCTATGTACTTTCTGTGTCTGAAATTTCATTTAAGACTGAAATTAACTTGAATTCAGAGGCATGGTTTCCTAATTATTCTACCTGAGATTTTGCTGAGCATTATCAGATATTATTGACATTTTAAAAAAGATATTGTTGGTGTTGCAACTAATACCTCAATACCTGAAAGCCATAGCTGCAGACATGCCATTCACTCATTCTGACAAATAATTGGATATGCATGGTGGTACTCAACCGATGAAAGTTCACCCCATGTCAGGAGCTGCTTGTGGCTGATGCCTGGATTTCTGCAAGGTTGCAAGGACAGAAAGAGCATGCAGTGATAACCTGAATCTTTTCGCAGCCTCTCATTGGTTGTAAAACAGTTGATAAGGGACCCCTCCCCTCAAAGATGGTTTCACTTTTCAGAATTTAGATAGATTTTTCTTCACACTGATTTGTTCAGCAACTTTTGAACCCACCTTGCTGGTGTTCACAAGAATCTTTGGCTGTATTAAACCTTTGGCAGCTAGACTGCAGATGTGTAGCAGTAACATTTCTTTCTGCCTGTGGAACAGCCTCTTATTTCTTTTCAATGGCTCTCAGCACTTGATTCTGAAAAGGAAGGATGAATAATCACGCCTTACTCATCTCCACGGGGCCACTCACCTCTTCTATAACCTGGAGATTTCTGCTGGCTGAAATGAACTCTCTGCCAGGCTGAGGCACTGCCTAGCTACCACTTAACCATGAGAAAATCACAGTGAATAGTCTGCTTATCTTGAGAACCAAGCACACAGTGTAAACTTTCACTGTTAGAATGAAGTCAGGTATTGCACAACTAAACTGCTATGCAGGCAGTTTTTCATCTCATTCTGTCTAATCCCATATTCTCTTAATCAAGTCTGTGATCAAAGCAGAGAGAAAAAACCAATCACCTCCACTTCATTTTTCTTCTTTTATGACTGATAACTTGTACAATTTTTTTTATTTTTTATTTTCCAATTTTAAAGTTTAAAGATTTCAGCCAGTTTTATTTTTGCATGTTTTCTACTTTTCCATCTCTCTTTTTACCTTGGTCTTTGTTGCTTTTTTTCTTTTCTGTAGAACTTCTGGATGGCACCAGTTGGAGATTCATTTGAGCTCCTTTCAGTGTCCATCTGCCCCAAGTCTCGCAACACATAAATGATTTGGAACTTTCTTCTATACCAGTAAATTTTCCACTATTGCAGTTCTTCCAGCATTCAGGAAAATTTGGAAAAGTAGAGAAGATAGTAAAAGGAGGTATTTATGCATGTTTTTTACATACATAGATTTATGTAGAAATTACACTTTTAAATTGAGATTTCTTGTAGACAGAGACATACTATTCGCTTATGCTCTTAGCAGTGCTAATTCTGAAGAAAGTCTGTATCTTAGCAATGTTCCTGAACAGCTTGCCAGTTATGTTTCTGGACTGTGGTTGTTTTTTATTATATGAGGACTTTCACTAGCAACATATTTTAAAAAGTGTATACACCCGTAAGATGAGGAGAACTGTAAAGAATCTATCACAAAGAAGTTCAAATCATATTATAAAGGCAACATGGATTCTTCTGACTTTAATTTTTTCTATGTTTTTTGTATGTTTTCTTGTACAACTGTTAAAACAATTCTGTGTTTTTTAACCTTTTTCTTGTTCTGAGGAAATGGGTGAATTTGCTACATTTCATGTAGTTTCTGGGTGGCTTTTTATTTACTTATTAATTTATTATTATTATTATTATTATTATTATTTTGTTATGCTATGCAGAAAGCATGTGTCTAATTTTTTTCTCTGCAATAACGCATCTTTCATCTTTCAATACCAAATAAAACTCATTCTCTTGGTGCCAAGGTGTAAGTTAACAGTAGCACTGATAATTCTAACACACAAATTTACATAAAATCCTCTTTATAATCCATTGTTTTTCTTTAGTGAATTGTATTACTATGATACAGCAGCTCAAAAATGTAAGTATCAAACTCCAGTCATAACTGTATGAACTACCCTAATAATGCAAGTGGGTTCATTAGCAGATAATCCTTTCCCTGCAGCCTACTGTGGCAGGTATCAGTGAAGTGATTGCAGTCCTTTTAGGACTCGCTTACAGAGCTCATACAGTGATACCACATGTAACAGTAAATGATTTCCATTGTAAATATGGTGGAAAGGATTGAATTCATAAATACTGCCAGGAAAATTGCCCTGTATACATGATGATAATTTTATATGAATGTTTCAGAATCAGTCCAGCAGTTACTTATATGAGAAATAAGGGAAAGAATAGAAAATGTGTTGAACAAACCACTCATGGTCACTCTAGATCATTCAGCTAGTATTGTATCATCTGATCAACACCTAAATTCACCTCTTGCAAGTCTCACCCACTGCATCGAAGGAAGTTTTCCCAGTTGTTTCTTGTGGAGTGGCAAATGATTCACAATCAGCCAGAGCAGCAAGCCAGTGAACTAGAAAAAAAACAGTTTATCAGTATTTCTAAAAGTGCCGGGCATGATAAGGAGAGACTTAGTAAACTAAACAAACCAACAAACAAACCAACCAACAAACAAATAAACCAACAAATGAAAACCAACAAACCACCCCATAATCATAACAGTCAGATGTGGAAAACAATATAACAAGTTGATCTGGATTGTCTCAGGAAGAACACTCAGGATAGCCTCTAGATGCCAGAGGCAATTGAGTGGGACACAAGTGCTTTTCAATACAGAGTATGAGGGCAGGAGGAGTCCTCACTGGGTCATGTTGTCCAGCCTGAGGCACCTACATGAAGTGACTGCAGCTGTATCACTTGTAGCATTGATTTGGCCAACTTGCTCTAAGCGATATCCAAAGGTGGACATTGGAATCTCTCCCTGTGTTATTTCTAACATGTAAACTGATATCTCTCTGCATGTTTGCTCATGTATTGTCCATCCTCCTGATTCACCTGTGAGCTCTCTGGGTCATCTGGCACTACTGTGGCATGTGTAGACCTAGGAACACACCTTGGCTGAAAATATGCCACGTCTTAGCCATGGTCCTGCATTTGCAGTAATTAGCTTGTTTTCATTTCACTTTTTAATGATTCCCATCTTGGGGAAGGAGGCCTGGCCAAGCTCCTTCTGCTTGGCCTAGGGCCATGTGTCCTGGCCTAGAGCTCTGTGTTCTGGCTCAGTGAGATCTTTGGCCTGTTCTGCAGAGTTTAGGAGTTCTTCATGCAATGCTGACCATGATCTGCTGCAGAATGAAACACAGCCTTGTTCAAATCCCTTGGAAGTCTGCTCTTCTTTGAGAATATGGTTAAAATACAGCACCCAGTAAGGTCAGGGTAGATAGGTTGGCCTGTCAATGAAGAAAACCTTGTTAGTGGCTCTCATTTAGCAGCTGAATCTCTGCTTTTTCAGTCACTCAGCAATTCTGCTCTGTTCCTTCCCAGACATAGAGCATTTCCGATTTGAAGAATTACTTTCCCATAATTAAATGCAAAAGAGTTAGTCTCAGTCCTCTGCACAAATTACTACTCAGTGAATGCAGAATAACTTATTACAAATTGTACTTTATTCCATTTATTGTACAGGTATTGATGTGTGTTGGATTTGTTCTATTTTGGAAGTACTTCCATGGTAACTAGTCTCCCCTCACAAAGACTATGTCAGAGAAGAAGTGGAATACACAGAAACTGTACTTTGGGCACCCAGAACAACGAAGTCTGCCAGCATCAGCCTCACCAAAGCATCACCACAGAACGTGCTGTTTGCCCATGTCTATCTGAGCCTACTGCTCACTGGGGAATCCCAGCAGTGTGGAGGCACAGTGGCAGCAGCTAGCACTGTCTCTTTAAGGTAAAATATCACAAATCAGTTCATTTTTAAGGTGCTGATTGCCTGAATGTATTTTATCATGGTCACATTTTAAAGAGGAAATAGAGCATGAAAGTGTTGCCTTTGGCTGACAGAACGTTCAGTGCCAGCAGAAATTCCTCAGGTAACAAAACAACCAGAAGAGCGAAAGAAACACCAGTTGTGCTTTGCTGCCTCTCACTACTGTTCTCACTTTGTGTGTAATGGTTTTGCTGCCATTTTGATGTGCTGCTGCTAACTGCCATTTTTAGCTTTTTTGAACCAGCCCTGTTTTGCTTTCCGAGTCTGGTGAGAATACCCTACCCCAATCAAAGACTTCCTGACACTCTTGCTACACACACCTTTCAAGATTTCATCTCTGAAGGCCATACAGCAGGGCAAGGCCTGCACAGAGTCCCAGAGATGTCTCCATCCCCCATGTTGCATCCTATCCTCTCGGGTGGCTGTCCTCCACTGCCACAGCCAGGGGTTGTGTGTGTAGATTCAAGTTTGACCCAGTCAGTGCTGCAGATTTGAAGCCAGGAATACTTATGCCAGTTGCTTGTATTTTGGGCTTTTTTAATAGGATTTTGCACACCTTGGGAAGACAGTGTGGACTGTGATACTGCACACCTCTCTGATTCCTATGCAGTTGCCTAGCACTGCAACTGGGGATGCACTATAACACAAGACAATCCAGCAAGTGGAGTGCCATGCTCTTGACAGAGTGATTATCTCCCACTGGCAAAAAAATAAAAAACAAAAAATAAAAATAATCATTTTCTGCCAGTAGGTGCTATTTTAACCAAGCAAAGTGTGTATTTATTTAGTAGCCTCTCTGGTATCAGAGGCAGCATGCTTACTTCCCATCTGCTTTCTCTCACCCAAGCTCCTTTGGATTCTGGGTGGATACGGTGCTAATGACATTTGTTAGCATAATTCCCTAAATCATGAAGTTATGGGAAAAAAAAATGAACAAAAATCATGAATGGATAGAATTGAGCTAGGTTTGCAATGGATTGTTTGCAGAGGCTTGTATAAGAGCTTGGAAGAGATGGAAGACAAACAGACTGCACTGAATCCTCTCTACTCAAGGATGATGGGAAGAGGGGAGTAGGGAATATGAGTTCCATATGTTCCTCTTATTTTGTCTCCAAAAGACTTGCTGTTCCTGGTAATTTTTCTTGAAATGTTAATTATAGGCACTGGGGATATCAGCAGTGCTCTTAATAGATTAACTTAGGTACTGGTAAAAAATAAAAATAAAAAATGCTTGATGAATAAAAAGACAGTTTCAGAAAAAGCAATCAGCTACCATGAAAGCAGGGTGCGCTTAGGAACAAAGGACTGTCCTGCTGCCTCCCGTTCTGTGCACTGTGCTGACTCTCATCAGCTTCTGTACCACCGTGGCATGAGCTGGGGGACCTCCTGGGTAGAGATAATGGTGGGGTCCTATGGTACGTGGAGAACAGGTATCTTGGCACAGCTGGGTCAAGATCACTGAAGGGAGCGAGCTCTGTCGACAGAGCTCTCTGGGGCAAAGAAGGCCTAAGAGTGCCCAAGAGAGAGGAAAGGCAGGGCCCATTCAGACACTCCCCTTCTTGGCACAAGACTAGGACCCAATCAGTCCTCTGCTGTCCCCAGACTGAGGGCAAGGTGAGAAACTGTGCACAGCACCCCCAAAATTACCAAGATCCAAGCCTACCTGCCAGTCCTCTCTGGAGATCAAATAACACAAATCTGCAGTGTCCCCTAGCCAGCAGATCCACCTAAATAGACGTGTTTCCTCTTGAGGAGATGTCCCATGGTCAGGAGCACCCACCTGTTCCATGACAGGTAGCTCTGTGCCACCCTTCTTGCTGTCTGCTTGTTCTGATGGCCAAGCGACATGTAGAGATGTGTTATGAGGGGTATTCAAGTCTGGGATGTCTGTGATGGACAGAGATCATAGGAGAATTTTAAGGAAGATCATCAACCACGAGCTGGCCAAGACCTCGCTCTATGCTAGAGAGGCAACCTAATGCTTTCATGAGTACCCCTTGGGACTGCTCAAATGAGCCATAAATGGACAGGAAGCCCATCATCTTTGCAGGATTTGACAGTTGGTGGATCTGTAAGGATAGGAAATTCTTGATTGCCAGGATTCTCTCCAAGACTGTATGAGCCAGAGGGCTGTGCTGTCAATCTGTGTTCTCCTACACAGGAGCAACCATGCAGTGCTGGTCTGTTCTTTGCATACTGAAGGCTTTGCAAAGACAGGGAAATATTTGTTTTCATGACAAGAGACCTTCCATGGCTACTGTGTAAACATCACGTCACTGATATCTGCTTAGGATCTCTCAGTGGTGCTGCCAGCTTTGCAGACTGGTTTAGCCACCCTTGGTATTACTTTTTGCTCTCTGGGTCATGGATGGTACTATTGTTTGCATGGCCTTCTGAGTACTGACAGCATGTGCTGTCTTCTCAGTATCAGCACACATAAATTAAAGAGCAGTTATAGGTATGAAGAGCAAATGGAAAGGAACTTTTCCCAGTTCGAAGCTCTGGCCAGTCTGAAGGGTCTGCCCAGGTAATGCATGCTGAAAGGGAAAATGTTGCCCAGATCTAGGGAAGGTAGCACTGGTCAGGAGAGCATAAAGGTGCTCTACAGAGGAGGCTTTTTCCTTTGATCAGCCATTGCAGAAAAAGTAGTAAATTGCTTCTCGTGAATAAGAAGGTCCTAAACATCTTGTCCTTGTTGTTGCAGCCCCAACCTTATACAGAAGGATTTGGGTTACTTGGAGCAGGAGCCCACCTTGGGAGTGACCTGTGTCAGTGTTCCTGAACAATTTCCAAGTGTGTAAGCTAAGATTATTTAACCCCATTTTGTGACACACATAACAGCATGATCAGCTTGTATGTTTTTAAACAAACTCCTCCAGAAAAAAGAATCGACGGTAATAGCGCTGAACCTTCCATGATATTTGCAGTCATTGTACCATGACAAAACACTGCCTAGAAACATTGACTTCTGCATGAGGACTGACTAAAATATGTGTAAATAATTGGTTGTGTCTGTTCTATTTGTCTTTAAGCTCAGCATCTAGGGCAGCAAAAACACACATTTCTATTATTTACATCCTATTTTAAATAAAGGATTGCTCATTTACTCTCTTATCTTCTCCCATCCAGATCCTCTTTTCCTTGTATACTACTTAATAGAGATCTCTTCCAGAAAGAGCACAAGCACTGAACTCTTTCATTCTCAGCATCCCTTTTTTCCTATTCTGTCTGAAGTTCTTCCCACCAGAACCTAGAACTCAGACAAGTTAGGCTGTGGGCTGCTTTGGGATCTGCCTGATCCCATCCTAATGATATTCAGTTCTATTTTATTTTATTTTGTTTTGCCTTTCTAGTGCCAATTATTCTTCTCTGTAATGTGAACTTTCTCACTGATTTCAGAATAAATTATTATCGCCATTAAAAATACTAATGGGAGTAATCAATAGGCACTGTGAATCACTTTAAGATAATACAGTGATAAAGATGATAGATTTTTCAGTTACAGAACTGTTTAACACCAAGTCTTAATCACAAAATCACTTTGGGGATTTTGTTGAGTTTTGGCAGGAACAGGAGCAATACTTGTGTTGAATAGCCTCTCCTGGCCTTGTGGTATTTCACAGCTCTCCTCACGTAGAAGGCATCAGAAGGCTGGTGGTCCCTGGACTCTGCAGCCAGCTGAGAAGGGTGCTCAGCTGCTGGTGCACAGTGTGTCAGGGACCCTAAACACTGTAACATTAAAAAAGCTGCCTGGTCTCTCTGACACGTTTTGGACCATCAGCAAGCTCTTGTCATCCTCCTTAAAGGGTCGTCTGCTAATCCTTGTGCAGCCTGAACTAATATCTTTACCCTTACAACTGCAGTGATCTGTCACTATTTTTAAGCTCAGTCTCTGGTGTCATGGTGTTCTCATGAAGGTCGGAGAGGCAGAAAACCACACAAAACTCTTCTGCACCAAAAAGAGGTGAGCAAGTGTCATCTCCTACTGTATGCAAGTGCTCTGTCTGGGGGGGGATTGGATGAGATGTTAAGGGGCTAAAGGACACCATGGATTGGCAGTGTCTAGTTCTGCCACTGATGCACAACTCTGGCCTTAAAACCACCAGAGAAAGGGGTTGGTGGGTTGTCCTTAGGCAGCTAAACTGGGAAGGCAAGGTGATGCTTACATGGGCCAACCCTGAGAGTTTCTGCAGCTCTTGTTGCTGCCAAAAGCAATTCTTTGCAACCAAAGTTGTTTCATTTCAATATAGCAGCAACTCACTGAGTCTGAAAGACAACCATGTTTTGCTGAGAAGGCAGACAGGACATGTTTCAGCCCCTGGTTGAACACAAACAGCCAACAAAGCTTTTCAGTATGAACTGGGGGTTATTTCATAGCTTTAGACAAACTATACACTGAGGCTTCTTCTTTGTTTTTGAGCACTTACCACCAGTTCACCTCATCTCAAAGACGTATCCTGTCAGAGGGAAGCAGACACATCACAGAGTGGCTCTCACATTTCTTTAACCTTGAGGTGTTTGTTTTACATCTATAGCTGATGGAGGGTTATTCAACCATCTTACTGAACTTACTGAACTTACTGAACAGAGCTAAGTGCTCTGCATTCTGGATATTACTAATCATATTCTTTAAGGACTTAGGTTTATTGCTTTGTTAAGACTGACATGTTAAAAAGAACAAACCTTTCTCTTCTGCATTTTTAATGGAACTTCAGTTTGAGAGACACACTTTGCAAAAAGCCATAAATACTTGCAGACAACATAGAATGAATTTCTTGAAGGCCTGTTTCTGGGAAAAGATAAACAGATATTTGCAAAGCCAGCTCCCCAAATGAATGAGTTGAAATATGATTTTTGATGTGGAAAACAACGGCAACAACAACAACAACAAAAAACAAACAAACAAACCCAAAAGTCAAAACAAAACAAAAAGAATCTACCATTATATTCAGATTGAATATTTCTTTTTTTTTTTTCCTATTACTACAGGTCTCCTCTTTCATCAGCTAAGAATACAGTACCCTGGTTTTCATTCAGGGTCTTAGAATGCTTCTAATCATACCAAACCCTTCCTTAATTTCATACTTTTCAAAAAAATGGAGATAAATGAAAGCATTTCAACAAAGAAAACACGCAACACTTCATGAAAATTGTAGGTCTTAAAGTAATCATTTTATCTTTCTTTTGTATGACATTGTTTATTGTAAGACATCATTTTTATTAAATACACTGGAATACAAGAGAATTTCCATGTTGTGGAGAGAAACTGGTCACATGATTCACAAACAAAACTTTTAACACTGATACCTAGGCATCACTTCAAAATCAGCCAAGATGCAATGAAAGTTTTAAAGCAATGACTTGTTATAACAAACTGCAAAACAAGAACCACTAAATATTTGCACAGAGACATCACATTAAAAAGAAAGAAAAGGAAAAAAGAAAGAAGAAAGATAGCTCTACACACCAGGTCATAGTTTGGTGACAGTAATGAGATTTATATTTATACGTAGGTATCTTCCTCTTTATCTCACAGATATTGCGACAGAGAGAGAGATATCTAGAAATATATATATGCATAAAGTATAGGTGGAGAACAGGGCTGGGGCAAATATTTCATAATTAATTGATTATTCAATTAAGCATCAATGCTTAAGCATCAATTGCTTTTATATAAAACATTCTTAGCTGTTTTTCTTCGTTACAGAAAGATACATATAAGCTGCAATATGTAGGCCTCTGGAAAGATTTTATTTTCTTATATATTCCAATCAAATGGCCTTACTACTGGCAGCTTCTATCATCCTTGCACGAAGTACTTGGTGTTTATAAAATACCAGCCAGCCATCACTCAGAACCTTCTACAAGCAAACAAAAAAATTCCCCACAGACCTGGTCTAGAATGCATAGACGGTAAAATGATACACCCATCATTTCCCATTTCTTCTCCTGAGACATATGTTTAAAAGATGGCAAAATAGTCACTTGGTTGCTATTGTGAAATTCACAGTGTTTTCCCTGCAACATGTAGACTTTTTGTTATTTTTTTTTGTTTGTTGTTGTTTGTTTTTTTTTGCTTCATATTTATGATGAATGTAGCATCCCTCACCCACCCCCCACCCCAGCCCAAACAAAGGTCTTTTAACTAAGGCTCTTAAAGGACCTCTTGATTCACAGCAGCAGTGGTTCATCTCAGCCCTGACAAGAAAATACAACTTCGTGTGCTATCAAAACCTTCATCTTTGATTAGAAACCCTGAACTATTCACCATCGCTTCCCCGGCTCCCTCCCTCACATTTTATAGCAGTATTTGAAATTCCCTTACAGGCTGCAACAACTCAGACATAGTCTAACACATATGCACTGCATCTTATTCATCCAGTGACCTGATCATGGGTTGTTGTTTTATTTCTTTTTAAAGTGTTTTATTAAGTCTACATCTATCACAACAAAAACAGTATCTGAGAAAGGTGGGAAAGAGTATACAGGAGGAAGGCAAGAGGAAAAGAGAATGAAAAAAAAAGGAGTTAAAAGAGAAGGAGATGAAAGAAATAAAGAAATAGAAGGAAAGAAATAGGAAAGAGAAGAAGAAAGGAAATGAAAGAAAAAGTGAGCAAGAAAGAGAGAAAAAAAAGGAAAAGTGAAAAAGGAAGGAAGTAAAATATAGGCATTACTTGTTAAACCATGGACAATATACAGATATACTGGTTTACAAATCAAAATGAATGAAGTCATTTTTAAAAGGGCACGCTCCATCATGTATCATGGGGTGCTGTTGCTTTGCAAATACCTGTTCATCACCACCAGTTCTGGGTTCTGTAGATCAACTGAGAGTGAAGGACAGCGTGGCAGCTGCTGCAATTATTACTGCTGAATTTTGGCATTCTCAATGTGCTACATGTAGTGTTGCAGTCTGAATAGTCCAGCTCATGCTTGGAATTATTTCGCTACTGCAGATGAGTATAAAATGCTAATGGAGCTGCACTGTTATTCTAGGACAGCAAAAGAACAATAGCATAAACCCAGAAATGACAGTCAGTCAAACTCTACTTTTGGAGTTTGGAAGCTTATTTGTTCATTTCTTTGTGGCAAATCAACAGGTGAGATGCGAATGGAAGAAATGTTTTATGCAATTATATGGAGGAGAAAAGTGCTTGTTATATCTCTGGCATTCTAACATTGCTTCTGCTGCACACCAGTTAAAAAGTTGACTCTTAGAAACATAGAAAAAGAAACATTGAAAGAAAATGTGATTTTGGCTACTCAGCAGACTTAGTTAATTTATTAATAGCACTCTAATTATCATTTGTTATAACGTAGGTGTATGTAAATTTATACATATACACACAATCCATACATAATGTGCATGCATGTCTGCACATATAAATAAAATACAACAGACATAGGCATACATGTATATGCTGTGTGTGTGTATATATATATGCCACATGTAAGCACACATATATATTATATATATGATCAGTTCATAGCACAGTCCAGAAAGACTTTTAAAATGAGCCTGATTGTCATAGTTATTCAGTGTACACAATTTAGTGGACAGTGCAAGCATGATGAATATGCACATATACTCACCCTTTACTGGGATTTGAGAATACTTCTTCTTTTTCTCTGCTCATTCTGCTACACTTACCCACCTTTTCATGAACAAATGCAAAATATGTATAACTACTGTTTATAGCTTGTCTACTCTGATTACACAGTTTATGCGCTATCAAGAACATTAATGATATAGGTCAAGGTTACCATACTGGTGGCTCTGTAGAACATTTGGTCCTCTAGAAATTTAACATACTGCTATGTTATTGCACAATGCATTGTAACATTATTCATTTTCTGAAATGACTGCAGTGGTCTCACTAGTAAATCAAAAAGAAGATGCCAATAATTATAATTTCAAGGTTTTGCGAGTTTGGATTGTTTTGTTTTGTTTTATTTTGTTAGTGGTGATTTTTTTTTTTTTTGTATTCATTCTTTCAGTGCTTGCCAAACCCACCTGTTTGCTTTCAGGCTGGAGCCTGCTTTTCAGTAGAAAGAGCATCTCAGATGCCTTTTCCTCAAGCTCATAAGACCCTAAGATAGAACACAGCAGGCAGAAAGTCGGCATCTCTCTCTCTGTCAACTGCAGCCTTCTCCACCACACAGTATCAGTGGACAGTTTTCCACCACTGTTACTTTGAAAATCAGACTCAAATTCCTTTAAAAGACGAAACTCAAATTCTCAAGTGAATGGGTTCCAGTGGATGCTCAGTCTTTATCTAGCTTTCTATATGGATTTCCAGGACAGTCCAGATAAAATCTTAAGGCCCATTTTGTAGGAATCTTCCTCTGGCTTTTTGTGTGTTTCCAGTTCAGTAGCAATTATGAAATAACATCCTGTTATATAAAGAAATACTGAGTATGGCTTTATAGATACACTGTCATGTTTATTTGTAATGCTGCCCTTTCAATGACATTGAGAAGGGTAAAACTCCGTCGTTGTTCAATGAACTGTTTTATTCTGAAAACGTTCAAAGTCTTTATAAGCTAGCTCTAAAAGCTTCAGAAGAAAGAAAACTAAAGTACCTCAATAAATAATATATGCATGCAAATCATATATTAAATGTGTTATGAGAACACTTACAAAAATAAAATGCTTAATTTATTAAATAAAATATCCCCAACACAAAAATGAAGGACTATTTTGATCTGGCTCATACCAATCAGAAATAACAAAAACAGAAAAAGAAAACAAAGATTTTTTTTTTTGTTCTGTTTTTTTTTTTTTTTTTTTGTTGTTGTTGTTGTTGTTTTTGTTGTTTTTTTTTCTTTTTTTTTTTTTGTTTTTGTTTTTGTTTTTTTTGCAGTAACGTCCCCTCACAGAGGGAGGCAAAAGTATTGAGGAATAGATAAGGTAGGTTGTCTCTTGTAAGAATTCATATTAAAAATAATCCTAACTCTAAATTTGAAATCTTCCAACTTCCGGTTTGAAAAATAACAGATATGCCCATGCACTTGTCATCAACACAGTGGCCATGCAAAAAGTACACACACAGTGCCCATCCAACAAAAAAGAAATTATTTAAGAAAGACTGGATGTTGGTAATGACAGCACTAATACCAATACAAACATGGTGCTGAGCTCAAGGTCTTTGCACTCTGAGAAGTGAGCCATAACCTCAGAGTAATTTGTTTTCCCCAGGTATCTCACTTTATCCCCTGCCATGGCTCAAATATAACCAGTGATGTCCATGCTTTAGATTATTCATGTAGTATCAGTCTATTGTATCTGTAACATTGTAAAGGCATTTTAACATAGCTAATGTCTTTGATTATCCCCTTTCAATGAAATATAAGTTATACCATTACGAGTTTGCTATGCCTACTAAGGTGTTTTACAAGATGAGTGACAGTTTCTGCACAAAGGGCATTAATTGACAGAGACCATGCACATTTTTGCTCGCACGGTTTGAAAAAAAAGAATATGCTTCTGGACAAGCAGAGTGTAAGATACATCTGCCCCACCATCCATAGCTTGTCCTGTCTTATCAAAATCCTTAGTTTTGTTGTGCGATCCTGAAATTACTACTGTACATTAATAAGCCTAGCTTCAGCCTTTATTAAAAAAGACTTGCTGGAGAACATTTATGTACCAGTGGCATGACAATATTCTACCAGAAGACGAAGTAAGGGCATGTGTTCACTTATCACGTTGCAACATAATTACGTGCAGTGCTGGCAGCATCTTTTTCCCTTTTAACATAAACTTCTATCTGGCAATGAAAGCTACTGGCAAAGTACCTCCTTGAATCCCCTTACTCCTCAGAAAGACTCTCCAGGGAAAGTGCTAAACCTCCTCTTGCCTTCCATCAAATCATTTCAATGTTTTCAGTGGGGTTTGATGCCATCTGATCCCACAGTTCCTCCAAATAGTGGATCACACAACACTGTCTTGTTTTCATCTGGCTTTTTCTCTGCAAGGAATACTCTTCATGTAAAGAATACCAGTCTTCTTTTTCCACCCACATGCTGAAGCAAAAAAATTGAGGTGAATCCATAGAAACTCTCAGTATCTTTACAGCAGACATCACAAAGTTCGAGTCAAATATATTTTCCCTTTTTTTCATCCACATCAAAGGCATGAATACAACAAGGCATTGTTAGTTGTGATGGGCAAACTGGAGAGTCTGCTGATATAACAGATCAGGTTTTTAAGGCCTTTGTCTATGCAGAGTTACAATAATGCAGAAGCCAAATTGATTAGAAAGACAGGAAAGAAGAAAAAGATGATAGAAACTGAAAGAGGGAGAGAGAGAAAAGATACGTCTCAGTAAAGTCTAAAAAGTCAATACTGTGTCTACAGATGGAGAAGTGTACATTGCTTGCCCTTTAAAAGCTTCTCCATAACTCTGTCATTAATACTGTCAAAGTTAAGAACACATTTTAATGGAGTTCAGCGGCAGTAGAACACATTCATTCACACAGCCCATAAGAAGAAATGCTATGAGACTTTAGCCTAAAATATCCAGGTAGACTGGAGATGCCTTGGCCAAGTTCTGAAGGAGGGAATGGATTTCTTTGATGTTGAGCCTCATGTGAGGTTCCCGTTGCCAACATCCCAGCATCAAGTCATACACTTCTTTGGGGCACGTGCGAGGTCGCTGAAGAACTCGGCCCTGAGTGATGCACTCAATCACCTGCAAGAGATCAGAAGGAAAGAATCAACATAGCTGTGACAACTACATAGGTCTTATCCACAGAAGAACTAGCTGCTGATGATCACATCAGCCTCACTGGTGTCAGCCAATTCTGCGAAGGACTGTATGTCCAGGTAGATGGATGGGGAGCAGGATGCGATCCTGAAAATCACTGTAAATGTATGTTACCAAAGAGCAGTAACCTCACTGCCATCATGCATGTCCGTCCCTTTTAGTTCTAAGGAAATGATGGTCAGGAAGCATTCCCATATCTTCTTTTGCTACCCATCTCTTTACCACACTTAATCTCAGAGGATAATTTTTCACTTTGCTCACAGAAAACATCAGCACCCGTTTGTCCCTCCTTATGCCTTTTGAACGTTGCTGCGGCTAATCTCTGGAAAGGCATTACTTTTTATTCTCAGTACATTAAGAGAGCTCCTGATTCGTTACATCTATTTAATAATGCTTTTCAGTAACCACTTTTGCAATGGCATGTGTGATACTTAGCTGAAATCAGCCAAAGGCAGTAATGGAATTAACTAAGTTCCTTTTCATCACCTCATGGTCCTTCTCAAAACTGAACAATCATATACAAAACAGGAAGCTACATTCCAACCTAGTTCTGCTTGAACAAATTCCATTTTTCCACCTTGGAAGGAAAGGCTGAAAAGGAAGAAATTAAACCACAATATTTATGAAAATATAATAAATAATTGATATTAAACTTTTTGCCTGTACTAGATAAATTCACTGTTGTCTCTCTCCTATAAAAATCATAAAAAGCAAGCCTACCCACAAGCAGTTTGGAATATATTGCACAAACCTCATTGTTTGAGAGCTGGTACCATGGCTGTTTGCCATAGGTAAAGATTTCCCATAATACAACTCCCAGGCTCCAGACATCACTTTCAGTGGTGAACTTCCTGTACATAATACTTTCTGGAGGCATCCAGCGAATGGGGAGCATGGTGTGACCCCCAACCTGAGGGAAAAAAAAGGAAAAAGTTAGAGATAATTCCTCCAGATCCAATCAAGGGAGAGTATTACGATATTAAACTGGGTACATTCATTGTTTCTACTTTTCCTGTCTTTTGCCATTTGCTTCAAAGAGATTTTATTCTTAAATGGGGAGTTGTGATCCAAACTCCTCTCCTCAAATGACAGTCACTACTGTGGTAGATTTTTCAGCAGAATCTCCAAAGACACTATTTCTGAAGTACAAACTCATCTTGAAGTACAAACATTTACTTGGCAGTTCCTGACCAAGGAACTATAAATTAATTAATTTAGCCTACTTATTCACTTCAAATTAGGTGAGATTTACTCTCCATTTTAAGACTCAGGAAACTATAAATAACCTATGCAATGAAATCTGCCCTGATGATTCTCCTACAAAATCAGTGATATCAACTGAAATCCACAATGTTGCAATGGCATGTGTGATGCTTAGCTGAAATCAGCCAAAGGTAGTAATGGAATTAACTAAGTTCCTTTTCATTACCTCATGGTCCTTCTCAAAACTGAACTATCATATACAAAACAGGAAACTACATTCCAACCACAAATCAAACCGACTGAATTATGTAGTAGGATCAAAATTTACATGGTTTAATCTCTTAATTCAGATTGAAAAAAAATTACCTGTTGGTAATTTCCAAGTTGATCAATACATCTAATTACTTTTTCCCCATTAACTACGCAGTATCACGTAGCTTTACAAAATTTTCAGTCCTTTGGATATATTCTCATTTTGTAAGACATGGAACCTTGTCCCAAATCAAGTTATGTTGAATTTCCAAGGAACTTTGTACTGAATTATTGACTTTCTGAAAATCCCTTAAAGTACTTCTTTGTTTTCCAAAAATGATTCCATAAAATGTCATCAGCTAACCTTAATTTAAATCAACAAATACAATCCTTATTTCCAATTTATAAAGGATCAATTGTTCCAAATATTTCCCATTCTGACAGGACCACATCATTAAATAAATCTACTCAAGTACTTCTAAATAGTGGTACTGTGATGTAGATATATTAACATTCTGATAATTTTTACACCAAGACAGTTGTGAATATTTCCAAGGAAGTAAGAAAACAGGAAAAAATTTTCAAGGACACCAAATTTTGATTAATTATCTTTTTCCTGTGTGAAAACGTATTTACTTATGAAACCATATTTTCTCTTTCAAGGTTCTGTCAATTCAATGCATCATTTTTCCTTGTTAGATTTTTTCATATGCTATTATAAACAACATTCTTTGTTCTTATGTTAAAACAGCAAAAAGAAAGAAGACTCAATACAAGTTCATATTATTTCTAAAACACTCAGAACATCAATTTCCAGCAATTTGTCAATGATCCAGTGTTACTACAGTATACCAAAAACATAGCTATGGCTTCTAGATCTCAACTTTGTTGCATACGTTGCCGCAAGTCCATGCTACTGAAGCTGTAAAAACAGAAAGTCATGACAAAACTTTCATAGACTTTCATGCCTAGTTTTAGGCACTTTTCCCTCTACCTGAGAAATCACATGAGGAGGAATACTTTTTTCTTCAGATGTTAAACAAAAGGCAGGTTCCCAAGTTCAATGTCTGACAATGTGAATCTTCTGACTCAGCACAAGCTGCTGTCTACAGATGCTAGAGCCATTCAAAATAGGCCCTACACCTGCAGCATCTGGAGTAACTTGAAAACATAGAGGTTAGCAGTCTGTTTACAGAGAATGGATATATGCTTTTAAATGCTTTTTTCAATCAGACTGATTAGTCTTTGTGATACAGTTTATCCCTCTGACTGGCAGAATTCCTGTAAGACACATTTTTAATGATCTTTGACCAAGTTACTCAAAGATGTGGAGAGTTCAAAGTGATGCATGGAGAAAGCTCCAGTTTTCCATCTTATCATAAACTAAACTGACATAGTAACCAAACAGCTCCAAATCACCACTTTTACTACTGCCTTGAGGGACATTTCATTAGCGAGTCAGAAAAGTTAGTCCCTTTGAAACACACAGTCACATACACCCGGCCAAAGGGCAAGTGCCATTAAAAGATGATTAGTGATGAGAGGCTTTTGGTCTCATTAAATATTAAAATGGCTCTTAGGTCTGCTCATCATATAGCCTCTGTGATTGGTTGTTTTCAGCAACTTCTTTGACTCATTCCTTAAAAATTAATGAAAGCTATAAACAATAAACTAAGTCTCTCTATTTTTTCTTATTTGTCACATCCTACATTAAGAGACTTTTTAAAGAGCAATTAAAAATATCGCTCTCCAAAACTTTTCCATCATTTCCTGCTACTGAACAGCAATGTACTTGTGGTAGAGCTCTGAGTCTAGTTCCTAGTGTCATTCAGCTGCATGAATATCTCTAGAGTGATGATGAAAAATGACCATCAAATGATGGTTCTGCAATAAGCTGTAACATAACAGACTTATGTGTCTCTCTTGGTAGACCTAGTAAGACCAGCTCATCAGTACTGGTCCTCACCAGGAATTCAATTAACAAATAAGCACAAAACATAAGGCTCTTTGGTGTCTGCCCACATAGCTCCGCCTGGAGTTGTGTCCATTTCTGTTCCTGAAAGCAGAAGACTTAACTGGGAAAAACATTGTTTCAGGAATAAGAAGTTCTGAGATGTCTCCAACTCTATCATGGCCAATATCTACCATATTAAGCAAAGTTACCTCCCAAGCCTCAGACTCTTCGTGACAATAATATTTAACTTCTTTACTTCTTTGCAAAAGTACCAACACTATTATTATATGGTTTTTTTTGTTTTTTTGTTTTTTTTTTTTTTTTTTTTTTTTTTGCCAGATTTCAGTGCAACAAAGAGAGCAAACTTGTGTAACATTGAGCAACACTTGTGGCGGTCCGAGCATCTTCTGTCTCTGGTCCAAGAACATTTTCAGCTTTAACGAAGATTTCAGCAACATCAAAAACATATATCAGGGTAAGATCAAAGGCACTATTTCTAAATGCACATTTCTTTCTCTATTAGAGATCAGTGGTTACTGAGCCAACTATTACTTGGTTGTGTTAGGTACATGCTCAAAATGAAGCACGTGCTTCAGAACCTTCTTGAACTGTAGCCTGGGGCTTGACATCATAGTTCTCAGGCTGCCTGAAACAATTTGCCAGTCAAATGTGAGCTGCTTTTGGTACCTACCTGCATCCACAGCTGGTCATTAATAGCAGTGAAAAGAGGCAGAGTGCCTTTTGGCTCTTGTTGCCAACCTCTCAGCACAGTTATGGGGTATTTCCCAAGAAGGATCAATGAAAGTAAGCATGAGTATCCTGACTAAACTTCAATGGTTCTGAGTATTTAAAAGGGATGCTTTCTGTGTATAATAAAAAATGCAAGCATCTTACAGCATTCAATCCTGATGTTCACACTATAAGTGCAGTGCTGCTTGATACGTAAACAGCCATGTGCTAAGCAGACTACCACTGGAGGTGAACAACACCTTTATATTTAATCTAGATATGGTTATGACGGGTTTAAATATATTACAGTTTTAACTTAACATGCTACCACTTTAAAATGTTTTCTGTAGCTACAAAAATGCTGCAAAATGACAATTTTCTGGATACTAAGGGTAAGTTTTCTTGATGCTCACCTGAAGGAAGCTGCATTTTTTGTTCATTTTTATTTAAAATTGAATGGATCCTTCCTGTGACATAAGTATGCACTTGAAAACATCAGTTTATGCAAGCAAGCCCCTGTGTAGCCTTCTATTAACTTTACTAGCAATATTGGGCTGGAATCTAAGCCAGAAAGCCCACTGAATTAACTTTTGCAATATGCGGACTATCCACAGGGAGGAGACTGCTATGCTACATCAGTGAGCTATGATATTCTCTAAGGAGAAACTGCCACATTGCTCAATGCATGAGATGCTTTACTTCCAACAAAACAATGTTATTCCAGTTGACATCACTTTTAGCTCTCATTTGTTTTTTAATGAACTTACACTTTGAAAGACGCCAAGTGAACATACCTTGGACATTGTTTCTGCCTATTTGCAAACATCAAGCTTCAATCACCACGTCTTGAAGCTTGACGCCTAAAGCTTCCACCAAAAGCTTCCACCACTTTGAAGCAGAACGCCTAAAGCTAGAGTCAGCTGAAGTTTGCTCGCTTTCTGGCTCCATAAGTTCCATATCTGGCTTTGCAAGGTTTTTGCAAGGTATTTCTGATGCAGCAGCCTCTATTTTAAGAAGGAAACTTCCCTATAGCATGTAACCCTGTGGAAGGTGATTTTTGTTGCCCAAGACTGTACACATCCATCCATCTCTCCATCCATCCATTTAATGTAGCCATTGATTTTCAACATAAAATTCAATGGAAACATTAAGGCACATAAATATTACTACTACATGAGCCTTTATCTGACTATCATCAAGATCAAGGTAATCAATCACTGCAATTTTTGTATGTCATGTGAAAATATATCTGTGAACATGCAGCTCCAATCACTGTTTTCACTGCCACTGCCCAGTCACTGTGGGAACATAAAGACCTCTTGCCTGACATTTGTAGAGAAATTGATTCGTTCTTTTACTAAGAACAAGAAAATGAAGCCTTGTGCTCCTGCTGGGAACAAGAGGATATGAGTGGGACTGGGAGAAACCCATTTTTTTTATGTGGAAGAAACAGACTGTTTCCAAATCCACAGACTGTGTTTGTGAGTACACAGATAAGATAGAAGGTAAGGACCAGGAAAGGTGCAAGAAATGTGTAAAGATGGTGTCTCAATTCACAGCAGGTTCATCCCTCACTCATTCATACTTGGAAGAGAGGGAGGGATGAGTGGATAACCCACTTCTGCAAAGCATGCCAGCTGCAGCCCAGGCTTACCATAGTGACAGTGTGAGCTGTGGTGCTGAGATTGCTACATAGGGATTCATGACTCCTGAGCCATGCATCAGGATGCTTGCAGGATAATCAAAGATGAAGGTCCAACTGGTATAATCTCTCTTTCCATTAAATGATAGTGGTCATATATGAGAGGCTTCAGCTCTCTGTGAGTGCACCAGCCTCCGACTTTTGCAAGTGCTGTACTGTTTTCCCTAATTTTCAATTTCCAGCTTACAGTAGATGATTATGCTGAATTCATGCAGTAAAAAATACAGCAATCAATTGCATAGATTTGGAAACCAGACTTCGTTATTTATGCTCACCATTTGCAGATTCCCATGATTCTCTCACATAGATTCATAGAATCATAGAATCACAAGGTTGGAAAGGATCCTACAACCCATCTAGTCCAACCATCCTCCCATTACCACTGCTACTACAAGCACTAAACCATATCTTGTAGCTCCTCATCCAGATGCCTCTTGAACACTGACAGGAATGGAGACTCTACCACCTCCCTGGACAGCCATTCCAGTGCCTAACCACTCTCTGAGAGAATGTGACACTGCAGCAGTGTGTGACAGTGGCTTGTTTGTCCATTCTCTGAAAACCAGTGCTATTTTAGCAACAGTAGAAACAGTAATCTGTTTACTCGCTCAGTCTTATGAAGCTGAATGCCTAACCCTTGGGTTTCAGCGTTGACCCTGCCCAATACGCTGTTTAGCCTGACTGCTGCACACATCTTTACAGTGTCCCTCTGGTTACAAGCGGAGGGCAAGCCTTTTGCAAATCAGGATGGTTGTCATGAAAGCGACAACACCGCCCAGCATTTGCTTAAAATAACTACATGTGACAAGTACATTCCTGGTGTCCTTAATGCAGCTTGATCTTAATTTGTTAAACTGGAACTACACTGCATCATTTACTTGCTCTAATAAAGCATCCTAGAAACTTGAGACTACAGCATTTCAAGGTAGTTTTCACATTTTGTGTTTTGGTCTTCTGAATTGTTTCCCTGTATCATGGGCTGCAATGCTATGTAACTGCAATGATATGTTCTCGGCAAAGATTAGCATGTCTTGCTGTTAAAACCAAAACCCTCTCCTCTCTTGGTGAACCTCTGCTCTTTCCTCCTAATAAAATCCGGGAAAACGTTTCTCACAGCACAAGAAAAAATCAATAATTGTTATTTTCATTTCTTCTATGCCATGGCCTTACAGACAAAGTCAATGTCTCCTCTTTAACTATCATCAGTCTTGCCATACCCACTTGCAGAAAAGCAATATATTATTTTCACGATCTCAGTCTGGATGATAAGCCATACCACTGCAGCTCACGAGGTTATGAATTATGAAATAACTTATGAAGATTGTATGCCAACAACTGAATATGTTTTCACTTCCATTTTTAACACTGCTTTACCTCATTTTTGTTCAAGAGGGGCTCATGTCTATAGTTCTTAATTCTTCCACTGGTATTGGTACAGAAAAAAACAAAACAATGTCCAGAATAACATTTATTACAATGTACATTCTCTCCAGTTGTGGAACTTGAGTTCAATATTGTGTGTCAGCTTTGTGCCACTGGAGATAAAATTCTACTCATTAGTCTCAGTGAAACTGTAAGTAGCATGGAGAAGATGGAGAAGAAACAACTGCTAGCAGCCTTATGTAACATAAGAACCACAAAAAAAAGAAATTAAATTTGTAGATGGCAGGATTTGTAACAGATAAAAACAAGCACTCGGTCATGTAACAAACGGTTGCTTATGGAATTCATTGCCACAAGATACTGCAAGCAGCCAAGTTTTAGCTGGGATCAAAAAGTGATTAAGCACACGCATGGAGGATAAAATCTGACAAGGGCTATCTAACATGATGATAACATCTCTGGCCCAGAAAATGTCTGAGCAGTGGAGTGCTGGAGGCTAACAGAGTACACGAAGGAAATGTTACTACATACTTACCTTTTCTTAACCTTTCACAGGCTTCTGTTACTCACACAATCCTGAAGAAGGGCCTTTTGAAAAGCAGTTGTTGTGCCCCTACATTTTCAAAGTGAGGTTTTTAATCAAATGTCTCAGCAAAGCTTCAGGAGCACTAAAAATAATTATGCCAAAAGGGTGGAATGATGGAAATTAACTAGATGAAATTGCCTGTGAATGATCCATTGTATCTTATAATTCAGCTTCTTCCAAAGTCTTTTAAAATTCTAAGTTGAAAAGATGTACAATGTCTTTCATTGTGTTTTGCACACCACAGTATCATAATGGGTCAGTCAACCATAATGCATAATTAACAATGTGTAGTAGTTAAATCATTATGGGGAACTTAACCTTCCAAGAAAGTAATATGAAGTACCCTTGAGGTAAGATCAGACAAGTGCTGAAGAGGGTGACATGATTCATATTTCTGATTAAAAGAAAAATTTCTGAGTCAAAGGGACAGAAAGAAAATTAACCCTGTAGAAATCTGCAGCACTCAGACATAGCAGATTACAGCTCTTGAGTGCTTCAGGATAAAGGGTCTATGAACACACAAAAAAAAATCTATTTCTTTAGAGTATCATTTCTTTTGCTTTCAGATAAGAATAATTTCTAGACATAAACAATAAATTATAATTGAAGTGAAATCAAAAGGAGGAATACTGTGTTAAATTAACAGGAAAGGTAACTGGTTCAGTGGACATCTGGATTCATTTCTGAAGCTGAGAATATGCGACTCTGGAGAAAAAGCAGAGAGATATAAGACTTGGAAAAGCTGGCCCGTGGAAGCAGATGGTCCATTTTTTCTAGAACAAACTTGTATTCTTTCACCTTGCCATATCAAAGTTATGCAACAGCATACTGTTACTGTTCATTCTGATGTCATGCATGACTGAAAACTCAGAATATTGAGCTCATAGGAAGTCCTGTGTTTTGCTCTAAAAATGTGGATGCTGTAACACTTGTACTTCTACCCTAGTACTATTCCCATTTGAGCACCTGAGTGTCTGCTGCTCAGACCTCTGGATGAAGAGAGATATCAGGTACCAGGAGACAGCTGAAACAGCACATTAAAATCCCCACAGGCTCTGAGGGACTCATACAATGTGTCCAAGGCAACAGTGAAACAATTTTTAATGCAATATTAATGAACAACAGCTATGATCTTTCTGATTTTCAAAGCAAACAATTACAAACATAAAATTTCGCTTTTTCAATTAACCCCATGGAGTCTGGGATAGCAGGGACAAAGACATTTTAAAACCAATCTTAATGTGCAATGGAAGACGACTCTACAAGTCTCTACTATACTCAAAGTTTGTGTTGAGAAGAGATGCTAACTATCAATATCAGTGCACAGTCAACATCAATAAGTACCAAGTACATTAGTGCAGACTCTGAAAGTCAGTTTATATTCAGTATGAAATCTCTGCACCTAAAATAGTCTGAAAACTATCTCTCAAGATCAAAACCCTTTTCCATATTTTTTTCAATTTTACTGTAGGTTAATGTAATGTAATGTCTGTCTCTATTGGTCATGTCAAATTGCATCATGAGAGGTGAGGGGAGAAACAGAACTTGGTTTGTTGCTTTATCTCTCACTTGTGAGTCACAAAAGTATTTCCGTAATGTATACCGCATGGGAGCACCATCATTCTTACTTGAAATACCTCAGATTGTCAAGTTTTTTCAGTGTTGATGAAACTCTTTTCCTGGTTGGTTAATTTACTGTATGGCCTACAAACACCAATTTAGAAAACTGTCACAGTATACGAGGCAATTAAATGGGCAGAATCTTTAGATTCACGAATCCTAAAAATACTAATCTACTAATCTACTGAGTTCCCATGTCTTTCCCATAAAATAAGGAAGTTGTTTTGAACCATTAGTGCAAAAGGGAAGTCAGTCATTTCATGTCAGCAATTTCAGTTTGTACACAGACTATGTATATGGAGCTATGCAAGACATGTCAGATGAAATCTGCCAAGTACAACACGAAGAGTGTTCAGAGATGCACTCCAGTGGGAAGTATGAAGAAGGCAGATCTTGGCTTCATGAATTCAAAGGAAGAAAATTATCCTTAATATTTCGGAGAATTAGTAAATTCTTATTTTCTGTGCAGATCTCTGCATGCCTAAAGAGCAAGTAATCATTACCTCCATTACAATCCTGACCTGTTTTCAGTGCCCACACTGAGAATGTCTACATTAATGCTATCAGCAAGGTAGTGTATGCAGCTAGTCACCTACATCAGCAAGGATCTGAGAGAGGAAAAACTATGCTGCTGCCCAGCTAGGTGCCAATAAACAAACTAATGGCACAGGCTTTGCCATTTTCCTTCTCTTTTACAGTCTTGCTAATGCCTTTTGATTCTTTATTGTTTTCTTTCCGCTAATTCTAGTTTTTAACCCCTTACTAGTACTACAGTATCACTCTATTACACAATATATAATAAGATCAAACAGTACACAATCTGGTCATTAAAATTACCAATAACTGCTAGTGCGAAAAAATGCTTCTTCCTATGAGATTTGAAAATTCTATGCTAATCTTACCTAATTCATATCGTGAAATATTCCTCAAGACATGCTTGAAATATTGCACAAGAGTCAATGTATAACTCAAGCAGCGATTAAAACTTTAAACTTCTAGAGCTATTAGCTCTTCTGTTTATACCTGCAGAAGGCTTAGATCCATGAATTTGATTGACATCTCCGACATAAAGCTTGTTGAACTGGTTCATTACTAGAGGATCTTAAGACACAGAGGAAGATCACAGTCACCCCTGAAGGGCTTTTGGACTCTACATAAGTGCTGCTGCATCTCAGGTAAGGGCCATCTGGACTTTCACACCACATTATAGATTGTACAGTGTACTCTTCACATCCTTCACCAAATGCTGGTCATACATGGTCAAAGGAGAAGATATGAGTGAGAAGGAAGTGTCCAGCTACACCTTGCTTTTCCATCACATATACCCCATGGCAGCATTCTGGAAAATACATTCCTTAAATATGAATGTCTCAAGTTGCTAAGATGAAACTCTTCCATTAGTTTGGGTTTTTCTGAGATTGCTTACAATCCCAGTATTTTGCTCAGTGAAGGAATAATTTGCACTAGGTCTCCCATATCAGACTGTTTGAAAATATGGCACTGTAGATCACATTTAAACAAGGCTGGCATTAGACCTACTCTTGTACAGTGCCTAGGTCAATGAAATCCTGATCTGTGCGTTAAGCTCCTCCACACTTTGTAATACAAGTATTACATAATAATAAAAAACTGTTTTTAAGGCCACATGTTAAAAGTTATAAATGGGCTTTCTTTAACTTGGTTATATGATAGTGGGTTAGTGTAACCCTACTAATGTTTATGAGTCTTAGGTATTTCAAAATATTTTGCATCTGCTTCACAGGAAAACTTTTGAAATATTACTGCATAAAAAACAGAATTTCCTTTTAAAGCCATGCTACTTTCATGACATTATTTGGATATGATTAGGGTGAGCCATATAGAGTGTTATCAAGTGCACTCAATGATGTTTTTATTAAAACGTTATGCGCTTCATGCCTCCATGCGTAGTGTTCCTTGTTTTCTTGCCAGACAAACCTATTATTCTTTCTGTACATCAGACTGACACCTTGACTAATCCGAGTCCTCGCTTTTATGTATATTTCCAATATAATTTTCAATGGATCTTGTATCCATCAGTCTATTTTAATTTTTTGCTTCACCCTAGTGTACTGAAGAGATTGATTCTGAGGTCCTTATTAGCCTTGTCCCTGTACCTAGAATGTAATCACTTTTCTTTTCTTTTCTTTTCTTTTCTTTTCTTTTCTTTTCTTTTCTTTTCTTTTCTTTTCTTTTCTTTTCTTTTCTTTTCTTTTCTTTTCTTTTCTTTTCTTTTCTTTTCTTTTCTTTTCTTTTCTTTTCTTTTCTTTTCTTTTCTTTTCTTTTCTTTTCTTTTCTTTTCTTTTCTTTTCTTTTCTTTTCTTTTTTCTTTTCTTCTGTTGGATAGGAGTCTCCATTCAGAAAACATGAGTCACTGAGCAAACTAGAAGGCACTCATTAACAAAAAGGAGATGCACCACTACATTCTCTCCTGATAGGATAACAGAATCCCAGAATCCCAGAATGGCCCAGGTTGGAAGGGACCTCAAGGATCATGAATTTCCAACCCCCCCCTGCCATACGTAGGGCCACCAATCTCCCCATTTAATACTAGACCAGACTGCCCAGGGCCCCATCCAATCTGGCCTTGAACACCTCCAGGAACAGGGCATCCACAACCTCTCTGGGCAGCCTGTTCCAGCACCTCACTACTCTCTCTGTCAAGAATTTCCCCCTGGCATCCAACCTAAATCTTGCCTCCCTCAAAACTGTTTCCTCTTGTCCTGCTGTTATCTACCCTTTCAAAGAGTTGATTCTCCTCCTGTTTGTAGGCTCCCTTTAGGTACTGAAAGGCTGCAATGAGGTCACCCCACAGCCTTCTTTTCTCCAGGCTGAACAAGCCCAGGTCCCTCAGCCTGTCTTTATAGGGCAGGTGCTCCAGCCCCCCTGATCATCTTCGTGGCTCTCCTCTGGACCCTCTCCAACAGCTCCCTGTCTTTCTTGTACTGGGGGCTCCAGACCTGGACACAGTACTCTGGATGGAGCCTGACAAGAGCAGAGTAGAGAGGTACAATCACCTCCCTGTCCCTCCTGGCCACCCTGCTTCTGATGGAGCCCAGGATACCATTTGCTTTCCAAGCTGCAAGAGCACACTGCTGCCTCATGTTAAGTTTTTCATCCATCAGGACCCCCACATCCTTCCCTACAGGGTCTATGTTCCTCACATCATAACAATTCTGAGTTTGGAAACCCAAAGCATTACACAGGACCCATTCTGTATGTTTGCTCCAGCTTCTGAAACAAGTGTTATTATCCAAGTCTCATGTTCAATGTACGGGTTGGCTTAATATTAGCTAGCTAATAATGCTGACAAAATAGTGCCTTGCTGGCATTTTAACTCCATGTAAATATTGACATTTTAAATTAATGTCTTCCAAGTTATTGAATTGTGGATTTGATTTGTTTTCATTTAAATGTTCAAATCTTTTGAGACCTTTGCACAGTTTTCTGCAAAAGGGACTAGGTTGTCTGCTGCTGAGAACTATGAACATTGTAGTGAGGAAATGGAATTAATACAAGTTTATGAAGACTCCATCATAAAATGTCATTAAATCTTGATACATTACTTACATCTGGTTATATATAGGATGTCTTTTTACAATAGTAAATAGTAAATTAAATAGTGCAATAATAAATGCACTGTAGTATATTTGCTAAGGGTACCTAACTCTTAATGAGACCTTACCATCATCATAACTTCCTGAAGGGAGATTGTGATGAGGAGAGGTTTGGTCTCTTCTCCCAGGTAACAAACAGGAAATGGTAACAAGTTGTGCCAAAAGAGATCTAGATTAGACATAAGGAAAAACTTTTTTTTCTCTCAGAGAGTGGTCAGGCACTGGAATGGCCTGCTCAGGGAGGTGGAGGAGTCACCATCACTGGCAGTATTTAAAAGGCTTCTGGATGAGGAGCTACGAGATATGGCTTAGTGTTTATGGTAGTGATGGTATGGGAGGATGGTTAGACTAGATGACCTTGTGATTCTGATTCTATGATTCTGTTCACAATCAACACAATATCTTTGATGAAAAAGGAGAAATGGGTTCCATTTTCTGTGAGAATTGTTGAGCTAGGGAAACAGTCAAGTGGGTGTTAATTATTTAAAAGCATGTTTTATCAGACAACAATTACATCTGACAATTCCTAAATGAAACTCAATCCAATTTCTTGCTCTTTAATGCAGACAGCTTCCCAACATCCATGTCCTCCCTCTGGCAATCCTGACACAAAAATAGCAAGAAGAAGTTATCTTCTTCAAGACTGTCTTATCCTTAAAGAAAGCAAGGGAAACTTCCCTGTTGAATTTACCTAAGATGATGAGCACTTGCCCAAATTAGGCCATCTTACTCTAATAGGGACTTCTTTATGCTCAGTAGGATCAGTTTAACTAAGAAGCCTCTAGTAAAAAAAAGTAACAACAGCCTTGCTCTGGAGAGCGGGGAAAAGGAAACAGATGAGTATCAACAAAAAAGAGGATACCTAGATAAGAGGAAGAAAAGATGAGCAAGAGTTTGGGGAAAAAAAAAAATGGTCATGACAGAAGACTAGTTCATGTGGAAATGATGTATTCCATTCCATTACAATCTATCTATTGCAGAATCACAGAATTGTAGGGGCTGGAAGGGACCTCCAGAGATCATCGAGTCCAATCCCCAAAGTGGTTGCACTGGTTTCCATCACTCAAATAATTAGCAGCAAGCATTGTCCTGGATATAACCCTCTTATCGTGCTCACTCCTTTTCTGGACAGGCTGAAGGTTGGAAAGTACTCTTTCAGACCCAGTCTTATATGTACCTTTCAGATCAGCATTACTACTCCACTTGTAACAATCAGTAACAACCTCCTGCATTAGGTGACTTACAGTCAAAACACTGCCAAGTTATGAGACGCCGCAACCTTTTTCTGCTTCAGTGAAAGGAATGCAATATTCAGAATGATCACTGCTAAAAAGAATGCAATGTTCAGAATAAGTGCATCATTTCATCTCTCCAGCATGTAGAACACAAAAAAAATGCAGAGTTGGTAATTTATTTTTCCTCTAGGACAGAGAGGTGGGGAATGAAATAGAGTAAAGTAGAATTGGTTCCTTCTCTAAGATAACACAGAGAGCTTTCCACTGCCCTGCAGGATCCCACAAACCCTTACCAGCAGGAGAGAAGTCCGACTTCCATGGGCTCTTGAGGGACTTCACAGTTCATGTGTGACTGTCAGAAAGTCCTCATGGAATTGGGCTTTTCAGGTGTCACTGCCATAAGCAAGGCTTTCTCCTGTTTCAGGCAGTACTACCTACCAGAGTAAGCCTCCCGGCTTTCTGCAGGTGAAACTTGGAGGTCTGGGGAAAAGATGCCAAAACTTTGATTGACCCTAAGCTTCTAGGACTCTTGGGATTGTATCTGCTACCACGTGGAGTTGCTCCCACCAAAATAGTTATTCTATTTGCATTCTATCTTGTGGCAAAACTTTTGTCTATTCTTTCTTTGTATCAGGAATTTTATTTTTGAAATCTAACACTCGGACAATGGTCTTTCATCATTACTAGCCATTAACTTATTCTCATTTTAAATTGTAATACACAACCAGGAATGTCTGCATCTACTAATATCTTTATTATTTCTGTCCAGGATTAGCATTCTGTGATCATGTTCCATCACTGTGCATGAAACCATTTATTTTTGGCTAGGCAAGGCCAGGCCTTGGAAGACACGATGTTCTCAAAGGACAAGAGAAGAAATATACACCTGCTGCAATAGGATAGGTACTGATCTCTGTAAGGTATTTGCCAAAATTTGTTTCCAGAATGCTTCATTTTAACATGTTAAAATCACAGAAACGCCTTATCATTAGTATTGTCAAGACTGTTAATATTTTAAAAATTAAACATTTAATATTTTAATGGTAACCTCAGTGCTACAAAATACAATCACTGGTAATTTTGAGAAGAATGGGTATTATGTACACAGAGAAAGAGAAAAATGCACTTAGATGAAATATAGGGCTGTATCTCTGAGTGTGAACTGAGTTGTAGAATTTAACCTTTTTCTACTATTCCAAAGAAAATAAAAATGTTTTTATATCGTGCATTGGTATCCCGAAGTAATCCATGTGGAAATGGGCCCTAGAATTTTTAGTTCTATGTTCCCATACTGTCTCTCAGCACTGGACAGAAAAGGATCTGTTTGTGCATGTCCAGAGGAGAGCCACAAAAGTGATCCACAGCATGGAATATTTCCCCTGTGAAGCCAGGCTGAGAGAGAGCTGGGGCTGTTCAGCTTGGAGAAGAGAAGGCTCCGAGTTGACCTCATAGCAGCCTTTCAGCATCTAAGGAAGAGGCACAAAAAGGAAGGGGGCACTCTTTAGCAGAGTCTTTTGTGACAGGATAAGGGAAATGATTTCAAACAAAAAGAGGGGAGATTCAGATTGGACGTAAGGAAGAAGTCTTTACAGTGAAGTTGGTGAAGCACTGGAACAGGTTGTCTGGAGAGATGGTGGATGCTTTGTCCTTGGAGACACTGAAGGCCAGGCTGGGCTGGTTTCATCAGCCTGATCTCTTGTGACTGACTGACCCACTTGGTGGATGTGGGAAAGGTTGTTAACATAGTCTATCTAGACTTCAGCCAAAGCCTTTTACACTGGACCTCACATTATTCTCCTGGAGAAGCTGACAGCCCACGGCTTGCACAGATTCACTCTTCACTGGGTAAAGAACTAGTTGGGTGGCTGGACCCAGAGAGTGGTGGTGAATGGAGTTAAGTCACATAGAGACTAGTCTATGAGTGATGTTCCCCATTAGTCAGTACTGGGACCTGTGCTGTCAATATCTTTATTGATGAGGGGATTGACTGCCCTCAGTAAGTCTGCAGATTACTCCAAGCAGGGAGGAAATGTCAGTCTGCCTGAGGGTAAGGTGCTACAGACATCTGGATAGGCTGGATTGCTGGGCTCAGGCCAATGAGATGAAGTTCAACAGATCCAAATGCCAGGCCCTTTGACCACAATCTCAGGCAATGCTACAGGCTTGGGGCAATGTGTGGAAGAAATGGACCTGGGGGTACTGGTAGATGCTCAGCTGAACAAGAGCCAGCCGTGTGCCCCGGTGGCCAAGAAGGCCAGTGATATCCTGGCTTCTATCAGAAATAGTATTGCCAGAAGGAGCATGGAGGTAATCTCCCTCTGTTCACAGCTCTGGTGAGGCTGCACCTTGAGTACTGTATTTACTTTTGGGTCCCCCACTTCAAGAAAGACCTTAAGGTCCTGAAACATGTCCAGAGAAGGGCAACAAAACTAGTGAGTCATCTGGAACACAAGTCTTCTGAGGAGCAGCTGAGGGAAGTGGGATTGTATAGTCTGGAGAAGAGGAGGCTCAGAAGGAGACCTTATAGCTTTAGAAATAGGACCAGACGAAATGGCCTTAAGTTGCACTGGGAGGTTCAGGTTGGATGTTAGCAAAAATTTCTTTGAAAGAGTGGTCAAGCATTGCAATGTGCTGCCCAGGGAGGTGGTGGAGTTACCATCCCTTGAAGTGTTCAATAAATGATTAGACATTGTACTTAGGGACATAGTTTAGGGGGTAATACTGATGATAGATGGACAGCTGGATTGAATGATCTTGGAGGTCTTTTCCAACCTTCATGATTCTATGATTCTACGATTTTGTAGACAAGGCTCTGAGAAACCTGATCTAGCTATAGATGTCCCTGTTCATTGCAGGGGAATTGGACTAGATGACATTTAAGAGTCCCTTTCAACTCCATAGAATCAATGATTCTATGATTCCAAGAAGTATAGTTTCAGTAAAGGTAAATATGATTGTTAAGAACTAACTAATGGAAGAATCACATTAACTTTTTACTATTGCTCAAAGAATCATAGAATGGCTTGGCTTGGAAGGCACCTTAGAGATCATCTGGTTCCAACCTCCTGGCAGGGGCAGGGTTGCCAACCACTGAATCAGTCTGCTCAAAGCCCCATCCAATCTGGTCTTGAACTTCTCCAAGAAAGGGACATCCACAGCTTCTCTGGGCAGCCTATGCCAGTGCCTCAATACAGGAAGAATTTCTCATAATGCAGAATTTCTTCCTCATATTTAATCTAAACCTACCTTCTATTAGTTTAAAATAATTACATCATGCCCTATAAGTATACTCCCTGAAAAAGGGTCCCTCCACAGCTTTCCTGTAGGCTCCCTTTATGTACTGAAAGGTCGCAAAGAAGTCTCCCCAGATCCTTCTCCTCTCCAGGTTGATCAAGTCCAGCTCCCACTACCTGCCATCACAGCAGAGGTACTCCAACCCTCTGATCATCTTTATGGTGCTTCTCTGGACACACTTTAGCAGCTCCACATCCTTCTTGTGCTGGGGTCCCAGACCTGGATGCCATGCTCCAGACGGGGCCTCGTAAGGGCATAGCAAAGCAGAACAATCACCTCCCTCGCCATGATGTTCACACTTCCTTTGATACATTCTGATTCAGAAGTATCATAAGAAGAACAGTGACATCAAAACTCAACAAGGCAGCCTCCTGAAATTTTCCTTTCCAAGAAATCCAAACTGGTTTACACAAAATCTTCTTTAGATTACTTGCAGTCATCTTATTAATCTACTCAAAAGAACAAGAGTGGTCGTTCTGTTCTTTGTGAGAACTACTGATGTACTGTACTGAAAATCCTCCATCAAGCACTGAGCATTTTCACAAAACGGTACTGCTCAGATGGAGAAAAACTGAAGTGAAAGATTTTACTCTTTTTCAGCAAAACAAACCAGCCAGATGCTCCCAAAAGATTTCACAAAAGATGGAAATTTAAAACAAAATGTACTCAAGACAATTAAAAATAAAATGTGATTGACGTTCAGCACATTCTACAGCAATTTTTTTTATACCATGCATCTTTGAAACTGACTGTGAAGGGAAGATCTACAAAAGTCTGCTAGGAAAAAATCAGTGTCCACAGCCAGATGCCCCAAGAGGTAGAAGAAAACTTTGTGCTTTTGCAGGTCATCTTCCAGCAAACAGTGGCACCTGCTTGAGTATGAGGCAGCCCATACAGGGAACTTCATTGTATTTCAAGCTTTGGCCATGTGGCACGATGGCTGGAAAGAGCATGAGAAGCATGTCCCAGCACTACTCTGAATTATTTCCAGTGTCACCTCCAGAAAGAATGCAGTCCTGCAAGAATTGCTCTCTCGTCTAAAACTGTTCAATTTATTCATAGCTAAAATACTGAAAATCTGTGCTGAGAAAAGCCTTGTTTTACAGAGATTCATAGGAAAACAAACCAACAAACAATGCTTCAAACAAAATCAATAAAGCATGACTTAAAACAATTGGATACCATATAAAGCACTAAAAAGCTAAAGAGAGCAAACATATATTGGAAAGAGGATGGATTATCTAACACACAAAACAAATATAAGCAACAACAAAATTAACAATAATTAATAGGCAAATCTTTCTGAATTCACCTGGAAGGTGACATGCTGGGTAGGAATGATCAGCACTTAATAAAAGAAATCAATATCTGAAATAACACCAATATTTTACTAAGATACCTAGATTGTTTCTCTGCTAGAAATTAAGCATGTGAGCATATACGCATTATTAATCCATCTAAAACCCTCTTGCTGTCACATTGCACTGTTTATTCAGAAACATTACAAAACATTTATAAATCCTGTACAGCTGAAAAAAAAAAAAAAAAAAACCAGCTCTGACTGATGAGTAGTCAACCTACGACAAAATTGTATTCACTTAGCAGAGAAAACTAAAATAACACACCTATCAGAACAAAACAAGCAAAAAAACCCCACCAAAAACAGATTTGGCCTAGAAATTAATAAAAACACCAGTCCAACAGAAACTTGATGCTACAGGAGGAGAAAGCATGTCTCCTGGTATTGCAACCTGAGTCTACTAGAGTTCACTCTTCTGTTGCTGTGACCTCCTAGCTGCATCTTTTCTAAAATACATATTCTGCCATGTGCTGCAAGCTAAGTGGCAGCAGAAAAAATCGCTTTCTCTTCGTCTGATTTAATTTCCCCATCTCTTTCCCCCCTCTCTTGTTTTCCACTTGAATGCCACGATATCTGACTCATTATCAGATGCAAAAAAAATTGAGAAGGTCTTCATAATTTTTATCCCTGCTTTTGGCCAACAGAAAATTAGGGACTTTCCAATTTCTTTCTTTTCCAATTTCAATATTTAGCTTGCAAGGTGTGAAAACTCATCTGTAAGAGCAGGTGCATGACTTCTGTGGTACCATCCCTTGGTAGTCATGCCGCCATTCAAGCAAACCATTAAAGCAAGGGGCAGTTGCCCTTCAGCTCCTTCCAGCTGCAGCCAAATGCCTGCCACTCCATTTTCCCTGGGTCTACAGAGCAGCCAGGACACCCCTACCATCGCTAATCTCTGCAAGCACTGCCTGACACAGCAGCCCTGGCCTTGCATACTAATTGGTGCATTTAATGACTTTCTCTTGCTTTCCGTCCTGTCTGCTCCTGAGCTGCTGGCTGGGAACAGAAGAGTCTAGCTACCATGGAAACTGAGCATCCAAACACCAAGAACCTTCCTACCAAACTTTTGAGTGGTGAGGCTCAGGAATTGGATGGTTGGATGGATAGTTGAGTTGCTATAAAGGCAGAGAAATGGGAAGGAGTGATGCTGACTTTGGTGGGAATAAGACTGGAAAAGTAAGACTGTTCTGCAAAATGAGTAGGGTAAAATTATAATGAGCATAAGAAGGCAGTCACTTAGGGCAACAGATTAATCTTCTATCACAAATATTCTTCATCAAACCTTTCAAATCCACTTACAGTCGGGATCAAACATCTCAAATTTGTGCACAGGCCACATAATCAGAGGAGTTTTGAAGAATTGCATAATCACTTTCATATTTGAAGGACTGTTTGTAGCCAGCAAAATGCTGATTGTGCAAAAACTTAAGGAAGTCCCAGGCCTTTCAAAGCACAAGTTGACAGAGGATAAATCCCTGCCTAGGCAGTATAGCTGCAATCCCATGTGCAGCCTTGTAGTCTTGATTTCCCAGGCTAGCAACAAAAGTGCAGATGAACAGAAATGCAGTCTTTGTGGTATTCTGTGTGCAATGATGCTTTTCTCTGGGCAGGCGCTTACGCCATCAGTAAGAACTAACCTTTGTACAAATCTTAGTAAGATAGCAAATATATACTTTTATCTCAGATAGGATGACCATCCTTGAAACTGCTAAAGTGATGAAGTAGAGAAACTCTTAGTCACAGTGTGACAACTATACCTGCATCTGAAGATAGAAGCATCATGAAAAAACATGTAGATAATTAGCATGTCTATCTAGCCTGCAGGCAGGGAGATCAGCCCTATTTTTAACTGAACAGTTGTAGACCAGAGTAGTGTTCAAATGACAAAAGTATGTATAAAAAAGTGTCATGAACATCCCGGTGTGTACTAGCTTTGTGGAAGACATCTGGCACCCAAAAATTCCACAGCTTGGCAATAATTCAACAACTGTGTTGTCAACAACTGTCTGTGTGTGTGAGGTTGGCTTACTGCACACTGGGTAATGAATCTGCCTTTTGGACAACACCTAGTTCAGCTCCGGTACTGTGCTCAAAAATATTCCAGATCCTCATTTCTAGCTGTCTGACAAAGTAAACTACAACTTTTGTCCTCAGTTCTGCCTCCTGAGGATTCCTGGACAAATAAGAGGGATAAGAAGAATGCACACTAAAATTTGATTTAGTGCCCAAATCTCAGACTTTGAAGACCCTCACTTACTCCCAGATTACACTTACGCTTTAAGGCCAGCAACAGAGTATCTCCTCAGAAATCCATTTGTTCTAAGCAAAGTTCCCCATGATACACATATAATTTATTCATGCATGGAGCCCTCAGAGGTCAATAAAACTGGAGTGCTTCCAAAAATACACAAACAAAGAAAGCGGGGGAGAAAAAAATAAAAAATAAAAAATAAAAAAAAAAAAACCACAAAATTCTGTTCTTTTAGTAGAACATATAACATTTTAGACTGGCTCAGTGCTTTTCTATGGACTAGACAGAGCTGATTATGTCCAAGGAGACCCTCTCACATGCAAAGGGCATTACAGTGTCTATCCCAGCAAACTGAACGACCAGCTTAATGCTGGGTATTTAGTTCAGGTCCAAGTCAGAATGCACCTGCCAGGAAGAAACAAAGGCCCTGATTAGCATCCTCAGAGTCAGGGAGGTCTACTGCAGTGTAGGCTGGGGAGCACAGTAAAACAGGTGTTGAGCTTGACGACTAAGGACAGTCCAACCTGCTTCCCATAACTCATTGTTAGCAAAAGGAGATGCCTGCTTGGATTTTCACTCTCTAGATACTGTGTTTATGTTGTCTTGTGCCTGATCTTGCAGTTATGAAGCCAGCATTCCCTGAGCCTTAAAAGGACTAGTCAATTATAAATTTTGATACATAAGATCTATCACATATGAATTGCTTCTACAGCACAAATAGGTACATAAAAGATCAGGAAATGCAGAAATTAAAGGTGCTTGTAAGCCACTTGAATGAATGCAATGCAACCTAAGAGGGAAAACCATTTTACAGAGTTTGCACTTTATGTGTAATTGTCCTCTCTCAATAAATCAAGTGAAAGTGATTTTACTAAATAAGAAATAACGTTTGAAACAAAAAGTGCTAGAGGATTACAGAAAGGGAAAAACATTTTTTTTTCAAGGAAGAAGGAAAAGTTGCTGGCTAATATTATCAGGACCAAGCAGCATCCACCAAAATCTGAAAGTATGTAGGTGGGAAACTGCAGGTGTATGACTATCATTAGAAACAGCAACTATGCAGGAGAACTGATGCACTGCACATGGATAAAAACAGTCTGTTGAAGATTCTTTGAGTGGAGTGGAAAACAAAAGCTTCTTGTGAATAGGTTCCTACTCTCCCAGCCTAGGAGCAGCCTACAGGGGAGTGAGGATGCATTTTGACAAATGTAATCCGACACAATACACGTAGATTTCCAAAAAAGCTTTGATTAGGCTTTACACCATAGATTATTAAAGAAATTAAGCTGTTAAAGGGTTTAGGAAATGCCTTTTTATAGACTGAAGACTAGTTAAAGGATAAAAAAAGAGTAGAATTCGACCATCATTTCTCAGTGTAAAGAGGAGGCAGGTACTAATTCTCCTCCTGAGGTCAGCAGCATGACCAGTCAAGTTCAACAGCTTTATCAATTGGCTGGGTATGGAAGGGTACTTCCAATTAATCTGTGTTTGTGGATGATACTAAGCTCTCGGAAAGCTTTTGTGGGAATGATCTCACAGAACACAGGGAATAGGAAGCGGGTGAGCTTCAGTGTGGATAATTACCTGTATGGTAAATAGGTGTGATAACCTAGTAACATGTTTGTTCTCAGAACTACAAGCTACAGTGCAGATTGGAGATCTTGGAGTCATCTCTGACACCAACAATTTAGTAAGCAGTGGACATTTGAGCATCATCAACACAAGTATAAGACACAATTCAGCTGTGAGCAGTTCTGGTCTCTGCAGCATAGAAAGAATGCAAGTAGTTGGAAAGATGTGGAAAAGGGAACAAAAATGTCTATAAACAGATAGGAACTGGCAGGAATGTACCTGACATCCCTAGTCCTAATCCCTGCTGGCTGTGCTTCTTTTGATGTAGCCCATGATACATTTGGCTTTCTGGGCTGTGAGGGAACATTGTGGGCTCTGGATTCTGAAACAGTGTAATAAAATGCTCACAAAAATTGCTGGGACTAACACACTTTCCCTAAATAACATATCCTACAATGATGTCATAGAATTACTAGGGTAGGTAGACTTTGTCCTGTATTCTCATGATTCCCACAGCATCTTTCTTATATTAAACAATGATATAGAAAACAATCAGTTAAGGGTTTAGGATTTTTGAGTTCAGAAAATGAAATACTTTCATAGCTTAGTACCTGGGAAAAAACAAAACAAAACTCTAATTTTCATAGTCAATCAGTGAAGCACCTGTAAGAAATAAATGCGTGCTTAAGGAATTGCTTGGTATTTTCATTCTGCAACAGTTCAGACCAGGGAACATCTTGGAGCGTTTCTGTAGTCAACCCAGAAGCCATATCTTGACTCCTCATTTCTATGAGTAAACTTGGGTTCTAAGATGAAGACAATACACAGGAAAACTACTCTTCAGAATCTTCCCTTTCGAGTATCACTTTGGAAGAGGGAACAGATAGCTTACAAGCAAATGTAATTTACACTTAAGAACAGGTCCAGTCACATTTTTGAAAGGCTGAATCATTTTAATTACATGACTTGATAATATTGTTTGACAGGATCTATGTTTAATTCTGAATATTTGCTGGACTGTGCTCAGGAAATGAGGGAACTTTTTAATATTTCTACTTAATCTCATAACTCAGTGTGTGTCCACCTGCTTAGCTTCTTCTACATCTAATTTTATGCAAACAAAACAGTTCAGCAATAGGATGATTCAGATCAGCAGGAGAGCTTGCTGGTTCCTGAGATATGATAGTGACCAGGCTATCTCTGAACTGCTATATGTAGAATGGATCAGTACTGACAGCAACTGTTGGCACAGTGATTACAGTAAATATAATCACGTTGCCTCTTTCTTTCATGACTTCTGTAAGAAAAAAGGCATACATCTCATTTTGCTACATGTGGGATCCTCAGGAGAAGGATAAGCTGCTTTGGTAGGTATACAACAGGAGAGCTGTGGTGGAAAGGAAGATAGTTAACATTCCCTCGTGATATAGGAGCCTGGACTCTGCAGCACAGAATGAATGCAAGTAGTTGGAAAGACACAAAAAAGGGGAACAAAAATGTCCATAAACAGATTGGATCTGGCAGGAATGTACTTGACATCCCTAGTCCTGGGCTTTTCCCAGAAGTGTTCTGGAATGATCTGAGCAGTCACACAAGCCCAACCCTAAGCAGTGCACTGGAGAAGCACAGGTGGACACTTTACATCAGCAAGTATTCAGCAGTCCACCACCATGAAAAGAATGACGTACAGATCTGCATGTCTACACCATGCCCATGCACATGAAGGAACAAATTTTAGTGCTTACAAATCAAAATCTACTAAAAACAAATATGTATCTCTGTCTATTATTTCCAGTTCCTCAGTATGACAACTGGAAACTGCACTGATGAGCATTTTTTTATGCAGCAAAAGAGAGCATTGAAGTGAAGGCTGGAAACTGCAAGTTACAGGTTGAACGCTAGAAAAATTCTAGAAGGACAAGCAAATTTTTTGTTTTGTTTGTGTTTCATGAAGGTGGGAGATTTGCTATTCAGAGAGTAGTAATCTTTAAATAGCTGCTTGGTAATAACTATAATTTAACCTGCCTGTCCCCAGAAGTCTTCAGACTCCTTTTAAATTCTGAGTAGTTTCTCTGTAAAAGGCAAGGGATCATCCTATATAATTAAAATTACAGCTGTAGGGAGATATTCTCTGGGATTTAAATGTGAAACAAAAGCTTCATTGCCACCTTGGTACTTGTGCTTCCTGCCACTCAGGGTTCTCACTTCTTGTAATGAAGAGCAAGACTAGACCAACACACCCACATACCTACTGGAAATCAAATAATTGATCTCAGTGCTGTCGAACCCTGCCCCATAATCAGTAACAGAAGAAAGAATGAAAACATTAAGAGAATAAGGCAAAACACATCTGCCCCTTTCTAAAGTAATATATTCTATTCTAGGTCATGCAGGGAAACTTGGAGTGAAACAAAAATACCATTACCTGAAGCTGGTATATACCAGAACCTGGTATATAATCCGATGTGGAAGCCCCTACACTACATCAAAGTCCCTCTTTGCATGCAGGAACGTAGCTTTCTGATCTAAGAGGTCTTTCCCTCCACAGTATCTGAGAGACCATTTCTTCAGTGGTTACTAACTATCTCTAATTCTAATTCTCCTGCTTACATTCTCTCATAACCAGTTTATGCTCATTTTTTCCTTTGTAAACATTGTCCTTGAAATACTTTATTTTTGTTGCTGTTGTTCCTTGATGTTTATCTATCTTTTGATGCAGTTCTATAGCTCAGTCCTCCTAGACACCTCTCCAAAAAACATTTTCAATGGGAGAGTCTTGATACTTCAGTTTGGGGAAGAATTCTGTCCTCCTGACAACTAGGGAAAAATGCCCGTTTCTCAGTTGGAATATATCATTATCATAGCTTGGCTGCAGAAACACTTATACTGGTGCAGAAGAGAGAATGATGCAGGAATTATTGGTTGAGACAAGCAAAAGAGCAGGACCATCTCTCTGGACAGCACTGCTGAATTACACTGCTTAAATTGTTTCCTGAACTCTTAATTTATTGTTACAGAACAGATTCTCCATTTCTATCATTTCTGTAGGATGTTTTCTCTACATTTGCTCCAGGTTTAGCTTTCATATTTCAACTCCATTAAACACTTTGCCTATATTTTTGCATTCATCTCTGTCTTTTCAAGATCCGATGTTAAAAATCAATTTTGCTTCCAAGCCAAATTAAATCTTATTTCTGCATCATCTTGTCTATGGCAGTTTCACTTTCCCTCATTCTCTTCACATTTAAACAGTCAGGAATCTTCTCTCGTTTATTTTAATATCATTCTCAAATTGACTACCAAATGTTTTTGCATTTTTCACTGAATCCCAGTAGGACCTAGCTTGCTTTCCCTATTAGTCTTTCCTGCTTGAATGTTATTACTTTCTTCCAGCATCATTTAGGATGTGAAATCACAAAAAGTTCTGCAATCTACTGCTTCCTACTACTTCAGGAAAGGAGTATTCACTCTGCTTTTGGCTGGTCTTGAAGTCTGCATCAAGCACATCACAATTTTAGAGCTAGTGGTGTCTGCACAGTAGGCATACCTTCAGTCTCAGGCTGTATAGTGGAACTGTATAAATCTTTCTGTAAAACTCTGTTTTATTTCCCATCTTATGCAAATTTACTTATACTTAAGGCCATATTTGAAAGGCTTCTCACTGCATGCAATATAACTTTGTCTGCTCTGCAGCCTTCAAATTCTTCCTCTTCTATTTTTTGTTTTATTTTACTAACCCATGCCGATCAAAACAGAAAACAAGGTTAATATTGCGTAACAGAGAAGCATATATAATCTGGCTTAGCTCCAAAACCACCATTTAGTCCCTCTCTAAACTGCCACGGAAACATTTGTTGTTCAAAACTGTATGTTCCTCCAGGCATGATTGATGTAAAAAAACACTATGGCACGTCTATGCAAAGAGGAAGGATTTATGCAAGGTAGGTCTTACAATCACTTTCAACAGAATCCCCCTCTGCAAAAAAATTGCAGTGTTACGACTGTATATCTCGACTTGTAAGCTCCGTGTTGCAGATTCGAGTAGTATCTGTTGGCTTTCTAATGAAGGGCAAATTCACTCGCTGTGCATTGGCACTGAACTTTATTTTAACAAACTTGTTTTTCCCACACAATTACTCAATTCTAGATTCTTTTATCTAAAAGAGTTTGATATGCCATGAAACACCAGTCCTAGAATATTAGAGGATACTCAAGGAACATGGAAAAATCATTTGACTGAAAACCGCAAAATCTCGTTTTTTGTTGGTGCATTCAGAACAGAATACAAGACACACTGCCAAAATTATGACATGAAGTATTCAGCTTTATTCTGATCTCTTTTTTTTCCCCATGTCTTGTTTCCCTAAAGATGATTTAAAACTCTGCTTGCTGAATCCAAAAAGCAAACAGCTCATGCAAACGACAGAGTGCCAAGAATGCAGGACCCTGCCCTTCACTTAGTTCAAAAGCAAGAAAAATCTCCAATAAGGATTCTGCCAGTCAGCTATGCTGCACTAAGTCTCACCATCAGAAAATAACATTGGCCGCATAATGAGCTATAAAGGGACTATATGCAAAGCAGTAACTTGCAAAAATCCTGGCCCATCATTTATCCTTTCAAAGTGACGTGGGGGTGATAGGCATCTGGTAAATCAATTGGGGAGGAATCAATTTTCTCCAGGTAACATCATATTTTTATTTTATGGGATTGGGCTGAGGCAGTCTAAGAAATACAGATGACAAAAACAATATGGCAAATGATTTGTAATCGTCATGTCTGTCATTCAAGTTGCCTTTCTTTTTGTTTTTTGGTTGTGTATTTATACTGGCAGTGAAACAACTGTAAGATTGATGTGTTATCAAAGAATATCTGGCAATATTTTTAATGAACAATTCTTTCTTTATCTTCCTAACATTCTATTACCATAAAAAAAAAAAAAAAAGAGAAAGGAAATGAAAACAAGAGCAAGCTCTCTGCCATGACAGGATTTCATCCTTTCTGAATATAACATTAAATCCCGTTAAATCCAGGCTTATCGGAATGCAATCTTGCAGGTCATAAAATAATTTGAAAGAGTCCCTTTACACACCTACCTTTGAGTGGACTAAATTGTGTTACAAAAATATCTCCTAGGAGAGAATAAGACTCAGTCATATTTTATATATCAGCTGGAGGGAACAAAATAAAATATATTTTTAAAAAGGCAAAAAAAAAAAAAAAAAAAAACCAAAACCCCAAAACCCCCAAAACAGAAAAACAAGTAATAACCCCTACATTTCCAGCAAAACAGTGGTTTGTTTCACACTGTGGCATGCATGGGCTAGATCATGGGCCAATGTGATTTTTTTTTCCTTTTTTCAATACTGCACTGAACAAACAAATGAAAACAGATGTAATGTCATTAAAAATTTACAATTACTAATCGTGAAGGTAAAAATCCTGTTCCTCATGATTTCACTTCCAATTTTTCCACTGAACTAGAGCTAGACAAGTTTTCAGTCTCTAAATATGCATCACAGTCTTTCTGTCCTCTATAAAAATTGCATGCATTACAAAACTAGCAGCTTAGATCATATTCATTTTCAGTAGCAACTGAAAAAAATATGTATTTTGTGGCTAAAACCACCTCACTATTAAGGTTCCTGTATCTCTAACTATTTTTTTTTTTATACATTTTATTTTCACAATATACTGCTTTTTTTACAGAAAGTCATTATTTTTTCAGATGTAAATTTCCAGTCTTCTATCTGTTATTAAAAGCTTTCCACTATAGCTCTTCCTCAAAGTCTTGACTTCCAATCGTGTGATTATGCGAATAACTGAACTGAGATTTGTTTAAAAGCATACACATCCAGCACTGTAGAGACAAACCTGAAGAAGAGTTTCATTAGACATCAAGACCTCTTCCCGAGTATTACAGCTGACTATCTGTTAAGTTTTCCCAAAGCGTAACCACTTCTTCTACCTTGAGATAGTCTTGTTTGTGCTGAAATGGCACTTTCAAACTTTCTCAGCCTGTAGATTCAGCATCTGTTGCCATACCACCTTAGATGTTCTGGGCCAATGAAACAAAATAGGAGCAACCCTCATTCAAATAGCTACAACTAAAAGTAAACTCTTAAGTATTAAAGTAGATATGCTTCTTGAAAGCATTGCTCTGGATTGGGAACAAAAAAACTTACTTCCCACTGAAGCAGTTTTTCTTCTGTATTTACCCATCTGATGGAGACAGAAGCACTTGAGACATCATAAGCATCACTAATTTTTGTTTCATTCTGCCCTTGATATCAAATGCATTTTCCCTCACTCACATTAAATCAGGCCTTCATTTCTGCTACAGCTAGGAATTTGACTGTATTTTGTAAGAATTTTGGCTCCATTTATAAGACTACATTAATGCAAAGACAAGTAATAGCTGAAGTTTAAGTTCCTGAGCCTGACAGATGCAAAATCATCTCAGTTCTGAGGTTCTCACCTTTTGGCAAGCCTGGAAGGAGTCCTGACAACTTGTCAGAAACTTCAGTACTCTTCATGATCTCTGATATTAAACAGGCTTCTGAAAAGCATATGGGTTGCAACTATATATGTGACCTAGGTAGGTCACTCTGAAAGCAATGTTTCCTATTTATTCCCAAGCAAGTGGACATGAATTAAATGAAATACTGTTTACAAGCTGTTGTCACTTCTGTAATGCACCACCCACTGTCTCACTGTGCTCACATCCACTGTTTGGTCTCTCAAAACATTCAGCAAGTGTCAATGAATGTCAATGGATGCCACTTTTTCTGCATTGAGGAATTCAGTGACACACCTTCGCTTCATACACACTTCCATTCATACGCCTTTCTGTCAGATTGCTTCTCTTATGCCATCTGCCACACAACAACAATGTGTAACATAATATTGGTGGAAAGGTTCAACCTCTACCACCATGCCATCAAAAAAACGTAGCGTTACTTTTGGAGCAGCTCTTGTACAATATGCTGGTAAGGGGTCTGGAACACAGGCCATATGAGGAGAGGCTGAAGGAGCTGGGAATGTTCAGCCTGGAGAAGAGGAGGCTCAGGGGAGACCTCATTGCTCTCTATAACTTCCTGAAGGGAGGCTGTAGTGAGCTGGGGGTCGGCCTCTTCTCTCGTGTCATTAGTGATAGGACCAGAGGGAATGGCTTCAAGCTACGGCAGGGGAGATTCAGGCTGGACATGAGGAAGTATTACTTTTCAGAAAGGGTGGTCAGGCACTGGAATGGACTGCCCAGGGAGGTGGTGGAATCACCGAGCCTGGGGGTGTTCAAGGAAAGGCTGGATGTCGTGTTGAGGGACATGGTTTAGTGGGAGCTATTGGGAATAGGTGAACGGTTGGACTGGATGATCTTTCAGTCTTTTCCAACCTTGGTGATTCTATGATTCTATGATTCTATGATTCTATGCTCATATTGTGCTCTGTCACTGACGCCAACAGACTTAAACTGACCCATGTTGCCAAAAATGATTTCTCTTCAGTCCTCTTTTGGAGTGGAAATGTGCAGGTGCTCCATCAGATGGCAGAAGGATTCAGAAGGTAAGACCTCAGCAGCCTGCAATGCTGCAGCTGCTTCCTTTTTTCACCATTTACAGTCACCATCAGCAGCTCTTTCCTATGTGCAGCCAAACTAAGAGCCGTATTTGCAGACTCCACTTTATTATTAGTTGATGCTATCCTCTCATCTTCTCAGTCTCTCCTGTTACAGACAGTATTTCAGAATAATTATCCAAGTCTTCTTTTCTATGCTTCCTGAGTTTTGTGAGCCAAAAGAGTGCCAATTGTCCTTTGGTCTCAGACAAAAAAATGCACGTTTAGGAGAACTGCCTAGCAACTTCTCCCCTTACTGCAAGGAGGGAGCCTATTAGCATAAGAAAACCTTCCAGATGGAAGCTTGCAAAGAGTCTGCTGGGACTGGGTCTGGGAGCAGCCTTCAAAAGAGGACCCGGCTGAGCGCTGCTCCCCCTGGGTGGCCTTTCCGCGCCGCCCCACGGCCGGCGGGGCAGCCGCGCGTGGAGCACTGTGCTCTGCTCAGCCGGGAGCTGCCGCTCCAGTTTCTGACTGTGCTCACAGTGTTCCCAGAGATCTTTTTTTCTCATTTTGTTCCCACATCTTCTTTTGCTCACACTGTGTGCATCACACATCAAAGTCAACAGCTTCGGCTGCTAACCTTTGGAGTTCTGTCATTTGCTTTGCAGATTTTCTGCCAAAAGTGATGGTCTGTAGCACTACAGTACAGTATCTATTTTTCTGGATATTTACAATTGCTTTCTCACCACAGTCGCAAAATTACATTAATAGTCAGTCTGCACGAGGACTTGGTCCACAAAGCAAAACTATCAAATTCACTTCACCTTCTCTCTTCTTGTTTTGCACCAATTCTCTAAAAATGCTGCCTGCAAACTCACTTTCAAAAACCCTGGACTAAACACTGGCTCCAGTAAAACCATAGGAAAAAAACTCCCAGCAGCCACTGAACTGCAATCCAGCAAATTGTGAACAGGATTGAGATTAAGGACATGGCCCTCTGATGTGCTAAATGTCTCAGCAGTAGCCAAATCATTCCAGCACCTGCAAAGACGGCTTTATGGGGGCTGTGCTGCTACTTAGTGAAATGAGCCGACTTTCGATCAGAGTTCTGTAAAGCTTTCCAAATTGCAGTTTGGAAAGCTAATTTCAATATGTGAATCACTGCTTTCCTGCAATTTATATCCATATGTGTGGTTATTTTTAAGAATGATTCAGTTTTGTATATATAATTTTAAAAGGACTTTTAAAGTTAATGAGCATCTGCACTAAGAGCTCCTTAACAGAAAAGCTTGTGTCAGCCACCAGTGCTGCTGACTGTGTAAACTTCCTGCTATTCTATAAGCATGCATATGGATCCTAAGGCTCTTACCTCTCGCATATACCAGGAGTAATCCTCCTGAAATCCACAGAATTAAAATGCTTTAAAAGCAGTGTAGACATGAACTGAATTTCCATCCATTTGAAAACTGTAATATCTCCTTTACAATTAAAGTGGAGCCAAAGAGTAAGTTCCTCAAGTTTTTTAAAAAAGTAAAGAGGGGGAAGTTTCTGAAACTGAAAATTTCTAAAGACTTTGGTTCAGTTTTTGACTCACACAGCTCTCAAAATGTTTAATAATAGTGTTGGTCAACAGAATTTCTGTATCTCATGGGGAATATTTCTAAGTACTGCTTTGTTCCTGCACATCTCTTCTGAAGATGAACCAATTTTTATTTCTTGATATCCTGCAAGATAACTATGGCAGTGTAAATCTGTCAGGGGCAGATTTCCAAAGGAACAAGAAAAAACAAAATTCAATGACTAATCAAGTAACTGGTCACAGAAGTGAGTGCACTCTGCTCTGCTTTTCTATCAATCATTTTTCAGCTTTCTCATTATTTTTCTCTGTTTTTGTCATCTCCACATGCTTTGAACTCACAGAGCAAAGGACAGTGTGGCCCATGAGCAGTGGAGGTTTCCCAGTTGTAGATTTCATGTGAAAGGGGTCTTAAACATGGCAAAATAAAAATATGCTACAGCTTCCTAGTTAAAAAACTCACTTTCTATATCTTGCCATTAATGCTGCAAGACGAAGCTTGGTAAGAACTTGCTGTTAAACGCACCAAACTACGTGTGCTGGATATCTGATGCCCTTTCTGCTAGCACTGGTTTGGAAAACTTTCGTAGACACACCTGTAGCATCAGTGAAAATAGATAGTTACAGGACTATAAGCAAGATCAGTGAGCCTTGTGTGAAGAGAGAAAACTCTAATGGGAAGTGATTGCATCTATTATGACTAGAAAGAAAATTAACAACAACAAACAAGCAAACAATAAATAAATAAATAAATAAAAACAGTAGGGAACTACACTTGCTTGGAACAAAGCTGAATTTGGCATCCCTGCAAAACTGAATGGGTCAGGAAACTGGTGTATACAAACTTCTAAATGCAGACATAGTGGTGATTTTTATGCACAAATCTGCTCACAGTTATTTTAGTTTGAATTAAAGTTACTGCACTGACTTAAAGAGAACTAGTTCAGATTTATGTCTCTGTAGCTGGCCCATTATTTCCTTTATTGTTTCTAGTTGCATGAAATCATCTGTGCATGTCCTCGAGGGCTGCTGGAACCCTCTGTCCTCCCCAGCACTACACATGATGCAATGAGCCTCTGACGGAGGAGGAAAGCTAAAAAGTCCATGTAGGGAAGCAGATAATTTCCTTTTGAGCAATGGATGCAAAAATAGCAGCTAATAAAAAGCCTTCAAACTGTGCCTTCAAACAGTGACAATTCAATACACACACCTACGAGGATGCCTTGACAAGCTGCTTGACTTCTCAGTAACTCTTTCTTGTTTTCTTTAGTGCAGCCTCCTTCAAACTCCCACATGCAGGTATTCAGCTCTGTAGTGACAGCTGAGACCTGCAGGTGTTTGCTGTTGCTGCCCTTTCAGAATAGACAAACACTTCTTCCTCACTGTAAACATTTGTATGGTGGTGCTTGCCTGGCTAGTTATAGCCCAAATAATGATGAACCAGCCTTTTCTTTTTTTAGTTGCTTGCTATCATGCATTAATTCTCTTTGTAAATAGTCATTTGGAACTGGAAATAGCTTACGTGAAATCACTCTGGTGATTATTTTACTAGCATTATCTTTTAGCAAATGTTTCATATAGAGAGTCACCAGAAAAATATATTATGCAGTTGCCAGAAATACAGCATTTCACAGTATTAAGCATTTGGCTCGCATGCGAAGGAAGGACTGCGCCTAGCAGGCAAGATGCTTCTCACCATTTCAGTACTCTAATACTAATGTTACTTTACTGGCTTCAGTGACTGACTGAGTGACAGCAAAGATCAGAATTGTGCTTACTTGCCAGGGGCTGTAATACTCCCAGGGTCAAGAAGTTATCTAAAAAGAGATTTTGACCTTTCTGTGCAGATAGAAGGTCTGAAAGCCGGGTATTTTTAAAGTTAGTTTAGAATATCAAACTGTGTAATTTTTAGTTTTTTTGGAAGTCTTCCTGGGAGGCTAAGAAACATAGTTAACTTCTCACATCTTAACTAAAAGTGCATGTGATCTCTATGTTTAGAACAGATATCCTTTTCCAAAATATTCATTTGACATTAAATAGAAGTGATCAAGAAATAAAACATTAAGAAATAGAGCCACAATCATCTAGAAAATTTACTTACAAATCTTTCTCACTCCCTCAGCAGTTTATTTTTTGGTCCCATGACTCTGTTTCTCTAGTTCTTTACTCAACACCAAATTAGAAAAGACCTGAATTTTAATTTTAAAAGAATTAAATAAAAAGCAGCCCCCAAAGAATCTAAAAATAAATGAGAGACAGCAGTCTCTCTTAACCACCAGAGGAACAAAATGTGCCAGCATGAACTGTAAAGTCACTCACTTAGGGACTGAAACCAAAAACCCCAGAAAAGAGGATGTTCTTCATTTGGAAGCCGTAGAACATAAGAGTAGCCCAGAGCACTGTTTGACAATACAGTGACTGTGTGCCAATAAGACACAGGCTATGTGACTTCAGGATGTACCATACAGTGCATTTTCATTAGAGACAGGGAAATACCTCTGATCTAAGAACAGGCAAAACCTCACTTGGAAAATAATACCCACAGTTCTATGATGTCTGAACCAGAAAGAGATATTTTCACATGCTGAAAGATGCGGGAGGAGGCTTCTAGAAGAAGTAAAATGAAGAATGTTTTCTCCTGACAGTGTGCATTGTTTAACCTTCCAAGTCAGTCTGGGACGGAACAGGATTACTTCATCTAAATACAATTGAGATGTTAAAGCTGGGAAAGAAGAATTTTCTCTGTTGGAGAATTATGTGATCAAGTTGGTGTACAGTGATCATGAGTTAATCTAGGCTATTGATTAAGAAGAAAATTTGCAAACATTAGAAGGATGAGGTTGTGGAACAGCCTTCCAGGGAAGGCCTCGGCAGCAATATCCTGCTTATTTTCAACACCAACCTTTAGAAAATTAATGGGAAGTGCTGTATAACAGGACAAGAGTGTTCTAGGAGTCAAAAGTTCAAACTTCAAAGACAAAAGACTGTTACTGTTGATAAATCTGAAAGCCATCTGAAAAGAAGCTTATCAATGTTATGCAGGCTTCATCATGTTTACGTATTTAACTAAATTCTTCAGGATTTGCATTGGTCTCCTACATTTTAGTTTTGCCCCTTTTTGCATTTTTGGTCTCTCTTAAGCTCTATTCCCATACTGCCCTGAGGCACTGAGGACAGAGGATGCACAAAAGCACCATATTGGGCCAGATGTACTCCAAGGGACATCACACAATCCCAATAAAGTCAGGTGGGTGCAGCTGGTTTGACCACTCATACCATCATACAGCTTACTTGAGAGAAGGTAATTCTCACTGAGGCAGACAAACAGATTGGTATCACCATCTGTTATGTGTCAGGTATGACCAACTTTGTAGGACCTCAGAAATTTTTGTCAAAAGAATTTCTATTTCAAGGCCTAGCACACTACTGATACTCTTGACATATCTTTCTTTTTTGCCTTGGCAGATTGGAATTTTCATGAGATTTGGTGCTAAAAGCATTAATGAGTTTCAGAATTTTCCATGTGGTTTAGGGAAGTCTGATGTTCCTGTGGCTTCTCTTGCCCTTAACACCTAATGTATAGCTTTCTGCCAGAGGAAAGGAAGGCTTTGACTCAGTAACTTACGCTGACTCTTACAAATCTATATGCTTCCCTCTTTTTAAATAGCAAGGGGACAACAACAAACATGGTATGAGATACACTGAAGATATTAAACAGATAGTAGGTCACTGGAATTCATACTCAAACACAGTCTCTTGGGTTCTTCTGCCTCGTCCACACTAGAAGTTGAAGTAACTAAAGTGAGACATCTAATCCTCCCTGTGCCTTTTGGACAAGTTAGGCCTAAAAGAAGGTGGAAACATTGCTACTAGTCCCTGGCTTCCAACAGATCCTTGTGTGGTTTGAAAAGTGGAGGCATGGAGTCCTTATTTTCTCAGCTGCTTCTTGGACTGTTGCATAAAGACAAGTTAGTTATACAATAGCTAGATAGTGATTACACAACTTAGCTCCATAAATCTAAATCAGGATCAGAGTTTCTATTCTGCACTGGACAGACAAAACAATGCGGAGGGGCAAAATTCTGATCCTAATGAAGTTAATGACAAAACTCTTGCTTAGTTCTGTGAGATCACAGTTTCATGCAAAATCTAAACAGGCTGGGTATTTAAAGCACATCTCTGTTAAGTTTTTCCAAGTACTGATGTGAGTTTCCTTTTTTGCTTTCTTTAAAAAACATAAAACAAACAAACAAAAATAATATTTTAAGACTAAATACTAAGCAGTGTCTGCAAACTTGGCCTGTATGCCTGGAAAAGTCCTGAAGTACTCTCTCCGAGTTCAAGAAAACATACTAGCAAAATGTCCTTTCCCATGTTTCTGTGTCGGTACTTTAAGCCACAAAGGCTGCTGATGAGTCACATTATTTGGGTGTCAGAGAAAGAAGGGAAAATCTGACTTGTGGTGGTTACGTGTCCAAACAACAAAAAAACAGACACCAACAAAACAAATCAAAGCCCCAGACCTAAAATCAGCAAGTAAACAATGCCATGAAACAGTGCACTGTGATACAAGAACTACTGCTGTTTGTCACACAGATGAAACTAATTATTTGCCAGTTGGATTAGTTTGACCTGGAGTAGATGGCACTGTGGGAGAAGAAAAGGTCACTGCAATTTCTTTAAGTACCCATGCTCATTCTGGTCTGACTTCTGAAGACTACTGCTGTTTCATTGAATGTTAGCACATATATCAGGGTTCCCTTTACCCTCGAGATTCCTATCTGATGAAAAACAAAAGGGAAAAAAGGAAGAGAGGAGGTAAAAGAAAGTTTATGCAATTAGCATTGCACATAGCATACATTCCCAGCCCAAGGGTTACTTCTCTCACTTTTGTCCCTGAAGTGTCTTTTTACAGCTGAGTTGATTCAGTGTAGAGTGTCATTAACAATCTGATGGTGAAGAAGTATTGGTGACCATCCTTATCTTACAAAGGCAAACTATAAATAAGCATCTTGGGAAAATCCAGCAACCTGACAAGGTTGGTAGGATCCCAGTAAACTAATTCCAGTGCATTAATACACACAAACACCAAACCATTTCCCATGGGGCTTTTGGAGTTGTATAAAACCTTCCAGTAAGCATTAGATGGATCTCTCAAGGTTGGGGAAGAATTGCTTCTGTGTATATGATTAAGTGTGAACAGTTAAAACAGACTTGGTATAAACAAATAGGTATGTTCAGTCAATGCAATTCCAGTGTCATCACTGATGATTTTATTTCTTAGGTCCGTCATAGATTAATTCTCCGGGCAACAATCTGAAAAGTCATCATTCAGCTTCTGACTAGCCCACATATGGCTGGCCCAAGGAGGGCTGTTCATAATCTCAAAGGCTCAGCTGTGTCTTCCAGCTTTTATCAGTCCAAAATAGAGTGGCAGAGTGGGCTGTGGTTCTGTCTCTCCTCCACACTAACTAAATGTGAGGTGATGGGGAAACGGTCCTTCTTGGTTTTTTTACTGTGCCAAACAAATGACTATACAAATCTATATTTTCATTCAGCCCCTCTGACATTTGTCTACCTCATCCTCCCTTCAGCCACATTTGTGTCTTTTTACTAATACCTCTTCCCAATCTTGTTTTCTTTCCTTAATGAACTGACTTACTTAGAACATCTCACATCCATTATATCACCCTCATCACACACCGTCCTGTTTCTTCTTTCTTTCTTCCTGAACAACAATGGTTTTCCCTTGGCCTCAGAAGACTGACAAAATAATGAGGGAGAGAGAATAAAGAGTGTGACTCTGAAAATGAAGCAATGGAAAAATACAGAGTTTCACTTGAATGAGGTGCTTTGAAAGGCACTCAATGACTTCCAGGTTACTTAGAACTTCCCCATGTCATGGCTCAGGTAGGACAAAATTCTGCTCTCGTTGTAAACTTCTGCTCCATTGTGTAGAAGCTTTGTTTGAGTGCTTGTGTGTAGGACTCAAGGATTAACAGAGGGATGAGCAGTGAAGAAGACACTGCTCAGTACACTATGATATGCTTGTGCCAAATCTCAGCTGCCTCTAGGAAGCACAGATGATTACCTATCTTCTATCCTTTTCTGCATGTAGTTTTTCCATGGCAAGAGTTACTTTCTCTTTCTCTCTCCCTCTCTCTCTCTCTTTTTTTTTTTTTTCCAGAATTCAAAACAAAGCAAAACATTTATCACTCAAAAAATGCTGCCTTTATCTGTTACTGCTAAGCTTGAGCATTCATTCTTAAGTGTAATGATGAAGATGGTAAGTGAACCCAATCTTGCTCGAATACGGAACAGAGGCATGTCCTCAGCCACAGCAAGTACAGTTCACTCTTCAAATGCAAATCAAGAAAACCTAGCCTTTGGTGCTCACTGGTGTCCTTGAAAAAACAAATAGATCCAGTGATTACAATTCTGTATATTTTTCCAAGTCCTGAAATGATATCATGCTTGTTTTATGTACACCAAGTAGTTTGAGGTGCCAAGTTTACAAAATAACAAAATATAAGAGAAATCTGGTTTGTATGTTTACTAATTACTATGTTTGCCTTTTGAAAGAAGAAACAAAGAACAGAGAAGACATTCCTCAGCTGTTAGATAAAGCAACAAACACTTATGTCTACCTTCCTCTGTCCTGTCAAGCATCATCTGGACATCAAGGCAATCTCCTTTCAGGCATCCCACAAACAATGGCACAGAAGTGGCATTGTCCTTCTACGGACACCAGCACAATTAGAGTGGATAAGGAGGAGACCTTTATTTTATCTAAGAAGAATTCACTGATAACAAGTGATGTGAGAAGCAGAGCATGTACTTAAAGATTAATAGTAGCTTATCTTACAGGATACAAGTCCAGCATTCACAAACTAACAGCTAGGCCATAGATTGCCTTCTGTAAGCCATGAAAACCTGATAGCCTCTGTTCCATTCATGAAGTCACACATGTGGGAGCAAACAGCAAATGCTGCCAACTACACGACTTGAATTATAGCAAGTATATCACTATGGTAAGCTGGACCTCAGTTGCTAGCACTTACAGCAGTTCACTTACCCTGTAGTAGTCTGTGCTATACACATCTCTAGACATCCCAAAATCCCCAATCTTCACCAGCAGGTTCTCACCAACCAGGCAATTCCGGGTAGCAAGGTCCCGATGCACGAAGTGCTGTGATGCCAGGTAAACCATACCAGCTGCAATCTGCTGGGCAATATGAAGCATCTGGGACTGTGTCAGCTCAGCTGGTCGGTTGCCTTCTGCCATCAGTACTGCGTCTGGACCATGTGCCCTGCAACAAAATGCAAGCCGATTTAGTGACAGGCCACTTCTGAGATATAGAGGTGAAAAGCATTAGTGATCCTAAAACCAGAGAAGTGACTTACTCAAGTAAAAGAATAAAAACTGTTACAGATTCATTGGTATAATAGCAAGAATTTGTGTCTTGTTTTTTTTCACTTACTGTTTTCTATCACTTAGAGAAAGACAGGTGATTTGAAGAGAATTATACAACAGGTATATATATTGTTCATAAGGAGATTGGTTCACAGCAACAACCCCCTGTCTCAAACAACAACCTCTTTCATGTTACATCCTTGTAACTTTAAGAAATAGTTATCAGCATTCCTGCACTATAAGCATCGCTAACCAATCCCTGGCCAGTTAATGAGGCAAACATACCTCATTTAATGCAATTTATAATCTTCTGAATAACACTTTCCATCCATTCTTCCCTTCTGGGTTTTCAGAAACCTTTTTAATTCCATTCCTGCAGACTACTCTTTCCAAGAGATCACCTCAGCTATTTTGGAAAAATATTCTACAACCAGTTTTAATTTTCTCTCAGAAGTCCTTCCTTCCTCCAAAGGAGAGTTTCAGAGAATCGCATTTCTAATCAATAGAGGTGAGACCTTAATTTATCCCTAAGAGAAGGGCATAGGAGTTTGGAAAAGAGGTGCAAATTAATCAAAATCTATGAGATAAAATCTGACATTACCTATTAGAAATGCGTTATTAAAATTGCCCCAAGGGAAGAACTTCAAGAGCAGAGTGACAGATGTGAGAAAGAAATGAAAGAAGGTACATAGCATGGCTGGCATTGCATCTGTTACCAGGTAAAGAACTTAACATCAGTTTCTTTGCCACAGGGTGTACCTAGCCACTGATTTGGTTTGAGTAAGAGAAATAACCAGAAAGACATGAAGGCTCCTACAAATACCCAGAGAAAATTTTTATCAAAAAGCATTGTACCCATTAATTGAGCTGATTTTTACTAATGACTGCTCTCAGATATGAAGCTCCAAATCACTAAATTAGAGAGCTCTACAGTTTTTGTTCGCTTCCTTGGTCTGTATGTAATGAAACTTTGGGATTATTTTTAACATTCCGTCTGTTTTTCTTTTACTTGTGATGTGGTCTGTAAATTAGGTGCTCCTCTGTGTCTGCAGCAGCCAGTAACATTCCTTGGATCCACATTAGCGTCCACTGCCCAGAAAAGCACTGGGCAGGAATGACTTCGAGGCAGTGGACCTAAATCTGAAACAGCCTTTGGCTGCGCACAGACAGCAAGGCTAATTTGGGTTACATTTCAGATTCATTTTCCCTATCAGCCTTTGGTGGCGCTGTACGGTAAGAAATACAGGCTGTTACAGCCAGCGTATCGCTCACCTCTCATCTGCAGCACAAGCTGCATCAGATGTGAAAGGAATGACAAATTGCAGCTTAGGTTAAACAGCTTGTCCCAGCATAATCATTTTACATTCTAAAGACCAGGACTGATTAATAATTAAAAAAAAAAAAAAAAAAAAAAAAAAAAAAAGAAAAAAGAAGGAGTGAAGACCTAATGGGGGAAATATATTGACTTTTAAACTACCTGTCTGTACAACAATTCTATGACAGTTAGAAGGTAAGAAAAGGTCAACAGAAAAAAATCAAAGAATAAGTATTTCTTCTAATGACAATGAATCAGCAGCAAATCTGGCTTCCTCTAATGGAAATTCAGTGCTCTGAAAAAGTATTGGGCTGGCATCTTTGGAAACTGCAGTCTTCTTATCCACGGCAGAGGTCCAAACAGGCAAATGTAAATGCACCGACACTGCTCTCACAATACACTTCAATCCTTTGCCAAAGAGACAATCAGTCTGGGAAAAGTAGTATTTGCTCTGCATCCCCAGTTCAAGATCTGGTCTCTGCCAGCCCCAGCAGCCTTTCCAGTAACGGAGGTTGCTAGTTGATGTCATTTGCTTTTATACACTGTGGCTGTTTGTTCATTGGAGATTAGAAGGACAGCAAACTCACTTCACAAAGGCTAAAAAAAATGGTGACACAAGCAGTCACTAGCAATTTCATAAGACAAAAAACCTGAACCATTTAAAGGGACATTAGTTTGATTGTTTTGCTGCTTTGTCAAAAGCATGCATTAAAGGAACATCTTTCCAAAATGGTGGTGCTCCTACCACAAGAGATCTCAGTACAGTGAAACGTTTTTTTGATATTCTGTGATGGAAACGACATAGAAGACCTTGAAAGAACAGTCCCTTATGCAAATGTTTTTATGTAGGAGCACAAGCTGTCTCCTAGCTTCTTATTTTTATGTTAGTGAATACACACTGGTGGAAATGGCACATACACAAGGCCAGTGTTCAAAGCTTGCTGATTCATGAGTTAGTTATTATTCTGAACCTTAGGTATCATCTACATATCTATGACTTCTTTACTGCCAAATTTTAATCTGTGATGTGCATTCTTCAACAGCTTTATGAAACAAAGCTGTACTCCAGAGCCCAAGATTCAGCATTTTACACTGCACTGAAGTTTTCATGGCTCACAGTTTTCTTGCCACAGACTAATGGCACTCATATCAAAACACTGGGAGGAGGGACGAGAAAAGAGGATACGTTTCTGAAGCTTTTAGATGCCTACAGTTAGTGATAGGTGTTAAGTGGGATCTTTCAAAGTGCTATCAGAAAACAGTTCCTATCACAAGCTTTATAACCAAACATTTTAGAATACACTGAAATACATCTTGCTTGGTTTCAGTTTTTTTGGTGCAAAGTTTTAGGCTTAGCATTAAGCTGAGGCATTTCCAAATGTGCCGGAAAACAATGAGCTCCATACCACAGTACACATAATGACTGTTACACAGATTTGTACTTTTTGGTGTTTGCATTTTTCTCAGGAGTTAAATTGGCATTAAATACCAGTAGCTTCCTTCACTGCCCAATTCTGGCTCTCTAGTACAATACGTGATTAATTTACCTGAGGAATTTGTTCAGATCTCCATGCTTCATGTACTCAAAGACCATGATGAGTGGATCACCCTCGACACAGACACCATAGAACTTGACGATGTGCTCATGTTGCAAGTTAGTCAGCAGCTCTGCCTCACGGTGAAAGTCCTTGCGGGCATTGTCGCTGGCATCCTTCAAAGTCTAGTGGAGAAAATGAGAATGTTAAGAAGGAGACATGTTCACAGAAAGTAGTGAACATGTGGGATGGCATTGTAAGGGTAAGATAAGGACACTGCTTGTAAAGGATGGAAGAGTTATATTCTTAGTAACATTTTCGAAATGCAGATGTGACGTCTACATGCATTTAAATAAAAGCAGTAAAGTACACTTTTTGTTCCTCTGCCCCATGTCATCCCAAACAACACTGTTTATAAGAAGATGTAGGAATACTCAGTCTTGCTTTTCCAAATACAGGAAAAAAAAAGCCTTATCAAAAAAATACACTAGTACCCGGCTGATTCATATCGTTTAGCATTTAGTTAGGCAAAATCCCAGTATCTTGTTGGTATTTGCCTCTGGTTTATGTTCCTCCCAATAAAGCTTTGCTTGCATAAAATACTTAGTAGGAACGTAGATGCACTTCTTACGTATCAATGGCATTGTTGCTATTGATGTTGGTCCCTGTGTGTGCTATATATTAGGCTATATATTAGGCAGATTTGTAGAAGGGAGATCAGATCATATATCCAAAGACCTCTGAAATTCAGTGAATGTATTTGCATGACTAAGATTAACCATATTATAAGTAACTGAAGGTTCAATCTCAAACTGATAGAGAGTAAGTAGGAGCAAAAAAGAATGCTTCCATGTCTATTTTTACTTTCCCCCCTTTTATTTATAGAACTCCAAAATCCTGAATATTTTCATTTTGAATGACATATATCAATGCTGGTTCAAATAGTAGTTTAAACTTTGTATAATGAAATAATGATAATTTACCGCTGCACATAAGCAGTTTCAGATCTCTTCTAGCATGGAAACACTTTCATGCATGAAAATAAAAGGAAATTCTGGCACCAATTAAGTTAGGAATAATCATAGTTGACAATAAACCACTACTGTGCTCTACCTTCAGGGATTTTGCTATATTATTTCAAACAATATTTTAAAAACACTGTGCGAACATTAGCATGTTACCAACGTTCATAATCTATTATTCACAAAAACTGAAGGCTGGGCTCTGAACCTCTGTACTTTAACTACATGCACACTTTAAACAAAGGAAGGTAAGACAAAACTAACAACATCACCTTAACTTATGATGGTTTTCGCTGGTTATCCAGCCACGTTGTTTTCTACTTTGAATTCGTAAACATAATGTGAACCAAACATTCACGTCAGAACAGATATAGATTGATTCTGTGTAGTCATTATACCAACAATCCCAGTTTCTTGTTATTTATATTCATGTTGTTGTGTTGTTTTTTTTTTTTTCCCCACAGTTTTTCTTCAGTATATACATTTCAGACCATTCTTTCAGTATTAAACATATGTATGTTTATGCATATGAGGGATTAGGGACTAAAAAAAGACTGTCAGAAAACCTTTGCTTTATTTCTGAAATGGCAACCATAGGTCTCAAAACAGAACAACTAAGGTGACAACGTGAAAGAGAAACTGACTGGACATTTGTTAGATTCAGGGGCTATTCCTTGTAAATTTCAGGCTTTGGGGATCCCAAGGGCAACAGTAGCCTGCCATGCCACAAATGACACTTCTCTGAGGGACTCATTTATCAGTTTAATCTGTCTTCAGGCATAAAACCCTTCTTCCACAAATTTTACTAATAATGATGCAAGGTTTTGGATCACCATACCTTCACAAGCTATTACATATTAGCATAAAAAACCGTATCATCTAAGATCGATATCGAGTTTGCTCCTCAAATATACACATACAGATACCATATACAGATCAAATGAGGAATGAAACTGAAATGTCTTTCAATTGTTCCAGGCTCTAGGATGGTGCCTGAACATGATGCAGGCACAAACTCACAGTCCAACTTATGATGAAATCAATGAGAATAATTCTATTGTCAATTGAGTCTCCTCCATGGCGGTTTCATGTATAATGCGATATAATTGCATGTTGGATTAGATGTCTTCCCAGCAAGAGAAATAAAAAAAACAATTCATATTAAAAACATTTAAAAATAATAGCTATGTAGGGAAAAAAAAATTATATAGAGAAGCACAGGTTCATACTGTTTCCAGCATACTCTTTCCATGGAAAGACAGTAAAAATGCTGACAGCTCTGCCCTGTGAGGATGGCATATTGTATATTTCAGAAGACTCTTTTTATCTCAGAGAAACAGCAAAATTATCATATGACAGAGCAGTTGCCATGGCAATTACACATTTTCTGTCAAACAGAAAAATACGGAAAGGTCTAAAGCCCTGGTAAAACTCAGACAGGGTTTCTACTACCAAGGGGCAACCTGACGTACTGTTACTTTCCACTGGAAGGTCCTCTCATTTCCTTTTAATTATCTCATGCAGCACACAGAATAGACACAATGCAAGAGAGACAGATGACAAAGGCTAGGAGGAGGCTGGAAAGTGAAACAATTAATAAGCAAGGAACATTTACATGGAAATTACACTGTGGAATGTGTTGAGCTTGTTCACAGTGTAAGCGAAAAAATCAAACCAAAATAAAACCCTAAGAGTACAAGGCAGAAACAAAGATGTATTCATTAGTACCATTACTGACAAGTAAGCCAAAGCTCTGCATGCAAAGTACTCTTAGCAGTCAATGGGAGTTTATCCAGAGCAGGGAAAGAAATACAATCACAAGCACATTTCCAATCATCAGGCTGCTGGACCAGCAGCTAAGGAAGAGTGGCATGCTCTCTTGGGCAACAGAAGCCTTTCCTGGCTAGTGCAGGCAAGTGTCCAGTTCTGGGCTCCCCAGTACAAAAAAGACAGGGATCTCTTGGAAAGAGTCCAATGGAGGGCTGCAAAGATGTGAAGGGCCTGGAGCATCTCTCCTATAAAGAAAGGCTGAGTGAACTGTTCAGCCTTGAGAAAAGAAGACTGAGAGGGGACCTGATCCAGGTCTATAAATATCTAAGGTGTGGGGGGCAGAATGGCGAGGACAGACTGTTTTCAGTGGTGAGTGGAGACAGGACAAGGGGAAACGGCTGGAAACTGCAGCACAGGAAGTTCCGCACAAACATGCACGAGAACTTCTTTACAGTGAGGTGACGGAGCACTGGAACAGGCTGTCCAGGGAGGTGGTGGAGTCTCCTTCTCTGGAGATGTTCAAGACCTGCCTTGATGCCTACCTGTGCGACCTGGTGTAGGGAACCTGCTTTGGCAGGGGGTTGGACTCGATGATCTCTGGAGGTCCCTTCCAACCCCTACAATTCTGTGATTCTGTGATTCTGTCCTTGCCCAGACATCCATGTAGAAAATGGTTCCTGCAGGCTTGTTGAGTGCAGCAAGGACAAACCAACAGCTCCTCAGTCCACCCCGACACCACAGAGTTGCATCCATGCCAAGGTCAGGGGAGAAGTGTAGACATCTGGCTCACACCAACACCACTCCTACAGTATCAAGAGGCAGCTGAAAAATGTGCCCTGCGGGTCATCCTTACCTCCAGCCCCGATCAGCTTAAACAAGGGCAAAACCAACCAGTACACAGTACACAGAGCTTGAACAACCACTGTGGCATAGCAAAATTGGCCAATAGTGAAATGATAACTTTTCTGGATAGACTGGATCAATGGACCAAGTTAGACTGTATGAGTTTCAATATGGCCAAGTGTCAAGTCTTGCATTTTGGCAACCCTACAGGCTTGGGGACGATTGGCTGGAAAGCTGACAGAAAGGGACCTTGGTGTGGTGGTGGACTGAATAGGAGCCAGCAATGTGCCCAGGTGGCCAAGAAGGCCAATGGCATCCTGGCTTGTATCAGGAATGGTATAGTGAGCAGGATGACGGAAGTCATCCTGCCTTGTACTCAGCTCTGGTGAGCCTCACCATGAGTACTGTGTTCAGTTCTGAGCACCTCAGTACAGAAAGGACATTGATGTGCTGGAACAGGTCCACAGAAGGGCAACAAGGCTGTTGAAGATCTTGGAGAATGTGCCCTATGAGGAGCGACTGAAAGAACTGGGGCTGTTGAGTTTGGGGAAGAGGAGGCTGCGGGGAGACCTTACTGCTCTCTTCAAATACCTGAAAGGTGCTTACAGTGAGAGTAGGGTTGGTCTTTACTCACTGGTGACAGATGACAGGATGAGGGGAAATGGCCTCAAGTGCACCATGCACCATGGGAGGTTTAAGCTGGATATCAGGAAAAACTTCTTTACAGAAATTGTTGTTAAGCATTGGAATAGGCTCCCCAGGGAGGTGGTTGAATCACCATCCCTAAATGTGTTTAAAAACCATTTGGATGTGGTGCTCAGGGACATGATTTCACGGTGGGTAGTTAGAGTTAGGGTAATAAAGTCAGGTTGCAGTTGGACTTGATCTTTAAGGTCTTTTCCAACCTGAGCAACTCTGTTATTCTATGATTCCATGATTCTGTGATTCTTTTTGCAATCCTCTGTTCTCTAAAAATGTCTGCAGTAAATGGTATGCTGGTTTGATTTGAAAGCACACCTGGGGAGTGAGGCTAATGCTATGCCCAGCTTGTACTGTGATGAAACTCTGTGTTCACAGATTTTCTTCACAAGTAAGCATTTAAGAGAATCATAGAATCATAGAATCTTTTGAGTTAGAAGAGACCTTAAAGCCCATCTAGTCCAACTCCCTTGCAATGAATAAGGACACCTACAGCTAGACCAGGTTGGCTAGAGCCCTTTCTAGCCTGTCCTTGAATGTCTCCAAGGATGGAGCACTCACTACATCTCTAGGCAGCTGTTTCCAGTGCCTCACCACTCTCACTGTAAAAAATTTCTTCCTTATATCCAATCTAAATCTCTGCTCTTTTATATGGAAACTATTTCCCCTTTATCCTGTCACAGCAGACCCTGCTAAAGAGTCTTTTCTTTTTTATACACCCCTTTAGACACTGAAAGGCCCCTATCAGCTCTCCCCACAGCCTTCTCTTCAGCCCCAGCTCTCTCAGCCTGTCCTCCTAGGTTAGGTGTTCCATCACAGAATGGCTTAGATTGGAAAGGATATAAAAGCCCGTCCTGTTCCAATACCCTGCCATGGGCAGGCTTGCCACACACTAAATCAGGCTGCCCAGGACCCCAACCAACCCAGTTTTAAACACCTGTTATGATGGGGCATCCACAGCTTCTCAAGGCAGCCTGTGCCACTGCCTCACCACCTTGAGTAAAAAATTTCCTCTTAACATCTAACTTGAATCTCTCCCCTTATAATTTAAAATTGTTCCCCAGGCTATCTTACTCCTTTTCCAAATAGAAGAATCTCAAGCATTTTGGGGTTACTTATGTTAATCCTGCTTCTGTACCTTCTCAGGTATCTCTGGAACTCCCAAGCAATTTGCTTCAACACTATCAATGTCTCACCAGCCTGCTGATGAGGAAAAGGATGCAGGTTGGCTCAGATATGAAGATGTTCAGGCCAATGTTTTAGTGTACTTGCATAAAGCCATACAGTTGCACGGCAGTCAGCAGTCAAGAACAGCAGTGTTGGCAGGGTCCAACCACACGTGGGTGAGGATGTGCTTTCTATCTGCCTGAGTCCCTTGGCTCTTCCTCCCTTATCACCAAACATATGCTCCTACAGGGTTCATGGAATCTACTTCATGGAGACAATTTTGCTGTAGTTTGCAGGAGGGTAAAGCTGTCGAAAGCCTTACTGTTTGCCAGGAGAAGCTACCCTTGGCTGCCAGTATACAGACCTCATCCTCTGAGGTCAAAAATTACACATTTTCAATACCAAAGCCTGTGCCAAATGGTAGAGACCGGACACAGTTCTCTGCCTAGCTCTCTATGTGTGAAAACATTCCATCTCTATCAGCTCAGAAAGCACCAGAAGATCAATCGCTAAGTTCTGTGGGGATCAATCCACTCAGAGAGTTTGCAAAAAAATTTTTTCTTAAGACAGTGACTAGAGCCTCATATTAAGAGCCAATGTAAGAACCATTAAGTGAGCATAATCGGTCCGCAAAGGTTATTCTCTGCATGGTTACCTGTGCAATTCTGTTTGACTCTAGAAAGAATGGGTTTAGCCAAAAAAGAAAAAAAGCAATAATAATAGTAATAGTAATAATAATAATAATAATAATAATAATAGTAATAATAATAGTAATGCAGTAAACTGATAGATTTGTCATCTAAACCCATGGGGACACTTCCCCTTTAAAGGCTGACTACTCTTACTTGCAAATTATACTGAGAAAGTGCATCAGAGAGATGCAGAACAGCATTTAACAGTGGAAGTGCTAGGCTCCATTTGTTCACGACATTCAAAGGGAGCAAGAGAATAGAAAGACTGTTACTTTGCTGTCAAGAACTTCTCCAAAAGTGATAGAGAAGAGGAAATTTCCACACTAGTTTCACCAAAAATACAACAGAAAATTCATTCAGTTCCAGATTTGTTTATTCTGTCCCATATTTTCTCCCCTCAGAACCCCTCTTCTCACATGACTCACATTTCTCCTCAACATGACCGAACTATCAAAAACCTTGTAAATTTGGCAAAGCAGAAAAACCTGCTATTTCTGATGGAGCAAGAAAATGGCCTACAAATCCATCCTCTTTTCATCTTCTCTCACTGCCAGATCCCGTGTCTTGTTTCCATTTACAAAAAGATGATGTTCTTGGTTTCTTTTACTGTATGGTTTCATCCAGAATGTACACATGGTTGCCTAATCATGGCTGTTCAGGAAAGATTGTCTTCTGATTTCTAAGCACAAATCAAACTCTAAATACATATTCACCCTGCATTTAATGAGATACCTCAAAATGTTGAACATCTCGTTCAGCTTTCAGCAGAACAACAGATGGAGATAGGAAATTGTTGCCAGGGAGACTGAAAACTCTGAGTGTAGTTTCACTGGTACTGTTTGCTGGTGTAGCTAAGGATGATGACTGACTCTTAGTCTTTCCGCTGTGGGGGACTAAATGGTTTTGGTACAGTAAAGCCAATCTGATGTCCAAACTCTTAGACTATACTGGAAATCTTCCTCCTTTGGACTACATTTTGGAAGGATTGACTGAAGATACAAAATTAAGGGTTATTCCTCCAGGTCTTAATTATCATAATTTCTAGATTTCCATACAGACCATTTTTAACATGAAAATATTACCGACAATTTTGTAATAACATTCCTGGTAGTTATATTAATGGCAATTGCCCACATATAATTTCAGTGGTTGATTAAAAGAATCACATAATCATGAAAAAAAGATCACCTCTGACTGGTAGTTGTACACCTAACCTATCCACTCCAATGGCTACAGATTATTTTGTTAGACACACAAATGTAACTCATGTATTTTTAATAGCCCAGGCATTATTTTTCACTAATCATATTTTAAATAAATCATAAAAGATTTTGCCCTTTTGTGACACCATCTGTTTTTCCCCTTTTTCTTATGAAATTCAGCTTTTATTTTATAATCCACAGCAAGATCAAGTATCACATTCTCTTAACACTCCATTAGCCTTGTGAACCCTCACACATATATCAGAGGAGTTGTATTGGGCTACAGAAAAGGCAAACACGATCATTTACAAATAAAACATGCAACCATGAATTAATGATGGAAATCCTAGACTCTACCTTCACTGCTACCAAGATCTTGTCCTGTTCGGGACAGAGGTTGTAACATTCTGCCAGAAACACTTTTCCAAAGGCTCCTTCTCCCAGCTCTCTTTTAAGAACAATATTGTGGCGCTTGATGTGCTGAACAACTGCAAAGAGAAGACAAAACAGAAGACAAAATGAGCTGCAAGGCTAAGAGTACATGCTTACAGATAAATAAAGGTCTGCCTGTAGAATACACTGCATGCAGTGGAAAGAATCATTGTGCCAATGCATGATTTATTAACACCTCACCAAAAAAGGCTGATTTAAATATATTTATATTTGGAGAGTAGCACATTTCCTAGGTAAGTAGACGTCAAGAATCACCTGGGAAAAGCTTACGTATCACTGTGTTTTGAAGACTGCTGTAGACCATACTGAACAGCCAATGCTGTTGTGATATTTTCTTTTTCGTTTTTTAAAAAACATGAAGGAATCAGGAAACATAAGAAACCTTTCTCATATCCCTTCTAGTGCTGTACCTCTAACAACAGCTGAAGTGTCTCATCCAGAGTCAAAAACGTTTGGAAGAAAAAGATTTAAAATTAACCTAACCCATGGATACAAAACGTGTCCAAAACTAAATCCAACTTACTCTCTGCACACACTTTTTCATCTGCTTTCTCTCTGTGTGCTATACCATAGTTACTTCAATGTAACTTTAATGTACTTTAATGTATACATTCCGTTCTCATAAATGCAAACTACAGTATTGCTCTGAACTAAGAGAAATAGAAGATGGACAAATGTTTTAGTCAGTGTCATGGACAGAGCCTTAGTGGAATGCTGCCCAGAAGCAATTGATTCAGACATTGAAGTCCTTGAGCATTTTTGTTCATCTCATTTCACAATCTCCTTCCAATGCAGGCTTCCATTTAGAAGATTTAATATTTAAAAGACTACCAATCACTGCACTATCAATTCACAATGTTTCACCTAAATAAAGCATCTGCAAGTTCAGTTTAACTGGTCTACTAAACAGAGTGGACAGCTTTTGTTGCTGAAATCACACAAAACAGCTAGAAGCTACTGACACATTTAATCTAAGCACACTTAGCTGCATTTGCAAAAAATGAAATTCAACCCAGCTTGGACAGAACCTATTTGCAACTTAAATCCTGAATGTAGTGGAATAAGAAGCACGGCACAGGCATCAGGCCACCCTCTGCCAATGTACAAATCTCCCATTAACCGCTTAACTGCAGAGACAAGAGCTGACCCTTGTCAACAGTGTGGGATATATTCATATGTAGCCAACTTCCTGACCCTTTGCTTGGCCACGTGCCTTTTCCAAACCAAGTTACCATTAAACTACCCTGCCCCATTACTAGAGAATGGAAAATGGAATGCTGATAATACCAGCAGTGAGAAGAATTCCATCACATCCCATTCCCACCAATGTTGACAGCATTTGGAGAGTGGGTCCACAGTCCCACAGAGAGAAACTCCAACATCCTGCACCTTGAGCTGTGGAGGACACCCAAGGTCTTGTAAAATGCACATGAAGGGAGCCTGGAAGAGCAGCAAACACTGCTTGGCTCTTCCTTGGTACCCCTATTCTTGCCTGGGGAGCACAAGGTGCTTGGGCAGCCATGCCAGCTCCTGGCTGCTGTGAGAGGGCCCTGATGCCATCAGTATAAGTCTATTCAGATGGAGGTGGTGGCAGCTGGGAGGCTGTGCAAGACCATGCAGCCAAGATATTCAGTTCCATACTACCACTGTCATCGCCTCAGAATGTCCACAAAGCCCATCAGCTTTGATAGCAAAGCAGAGCTGAAATTCTGTTCTACTGACATCAGCAGCAAAATCCTGTGTCTGCAGAGGGGAGGGTGTCTTTCATTTCATTCTCTTTGCAGCTACCAGAAACTTGGTAATGACCACATCTGACTTTCTAGATACTGCTCAGGTCCTCCCCACTTTGAACACCAAATACCACCACTGCCCTAGCAGTAAGAAGACTTTTGTCAAGTTCTTGGAAGACTCCACAAACAATAGTGTAAAAATAAATAAGAAACATATCAGGTATCTCCCTATATATGTGTATACTTGCAGCTGCTAAATGCTCTGAAATAAACCAAGCATTTGAATAAACAACCTGTCCCATACCAAACTGTCAAAAGCAAAACACTGCAAGCCACAGAAGAGCTTTGCTCAGAGTATATTCACAACTTGTCATGCTCTATCAATCCCTGTTACTTTTCTGAGCTGAACAAGTTACTGAACAAATGAAAAATGACAGTAAATACAACTAAATGGGTGCAGATTAAATCCAAGAACAATGTAAGTAAATCAAACATATATGATGCTATAAAAACATAAACTAAGGGAAAAATCCATTTAGCACACTCAGAGCCACAGCACTTATAACACTTTTTTCAGTAAGAGGAGATTCCAGGAAATATACTGAAAAATGCAAGTCAAAATCCGCTTTCAGTTAATATCAAGATAAAGCCAATCATTTCCACTGAACACCAAGGATTATCCTGGATTTATATTGAAGAAACAACATAGAATTTGGCCAAAGATATGGCACAACTGAATTACCAAAGAAGTGGTCTCAGAACATTTTCTCAGAGGCAAAGATACACAAATACTCAAAGGGTGGCTATGTATTTTCCTCTTTTTCACTCTAAATGGTGATTGCACTTGAGCTGCCATTTGTGCTTTTAAAACCATGTCATCCCTTGTTCAAAAGATCGTTTGATTACTGTAAAAAATATGTTACATTAAGCTAAGAGCTAAGTCAAGTTGAAACACTTAAGAGAAAAATGAAACCTAAAACATAAAGTGAGACTATGCAAACTAAACAAGGGTAAATGCTGAAAAGAGGCTACAGAGTTAAGTAATGTCTTTAAAGCCTTGCCCAAAGAAGCAGCAGACTTTCCTGGATGACTGTGGAGAATGGGCTGGCAAGAAAGAAAATTGCAGAATAGAGTTTTCTTCTCAAAGTCCCAGAGGCCTTCAACAGGGAGAATTGGACTTACAGTATCTCAGACACTAACAAACTGCATGTCACATTGTAAATGATGCATTGAGGCCTTATCCTGCAAACACTATCTGCAGGCATGAGATTTCAGTCCCCAGGCAATCAACCTCTGATGGTGAGGCTGAATAGAGAGGATCACAGCACATTCTGGAGAGGATCCAAGCAATATGGGCAGCTCAGAATCGCCTCACCACGTTGAATTCAATGACCTGGTTATGGCTGATTTCAGCCACAGACAGAAGGACACAACACAGTGAAATGCTGTGACAGAGTAAAAATGTTTTTCCCTCGGTTACAAAGCATTGGCCTGAACACTTTGCAACTACATGTGACCATTACACCACCTAAGCTGATCTTCTGCACAGCATGGAGCACACCACTGATTTAAATGACTTGTTCTTGGCAGGAAAATACCTTCTGAAAGGAGATGTGCCAGTCTTTATTAGGATGCCTGAGCTATTCATTTGCCCAAATGTGTAATAATTTTAATTGCTAACAAAAATGCAGACCTTCTTTATTTTTCTCTTAATTTTTAGCTTGTCTGGCTTGTATCTACCTCCCTTGAGTTTCAGGAGACTTTACAAAATATCAATACTATTCTTGCTATTGGTAAGGCAAAGAAATGGAAGCCCCTCTCAGATAAGCATTTTTTCTAGTTTGTCAGTCACGATAGTTCCAGGTTTTTGTTTGTTTGTTTGTTTGTTTTTTGTTTTTTTTTTTGTTTGTTTGTTTTTGTTTTGTTTTGTTTCTTTTTCTTTTTATCTGTACTGGAATTCACATTCTTGTATCACTTTCTGAGTGTGACACAAGCTTAAAATCATCACCTTTTGTACATCAAAATCACACTAGTCCTTTTAAGTCTATGTTTCCTAAAAAGTGCAAAAATTACAAAGCTTTGTGACATACATGAATGAACGTGAGCACAGTGTGAACACCTTGCTCAGCTGTAGTATCACAAGTGCCAGTTTCAGATATAGTTTCACATACCTTATGAAAACAGCTGAGCAGAAGAGAGATCTCTATAGTTATGGAGGGGCTACATCAGGAATTCACTGCATGATGGACAGACAGTAAGAGCCATAGCAATCAGGCTTCATCCTCACTACTCAATTAACTACCAACACTAGAAGATTTCATAGTGTTGCATACCCACCCAAGTCACCTGCTAAGAGTCTTTTCCAGGATACTGTTACAATTTTCATTAGTGGTACATATGTGGAACATACTGATAATATCTGTTGTACACAGTGTTTAAGGAAGAGAAAAAGGATCTTCAAGATGTCAGATAACCAGACAAGATAATATTATAGACATATTTACAATTTCATGAGAAAAAGGCAGCAGCAGAACAGATTTGTGATGTGACATGAGTTGTCATAGAAAGACATTTTACAAAGTTTCTTCATTATCTACTCCCATCATTTTTCTTGCAAGCACTACAACTCAGGTCTTTCTAAGATATTGCTAGAAAAAAAAAATAGGTGTAAATGGCTGAGTAATTGCTCAGATTGTATACTGAATTTGTTCAGCATTTGTCATTCACATAAAAGGCAGGGTGGAATTTCAGAGAGAATCATATAGCAGGAAGAAACAAAATCACTACAGATAGCAGACAGCAAGTCTAGCCCAGTGACCTTTGGATTCTGCAGCAACTGTAGCACTACAACCCTTTGTGCTATTGGCAGAGTAGAAATTTTGGCACACTGAGATATCTACTCTCTAACATGATAATAAAATGGCAGTAATAACCACCAGCATCATAAAATAAAATAAAATAAAATAAAATAAAATAAAATAAAATAAAATAAAATAAAATAAGATGACAACTTGCCTGTCACGACTGCTTGTATGTAGAGATAAGCTCTGTATTGAGAATATATTTCTGATTATTTGGTGTTGCTTAACCTATACAACATCTATTACTCACCATTCTATTTACATTTTTGTGTGATGCTGCTGTTTAATTATTACCATATGGCAGCAACAAATCCTCATGCAAGATCAATATCCTGTTCTCGAAAGTGCAAACAAGCAAGCAGTCAGTTTACATGTATATAGTCCACACTTGAGACACAAATAATCCCTTTAATGAGATTAAAATAAGCCAACAGAAAATCTGCTTTTATGTAGTCTAACGCAAATCAGAGATGCCATACAGGACATAGAAAACAGAACATGAACAATCCACAGGGGAACTACTTAGTCAGAGGAACACTCGAATCTTTTCACTTCACCACTACAAGTATGGCATCTGAAACAGTTTGTATAGCTATCAGTGACTTTCCCAGTCTTTCAGTTATTTAATGGACAAGCTGATGGAGGCAATTCCATGGGCTGCGATCTCCCTTGGAAGAAGAGCTGGAGACACATATAAGCACTCACTAGAATGGCATAATTTCCAGGAATTTCCTAACTGTCAGGAGATGTATCTGATGATAAACCCAATAAATCTGTGACTACTGTAGCCTGTCCTTTGAGTGGCTTTGTTTACAGCTTAAATCCTCACGGGTTCTTTACTTTGAATCCCTGTGTTTCCATTGTTTTGACTGGGAATTAGGTTTCTCCTTGTGACACAACTTGCAGCGCTTGGAATAGTGTCCAGGTAGCAGTTCTTTCCTAAGGGTGTGAGGCACCACAGCTCTTGAGCACTATAAAATCATTCTGCTGTAGCTATCATGGCATTTCACTGACTGAAATTCATGTGTTTGCTGACTTTTGTGGGTTTCTATTTGACTTCTAAGTCAACAGAAATTTCTTATTTAGTCAAAATCTTCTCAGTATCCTACAGAGAGATAGATTGCCACATTCAGTTATATCCTTATAACCAAATAAAAAATACTTAATAGTAAATTATAATAATAATGCTATCCTGGTTTTAGATACATGAGCCTTATAAGCTAAATTCACCCTTAACAAAAACAAAAATAATGAAATTGACAGCTTCTCCAGGCATGAGTTTTACTTTATGAGAACTAACGTATGCAAGGTTCTCAAGCCTCAGTACCGTGGCATTATTTTTTTATTTCAATGTTAAAAGAAGTGTTAAATATGCCTTTGACAAGTTGCGTGCAGAAACAATTGGTATATGTCAGAATAACTGAATTTGTCAGTGTATGTTCAAAATAGACAGTAGGTATTATTCACTTTGGTTGGTTTTTTTTTCTATATGCTGCTTCCTGCTTACTAACAGCTTTTCAGCACAGTACTGCAAATCAGCTCTAAGCAGAAAACTATGCTACATTTCTGATCAAACTCTGCCTTTGCAGATGCTCATGCATTTAATTTGTAAATGCCAAAAGTTACAAAACTTAAAGAGCAAAGTTAACAAAACTTGAACTCCTGTGCAGGAAGTACAGAATTAAATGTCCTATACTATAAAAATAGTATTATTTTATTGTGGCAAATCGTCTGCCTTACATGTTTAAATTAGCTGGAGAGAATGATCTCACCACCACTACCCTTCTCTTAGCACAGGCCAGGAAATCCTTTCCCTCAGCACAGCACTAATCTTTATGGATCTTTCGAGCCACAGGAAGAGAAGCACTCAGCAAAGGAAAGTACCATGGAGCATATCTTGTGCAATAGGTGCTTGCATGGGAGAAGTGCTAATAAACATACCGTCTTCAACGCATTAACTCTTTTATACCTGTTTTTTGTTTTTTTTTTCCAGAAACCAGCATAATCTGACAAGCATCCCAAGATGCCAGTCTGAGAAGCAGGACCTGAAAAAAACATCACACTTTCAAGGGCTGAGCCACATTCAAGCTTTGACTAAGTGAGCTTAAAGGTACAATTCAAAGGAGATAGCCTCATTCTTCTGTATGCTTCACTGCTTTACTTTTCTTATTTTTAAAATAAAAGAAAATCATTAAGTATCTTAATATGAGGGAAAATAGAAAGGTTTTACTTTTGATCTCTGAAAAAGAAATGTGAAAACCAAATCCAGCTTTCAGTCCAATGCAAGAGTAAACTACATATTTGGCTCACAATCCCAAATTCTGTCCTCTCAAAAAGGACAAAACAGTTAATTATTAATACAGACTTCATTACCACTTTTTCTGAATTATTTTACTGAAAAATTATCACAGCACCTTATCTTGCCATCTTAGATTAGTAAGACTGCTCTGTTGCAGGTAATTGTGCAAGGAAGGAAATGAAAACAACAGAGAAGATATCACAGGAGCACAACAAAATTCAGTTATATATCGCTTTTAAACATTACTACTTACGCTTTTTTGAGAAATTTTTGCCCAGCTTTAGAGCTCTTGTCAGAATTCTATCAGGGTGCATGATAATGTATGGCTTTTCACGAGGAAAGCTGAATCTTAGGCACACCCATGTTTTGATTTCTTTGGACTAGCTGAGGTAATTTCTTCCCTTGGTGGAAGTTTCACTCATCAGCTGAATTGCATGCAGTCAAGGCTTTGAGGCCACTTGGCTACTCATGTTTATAGTTTTATGTATGCTACCTCTTTTCCTGCTTTTCATCCCATATGGCTGTCAAACACAGTGTAATTGCATTTTAAAATAAGAATTTGGGTTATTCCTGAAGAGGACTCACAGAAGATGCAATGACATCAAGAAAGGTAAACAAATAAGAAAAGGAACAATCCTTGACCTTTGGTCAGATTATCCCATTATTTATCAAGAAAAAAATCAGCAGGAAAAAGAGAACTTTTCCTTTACACTGAAAATAAAAGAACTTCATTTTGCCCTTCTTCTTCTCCTCCATCTGGGGTCACAGATGGGTTAGCACTAACCATTATCTTGCCTGAAAACCCCACACAATAGGAGAGGCAAGCAGAACCATCTTAGCAGGTGGGCAGATGTGGAAAGCAGGTTATTGTCTCTTGCAGGTGTGTTCTTACAGTTGTCTTTCAGTTTTTCAGTTCAGCATTAGTCCTTCCTCGGCAAAGCTACTGCTGTTCTGCTTTACTTTCATTGACAGGGTGGTACACCACTTTGCTAGGGTGTGCCATCTACAGCAGCTTACATCTCTAGGTGGCTTTTCCTTGTTGGCCTCTGTCATAGTTTCAGAACTTCCATCCTTACTGATAACAAAGGCAGCTATAACTAGAAGCATACACATGCAAAGTACACCTAGAAAATTCATTTCTACTTCTGGGTTAGAGAGCTCAACTACAACCACAAAGCAGTCTGAAGATTACTAATTAGTAAAAGTTTCAAAGAAATGCTCTGCAAGTTCTCAGTTATAAGTCTTTCAAATGAAGTCACAGAGAATTTGCAGGATAGAACATGATTAAGGTTTTACATGATTAGGACTGCAAAGAAAGTATCACTTTTATTTTGTTGCACGTTCTCTCTTTGTATCAACACAAATACATGCTTAAATTTTCAAACCTACCCCAGATCACACATCACCTCCTCTGCTGACCTGGCCTTTCCCTTCTCTCCTCCGAAGGACTGAGGCCATAAAATGTGTATAAAAGTCATGATGTTTCTGCAGCCTGTGTAATGTCTTATCGTTCTCCGGGGCATGATAATCTCCCCAGATCCTAGGATGGATGGAAATGAGACTGTGGCATGCCTCTTGTACTACACTTTGCTTAAATAAACAGTGATGCTGCTACCTGGAACTACTCTGCAAATTACACTAAACCACAACCCAGTAGGATTTGAGAACACTTCAAGGAATCTTTCAGTAGTAGAAGGATATGTTCTATTTGTCCTGATAGGATAAACAATCTTTCTCATGGTTACAGTGAGAAAAGATGTGACTTGACAACATGGAGCAACAGGACTTCCCAGATTTAAAAAAACTGCTGTATTTTCTTTTCTCTCCTCTTGGATCTGCATGTTATTTTCATGTAATATGAGAACTAACAGATATAAAAGGCCTAGCAAAGATTACGAGTAGTCTCCTTCCATTTACTTGAGCTCTGACTATTGTTACCTGTCAGCTAAAATTATATTTTCTTACATTTCAAACCAATAAAAGAGACTCTTTCTTTGTCAAAACAAGTTTGTTGGGGGAAATGAAGTCTGCTTTACACACACTCCCTTGTAAATAGTCTGCGCAGCATAGGATCCCTTGTCCTGTTAGCAGATGAAAGGTAATCTCATGCTCTGTATGTCGTTGTGGCCGCTGACAGCAGGTATCAGTCATCTGGTTGACACGTAGCCCCTCTGTCCATCCAGCAACCAAATACAAGGAGGCAGGGGCCATAAAGTAGGAGCAGAGAGTGCTCAGTTTAACTACATCCAACAGGTTAACAGGTCTGTTTCTGTTCCTTCTGTTTAAATGAGGACTTTGAAAAGTTTCACAAGTGTACAAATTCCCTTCCATACATATATAAAAAAAGCCTTTATTTTAGAGAAAGAAAGTGAACACAGATGCATTAACCAAACAGCAACTGCACGATACATCAGCAGCTAATGAAAAACAAAGATCTGTTCTTTAGGGTAACAGCTTCCTAAAGGGTCTAGTGTGTTAACGAACTGTCAGAGCTTAGTATCAAATGCAACAACACAATAAAGCACAGACTAAATGGGATCTTTTAAAGCTGTGGCCCATGAGGAGGTTGAAGACAAGTTCAGTCTCTGCCATTATGATTTCAGCACCTAAAAGCATCTTGTTTTTGAGTTGATAATTACAGTGTGCTGAGCCAAGTAGCTGTCACTAAGGAACAGGAGCTGCCCAAATACAGCAAAATGCATGGAAGTTTACTGGTTGATTTACTGCACAATAATGAACTCAGTTACAGCCTTTTTCTGTTTTTGTTTTTATTTTTATTTTTCCCCTTACTTCCATGCCTCAAAAGGGAGGAAATAAAGGAATGTTTGAACATTTTGTTCTTGTCAGTTTCCAAGAAAGAGGAAAACACCTGGCAAGGCTCAATCAAAGGGTGCCCTCCCACAGCCCACTGTTGCAGGAGAAGAGACCGCTGGGCAGATACCTGAGACACATATTTCCCAAAGCACACAGACTCAAAGTCTTTGCAGAGATGTGAACTCTCACTGATGGCAGCACGCACACATAGCAGAGCAACAAGAAGAAGAACATCAAAAATGGCTGAATGAACTTTATTCAGGATCTGACATACTATGCCAGTATAATGAACATGACCTAAAAAAGTCTGTAACACTCGTAAGCAGACTGAGTTGGCAGCTTTGACCAATTAGTACCAGTTAATTTTATGGTTATAGCTACTACACACGTGTGATATTCTATAAAAGCTTAATAGATGTCAGCATAAATCACAATCACCTTTCCCCTTGTGCTCTTTATTCTTGGAAAGTACTTACAGTTGATTCTTCTGTAACACATGCATTCTGAAGTGAATGCAAATGTTAATCCTGGGAGCCACTGCGAGAAACCAAAATGCATTGGGCAGAAAAGTTCTCACTTTGGTTCTCTGTGACTGGTGCTTTTAAAAAAAGCAAGTCTGTTTTGTTGGGACTACTGTACACCAAGATATTACAGAACAGTTCAAAGAAACTGTAGTCTGCACAGCAAGAAGACAGACATAATTTTAGTTTTATTCTTTCTGAAGTTCAAGTTCTCTCACAGAGTAGGTAAGTACCAGTTGCTTGTGCATTCACGAATATGGTAAACATTTTGAGCAGCAGTAATCAATGCAAATGGCTGCTACACTTATTCATCTGTAATGGAGAATACACTATATATTTATCAGTGCAGAAAGTATTAAAAATTACCATCGTTTTTATTGTCAGCAGTGAATTTTTCTGTCTCAGTGTCACATATGGATTTTTCTCTATAGTTGCTCAGAACTGGCTTTTGCAGCTAAAGAAATGCATTTTGTCTGCTGGTACATGTGTCGCCTGTACTGAACTGAAACAGATACACAAAGCGTAAGTCACTGGTCAGCCTCAAAGTCAGGATGTCACCAGGATAGATTAATAGACTGCTTCACAACCAGTGTCAACTAATCATTGCCTTCTGCAAGACCACCACCAGCATGAGCACGAGGTGTTACTCTTGAGAAGGACTTGGTGTGAAGCCAGTTACGCAGTTGCGATGCATGGCTTTTGGTAGCCCAACATCAATAAAATGGGCCTCCAGCATTTCCAGGTCACAGTTTTTCTAGTCTGCTCTTCTAGACAGAATTTTAAAGAGAAAAGAAAGAGTCAGAAAATAACATAATCATCTACAGATTACTTCCAAAATTTATTGGCAACTTTTTCCAAAATCTTCCCACATATGGGATCAAAGAACTGTGGAGACTAGGAGGGAGCTCTGGAGATCATCTAGTCCAACCCACCTCCTAAAGCAGGCTCCCTACAGCAAATTGCACAGGAAAGTGTCTGGATGAGTTCTGAATATCTCCAGAGAAGAAAACTCCACAACCTCTCTGGTCAGCTTGCTCCAGTGCTCTCTCACCCTCACAGTAAAGTTCTTCCCCATGTTTGTATGCAATCTATGTTCCAATTTATACCTGTTGCCCCCTGTTCTGTGGTTATACACCACTGAAAAGAGCCTGGCCCACTTGTTAAGATGCCCCATCAGTTTCTTCTTCTGCAGGTTGAATGGTTCCAGGTGTCTCAGCTTTTCTTCATAAAGGAGATGCTCCAGGCCTCTAATCATCTTTGTGATCCTCCTTCTCTACAGGTTCCCAGTCTTTCTTGAACTGGGGAGCGCAGAACTACCTCACTAGTGCAACGTAGAGGGAGAGGATCACCTGCCTTGCCCAGATGGCCATTCTTTTTTTAATGCACCTCAGGATGCCATTGATCTTGGCCACAGGGGCACACTGCTGGCTCATGGCCAACCTGTTGTCTACCAGGACACTGAAGTCCTTTTTTGCAGAATCCTTTCCAGCAGGTCAGCCCCTAACCTGTGCTGGTGCATATGATTATTCCCCTCTAGGTGTAGGACTCTGCACTTACTTTTGCTGAACCTCCACTATGCTCAGCTCTACAGTCTCTTCAGGTCTTGCTTAATAGCCTTCTAGTGTGTTAGCCTCTCCAGCTTCATATCATCAGCAAACCTGCCGAGGGTGCATTCTATGTCTTTATCCAGCTCACTGATGAAGATGTTGAACAAGACCACAGCCACAGACACTTTAGGAGAACTGCTAACTACAGGCCTCCAACTAGACTTTGTTCTGCTGATATAATCCTCTGAGTTCTGCCAGTAAGGTAGTTCTCAGTCCACCTCAGCAATCCATTCATCTATCCCACATTTCCTAAGCTTACCTGCAAGGGAAACCTTGCAGAAGTCAAGGTATATGGCATCCACTTCTCTCCCTCCATCTACCCACCCAGTTGGGACCCCATAGAAAGCTACCAAATCAGTGAAGCATGATTTCTCTTGGTGAATTCAAGTTGAATACTTGATCTTTTCTTCTACTTGCCTGGAGATGATATTCAGAATAAGCTGTTACGTCACTTTCCCAGGGACAGAGATGAGGCTGACTAGCCTGTAGTTTCCCAAGCCTTCCTACTTGTCCTTTCTGAAGACGAGAGTGACACTGGCTTTACTCCAGTCCTCAGGCACCTTTCCTATTCTCCATGATCACCTTTCAAAGATGATTGAGAGTGGCTTGGCAATCATTTCTGCCATCTCCCTCAGTACTCATGGATGATTCCCATGGTGGCCCATGCATTTGTATGCATCAAATTTGCCTGGACAGACACTGGCCAGATCTTCCTCAGCCAACAGGAAGTCCTCCCTTCCCCAGAATCTTTTCTTTCCAGGGTCTGGGATTCCTGAGGGGCAGTCTTAGCAGTAAATACTGAAGCAAAGCAGGCATTCAGTAACTCTGTCTTCTCAGTATCCTCTGTTACCAGGGCACCCACCTCATTCAGCATCAGGTCCACATTTTCACTAATCTTCCTTTTGCTACTGACATACAGAAGCCTTCCTTGTTCTCCCTGACCTCCCTCATCAGATTTAATTCCAAGTGGAACTTAGCCTTCCTTATTGCATCCCTACATGGTTTGGCATTTTTCCTGTATTCTTCCCAAACGGCCAGAGCCCTTTTCTACATAAAAATCATTATTAACTTAAAGGCAAGTGTGTTCTTTTCACCACTGCTTTCGTCACATTTGTTCTTCCCTTTTAACATTTTCTTCTTTATGAGAATGGTAATTCGGCCATACATTCTAAAAATACAGCAGGCTCTAACTGCAAAAATAACCATACTGATTTGCATTTTTCCTTCCAGAGAAACTACCGAGAGGCAACACTGTTTACTTCTGAAACCACAACAGACACACGTAAAAGCAGAAAGATATTTAGGTATTTGTCATGAGGGCTTCCGCAAACAACTTCAAGACACTTCTGAGTGAATCCCTTCATCATTGTTTTCCCAACCTACAAAATAAGACCAAAAGTGCTTATCTAGCTGCCTCATAATATTTTCTTCTGAAGATGAAGTTCTTTCTATTTGGGCAGTGTCACAAAGACAGAAAGTGTGTGTGTTTTACACTGGTGTTTTGAAAACAATGTTAGAAATGCCTAACAGCTGTCTTATTTCAAAATCTAAAGAAGAATTCAATGAATACTTTCTTTTATTTTTATAGACATCTGATTCTGACCTCTTTAAAGTTTAAGTGCATTAAAACACACTCAAAAATAAAAGCAACTAGAATGAAAAAAATACATTCAGAAAAATTATTTTACAACTGCTCTGTTTCCCTTCCACCGTCTTCAGATTTGCCTTGTAAACCATGAAACCAACTCTGCTCTCACTCACAAAATGTGAACTGGGAAATTCAGTGCATCATTCTAGATCAAAAGTCACAAAGAGAAACTACCAAAGAAAGCAATTAAGAAATCTAGAGCATTCGCTGATTAAAACAAGACAAAACAAACAAACACAGTGACGACAACAAAAATGAAAGAAAATATGATGTCTGCTGCTCTTCTGACTGCTCTAATTCTTTTTTTACTCCAGTCTGTATGTTGTTAGTCATTAAAGTACTATTCCACATAAAAATAAACAGGCCTTTAGGGATTAACATACCACAAACAACACTTAAAAACTATTTGCTCTTGATTTCTTTCCACACCTTCGTAAGTGTAAACCAATTAAGATTTCTGAACAGGGGCTACTGGAATGATTTTACTTCATATTGTGCCAAACATTCATCAGAAATGCCAGTTGTGTAAGTTGGGGAAATGGTAAGCTGCATCTTAATGAGGTCTATTCTAGCTTAGCATCCAAACCACACCACTGAGAAAAACCTCTTCTTAAATTCATAGTATTTAAAACAGTCTTTTTGCTTATAATTAACCCAGTTATAAGTTAGTTACAGTAGCTATAGTGGTTAGAGAACCTTCATTATCCCTGCTGCTGCACAGAGTATGATGTTTTCACATAAGAAGCATGCTAAAAGCCATAGCTATGAACAGCTGTAATGACATTTGCTCCAGTAAGCAGTTTTTAGCTCAAGCCCAGGTCTACAGGAGTTTCACACAACTTCCCCAAATCAGTGACAGACTTGCCACTGCCATCAAGGGGAGCACGTAGCATGAAGTTTCACAGAAAGGAAGTATATTTTGCTCAGGAATACAGTCTTTCTAATCAGACAAGCAATGAATGTGTATGAAAATAGAAGCACATGCTTAACAGATGTGCTGCACAATGCAGCTTCCACCTGGTAATTTGTGTATGAAGATACAGTGGAGAGGAGGATCATGGAGTTTACCTTTTCCCGTGAGAAGCACAAGCCTGAACTGCTCATAGGTTTGAAAAGGAACACAAGGGAGGAGACTAAGTATGGGTAGGGTGAAGTATAAATTCTGAAAAGAAAGGGAAGATGGCTGAACTGCTCCAGCTCAACAGAAGGGGAAACTCCAGACCTCAGCTGATTAGTAGTGCTAATTAGATTTCTTCCTGTTTTTGCACTTAAGCATTTTAGGCCCTGTTAATTTAGATTTGTTCATCTTGAACAGCCTGTTACAGCTGCTATGGAACAAGACAAACATCTGCCCTTCAAAGACTTCCCTTTGAGATTTCATACAACATTTTGATTAAATGCTGTTTCTAATATGGCAGAAATTTGGCTGTATTCAAACCAGTGCCTCAGCCAGTAGCTTCTGCACAATGATTCTTTTCTATTATATTACGCAATCTCATTTGGGGTCTGCTTAGAAAAAAACAGCAATTTTTGCTGGCTTATTTATCACTATTTCTTAGTGACTCAGCCTTATTTTAGTGCCACATATTACACAGCTGCTACCCTGTTGGAAATATTCCTGCATCCTATTTGGTTAGTGACCCTACAGTTTCAAAAGCTTGTGATCTCATGGAAGTTTGTAGATATAGTTCCCTCACCCTCCCCAGCTATTACATGGCAGTGCATGCCAGAACACAGGCTCTGGCACAGACCTTGGAGATGGATGTGGAAAGGTTACACAATTTTGCAATAAATTCTTTATGATCAAGCAGCACCAGTTAAAGCAATCACTATCCTGGCCAAAGAAATAAGTAAGCAAAAGAAAAACAAAACAAAACAAAAACACAAATCTTCGCTTTTCTGATGTCCTGTTGCATCAAAGCACAGGTTGCAACAAGCAGAGAAAGTGTAATGTGCTTCAACGTCTTTGTCAGTTGCTATGGTACAGTTTCTTATGGAAAATTCCTTGTTCTGCGTGATGTTTTTCCTGCCTCATTTGGGATGGCAGAACCGTTCCTTGTGTCACCTGAGAAACCGGGCTGTCAGTTTCCACCTATTGGTGAGAAAGAAACTCATCAACAGCAGAACTCAATGGAAAATTCCTCGGGTAGACTTGTCTGCACTGGAGGCCAACAATACACTAGAGAGGAGGACAGATGTGTCAGGAACTGAGGGAGCCATACCACCATGCAAGAGATCTGGCTTCCTCTCCATGGCTGGTCACAGATTTCCTGCATGAGAAGGGCAAGGCATTAAATCTCTAGAATTTAGTGAACCAGACTTTAGAATTTAGTGGCCCAGACTTATAATCTGCCCATAGAACAACCAGCGTGCTCCAGGGTATGGGAGCCTCAGCCCAAAAGCTCTTCAGACAGGGATTATCTGCAGAATCCCACAGTGCTTTGCTCAGAGAGGTGTTGTTTGGGTCTTGGGGCTCTAAAATAATGAACATGAATAAAAACTAATAATTGTGTTGTTCTCTGCTCTTAAGGAAAAAATATCAACATAGGCAAGGTGGGAAACTCCAGCATGGCTGAATAGTCAAACAAGAAAAAAGCATTCAGCTATTAGAGGAGATGTGCAATCTGCTTATTGCATGTATTACACAAAAGAAAATTGCCAGAAACAGGATAAAAACAGTACTATAGCATCACACTAGTGATACAAAGCAATAGGGTTTATGGGCTTTTCAGAAGGAGAATGTCCTTTATAGGTTAGTTGGAAGTAATCAGATTTTAATGTGAAATTTTTCCTGCTGGAATTTTTTTCCTTCCAATCAAAAAATAATTAAATTTCACCACTTTTGATTCATGACAAAACCACAGCATGGTCAAAAAAAACAGCATTAACATTTTAATGCGGTTGGATACCTGCTGTACTCTAAAATGCCAAAATTCCCTTGGGCTCCCTATGGAGATGAGAAGAGCTTTTGACCTCTTCGAGGAAATGGATTTTTAAAATAATAAATGTATAAGTGCTTGAAAAGAGTCTCCTTCACTAACTTCTATCACGAGAATGAAAAGCATTCAAGATGTAACAATGCAATTGCACTCTACGGGACATATTTTCTGTTGGTGCCAATATTTAAAGCTCCATTGACTTCAGTGGAGTTTCACCCATTATTCCATAATGTTTTGGATAGTTGGACATCTCTTTTAGTAGCACACAGCCATCTTCCTCTTTTGGAGTTCCTCTCTCTCCCAGATGATTTTGACAAGAAAATTAATGGAAAGAAGTGTAGGAATGAAGGAAAACGTAACTAATATCAAGTGCATACAAGGAAAGACATGCAGAATTTTGATTTTGATAGCATAAAGCCAAACAAAAAATGTTATTGAAAGGTACTAATGACGTAAAAGATTCTGCAGAAAGAGAATGTTTTAAGTTATCATTGTGGCTTTCTAAAATTATGAAATTCAATGTTCAAAGTTGAAAAAAATCTTTCCCCATAAAAGACGATCCAAAAAAGCTGGCAAACAATTTTGAAATGTTTGTCAAGATTATTTTTTTCATTTAAATAAAGCAAATTATTTCAATTTTATTAATGATGGGCAGCTTTCCCCTTTCAGTATTTCAGCTTGAAAAAAAACTGCATTAAGTGTTCTCATCTTAAAATTAGATTCTGATTTTAAAATCAGAAAGTAATTTTAAAATGCTGAAATCTCCCTAGGAGATTTTTTTCACATAGGAGGAAAATTCTGCTTTTAACAGTGTCACTTCTGTACATTTTAAAATCCCAGCTATTACCTTGCTTCAGTATGGAGAATTTTAGCAAGAGGAGCTATGCCAAGGATGTAATGATACATGTTGGATTATTCTGGTTGTACAATGTAGAAAAGGCACTAGGATCTTCCCCCTCTGACTTTACATTATGGTGGAGGAACCATTCAGTCTGTCATCTGTATGCCACTCTCATACAGAAGTCTATGCAGGAATGCCAGCACATCAACATGTAACTCAAGTAGTCTTTTTTTTTATCATTCTTATCTAGAGGCTACCAACTTTCTCTCCTAAGAAACTTATCCAATAAAAGTCAAGTGGAAACAGCAAGGGAGAACAAAAATCAAAACTAAGCTTTAAGCAAAGTTATGAGCAAGTTCTAACGAAGTTGGAAAATTTTAAACTGGAAGAATTTACCAAGAATTGAAAATGGCTGACTTCTGATAAACTTTACATCCCAACCTAAATGCTATGAGCTAAAAGTAGTTGCTCAGAAAATCTCTGTAAGACTGAAGAAAATGATAATTGTTAAAGAAAAACTCAGCAAATTAATTCCTGTGGTACTGCAAATACTTGTCAATGTACAAATACTTCAGAAAAGCAGAAGTTTTATATACAGCAGTCAATTTTATGTAGAGTCCTTCATCTGGATTATACGGACAACCTCCTTGTTAGTGAGGCTAGTGGTTTTACATTACTACTTCTAACATAAAATTTGCAAATCTTCTCCTTTAATTTTCAGCAACCAATGCAAGTCATGTTACCTTTTATATATACTGATCATTTGGTAGTCACAAGCACTGCTGCTACACTTATTTTTCAACACCATAATAATTTTTCCCCTCATATTTCCAACAGCAGGAATAGTAGCAGTAGGTTGAGGGGCAGGAAGGGCGGGAAACAAGGATGGAAATAACCAATGACCCAGAAGAGCTTTCTGTTCTTCAGCTATCTCATTCTCTATTGATCCTTTCATGCTCCCTAGAGATCAGAGACATTTTATAATTGGGATCATAATTAAGTGCTGTCAGGGATTCAAGAGGACATCCCCCCTGAACATCTATAAATGCGATAAATATCAGTTTAAAATCTATGAAACTAAATCAACAGTTAAAGCTGCAGATACAAGGCCCTGGCATGCTGATCTCCACTTCTCCTGAATGAAGCCAGAGCTGAACCTCTGCAGGAGTAAAGATATAATTCCCTTCCCAGCATGATGTTCATTTACTTTGCTGTCATGATGAAATGCAAGAAAGAGGAAAAGCTTGAAGAACAAACCTGCCTAGTGAATTGCAATTAACAAGATCCTTAACCAAATGCAACTTCTTTTTACAAGTTAGGCAATGTATCAAGAGCCCAAATCCTTTTGTTCCCCTAATCCAAATCCTGTAGTCATGCTGTCAAGGAGGGCAAAACCTACCCGATGACTTTAATTGCTTGCACTTTGGAACAGTGCAGCTGAAAAAGTCTGCCTTAATTGTAGCATATCACCAACAGGCCTACCCTTTTGTCCCTCTTATCTTTTATTTACTTTTCCTAATTCCACCCTCTCCTTCCTTCTCTTTGTCTCAAAGAGGGAGATTTGTACACATCATTGTCTCACAGAGTGCCTCTTCTTACTAAAACAGTTTCTGGCTTGGATACACGCAAGTCATAGACTTTTGCACTTTACATGCAGTTTCCCTATTGTCTGAGCATGAATTATCTGCTTCATTGTGATTTTGGTCCAGTTTTGGCCAGAATAAATGACTGTTATTAGTAATTGTGTCTAGGATTTTATATTTATGATTAAAACTACCATGAGCAGAAGAGTGGTCACCCATAACAACATGCATGTTGATTAAAACATCCACATTTTCTCCACGACTGCAACATGAGTTATATTTGCTGCAGCAAAGCCTGGGCTCGTGCAAGGAATTCTATGCCAACGGAGCAGCTGTCTGTTAAACGTAACAAGTAAAATGTTATACAGTTTATAACATGCCTCCTTCGTTCTGTAATCTTGCTGTAGAGTATGATGTTAAGAGATTGAATATATTTATATTCCTTACATTTTTCAATTTGTGAATATGATGTACATTTTTAAAGTTTTTACACTATATTTTCCTGACAATTTGCTCCACTATATTTCATTGTATTGCAAAGGAGGGGAGAAGAGTTCATCATTTCCTATGAATTAAGCCATATTTTGTGGATTGTATCAAGAACTGGCTGTCCAAATGACTGTGATTTTATTTTCAGTTATAATCATTATAAGGACTGCACAACTTAAAGAGCAGTGCACATCAAGAACTTCAATAATTCAAGCGTATCAGGATGCAGAAGTGCTTAGCTTATACAATTATGAACAACTCTTTAATTTTTGAAAAAGCAACAACCCAAAATTTACCTCCAAATAAACTTGTCAGAGACAAGGAGGTTTCCTGCAGATTTGGTTAGATAAAGCCTGTTGCATTACAGAATCTGAGATACAAAGAAAACTGTGCTCATTTGTTTTGATTCAGATGTACTCTAATAGGCTTTGATCCCTGGCTTTCTTAGCCTGATTACCCAGAGAGCAAATCTGCCATGCAAAGATTCAAGTTCAGGTCGGCACTGACACAGCTTCTGAGAATCTGCCTGCACAAAGCAGAGCAGGGAATGAGTGACAATTTGTGACTCACAGCCACAGAGGGTTTATACCAAAGTTTGTAAATTAGCATTCCCTTTTCTTATTATAAAGCCTGACGATGTAAATAAGATTTAAGCCAAAGATTGTTATCTTTTCTTAGACTGCATTTCCATTTAAATAATTGCCTCTTTTTCTTTAAAATGAAAACTCCTGGCATCAAGATATGTTTCTGCAAGCAGCTCTGTTCTTATCATTTCCCTGAATTTCTCTTGTCTTTCTGAGAGGGCCATTTGAGAAAGAACTTCAGTAAGTAAGATATGAGAAATTCAGGGAACTATTTTGACACAATTTCTGCAGTCTGCTGAAGTGCTCTTTTACCACAGGGCATAAGCTAGTCTCTCAGCTATCCAAATGTCTCCCAGCACAGCCTTTGGCTGCAGCCATGGAAGAATTCAAGTTCTGAGAAGACAGCTCTTGAGACGGTTTACCTAACATGTGCTGTGAATTTTAATACGTGTACAGACTGTACACAGATGTATGCAATACACCCATAGAGAAAGATCAAATAGAGCACAACAAAATGTTTCTCAGATTGCATGGAATGACTGATCTGATGAGACCAGGAATTCACCATGGGTAGGTTCAGACATTTACTTATGACAAAAAATAAATACTGTATACTCAGGCACAGTCTGAGTCGCAGAACCACAGAATGGCTTGTGCTGGAAAGGACTTTAAAGACCATCCAGTTCCAATCCCCTGCAGCGGCTATGGTAGCCACCGATCACGTCAGGCTACCAAGGACCCCATCCAGCCTGGCCTTGAATGATTCCAGGCATGGACAGAACAAGTAAAATTCCATGTTTTCTCTGTACTCTTTCAATTGTTAAGGAAAATACCTGGTGCTTTTGTTGTTGTTGTTTGCTTTTTTTTCACAGAAAGTGCTGTACATATGTCTGAGTATGTTTACTGTAAACAAAGAGCAGCTGCAAATCTAAGACAGAAAAGAATACCTGTGTGCTTTGTTCTCTCTTGAAACCATTCAATCTTGCAGACAAGAAAATTTACTAGAATGTTTATTTCACAAAAACTCTCATACGAATAATATTTTTTTCATTGGTGTACCACAGACTTGTTTCATGATGTTGAGGCCAGACTCCAAGCACACAAAGAGCTACAAAGACTCCCGCTGATTTCAGCGGCAAATCTATTCTAGATTGGGCCTATAGAAGAAAGCTATCACTGCAAAGAAAAGCTAAAACTTCTTTCTCAGCATTTCTGAAAGACATCCTTTCTTTTGCACGGTGCCATTTCAGGGTTCTCTAAAATGCTGCCATCAAGAGGCAAAAGAATTGTAGCCTTAAAATGCAATGCGACATTGTGACAAAAGTGCAAAGCCACAGCTCAAACAATTCCAGTGAGGAAACATGCCAAATCAGAATGTGCAATGCAAAAGGTTTTCATGAGTTGCAGAAGAACCATCTTGTAGCAAGATAAAGATTCTTGGGAATTGCTGGATTCAGACCAACTTTCAGCAGAGTTCCCTGTACTGGCAAGGAAAGCAAAGCCTTTCTCTTCAGAAGCAAAAGCTAATAGAAAAAGTAAATACTTTCTTCAAACAGGCATGCATGAAATTGAGGCTTTCAGACTGGGTACCTACACCACATCTCCAAGATGAGGACTATGATTTACTGTGTCTGAAGCCATATCTCAATGAAAAAGCAGACTTAATGTCTCCTTCCAGCACAAAGTACAAGATTGAAAGCACTTTGCCACACTGCTGAGCTCAGCACAGAGCATTGGGTTTCGCTGCTTGTGCTGCAGGGGATGCCTGTGGCAGGCAAAGGGGTGCAACTTGTGAATCCAGCATTTCCTGGGAGTGTTGGAGAACTCAAGTCAAAGTCCACTTAAAAGCTGTCTGAAGGCTGGGGGATGGTGAACTTGCTTCCCCAGCTGCAGAGTAGGGACAGCAGATAGCAGCCACCTCTCCAGCACCGTTATTTCTGGCAAACTATGAGTAAACTGAGGGAATCAGATCCTGGGATGACCCCTGTCACTAGTGCCTACTCCACAGTAATGGCTACAGTACCTTTGAACTGCTTCTGACCCCTCTTCTCTGCTTACCTTATCCAAAAAGCTTTGGCCAAAGGAACACATTAGTATGCTGATCTTAACATCCAGGAACCTGGCTAACACTGCTTTGTATCATACAGATGCATGCTGATTTATTACACAGACTGGCATTTGAAAAAGGACATCAATTTTTATGTCCTAGAGTACAAGCCAACTTCCACGTGTTGGAAGATTTGGAAGAAATGTACTGCATAAGGATTATTAGATACTTGGTGAAGAGTTTCTAATCTATACAGTACCACCTGTTTTTAGGTATCAGAAAAATTACTACTGATACGTGCTACTGCAATTTGTTCATTACCAAACTGTGCAGATACAGAAGGCAAAATAAAGTGAGAGTTTACAATCCACATGACGGTACAACTAATTTGACTCCTACCAAATCCACTACTGTGCATTTCTGGCAGCACGAGCAAGATTCACAGGTCAAAGCACCACATGGAATTTGCAACACTGTCAGTCCTTGGAGGAGAAACCCTCTCTAATGGAGAATTTCCATTTGTAAATTACGGGATGAAAAACTGAGCCCATAAGCTCTTGCCTGGCTCTTTACCACACGAGAAGGAGTTCTTCAAGTTTTCCCACACAGTGCTGGTCAATGAATTTTTGTCTGGAGGCAATCCTATTGCTATTCCGGTCTCAACTGCCATTTGAGTAGAGACTGCAAAGCAGTTGCTTTTCTATGAGAACAAAACAGGGACAAGACAAATCACGTCCTCCTGCACGAGCAGTCAGAGCGTATCAGTCATTTACTGTTCTTTCTTTGCCAAAAGCTGAGACTAAGGTTCTTTTATTTCTTTTCCATTTGTTTCTTTCTTCTTCCCTTCCTCTCTCCTTTGTGTGGGACACATTCCCCTCAATGGGTATTGTTTTCAGCTATTTATATATATATATATATATATATATATATATATTTAAGGCAGCCACAGGCCTTCAAGCTGTGGGCAACAAAAAAATAAGAACATATCCTTGAAAGGCAGACTAAGAAACCAGATCTAAACAAATCCTAAGCAACACCTGGAAATGAAAGAAGCTGTGTGGGGATGGCTTAATTGCTGAAAGATGAAAGATTCTAACAGGCAACATAGCTGGTAAAAGTACTTGTAATGGCTGTTCAAAATCATGTCAACTCTGCATTCAAAGTTAGATTTGGCTTCTCACTATCCAAACTTAGACACAAATAGCTGCTAGAAAAAAACATTCCATTGTTTCTCTCCAGGGAAACAAAGCAAGGTGGGAGGAAGGAGGAGAGGACGGAAGCGCCTTTATGAAGCTTCCTAACTCCTTAACTCTGAGTCCAAAACTCTGTTCAAAGGATCCTCTTGGAGATAGAGAGCCTTTTCCTACCCCGTGATATATAAAATCATTGTTGTTCTATTAAATAGAGTTTCAACAAACATTTCAACAAACATTTAGGTATCTAAAAGAGAAGCAATAATTTACTGGAATTGTCCAAATCTGTTCAAGAGCTTTTCAGAAAAGGAGTTAGTTGTTGAACTGAATATTTAGCACCTGAATACCTTTGAGAATTTCCTTTCATATGCCAAGCTGACATTTGAGAATGGAACTTCGATTACCGTAATGCATAAATTAAAAATAAATAAATGAAAAACAACAAGCAATCTCAACAACAAGAGAGATGATTGGTTTCATAGAGATACTCTTCAATTTAGAGAAATAGTCAATAATTGATGCGTATAGGCCACACATTTTTTTTCTGAATACAAACAATACCCCCATGCAATATGTTTTTCATTAAAATATTTCTGTTTAATTGCTCCCAAAAGCTAATGGGTAAGTTGCTAGCTAGAGGTACAGCATAACTTCTCATCAACAGTGCTTCAACAGCAATTTCAGACCTTATTGCAGGGTCTTGACTTCAGTCATTTGACACTATTTCCCCCTGTGGGGGTTTTATACTTCAATCACAGTGACTCCCTAGCAATCTGCAAATAATAGTCTTCAATTATTATAGGAATTGATGGGCTAGAGATAAGACCAAGTAAGCGTTCACCTCATGCCAGATCTGTATGCCTCATGCCTTAATCTATGCACTGGCCTTTGAAGAGTGATAACCTGTCCTCCATGGAATGTCCTGCTCAACCACCTCGTCAAGTGCTAAGAAATTCATACCAACCCTTGCCTGGGAACTTCTGTGTTTACAGACTGCCTGTCTCTCCTTGTATCCTTCAGTCATAGCCCAGTAAGTCTGCACTTTTTGGAGAGAGAACAGCTGCTCCCAAAAGGCCTTTTCTTCCGTTCAACAAACCCAAATAAAACTAGTTTACAGGAGAATGTGAAAGGGATGATTCAAAAAGATGACCATAAAGATGTGCTTTAGCAGTTAATGATGGAAACATGTTGCTGGACTTCAGATGTGTCAAAAAACCTGAGCTCAAGCATTCTACTATACAGAATGTATGTCCAAACTTAATCAATTATATTACCACCTCTCAGTGAGAAAGAAAACCAAAACAAAACAGCCTTATCATTTTCTCTGATTACTGTTTAGAAAAGCAAGGAGCCTGTTGAAAGATTAAATGAACAACTTAATGCTGAAAGACTGATTTGAAGAATATTACAGAATATTCCAGAGTACTACTGACTGCATTACTTTCATCTCTGACAGCACTTAAAAAGGCTGCTACATTTCATTTGCTTCTGACCCATCCTGGGCTCACAATGCATGTGCATGCAGTAAAGCCTGAGACAGTGAGAGGTTCCCCAGCAAACCCCTGTGAAAATGAAATCAAACATACTCAGATCTTACAAACTTTGATGCCATTTTTTTTTTTAGCAAAACCAATTAAACTGCACAGAGCTCAGACTACAATAGTCTGGGAGATCAGACACCCTGGAGTAGTTAGAGCGCCCTTCTCTTTGTAGGGAGAAATGGGGCAGAGGCAGGAGCATAGGCTTTCCAATTTCCAGCTGCACAGATCCCCTCACTAAACGGATATTATGGGGAAAGCACTTCTATTGCTGAATCTATTAACCTTGATGAAGAAAAGGGGGAGACAGAGAAGGTGAGCTAATCCTGGGTGCATGAGCTGCTATGCAAGCCAGCACACCCTCATGCATGAACAGAAACATGTAAATAAGGGAGTGTGTGCATATTCAGAGCAGGCAGCAGACCTTTCAGCAGATCTGGTGTGTACGAAAGATTAATCTGTGGATGATTTTGTGCTCAGGGCTAACTGCATGTTACACATTCACATTTTTTAATAATGATGCAACTGCCTGGTGATGAAACTTGAGAAAATAAAAGTAGGATTTATGATATTGTTTTGGCTATAAAGTTATTTGATTTAGTTCTGATTTTTCCTTACTTCAGTATTCATTAAACCTAATATCTAGAAATATTTATATATTTGTATTTCTTATTTTATTGTATTTATTCTGATTGTATTCTTATTTACATTATCTGGCTTCTCTTGCATCTGTATTTCTTATTTAGCCAAAGCTCTCACTGACACAAAGAATAAATCAAAGGCCTAATCCTGTTCCCATGCCCAAGTTCATGATAAACAGGTTTTCACAATGGATTATGGTCTTTCCATTCACCTTAATTATAAGTACTACCCACTTAAGTTCTGTCATGTTACTTCTCATTATAATTCTATATACATAGGCAGGTTTTTATATATAAAAACAACATTCCTGTAATTTACTATGCAACACAGAATCTGAAAAGCATAATTTAATAATTACAACATAAACAGAGCTATTTGTCATCTACATATAACTGATTTAACTACATGTTTTGGTGCCAAAACAGTGCATGAATTTCTGATACAACTGTACTGTCAAATGACAATCTTTAGGTAGTGAAGCTACTGAGATTACACCTAATAAAAAAGTGCTAAATTGTTTTTTTTCATCTTGACTAATAACTCAATTGCAAAGAATGTTTATGCAAGCTTTGAACTGCATTTCAATTTTCATAGGGTTCCTAAGTAGGCATTTCACATGAGGCTTGCAGTAGTGCTTGATGCTGAAAGTGCCTCTAAGCACTCTGCTGTGCTTAACTGAAGTTAGCCAGGCAAATGAGAGCGCATGTCTCATGCTCTCGTTTCATTTTCTCTCTTTGAATGCTTTGAGTTGAAATGTATTCAGCAGCATACTCTTGCAGCTCAGAAGTCTAATGTTACACTGGCCTCCATCAGAAGAGGAATGGCTAGCAGGGACAGGGAAGTGATTGTCCCTCCCTACTCTACCCTCCTGAAGACCCATCTGGAGTATTGTGTCCAGGTCTGGGGCCCCCAGTACAAGAAAGACAGGGAGCTATTGCAGAGGGTCCAGAGAAGGGCCATGAAGATGATCAGAGAGCTGGATCACCTCCCCTGCAAAGACAGGTTGAGGGAGCTGCCTTGTTCAGCCTGGAGAAGAGAAGGCTGCAAGGAGACCTCATTGCAGCCTTCCAGTATTTAAAAGGAGATTATAAAAAGGAAAAGAATCAACTTCTTATTCAGATAGATAGTGATAGGACAAGGGGGAATGGTTTTAAGCTCAAAAGGGAACATTTAGATTGGATGTCAGAGGAAAGTTCTTTACAGAGCAAGTGGTGAGACGCTGGAATAGGCTGCACAAGAGAGGCTGTGGGTACTCTGTCTTTGGAAGTGTTCAAGACCATGTTGGATGAGGTCCTGGGCAACCTGGTCTAGTACCAGATTCGGAGGTTGGTGGTTAGGTGGTATGGCAGGAAGGTTAGAACTTGATGACCCTTGAGGTCCCTTCTAACGCAAGCCATTCTATGTCTATGGTTCTTTGGATTTCAGTTTCTCAGATCTTCTCATAGCATCTGCTGTAGCCAGAAATATGTTTATTGCACTGTATTTCCAGGTGATAAAATACACTATTCATAAATTAGAGATCAAAGTTCAGGCTGCTGTTCCTGTGGTTGCATTTCCAGAGCAGGGCTCCCAGTGGAAATTGGAGTTTCTGAAAATGTAACTGCTTGCTTTTTTTAAAAGATATAAATGGATTTCATGGACAGATCAAAATAGCAAAACAAGTAACTTCTGGGGGCAAAAATGACTCTGTATGTTCACCTCTACATTAAACGCAGAAATAGTCCTTTCCTTACAATGCTGAATTTTTAAAGAGGTGAACATCCTCACTGTGTGAGTTAAAGCCTTTTGGAGAATATTTTCTATTTGCTTAAAGAGAAAGTATGTTTGCTGAGACTCAGAATTGGGTGTTAGCCTAGTTTCTCACAACTTTACTTATTCCCTGTTACATTTCATTTGTTGGGCACAGCAACTATGTGACAAAACTATTTGGAAAAATAGGCTCCAGCAAGATCTCATTGTAGTTTTCCAATACTTGAAGGAAGTGCATAAAAAGGAGGGGGACAGCTGTTTACAAGGGTAAAGGACAAGGGAGAATGATTTCAAACCGAGACAGGGAGGTTTAAGTTAGGTATTAGGAGGAAGTTTTTCACATAGAGGGTGGTGACAAACTGAACTGGTTGCCCAAGGAGGTTGTGGATGCCCCATCCCTAGAGGATTCAAGGCCAGGCTGGATGTAGCTCTGGGCAGCCTGATCTGGTGGTTGGCAGCCCTGCACATAGCAGGGGGATTGAAACTAGATGATCATTGTGGTCCTTTTCAACCCAGGCCATTCTAAGACTCTATATGATTGTATATATATATGTATATGAAAATATGTGAGAATCAAAGTGCTAAGGTGTGGGGGACAAATCTACTTTGACTTAAGAAAAGTCAAATTTGGCTAATGGAATACACCACCCCTGTACGCAGATAACATCTCTGACCTGTGCATCTCATGGTGAAAATTAGCAAAGATAGAAAATTTAGATGGTGTCTGCAATTAGGGATTAAAACTTAAAAATGGAACTATGAAAATCCTCAGTCAAACCAAAAAAATATATCTTCATATATATTTATATCTTTATCTAGCCAATATTTCTCTTATATATTTATCTAGCCAAGAAAATATCTTTAGGGTAAGGCACACAATGGGATTAGGACAAGCAGTAAATATATATATTCCTTCTCTCAGTCTCAATCTTATTCACAGTTTTTTTGGCACATAAGGCTCCTCAGCTTTCAGCATCTAAAGATTATGATCTTTGCAAAGTAAGTGCCCTTGTAAACCTCCCATCCTCTGAACCTGACTGCCAGTGAATGTCAAGTTGGGCAAGTTCAGTCTGGGCAGCGAGGTGTTTCCTCTCAGTATGGATTACATGAAGATTGATCGGTTTTTCTTCTCTGCACTCTGGCTGCTGAGGTCAGACTGTTCTTTATAGGAAAATGAGCTACTTATAAATTTTCAGCTCACCGAACTTTGGGAGTTGACGGAAAATCGCCAAGCTTACAGCTTAGCTGGCTAAGAAACCACAACAGCCTTTCTTTTTCAGTCACTGAGATGTAAAAGCCTTTCAAAAGAGATGAAAATGCTGACATTCTTTCTCTTGGGAGACCTTCTTGTGCACAGGGAGAGAGTCTATTTTTTGCCCTGTAATACACATCAAAAAATGACTCCTGTAATGCTGTAAGGCTGTAAGATTATAGCTACAACTTGGAACACACTGCATTTGTTGCATGGAAGACAAAGTCAAAGAGATTTTCCAATACAGACAGTTAGCTCACTTTGTGTTTTTTGTGTTTTTTTGGTGGTTGTTTTTTTTTTTTTCTGCTTTTTTTTTTTTTTTAAAGGATGGGCAGTAGACAGAAATGAACAAACTCGCTGCTCTGAGTTAGACACTGGTCAGATCCCCGCAGCGCACTGGCTCTCTCCTGGTGAGCTGTCTCTTTGCTGGCAGGTTTCCAGTCACCAGACCCTCATGCTCTGTCTGCAGTGACAGGCCACACACTGAGACAGACGTGACAGAGCCACACCACCATAGCAGGAACCTGTGCTCCTGAGGCAAGGACGCCTGAGAAACACACCTCGAGTGTTTTGTTGAATCTCCTCTTGTTGAATCTGGCCTGGAAACAGTTCTTTCAGATCAAATGGCTGGTGATTCAAGGGCTGGGCAGAAGGTTTTCAGTTGACATCAAAATGAAGGGGAAACCAGCCCTGCTGCAGAGGCGTGGATGACCCTTGAAAAGGACTGAGCAGTAAGGTAAAAGTAGCTGCACCCTTCCACTGAGCTTCTGGGAGAGGCCATGTAGCTCTGTGAGGCCAGAACTTCCCAGGCTGAGCCATGGCCATGGCCCCTGGCTGGCAGTGACAGGCAGCTCTGCACCACACGGTGCTCCTACCAAGCTCCGTGCTACTCCATCGTGAAAGAAGCTTGGAAAGAATCACAGCGTCATGAATGACACAAACAAAGGGAACACAAATCCAGACCTCTTTCCCAGGCTTTTGGGGTGCTTCACACTCTCAAATTCTTCACAACTTTTCCCCTTTAAAATTAAAGTTGAAATCATGAGCAGATTCAAAAACTTGTGAATTTTTTAGTGAAAAGTCCAATACTGTAGAAGTCATAGTAAACTGACAAGAATAATACTCCTATTTCTTTTCTCACATAAAAGTTATGCAAGTAGGTGGTGGACTGGAGAACAGAACTTCTGTTACTTGCCTAGCAGGGATAACCAAAGCCCATATCTGTATACCTTGGAAGAAATCTGTACTCACAGAATACAGCAAGTTAGAAAAAGACTGAGATCACCTGGGATGTAAATGAAAATGCCTGAGAATAAATTAACAAGTCAAATGCCCAGAAGGTCAACTGGAAGGGCAATAATTATTCACATTGGGCATGTGAGCTGTGTCTCATCTACCAACTGAAATGATTCACATGCATTTTTTCCGTGTATGTTCACTAGAACCTGAACTAAGGCACACAACAGGCAAAAACATTAAAATTCTAGAAGCCACTCAGCTAAGTACAGTAATTGTTACTACTTTTCAATGGCGTCTACATAACCCACTACTTTTTCAACATAGTATTGTAATAGTGGGGCTGCTATCTGTGTGCTAATAGAAGTCCATGTGATGCACAGACATTATAGCACGTAAGCAAAACCCTACATTTTTATAAAAGTAATAAAAGCAAATTTGAAGGTTGCACTATTCTTTTTTATCCAGTGAACACAACTAAAGGGAACACTCGCACTCTGGTACTTGAAGAAACACTCAAGTCTGCAGAAATTTAGACCAAATGTTAAGACTACCTAATGAATACACACTCATTTACCACTTGAAAGTCACAGCCCACACCACATCATCTAAAACACATAGTCTGTAGGTATGGCTACTCATCTTGCCACTAAGCTACATACTAAATAGGCTGTTATTTTCCATTATTGATAACACCTTAAAGGACAAATTGAACTGAGTTGAAAGCATGGATTCACTGGAAATGTAAACTGACATTACTGCAGTTGGCATTCATTCATCCTCAGGGACCTGAAATCTAGAGCTGACAAACCGCTTCATGAAAAGGCAAAGTTCCACCTTCCTCTCAGCTGCACCAAGTGGCCACGGTGATTTCTTGGCATGGAGGTGCAGGATGGCTTGTGCTTGAGTGAAATTCAGAGAACAATTTGATTCTTCAAATCCCAAAAATACCTGCAAGGAAATTCTTATCCAGCGTTTGTGTTCGAAGTCTAAATTTGGGCATAGCCACTGACGTCTTTCATGTGCCCTCTTCTTAGGTTTTGCTTTTCACATTAATGTTCAGCTCAGCAATCTTATCTGCTGACTGCGTTTCCACCATTAAGCACTGAAATGTAATAGTAATGGGCTGATACATTCTAAGACCTATGCTGCAAGCTAAGTGATGAGTGAAAAGTGTCCATAGCTGTTCATGGGGAAAACAGCTTGGTTCCTTTCAGCTTATTTCAGCAGATCTGGCAAATTCAGCTGATAACTTTGGCAACCACAGTGTCAATGCAGGGATGTAAAAAACTAATTTTTGACACATTATGGTATTAATGAAGAGACTAGCTAATTTAGCTGCTGTGACATCTCGAAGGATTAGTGAAGCCAACCTTTTAGCAATGGTTAGTCACTATGCCCACAAGACATTAGATCATCTTGATTTCAGGAGAGACAATTTGTGTCAAAGTTTGCCACCCATGCAGGATTTCTGCATCTGACAGTAATGTTTAACTACAAAGTTATGGCTTGATTTTCAGCAACAGCTACTGATCACTATTGATAATTCCCAGACAAAAAGTTTGCAGGCTAACATTAGTGGATCATAGTGTGGTTAACAGTGAATTAAGTGCAAAGAGCATTTCACTACCTCCAAGTGGTAGACTTTCTCACACATCTGAAATAAGAGTTGTCACTGTTAGCTAAGTACTGACAAAATGAATGATCTTTTGATTTCTCATAGAAAGAAACAGAAAAGTCTGGTACGTGCCTGAAACGTGCACCACAGACTGTAACTTTCCAAGACAGAAAGGTTAATGATACTGGTGTGGCAGATGAGCTGCACTAGCCAGCAGTAAATAATGGTCCACAGCAGATGAAGGAAGAATCTGAAGTGCTGGAATGGGCTGGCAGACAGACAAGTGCCCAAGAAACATCAGTGCATTTGCTGCCAAGGCAAAAATGGTGGGCAGTCGGAGTTGGAAGTATCAGTTAGTTCTAGTTAGAAGATGAAAGGTAATTTTCAATTGTTAAGTCAATTAAAAGTTCATATGAGCATTTGGGCTGAAACCTGGAACAGAAATTCAGCCCTAAGTGATGACTGTAATCCAGATCCTGAAGTCACTGGGGCCTTGGTTTCCATGGATGTGCATTTCCCACCTCAAAGACTGTCCCACAGGAGAAGGGAAGTACTACAATTTTTTGTTTGAGATTGATTCTTTACGAGACAGCGCTTTTTAATTTTTAGTCACTAAGTCATAATAAGTCACTTTTTGATTTAAGTCACTCAGTCACTAAAGTACCAATACACTGAAAGTGTCAGAATTTCAAATTAAATTTACTGCTGTCAATTTTTAAATTTTCTTTTAACCGTGCACATTTTGAATACTGTGCATTAGAGCATGATAAAATTTACTTGAAATGGTTATCTTTACAGAAGTCAAGATAGTTATTAAGTTGTAATGAAACTCCAATTGCTAAACACAGCAGATATACCCCTTCAGCTTCTGTGAAAACCACAACTCGATCTTCATACAGTTTCATCTAGCTCAAAGTTCAATCCCTTTCTGCAGGCCAGAATTCAATAAATTCGTTTCTAGCAGGACTGTCAATGATTGCTGTCTTTAATGCTAGAGGACAATGGAACTTACATGAGATAGGAAATAACTATAAATGTTAATTATCTTGCTGCAAATGGGAAACCAGATGATATCTGGTTATTGCATACAGGAAAAAAGTATGAGAGCTACTTAGCTTATAAATACCAGATATATACATCAGGAGGAAGCTGATGAGTTACAAAAAGACAAATGCAGCTCTGTACTAACAAGGGAACAAGAGAGACAGAAATAGAGTATGTGAAATCATTCACAGAAGGACTATTTTTCTATCAGATAATTTGTATTTCCCTCTAGCAGACAGATTATAGAATCACAAAGTGGTTGAGGGGCTCAGATTGGTAGGATTTTCTGAATCCATCAGCTCCAGTCTGTGCCCAAGCAGGGAGAGCCAGAGCAGGATGCCCAAGATCACATCCAGACAGTTGTCAAAGATCTCTAAGGAGGAGACTCCACAACATCTGGACAGCTTGTGCCGGTGCTCTGTCATTTGCACAGCACTGAAGTGCTGCCTGGTGTTCAGAGGAAACCTCCTGTGTTTCAGTTTGTGCTCACTGCCTCTTGTCCTGATACTGGACACCACCAGGAAAAGCATACCTCTGTTTTCTGCACTATTGCATCAGATGTTTGTACACTTGGACCAAAGATCCTCCTGAGAATGCTCTTCTCCAGGCTGAACAGTCCTCGCTTTCTCAGCTTCTTCTCACAGGAGAGGTGCTCCAGGCCCTTCACTACCTTGGTGGCCCTGCATTGTCCTCTTTCTAGTATGTCCATGTCTCTCCGTAAAGGGGTTCCCAGATCTGGACACAGTGCTCCAGATATGAGCTCTTCACTGCTGAGTAGGGGTAAAGATCACACCCTTGGACAGGTGGCTCAATGTGATATGAGGTCGGTCCCACAAGCAGCATCCAAAAAAATTATGGTGTCAAAGCAAAACTGATCTGCACAAAAGATTTGAAGCTCTCTGACAAACAGTGTTAAAGTGTGTTTATGTGTGATGCATTCAAGTGTGTACAAGCATGCTCATGTGTGTTCAGGTCTGTGGTGCGCTCACAAATGCATGTGTATAGCGTGTACATGTGTGTTCAAGTATGTTCAGATGTGCAGTGCTTAAATGTGCATTCACATGTGTCAGGCATGTATGTGTTCACAAACATATGTTCACACATGTTCACACATGTGTTCACGTGTGGTGTCTGAGCATGTCCACACATGTGTCCACACAAGTTCAGATGTATGGTATGTACATGCATGTTTACATGTGTTCAGGTGTGTAGCATACGCATGTGTGTTCACACGTGTCTGCCTTGGTTTATACACAGTCACAGTTTTCCTAATTTTCTTTACTACAATAAAACCAAAAGATTAGGACCACCATGGCAATGTGGCAAAATGCAGAGCATCAGCCCCTCGTAATTCCCCACAGCACCGTAGAAAACCCTTCAGCTGTGTCTTGCAAACATTTATGCACAAGCTGAACTTCATGTACTGTGATTAATTTCCCTGACACCATGCGGGTTTCATTGCAGCACATTAAACCAAACACAGACTTATATACTTTTAGGATCAGGACCTACTTAGTGCTACTCAGCTGTGATTTAATGCATCTGTACTTAATGTGCAGCTTACTAAATGTGAGATAATTCTGTGTTTTCATACAGTTTTTGCATATTTTTCTCCAGAACAGCATGTATGTTGCTTCAACATTACTGTTGAAAGTGAAATACTCTGTAGTGACTAATGTTTATTTAAACAATTATAATACTGTCTACTGCAGCTGGGAACGGAGGTACAGTAGCCTCATATTTAGAAGCATGGCCTTTTATATAACATTAGAGAGCTCTAGTGGGCATGTTGCCCATTTCTAATTCTCTAGTGGCTTCTATTTTTCACAGGCATTAATGTTCTAATCACAATGTATCTTTATAACATTTTCCTTGTGCTGATCAATTATCATAAAATCAGTGATTATTTAATACATCCTCCCACATATACTATACATATACTAGGCTATTCAAATAACCTCCGGTATAAGAGATAATGGGGCATTTCTAGTCATAAAATAGTGCCACACATGTAAAAAACATAGTGAAGGAGAACACTGGAAATGTATAATAAAAGCAGAAAAATCCCTTCTCGTGAATGGCAGAAGCATTTTTGTTTGGATTATTCTTAGTGCAGCTATCATGATGTGGATGAGTATCAATGTTTGGAACGTAAGTAGGTAGTCCAGTATCAGACTTTACAACCTTAGATGTAACGCACATACATATGCAGGCACAAACCCATGCACAGGTTAAGATTGCTATTACAGCACTTAAGCTTTGCAAAGTTGGAGATGATGACCTTTGCTTATGACCTTATGACCTAGGCAGGCAAGCCCTAAACAACAACTCATGCTTTGAAGCAATATCATTCCAGGTATGACAGAGATGGGTGGTGATATCCTTTAGTTGCACGCCCAATGCTCATCAGCTGCACAGGGAATCTCTGGATTGAATTCTCAGAGAGACGTATTGGACTTCCAGGGAAACTGTATGTACTCTCCCACCAAAAGAACAAACAAACAAACAAACAAACAAACAAACAAACAAAAAACGGAGGCAAAAAGATGGCTGAAACACTTAAAGACCTAAATGTACTGATGAAAAATATTAAGTACTACAGCTGCTATGTGATGTGATGGTATCACAGTACCATCCAGGTATTTTTTTCAGTTTTTTCACTGCTAATAGCTGGTTCAAAAATCAATATTTTATGTGTTCAATTCTACAGATTGTCATAGGTTTGAAGAGCGGTAGCTGAAGTTAGGAATACTCTTTTCTAGCTATGTGTAGTTAATTGTTTTTAACTCTTCATGGTACTTTACATTTCATCTTCAAACTGAGCATGAAATAATTTCTATGTGACATTTATTGTCCAATAAGGAACTTCAAGCTCTTTTAAAAAATAGTTAATGTCTTTTCCAGCTACAAAGATTGAACTGCACAGCTAAATTAAAATAATGGAATTTTTAACCCTTATTTATTCTTAAAACTTTACACATTCTTAGATTTCAAAATCTGGTTATGTTTTTTACCAAAACAAAAGCAGTGAATATGTAACAACACTGAATGCTGTTTCTGACCCATCATTTGTTTTCTCCCAAGACAGCACTTGGTGCAGAGGACTGGCCAAAGACCACTGAAATCAATGGAAAGGCTACCAGTGACTTTGATGGAATATGGACTGGGTTTGAGTATAAGACTAATGAATTAATTGACTCATTACAAAGTCTGAATTTCTCTTTGACAGATGTAAAGCAGTACATTAAACAAATCGCAGACGTTTTAACCCCACCCTTTCACTCCCAGGAATTCAGACTCTTTTTTTCTGTTAGCTCCATTAAGGAGCCCCAGCACTTGCACAAGAAAAATGAATGACTGAAGTACATATAATTATTTGTACTTACAAGTATCTGGTTTGAGCTGATTGTTGGTAATTCCAAAGTACTGGGGATTTTCAATGACAGGAATCTTTGTCATCCCAATGATGACCGCATCAGGACCTCCCTCAGAAGAGGATGGAGTGTTACTGCCATTTGAGATGTGATGGAGAGGACTGGCTGAATCGTCGTCATTGCTGATAACTGAAGAAGGACCTAGAGTTAGAAAAAAAGATTTGCCTTAACTCAGCACGTTTCCTTTCCCTCAGACCATTCTTTTTTATTTACTTTTGTCAACAGTTTAACCTCCATCCTGATAGTCGAACACTCTCTTTATGTGCTTTGGTGATCTGACCTCATGAATTTTATATGTCTGGGTGGAGATGTACAAATGGTAGGCTGTTAGGAGTTGGAATGTGAAGCAAATTTTTGCACTGGTAGATCACCTAGACTAAATGTGTCAGAATTTAGTATAGTGTATTACTGGGAAAGTTCTCCAAATTTGATGAATTCGTTCTATCATTCACTGAAATACACATTAACTTTTTCAACTTAAGCTCTTCTCAGATCACCCAGCAGTAATGCCTTTTTCACTGACTTTGGGAAATGCCTGTCTTCTCTTTGATGTGGTATTAAAACAAGAAAAAAAATGGAGACGGGCTCACCCTAATGGGGGAATTTCTGTCATTTCTGAAAAGCAAAATGGCTGACGGTCAAAACTGTGTGGACAGTGTTGACAGTCACAGAAGGTCACATGCCCAAAGTAGTAGAAAAGACATATCACATCCCACTGTGAAATACGGAGTCATTGCACTCTGGCTTCTCCTGTCCAGAACATTGTTCTGGCTCTTCCAGCCCCATCCATACCTGAGACGAGTCACATTCCAGAAAGAGGCTTATTTTGGTCAGTGATTTATTGAGAGTTTTGTTTTATTTTCACTTCATGATTTATGTGCCATGGAGATAAAACCTTATAACCACTCGAAAAAAATGCCTAGCTGTGTTCCACTTGTGTAAGCCACTGAGACTTCTGATCTAACAGCAAGATCAGTGCAGATACCATTTGAACTCTTGTGATCTAACCCTGCTATCTAAATTCTCCATAACTTCCAGTTTACTGCCAGTATTCAAAGAAAACCAGTAACCAACTAGCAGTAAGGATATTTTGTCTAACCAGACAACTGAAGAGCCAGTAGAGAACAAGAACTCCACATTTCAGATAATTCTCCGTCCAAATTAACCGGTGATTTTGAGGAGGTATTCGCATCATCTAATGTGAGCAATCAATAGATGATGCTAGAAACAGAATGATTCACTCTCTTGATGTGCCTATCCTGGAAGGACATCCTCAGAAGACACCTTTGTTTGCTTCCACCCTACCTGCTAAAGAAGGAAGTAGCAGAGAGGAGAGTGGAGAAGACTAACAGATATGTTTACCCTGGGACATGAGCCACCCCTTATCAAAGTGTCCCAAACTGGATTTTAGGTTGGACAGAACAGTGCAGAGTTACAAAAGATATAAGCACCCCAGCACAAAGATGGCATCTGTATCAGTGGTAGAGATGAAGGATACAAAAACAGAGAAACTGGGAACCAACAAAGAGGATCTGAGAGAAGATGAGAAGGATTTACCTCAGCATAGGCACAAATAAGGAGCAAGGGCAGGCCCAAGTACATCAGCCTAGAAAAATCTGCTTTAAAGAAAGGAAATTTAGCCTCTTTTAATGTTTTGTGGTGCACTATATCGTAACAAAAACACTTTATCATTTCATAGTATGGCTCACAGGAATAAAATAATTTGGCATGTGGCTATTCAACCCTTGCTTTAGAGATTCGAGCATACTCCCATGCCTGTCCTGCTTTCCTTTCTCCCCAGTTGGCTTAATGGTTCATGAGGGAAATGTTCTCATAGTTTGAAAAAGTATTTCTCTCCCTCTAGCCTGAAACATTAGAGGTAATTTTTCAAAAGCCTTGCACTTCACTGGAAAGTCATTGTTGACAAATGTAAGTGAAGCCTAGATCTCTGCAATTTATCAAGTGAAATACTAATACCAAGGCTGTTTTTGTCATTACCGATCACTGAGATTGATTCTACTAGGAAAACTGCCAGGATTAAGAGTTTTTGGTGAAGATTTCTCTAATGAACTGCAGAGCCTAGCAAAGTGTGGGAAATGGTCCCTCAAATGACACACAAAATACTTACGTAAAGTCACAATGTATTTTTCGGGTGTGTGAGTTGTGTTTAGTGCAACGAGAGTGCAAGTACATTTAAAACCATATGCAATTTTTTTGTTGAGATTGTCCTAAGGTGTCTTAAATATCTGAATGCCAAGCTAATGGCACCAAAAAGCAAGCAGGCAAATACAAGTTGTCTCGGGAAAATGCAGTTCTTTTATACTTACAGAAAACTTGTATGAGGGTCAAATCCCTTCTCTTATAGCAAATGGACAAATGCTCCAGCCTCTGTAATTTCATAGAGGTGATGGGAAGGAATCACATATTTCTAGATGTTTGAGCAATATAATGAATAGAATCTCATTCTGTTGTCATATTATTTCTTCACTACTCTAAGACCCCATTTTGCACAGCAAGCTATTTTTTTTCAGTCAGTGTAAACTGCAAAGAGCTGCAGGTGAAAAGTAGCCAATTGTTCTATAAATCTATTTATTCAATTAAGATAACTGCTATCAAATTGTCATCCCTGTGGCTTGAAGGTGGTTCCACATGTATTAGACTCTCTGATGTAGATGAGGAAAACCTGGAAAACTAAATGATTCCTCCACAGTAGGAAACAGTTTAAGACAAAGTAAAATGTAGGAAATTTGTGCTGTGTCATTTGTTGTCCATTGTCATTTATTAGTAATGAATTAGCCCGTGCAATTGTCTTTGGAAACAGTTGTTTGGATTAAAAAATCCTATTTCCTTTTACTGTAAATTTCTTCCACTTAAGCCAAATGCAACACAGCCGATGGAAATTTTTGTCTACTAGAGGCAGTTGAGCTCAGATGCTTTTAAAGAGCCTTTTTCTGTTAGCATCTTTTAGAGAATATGAACAAACTGACAGACAAACTGTGTCAATACTTGCATATCTGCCAGACTGACCACTTGCTGTGAAGATGCATTTCATTTTTTGAATGCATTAAGTGATATAACAATTACAGATCAGAACTGCAGCTCACTTCTCACAGCAGCAGCCTATGACTTATATTCCAGTAATGCAAAGCCATTTTCCTGGATGAAGCAAGATGAGACCATCATCTGTGCTGACGAGAAACTAGAATTGCCCTTTTCTGAATTTTCACTGAGCTCAAATCTAAAGATAATTTCTTAAAGTACCTTAAAGTATTCTTTCATGAAGATTAAATGGGGATGCTTCATTATTTGTTAAAAGCAGAACGAGTATGACAATTACCTGCAGTCTACTATTATTGATTCTGTTTTTTATCAAATCTGCTGTTGGTTTCACATCCAAAACCCGGAAATGTTGGACAAAATGTCTTTGGTGGAAGTTAAAATTATGGGTTATGAGTAGTCATTAGTTACTGCCAACAGCAGTCTCATAGTCAGCTTAAGCATTTAGGGAAACTGCAGAGGTTTTCTCTGCCTTCACTATGCTACCCAACATCTTCCTTGTTACCGCTTTTTGACTGCATTTCTTGTTTTAAGAAGACAGAAGCTGGAGCCAGATGAGAAATGGTAGGCTGCCTTAGAGAAGAAAGATGAGAGCTACACATTACAGAGCTGAATTTCTCCACTCTGTGGTGCTGAGCTAAGAAACTGTCCATTCTGCACAGCCTAGGCTCAAGAAAAATCCCTCTACGTAGAAAAAAAGCAGCTATCAGACAAAATGGTGACAAGTAAGAAAACTAATTATATTTCTAAATTGACAAGCTATAGAAAACCCAAAACACTCCTCATATCTCTAGGTTGTGAATGATCCTAAGACATGGCATAGGGATAAGCAGGAACAGCAGGCAACTCTTGCTGCATGCCTGCATAAAACTGGAGAAAATCACATGCTATGGGGGAAGGGAGGTCTTGTTTTATCAGCGCCAGTGACAGAACAGGGCACCCCTCTCTGAACACAACTCGTCTCTGCATCTCTGTGCTGCTTCCTCAACACAGTATCTCCACACTGTCCTTGACTTAACCTCACACCAACAAATATCAATTTTCTTAGATTTAGAAACAAAATTTAATACTAATAACAATTTTCAAAGCATGCTGTTATTTCTGACCAAAAGAAAAAGTTTCATGATCATAAATTCCATCCTTTCATTCCACCCCTGTGCCATCAAGAGGCAATGCAGTTCTAGCATGTATGCTCCCAACACATATCTGTACTGTTATTTGCTGGGGCTGGGTTTTGCTTCACACTATTCCAGACTTCAGCATATAATTAAGAAGTCTGCTGTGGCAACATATCTGACTACAGACTGCCATTGAAATAATCCACATGACCTTCCTGTGCGTAAAAGTACGGAAATAACCCTGTAGTGAATAGTAGCATGAGCCAGCCAAGTAGGCTCAAAAAATAAAAATGAGAGCTTCTCAAAGGCAGAATTGGAAAGAACACATGGTTTTGGTTTGCATCTGGCATGGCCTTGTAAACATATATTCTTAGACTTCGGTTTAGATGGTCAAAAAAGTGATCACTGTGTCTACCTACTTCTCCTTTCACCTACTGCATCAAAGATAAAACCAATTTACTTTATGCATATTTGCTCCCTAAACTCTAATGAGATCTCTTGAAGACTGCAATATCCTGAAACCCCCTCACAACACACTTCCGTGAGTTACACATCACTTGAATTATCCCTGAAGTCACTACTAATGTCTCAGCCATGCTGAAAGTCATAATTACCAAAAACCAGCCTATTTTAGTATTGTGACAGGAGTTTAGTTATGAGCACACATATGCTTAATCAAGTAAGAAGGCAGCTCACATAAAGAGGATTATTTATAGAGTTGATTTTTGTGCCATGATATCTTATTAACTGTGGCTCCTTCAATGAAAAATGACACTGTTAGCCTGAAAGATTTCCCAGTTGATCTTGTACTAGCATAAGTTCTTTTTGGAGTCCATGCAGGGACATACCTGCATGACACACCACAAGTCAAAAGCGAGACAGTAAATACATATCACATCAGTCAGCATCACCTCTGCTAGATTTTAAGGCCATAATGAATCTTTTCTCTTCTCTCCTTTTGGGAGATGTGTAGTTAAATATCTTGCCCTAAAACAGTTTACCTGAGACTTTATTCCCCGTAAACTTCCATATTTGCTGTAGATTCTACTTTCTTCTTTATTTTTTGCATGATTAATATGTAAGTTGTGCGCTTCAGCAAAAGCGTTGATTCAGATTCTTTTATTAGAGAGTTAAGATTCAAGTTTCCTAACAGAACAGACATCCTTTTAGCTCAATTGTTAAGTCCCTATTTTACCTTTTACTCCCTTTAGAAGACAACTTACGAGTCATGGCTTGGCACACTTTTTTTGACCCAGGTGATACAAACATTACTTTGAATACTCTTTGCCATTCCAAATTCAACTAGTACAGGTAACTGTGATGTTGAATAATGTTTATGCAATTCCATTAGGCTGAATAAGAGGACCCAGCCTAATAGAGGGTAATGCAATTATAACAACATTATTTTATATTACTAGTCTCTTAAAATGTTCCACGCTGAATACAGATAATTGAATTAAGAGCCAAAAATAGAATACAAGGAGAAAAATCAAGGCCAGCTGAAATAAGCTGCCCAAAGAGAAGCCAGCTTAGACTCAGTTCAGTTAGTGGTGCTGTTTGAAGTAAATTCAGATTCTTCTGCAAATTCAGAGTGGGTTTGTTAAAACAGTGCTATTTGCTTTGCAACTGCTGCTGCTTTTCATGACGGAAGGAGCACAGCACACTGCTCTTGTGCTTTCTCATCTGTTCAGCAGTGCAGAGCAATAGCTGTTCTTGCTTCTTTCCACCTTTCAGCCAACCTCTCTTTGTCTCTAATCTCTAACAGCTTTCCAGAACAGAGCCATCAGTGTTAGCCACAGTGCTGTCACTTTAATAGTCCTTGCCACAGTCAGTTAATAGTGGATTAATAGTGCTTTGTTTGTGGTGAAGGAGACAGAAGAGGATCGCCCCAAGCAGCCTTATACCCAAGCCTTTCCTGATGAAGCACACTGCTTCTCAGAGCTCAAACAAATGCATGCCCTTCCATCCTGATACAGCACATTGAGCCAAAAACAATGTTGTAGACATTAAGTCTGTGATTCAAAAACTGAGACTTGTCATGCTTGAGTGTTTAGAGGATAAATAATCTCACATCTTCTGACAGGTATCATTAATCTGCTTAACAGATTTACATCCTGCAGTGCGTTTTTAAGCTTGCACTCCATTGTTTCTGGATACACGAGGTAAGAAAATCTTTCTTATGCTGCCCAAAATGTTCATTTCCCATCCAGGAACACGCCTCCAGGAAGTCAGAGGAACCAGAACGGATGTTGATCCAGAGAGCCAGAGAACATTCCCACACCCAGCAGATGAATGCCTCCAGTCAGCACATGCTTCAGAGACTCCCTGTCCAACAATCTCTAAATTATAGAGGAAAGGGGACTCCTTGGAGAGCTCTTGTAGGAGAAGTTTCTCCAGTCAGGAGAAACTGACTGGAAATGGAGGCTTAAAATCAAGAAGCAGACTTTAGGCGTCTGTTCACCTGCAACTACTATGAAACAAGGGGGAGGCATTTCTTTGAAGATCATAACAGACAGAGAACTTTGACAGAGTCAAAATTTAATCCAAGTGATAAAGTCTCTCATTTTGCTTTCACATGAAAATCAATGTTTTGTATTTCCATATTTGTAGCAGCTTCACAGGAAGACCAAATTATATTGGTAACACTGTATCACTTTCAAGCAGAATAAATCAGTGACAGATTAGTTTCTTCCCTACACAGCATAGTTTAAGCAATAGGTACCCACGACCATACTTAAATAAAAAGTATATTTGTCAGCTTCACAGGAACAAATCTTCGGTGTTGTCAGGTATCAAAGGTCAGCCTCAGTGACCAAAATGCTTTTCCCCTAAAATGCATGTTCTTGCTGGAAAACTTGTTTCAAATGCCTAACTCTTCTAGATAGAAATGAATGTGCAATCTGTGTAATTTCCACTGAGATGGTTCTGTACAGATTTTAGCCACTCAAATATATCATCAGGCCTTTTTGTTGTTGCTTTTCATCTAAGAGTCACAGCTGCTTATGTGTTGATTCAGCTTTATTTTGGAGCACAATTGTGAAAGATCCCTAGTCAGTGCCAATCTAACTGCTATTTTTTTTCTTACAGCCTCATCCGTATTTTCATGCATGCAAGCATTCACACACCCCTAGTGCATTCCAAAGGTCATAATATCTGCAAGGGAAGTTTCCAGTTAAGGAAAATACCCTAGAATCTGTTAGAGGGTTGCTTTATAAAGCAAGTGGTTCCCCCAAAACCATGCAACCTACAGGATGCAGGAACAGACCAGATGCACAGATGTCTAGGTCTGGGACAGGCTGACAAGGCAGTTCACCCAAGAAACCTATTTTCCAGCACTGCAAAACCCTGTAGGAAGAAATAAGAGGTCTGTAATTGTCCTTGTTTTAGCTGAGATCTCTTTTTTTCTTTTTTCTTTTTTTCTTTTTTTTTTCTCAGAGGCTTGCATTATGCCATGTTTGGGATTTTTGATGAAAACTGTGCTGTTAAAACAGGAATGTTTTCATTGTTGCAGAACAGTGCTTACACAGAGCCAAGGACTTTGCAGTGTTTCATACTGCCCTGCCAGGAAGGAGGCTAGGCAGGGAAAGAAGGGGGTCAGAGGCAGGACAGCAGACCCAGGCTGACCAAACAGATTACACGCTGTGACGTACTCAGTGATAAAAGCTGGGGCTAAGAACAAGGAATGAGAGTAAGTTCAGAGCAGAGGTGTTTGTCTTTCCAGTACACTGCTATGCATGATGGGCCCAGCTTTCCTTGGAAGTGCCTGAACATCTGCTCGCCCACTGGAAGCAGTGAATAAATCCCTTGTTTTGCTTTGCTTGTACATACAGATTTTGCTTAAAATACTAAACTGTCTTTATCTGTCAACTTGTGAATTCTAACACTTTTATGATTCTCTCCCCTATCCCATTATGGGGCAACGTTCTGCTGAACTGCCTGCTAGGTTAAACCAGAACAGTAATGCATAGTGTTTTCCAAGTGCGGCCCATGAAGGAGGGAGGATGGGTAACTGCCCCCTCCCCTCTTTACTTCACAGGTGATTGTCATCAAGGGTTCCACCAGCAAAGACTTGTCCTGCAGCACAGTCTCTTAAACACAATCACCAATAAATCCTCATGGTTTGTCCTCTGTGAGGCACATACTATATTACTGCTGTTTTGGAGGCAGCAGGAGAGGCTCTATGGCTCACTGATTTGCCTGCACTGCAGATGGGATCTTTGTCAAAGCCACAGGCAGCACGAGGAAGAATGGCCAGCTACTGTTGCCAAACCAGGCAGCCCTGGGAGAGCTAAAGCCCTCCTTCAGCTGTAGGATAAATGGTAGCCATACAGCTGCCTGCTGTCTCACAGGCATGTCTGCAGTATCTGTAGCTCAAATGATATGCCCTATCATAAAGCATGAGGAATTTATAGCCTCTTGTTATTGGTTGTCAAATGAAACACACATCAGAGACAAAAATCTAGCAGAAATGGAGTGTATTAATCAGTAGAAATATGTGAGCCAGAGAAGGATACAGGGCAGCAGAAGACTTGCATAGAGAAGGAAACAATATTTGTATAGTGCTAGATGGGAACGAGGAGTTACATGTCAAAATTCAGTCAAGAAAAACTGTGATAAAATGTTATGAAACCTTCCTCGGTCAGTAGAAATGCACATAAAGAAGTTCAGAAATCTCCACTTCAGGAAATTTTGAAGTTATGTCAGACAAATGTCTGTTTGGAAAACTACAGGTATGTTTTTTACTGGCTTGGGAAGGGAATTACGGCACCTTTTCAGCCGTATTTTTCCACGATACCAAAATGTAGACCTTGAATGGTCTTATGGAAAATGTTTTAACTCTTCAAGTGGTGACTTTCCACTCAAAACTGAGTGAGGTCTGCAGCTCAACAAATACAGAGCTTATGTATATGTACATATATTTCACTGCATTAGCAGTTTACTTTTCCGATCTGAATGATCTGAAAAGCAATTCATCTTTGGAGATAAGAGGGAGTTGAATGGACCTTTTGGAGGTGTTCCTCTCTCTGCCAATACAACAAATCAGAGATGCTGAATTTATTTCAGAATAACACCCTTCCTTAAGTGCTATTCCTGAAGCCGTGAAGCCTCACATCCTCCAAACCCCCTTCGGTTATAGAACTAAAAATTACTGCTGCAGAGAAAGTGACACCCATGGACAGAGAGGCATCACCTCATTATTTCAGCCTGCTCCAGCATCACTGTACACAAGTTGTGAGATCAGATGCACAAGTTGACTGACTTGACTCCAGATGTTGGCACTCTACTGCTGTTCGCAGCCATATCCTCTTCCTTGTCAAGGAACATGCTTTATTCCCTATAGACTTCCTCTCCCTTGCTATTTTCTTTCTAACTGTTGCTGTAGTAAGCAGGAAACTGCCCAATGCAGAAAACCATTTGCACCACACTAGCTAGCTCAGCCATCCAGGAGGTGGTCACAGTACAAACCAAGCTCTATCAATTTTGCTAATGCAGATCTGAAAATGAATACATTAACTGTGAAATTCATCATGAAAACACAATAGGGTTTTGGCAAAATATTAGAAGGATCAGTGTTTATATTTTGCAGAGCTCTAAATAAAGCAGTGTTTCTCTTTTCTTTTCTTTTTTTTCCTTTTTTTTACCCAAGACATTGCACAGACTATTTTCACAAAACATAGAATCATAGGATCATAGAATTTGTCAGGTTGAAAAAACCTTCAAGATCATCAGGTCCAATTGCAAAACATCTTCTGCAAAGCCAAGGAACTTTACCAAATATTTTCCTCTAATTTTTTTTCTGATAAACCTTCTCTGTTTCTTTACTGACTTCCTTCTTTTTGAAGAGTTTTGCCTTTCTCGTTATAACCATCTTTCTCTTGACTGCTTGGTTCACCAGCGCTGTCATTTTTATTTATTTATTTATTTTTAATCACACTGGATTTCTTATCTCCTTGCAGCTTCCCATCACCTTGTAAAACACTTCAGCTTGCAATTATCCACTTGTGAATACCCACTTATGGCTTCTTGTGTTGTAAGTTAGATAGAAGCATTAAATAGCTTCAGCATCAATATTCTCTATTTTTGGGATAACATTAATTTATTCTCAAACTTCCCCTTTTACAAAAACTTCAGTCATGGCTGTTTCTTAGCAACATATTGATTAGAACAGATTTACATGGAAATCAAATACTCTCAAAAAGGAAGCTGACAATATAGCCTTATTTCTGATCAACAAAAGCAAATACTACCATGCAGAATGCAATGGTTTTTCTGTGCTAACCTAATGAACATACACAGAACAAAAGCACAAAATGAAGTAGAAGACTATATAGACAATCCTAATCAGTGTATCTCTGAGTTGATCTGCAAAAATAATTTGCTTGCCTTCAGAGGCTGCAAAACAAAGGAAACTGCACACAACCACAGACCTCCTTTGCCCTGGTCACAAATCAAAATTGGAATCTCAATGGTCCTATACAAACAGGTCCAAACGCCTAAATCATAAAAAGCACACACATCACCTCCCACGTGCAAAAAAACTATACACTCTTACTTCATGTGCAGCAGTCCTAAATAAACAAGCATCAGACTTCACCATATGAATACAGTCACTGAGTACTTCATTCTCTGGGGTGCTCAAATTTACACAATTTCAGCAAACTGGAAGTTTTTCATTTTCAGTCTTTAGAAAAGACCTACTTTCCCTGAACATTTTTCTACACTTCACTTATTTTGCCAGATTAGGTTTTTTGGTTTTGTTTTTTGTTTTTTGCATTGTTTTGGTGTTTTGGGGTTTTTTTTCATATTTTTTTTTTAACCCAAAATAATGCACTGAACTCCAACTAGCTAGTTCTTTAGGAGTACAGACAAAAACACATATGAGGACAGCAAGAACATTTGAAATCAAATGCTAAGTGTGAAATCCTACAAACAGAAAAATGAAACAGTAATACAAAAAAAGTCTAATTCTCTTCACTGTAATATCAACAGAGAGTAATTTATTAAAGTGACAGTGGTGCAAAATCCCTGTGAATGTCAGTAGAATCAGGACTGCTGTATTTATATGAAGAATAACGGTATTCTTTTTTGGCAAATTAAGTCTTGTTCTGCTCTGACACTTAGTTCTGTCACTAAAAGCAGCATCTACAATATATGGCCACATATGAATTATGTTTGGAATGGGTTAAAGCAATAGATCTGTATTCTTCCCAAGAGGCAATGCCAAAAATGTAATTGCCCATATTTGTACCACTAGGTTACAAAGGATGACAGTTTCATGTCTTTCTAATGGTTAACTGAAAATCTATAAAATCCTTTTCTTTTTCTTCTGAGAAATTAATATAGGACCAAAACCTGAAATTCCAAGTGTGGTTATGCTCACACAAAAGTCCCAGGGAGAAGATTAAAAATTCTATGATTTGCTGTATGCTACCAAAAATGTAAAGGCTCTGTACACAAGGCTGCTGTTTTGATTATTAAAATTAGTGAGACCTAGATCTTTCACCTTTCATTCATGCGGTCATGCAGGGACTGAGGGAGGAGAATAAATCAGCTTGGGAAGCACTTATCCCTGGGCTGGGCACCAGCAGAAGCAAATTTCTCCTACCATTTCTCCCTTCCAATCTCCTCTTTAGTGCCCAAACAGAAAAAGGAAATGGGCAGAAAAAGGAAAGAAGAAAGCTCAAGTCCTAGCCACATTTAAATACAGTGCAGCAAACTCATCCTGACAAACACGCAGAATCCATGCAGGTGTTTTGTGCCTAGGTACACCCCTTGGGAAGCTTTCAACTGGGCCCTGTGACACAGAAAAAAAATCATCATAAATGACAGTCTAAGAAGTGGCCTACACCTATCAGCTTTGTTGGGCTTCTGCTGAGATGACCGAGCTGCCCTGCAACAGAGAGGCACCATCCCTGAAGAGGCACTGGCTCTGTGGATGGGATGCCACACAGCCTTGGGTCTGGGGCCTGGCTACTAGCTCTCACCACTGAGTTATCTTATCCTTGGTGGCACACAGACTCATTTAAAAGAGTACGCAGTTCATCAGCTGAGTGATTTGGATGTCTCTGTGCTCCAATACGACTTAAGAGAGTCTCAATTTTTCTTACTTCACCAGTCAATTTCTTCATATGGGAGCAAAATCCACAGAACAAAGACACAATAACTTACAAGAGCTATCTAGCCAGTTTGCAAAATGAAGAAAACCTTAAGTACTGAGCTACAAGCAACTTGTAAAATGTTAACTTAGTCTTCTAAGATTTTATGAGAAAGTATAAGAATAAGAACACCATTATAATTATTAAAATGAAACTTAATTTTCAAAAGTAAGATTACAGAGGATTTCAGATATTTTCTATCACTTGCAATGCCCTTTTTCCCCAGTTTCATTTCAAACTGCCAAACAATTATTGCCAAAAAGATAATATTTATACTCAGGGATATTCATTACAGTGTATAAGAGAAAAATACATGTATAGGGATCACCACCATTTAGAAAATAATGATTCAGGTACCAGCATGAAGACACTGCGGTCCCAGGTCAGAAATAAGACAATCTTGTTGAATTAAGTCACTCATCTGCATTCAAAATCAAGTTTCTAAGTATATATTGCACACAAATTCATTCAGCCCTAACAGTAAACAGTCAATTTCTTCTGTGGGTAACACACAACAGAAATTGTAAGATAGCACTATTTCACATCTTCATAATCTTCTCAATTATAATTTTGTAGGGGAAAAAGAGTTAAACTATGGACAAATACAGCTTTTACATGAAATCTGGCTAAAACAGATTAAACACACAAATCTAACTGTTTTGGAATTAAAATTGCTTCTTTTTTTGGCATTTCTTAGTATATTTACTCCTACAAATGTTCACAGGCAGTGAATTTTATGCCCTAAAATTTGTAATTCCCACCAAGTAGGGAGAAATTGTACTTATGAATGGCAAATATTTAAGCTAGTCTCTTAGCTGATTTTTTTGTTAAGTGACCTGATTCATTTCTTTCTCAAGTCTTATTTTGACTTCCTCATAGTTTTGCATCCCATACAGATATATTCAGTGCTGAACAGGTAGATGTTAGCCATGTGGCATAAACAGACACATGGTGGAAAGAAGGACACAAGAGTAAGGCTGCACAAGTTGTGTTTGCAATTCCAATGCACTGGCAGCAATGACAAAAAGTTTTAGATTGTTAATTAAGCATCTAGATATTATTCAGGTGCAATTTAATGTGGCGCACTAACAGTCCTCCCTAGAATCCTGAAGCAGGCAGGACCACACACACAAAATTTCTTTTGTCTGTAACTGTATTAATGACACAATATCTCAGATGAATAAACACTCCTAATTTATTTTATAGGGGAATACAGTGCTGTGCTGTATCTAAAGTCAGAGTCTGGACTTTGGTGCAGTTGAATGAGGCAGGCAAGCATCTGTACTGACTCTTTGTATCCTGCGACAATCAGGTGGCACTCCTTATGAAAGCAGTGAGCTAAATTTACACTTATATTCTGTATCAAACAAATAAATCTTACAATAGCCTGATTTACAATACCTGAACCAAGATCCACAATGCCTCTGAATGGGGAAAAAAACTCAGAAGCTTTTCTGAATTTGCCTTTCCTCTTGGAGATGTTCAAACCCTTACTAAATAGACTGATGACAGGATAACTCAATCTCTCTGCCATTAATCCTCAGTCTGTCTACACAGTCTGCCAAAATCTGCCATTTTCTGGCACAAGTATCTGTCCCCTGGCAATCACCAATCAAACCACTATCATGCAAGCTATCTACAAATCACCAATGGTTACAGCTGCTCTCAGCTTGTGCAAAATTCAGACCAGCTGCCAGAAGGAAAAGTATTAGCACTTCATGGTTAGGAACTCCAGCTCTCAGAGGCCAGACCACCAGCTCACTATGACAGGTGACAGCGGATGACAGGTCTCTGGCTATGCTGCTCTAATAGAGGCAGGCCTGCGTTCAGACTCCAATAAAGACTGAAGCCACAGCAGGGAATGGAAACATGGCATCCCCTTGAGAAAGGAAAAGCAGGAATGATAAATTTTTTCCTTTGTCTTGAAGAGAAAGTGTGGCTCTTTCTTTACCCAGAAAGAGATTACATCGGCTCCCAAGGAAGAGCAAGTGCTGACACATGGGAAAAGTTAACCTTACATCCCATGTAATGAGTAAAAAGCCAGCCTCTGAGCACTCTGCTTCAGAAGCCATGCCTCAAATGCCTGGTGGTTAGTCCAGAAAGGAGAAACTTGGGTAATTCAGTTAACTTACCTGATTTTGGTGCATATTCTCACAAGTCAACAAATGCAGTTTCAATGGCATGAGTCATATCTAAAAGCATTTCATGCATTGAAAAATATTGGGAAAGCCGAGCAATATCATAATGTTTGTTGTAATAACAAAGCCTGTGTTGCATAATCCTTCCCAAGGATTCTATCCTTCCCATCTGTTATTCTATTACTTTTACTGATTTTCACCCTGGGACCACCTTGGGCAGAAATGTTTGAGCTAACTGACCTCAGCACCAAGCGAGACCTCTTGAGGCAGTGTTACAACTGGCCTCATGGCACATGTCTTTAGAACACTTGCTTAGGAAGCAAGGTCTGTGTAAGGATGCCTATGAGAATAAAGGCATGATGAAAACTCAGCATGGAGTGACAATGAACTGAAAGAAACATTACCTAGCTTGGCCAAATGCCTATACAGAACTACTTGTTTTCTTCAAACATGTTCCCTGAAGCAGAGATGAAGTGTTCATTAATGAGGCATTACTTTCTTCAGTATTGTACACACTGAAACTCTGCTAAAACTCTTCCAGGGTAAAACACAGCAATTCTTCAGTAAGATAACACTAGTCATCAAGAAACTGCATAAAGAATTGCCCATCTGCTTCAAAGACTTCCATCATTTTCTTTTCTTTTACTTCTCATATCCAATATTAATTACTAAGTCATTGAGGAAGTCATTGATGACCTGCACTGTCATCAAAATCTAGCTCCCAGCACACTTGCATATTTCCTTTTTGTTGATCAGCCCTCTTGGGAAAATGCCGTGAGTAGAGCAACCAGTTGAAAATCTGCTTTATTTGGATGTGTAAATAGGAGAGTACGTCTGCATGGCAAAAGCCATGTGCTGTAACATGAAGGTGTGAAAGATACTACCACATTCTTATTCTAAGTCATCCAACACACTGTTTGGGATTTTATTTTGTAATTATTATTACTATTATTGTTACTATGCCAGACATCAGTACAGACTAGGAGATGAGTGGCTGGGGAGCAGCTCAGCAAGAAGGGACCTGGGGGTGCTGGTGACAGCAGCTCAGTGAGAGCCAGAAGTGAGTCCTGGAAGCTAAGGGTGCAAACTGCAATTAGGATGTATTAAAAATCGTACAGCCAGCTGCCCAAAAGAGGTGATTCTCCTGTTAAATTTAGTATTGGTGTGATCTCATCTTGAAAATTGCTTGCACTTCTAGTCTTCACAAGATATAAAGGATATTAAGGTCCTTGCAAGCATCCACAGAAGGGGAACACAGCTGGTAACGGGGCTGGAAGACATGCCCTACGAGGAGAGGATTAGGGCATGTGGGCTGTCCAGTCCAGAGCAGATGTGGCTGAGAGTTGACCGCCCTGGTTTCCCTATCCCCCTGAGGAGAGGAAGCAGAGGAAAGTGCCAGACTCTGCTCCTGGGAGCCAATCACAGGATGTGGGAACAAAGCTCTGACACGGGAGGATCAGACTGGATATTAGAAAAATTAGAAAACATTTCTGTACCATGAGGGTGGTCATATGCTGTCACAAGCTTCCAAGAGAGGTGGTAGATGCCCCATACTTGTCAGTATTCCTCTGAATTATTCTATTCTGTTCTGTTCTATTCTAGGAACTATACCTGAAGTTTGCTATGATGAAAAATGCAGTAGTGGCATTGAAAGGATTATTGGAATAAAACACAAATTTTCAAAATACAGTAGAGAAACAAACTGTATAAACAAAGCAAACAAATGCTTTTAAGTTACTGTTTTTCAACTACCAGAAAAAGCCATTCACTTTAAACACAATGTTATCTTGTGTACCAAATGAGAACTGTAACCCAAATTCATTTTCAGCTCAATTTCAAATACACCTTTCTGTCCTCTTTACCCACACGCTCCTGTTGCCATACACTCTGAATTGCAATTTTATGTTGTGAAGGGACTATTTGGTTGAAATTCCATTTTCTGTTTACAGATCATAATGACAGTCTGTCTCCTCTATTGCCAACTCTGCTCTGATGACGAAAGTCCAAGAGCTCTGGATAGCAAATTGGAAGCCAAACAAAACACTATCATTTAAACACAGAGTGTCTGTCAGCTTCAGCGAACTAGCTACAGAACACTTAGCTTAGAAACCTGCATACAGTATTTGCTTTTCATAGGTATAACACATTGCCCAAGAAGTATTTCTTTAGGATTATATGAATATCAGAATCAAGTTTTTGTGAATTTACAATCACCTCATAAAACCACAAAATATGAAGACCTGCTTATGTGCAGAATTGTGTTTATTTTTGTTTTAGGGCCTGATTACTATTAACCTGTAGAAAGATGCATCAACAGATCAACCTGAAAATGATTTTTAAATTTACTTTACATTTAATATAGTAACAAATATAGTAATCTTTAAAATTTGCTTTTTACATGTAAATGAAGAAAGTGCATTGATAAAACAATTTAAGATATTAATAACTAATACAAGCTGTAACACTCTATCCTCATTAAAAGAAGAAAAAAGAAAGGCAAGTATTTACAATAATTTACTGCTAAGTTACAGTTCATACTTATTTTTTAAAAAAATGAATCCTTGTTTGCATTTTTAAACTAATTTGGATTGTTAAACGCAGGAACATTAAGTATCTATGTTACTATTTATCCTGTTTACTTCCCAGTTTGCTGGTCTGCATAAATTGGTACTTTCACTTTTACTTCTACTTTGTCCCCTTTTTAATTGTTCGCTTTAGATGGTAACCTTGTTTTATTGAGGATGTAAATTTTGTAATACAATATTTCAATGTTAAGCTCTGTTACCATTCAAAAAATATCCAAAAAATGATTGGATTTGGCATGTATCAAAGACTTTGTTTTATTTGAATACTTTCTTTAAATTATTGTATCATCCAGTGCCATCAATATCATAATTTACCTTTAGTAGCAAGTCTTATTAAAAGTGTCTCCAAAGTGAATGGGTATCAAGCCTGCCTTTTATAAGGTGGCAATACATCATAATTATTTAAAATTGTTTAAAATACATTATGATGAAAAAGTCCACATGGGTATATAAAGCAGTTTGGGTAAAATACTCAAAATACTGTGATCTCATTGAGAAAAATGTGACCAAACACTTCACTGACAAGAAAAGGAACATGTAATACAATATCCACATCTGCTACAAAAGAAAAAAAAATTAAAAATGTGTGTGTGTGAGAGAGAGAGAGAGAGAGAGAATAAAAACTTAGGATGAAACTGTGACAAAACAGTTCCAAAGTTCTTATGTTGTGTATTCTGTTTCAATAGGTCTAATAAGAGACCCAAACAGTTCAGCCCAATAAACAGAAGATCCAAACCAAAACACACCCTTCAAGTCACAGCTCTGATGTTTCGTGAAAACAGTTTTTAAAACCATCATGGTATGCTTGAGCATTCAACCATACCACTGTTTCTATTTAAAAGTTCTGAGTAGAATAAATAATAATAAGTAGAATAAATAGTGGTCTGAAATGTAAAACTTGCTGTCTTATGATCAATGGCTGAATACAAAGTCATTTGAATGACTGAATTGATCTGAATAACTTCATGTCTTATTAAATGTACATTTTAAACACAGGTGCATTTATATAAAATTAAATAGACATGATTATCATTCAAAGGTGTTTGCTTTGTTGCTTTCTTTTCTAAAGAGGGAGTTTTTAAAAATATATTAAAAATCATTCATGATGCTATAAAAATAAAGAGTTGAGTCTTGCAATATATCCGAAAACAAAAGCAAGAATAAGCACATATATAACAACAGATATCAGCTGAGGAACTCCACAATTCAGGTATTTTCCAATATAGTACAAAATTTCTAAAATAGTAAACGTAAGCATTTTACAGTGAGTGAAAGACACAATGATAATGAATTATAAAACTTTATTAGCCTGTTAAAAATAAGTTTGTCAAATACACTTCTTTAAAGTATGGATTGTCTAAAGTGTTACAGTAGCACTTGGCAATAAAAACAGTCATTGTCCGTTATTTACAAGACATGTAAAACAGTTTCAATGTGCAGAATTAGAGAGGAGAGAGAGGGAGCAAAAATTCATAGCCTGCTGATGGATTACAGCAAACTTTTTTTAGGATGTTGTTAAGGTAGAAGACATTTTTATTTTATCATTTGGAACGTTAATTTTTTCAGCACCTGAAAGATATGTTCGAGTACAGAATGTTTAACTTCTGTATCTTGATACCAACTGAATAAATTTCTTCCTATTTTTAAATTGAACCTAAACCTAAGAAATATCTAAATGTAGGACTCCAAATGGCAGAAGAATACATTTTAAATGTGTTTACCAAAGTCAATCACAGGTTGCACAGTGGCATGGGAGCTCTGCTCCATAAATATCAAGAAATTAGTTACATTTAAAAAAATAAAAAAAATAAAGGAAGAAAAAGTCAGGATTTCTTTTCCTATTTTATGGACATGCCTAGAAAGTGCACCAAATTCTTCTTACATCAAGGAAAAATTAAAACCATTGGAAGAAAACCACAACTTTCATCTCTTTCTTGATCAGATAGTTCCCTGAATAACTACCTACGTGATTGTTCTTGTCATTCCAGACAATGAAGGAGGTTACACTGAACACACATACAAGGAGAGAAATCTTATAAATTAATATGAGTCTACTCAGTAACATTTCTGTGCACTGCTGCCTCTAGGGACTACTGACCTTCAGAATGAAAACATTTTGACTCTGTACTGTCTTCAAATTTACACCAGACCAGAGCACGTACGCTTATTGATCACATTCCTTGCAGCTGAAAAAATACAGCTAATCATGGAAGAATCATAGTAAAATTTCAAGGATGTGGTAGGCTTGTATCAAAACAATACATATCATACTATGGACTCTTTCAATTTATCTTTTTTTTCGTGAATGGCTAAATTTCTGAAACTAATTCCTAATGTAAAATATGAATAACTTCCACGTTATTAAAGACAGCAAGCTCTTCTACAAGTACAATGAAACAACTTGCATACCTGTGAAATTCAATACCTATACTTATTTCCAATTCTCTCCTATTTTAATACCAAATTTGTACATGCACAAGAAAAACAGAAAAAAATGAAAGCCAGATTCAAAAGTTTGGGCATATGCACTTACATGTAAGTAGGGGAATGGAATGGACAGTGAAACATTGTGAAATACATGATATCAGTATTCTCTGCACTCCTCGTTGTGTATAGTTCTCAGTACTTCCAAACATCAATAAACTCGTACTATGGAGACTGAATGACAAAATCTCAATGTGGCTCAATGCAGGCTCAATATAGGCCTGCATTATCATCTGGACTACTTTACTCTGTTGCATGGTGATGGCAAAGCCCTTCCAAAGGATATTCAAAGACCCTGCACATCAGGGAAGATGTGAGAAGAGAGTTTACAGCACATGAAGAAGGAGGACGATTAAGTCTGTCAAGAATGGTACAAAAGGAATGAGAGAATCACTGAAAACCATAAAGAAGAAACAGAGAGTATAATGAGAAAGAAGAACAAGAAAGTAAGTTAAAAAAAATGTTCACGTAAGCTTTGGGAGTTTTCTTCTGAAAGGGACATAAAATATTTACGTCCCTAATTTATGAATAGATTTTGAATAATTGAAAATGTTAACTGTGTAACAGGAAAAGGAGTGCTGAATTGGAAAGATGTCAAAAAAGAACACCTTTCCTATTTGTTTGTTAACTTTACAAACTTCACAAACTCCATTAACACTTTCAAACATGCAAACAGTTGCATACAAAGTTCTACCCTTAATGCCCACCATCAACAGTCAGCATGTCATGCACAACCAATGAAGGTCTCAGAAAAGGTGCCTTTGTATGAATGCTGTTGTGGAGAGACTTGGTAGGAAGTGTATTGGTCATTTCTATGTGGCAGACTTCCATAATGCTTTTAGTCTTTGAAAAATGGTGTTTAAGGAGTGTCTGCACCATAGGGAAGAAATGGATTTGTAGTGCTTCAGCCCAATGTCAAAGAAGAGCGAGCAATTTCTGTGAAAGCTATTTGAAACAGAATCAAAATTACTTCCAACTAGTTGTCCCAGGTTTTCTTGGCACTATCTGCTGCCCCCAAGGATCTTGCTCCCGCTGAAATTAATAGCTTTCTAGAACTGCTGTGTGGGAGAGACCCAGCTGCTAGTCAAAGGCGTTGGAAAGGATGAGGCGTGCCTTGCTACCCACACACATTGCAGATGTGTCACAGTAACCTTGCTGACAGTGAGTTCTGTGACTTCCGCCAAAGAAGGACATAGTCCCAAGCACCTTTCTGCAGGAATAGCCTTCCTGTGGGCACCCACCTCACTTGATGCCTGACTTGATGTGGTAGACAACTGCAGCAAGGGTAATGCAAACCTGGGGCTCTGCCTTGGAGCAATGTACTCCTTTCCAATCTGAGCTGACCACTTCCACCAAGTTCAGCTGGAATGGGTTTATTTAGCAGCCTTGGTTACATTCCCTGTCTCACACCAAAACAGCCCCAGGACTCCTTCCAGTCCTGCAAGTAATCTGCCCATTTAGCTGTTCAACAGTTTATCTCAGTACTTTTCTGAATACATTAAACTCCAATTTAAAGCAAATTTGAGCATAAATCCCTTCTAGCAGAACATTAGGGATATGTTTTTATTTTAGGTTTTATGTCTGGCATATTGGAAAAAAAAATAGCAAATCTGCCTTTAAACATTTCATAGCTTTTTTTTATTGCTTAGTGAAACAATATAAAAGCTTTTTAGTATCAAATCCTTGATGTTCAGCAACTTTTACCATGTTAATGGTTCCTGCATGATTCTTAGTTTGAGTGTCACTTTGTTTTAAGGAGGTCAGGAATTTATAATTAACTGAGCCCTTTCCAAACAAACACCATTTGAGCAGATCGGAATCTGAACAGTTAAAAGCAATGTCACTCACAGTCCAGCTGAAAAACAGGAGCTAGTAGTTACTATAACTACCACTTATAAGTTTAACTCCCTTAGCTTTAAGAGGCTCTGGCCACATACTGAAACCATTTTAGAAGTGCATTCTCTTCTTCCACTAAGCATTAAACACCTGCATTAAGACATAATTAGTAACAAATCATGTGCTGTAATCCATGAGGTTCTGTGAATATTTGCATCAAATAACAGTGCACTGAGTGGCTAATATAAAAGATAATACAAAATACTTAAGAAGGAAATTCTACAATATATGTATAAATATATATTTTGCTGGTGCATAAATCAGTTCTGGTTTATTAAAGTTACCTCCATGATTACATAAAATCCAAAATACTGTGAGTACATGCTGAAATACTTGAAGGTCCAACCTACTCCTATATGATAAAGATGAACTGCAAAGTGCTACAAAATAAATTACAAAATAGTATGTGAAATCCCAAATCAATATCTGTGTACATTTATGCATATAAATATAACAAATCATAAAGAACTATCATTTAAAATGAAATATTTCAAAAAATCATCTCTCAAATTCCAACTTGGCAAGTCTGTTTTCCCTGACAAAAGAAAAGGGATTAGACTCTCACCTCATTTATTTGGCAATGAATTGTGAAAATATAACTGAAATATGCTGTGTTCCAGCATAATTTAAGACCAGAATCTGGGCTACTGGATCAAGCTCTGCTTGTGATCCAACTTACACCTGATGTAACTCCACTGACTTTTGTTCAAATATTGATTATCTAAATGATTTGCTATTAGTTTAGAATCATCCTGGTGGCTTTGGATATTATTTCAAAATGGGAAAAGTAAGCAATAAATGTGAGAATAAAATAATTAAAAGAAAGTTAAAGAAGAATCAGTAGCAGAATAGAAAGTATCACCCTAAACTTAGATAATTTCCACATAGACTTAGGGAAGAAAAAAGGCAGATATTCCCAATATATTTTTCTGAGAAATGGCAGAACACTTGCTGACATTTAACTTCACACAAGGAGTATGACTGATATCTTCAATTGTTGCCATCTCTCCCAAACTCACCAGAGAATTTGCAGGGTGACAAAGACACCACGATTCCTAGATCATCATTAGACTCCCACCTCTGCCCTCTTCTTTAATGTTATGTGTTAAAAAACACACATTTGGAACAGATTTTGGAGAAGGCAAGAAAGCAATTTAGCAATTGCAGCTCCCATTCCCTGGTCAATTACAAGAGAAAGGAAATATCTCACTACATAGACCCTGAAGAATTCAAATGTGGACATACTTATTGACTAATAAGGACATTTGCAAAACTCGAAGAAAGAATGGATGTCAGAGACTGAAGAGAATATTTAAAAAAAATCAAAGAACTAGGAGTTTTTAAAGGCAAAAAGTGATAAAGTATTTGGAAAAAGAACAAAAGGGCCAAGAAAAGAAAAAAGAAGACAGAATATACACTCTTGTAGAAAGAGAAGGATAGAGTATACTTTAAAAAATCATTGATGTTGACAACAGTTTTTCAATAAAAAAGTGAAAATGTCTGAAATTTGAAACAAAAAAAAGCAAAAAAAAAAAAAAAAAGAAAGAAAAGCAAATATAGAAGAGAAAAAATAATATAATCCTTCGCTTATTTCTCAAGAAATTAAAATCAAAAGCTCAGAAATTCAATCAAAATTCATAGAAATATATTCACCTATCTCAGTACTTTGCTGCTAATCTTCCTAACCAACTTTCAGCTAAAATAACAGAACTTCACCTTTCCTAAGAATATTCCTTAAACAGAAAAGATCAAATTTTATGCTCAGTACTTTATAAGTAAGCAGGATAAAAAGGAATGTCTAACAAATATACCAAATGCATCCCTGTTCTTGCAAAATGCTTGTGCCTTTGCAAACCTTCCTTGTTATTGTAAAGATTCCTGAGGACAGTACACTTTTCTTTGAACAGTTGAATATTCCTATAAACATACAGTCTGAAGGACCAACAATATAGTGTTGTTACTCTTGTTCTTGGCTCAGAATCAGAATTCCAGACTACTAAAGCTTTGTGCTCTTACGGACAATATTGAATAAGCGTAGCTGACTGAATGATTAAATGATGGCAGTGGTTCAAAACCCAGAACACTGATGAACATTGGATATTGCTCTCGTTATCCATACAGCTCAGACTCAGCATTTACCTGGCAAAGTCAGTGGAACTACATATATAAATATGACTTACAGGGCCAACTCTGCAATTTGCTGCTTTAGTATTTAAGACTATATCCTCAAAATATACACAAACTTAGCTTTGAGTATGTCAGCATTCCCCTAAAATCAATGGATTTATACACATACTTAAAGTGTTTGTGGAAGAGTTTTATGAGCCATTTATGCAAAAATACAAGTGCAACTTTGCAGTTCACCTTTGATAAATATTATTTATAAAAACAACATCTTTCTAGTTAAGTTCAAACAGGAAAAAAAATTGACATAGGAAAACAATATAATGTAATTTCATCTCAAAGACATTTTGAAGACACAGAGAGGACAAGGCAATAGGAAAGAGTGTGGTAGCTTATTTCTGGACTTTCTTGAATTTTATAGCTGCCTTAGGGCTTAGCTTTGCCCCGTTCTTGAAAAACAGCTACTGGCTTGAAAGTACTTCTAGAGTTCTCCAAACAGAACCAATGCCTAAAAGAGAAGTCCAAGGGAGGTGGCACTTCACTGGGCAAGAACTGTCCACACCCTAGTGTGCAGCATACAGCTTCCACACCAAGCTCAACAGCCCCTCTCTCATCTTTTTCATATTTCATTTACCCATCCAGTGGGATCTTATGAAATAAAACAAAACCTAAAAGAAACAAAATAAAATATGAGAAATCATGCTATGAGAAAAAGTCAAAGAAAAATTAATAAGAAAGTCCAAACATAAATGGATACTTGGCAATCAAACATATAAACATGAAATACATTTAAAGCATATACAAAATGTTAAATAAAAGTGGCACATGAATTTATGAAAATGACAAAGCTCTATCTTGAGGCCAGAATTTTATTCATCAATTAAAAATGTATAATGTTACTCATTTGTCTTTAATACGTCTAAATGTACATAATGAGCTGTAATGCAATCAATCTGGAAATCTGCAGCCAAGGCCTGCACTTTGAACTAGCAGACAAACTTCAGCCATAAGTCCTGCCTTGTCCAAAGGACTACAGTGAGTAAAATCATAATCAGGTTTATGTATTCTATATATTTGGATTGGTCTATTAACTAATTGAGAAATCCAGCTATGCCACAAAGTTACAGTTACACAACAATGGGGTCCTCTGTAATCTTTGATTTGTGCCTTCGGTCATGCAGATAATCCTCTCTCTCTGCTCCAAATAGATTTCTGCACTTACTGTCATCAAATAACTTTGCAATGGCAGAAAAAAAAAAATTAAACTGGGGAAAATGTTATTTAGCTGTCATTTAACTTACTGTCTCTGAATATCAAAAGAAACTTGAAAATCAAAACATATATATGATGAAACAGTGAAATACAACTAAAGCCCCCTAGGTCATGTTCTGTTCTTAGGTGAAGGAGAAATCAGAAATTAAAATGTTCACCTAATGTCGAAACATTACCTGATCATCTAAGGCTATTTTAAAGCTATATTCAGCCATATTTGACCCTACAGGATAAATGCTTCCTAGAACAGCATTCTCTTACCCAGTCTGTTGTTATCTGATGCAGTTGAGTTATTATGTACACCACTGTTCACAGTCACCATTACTTGTTCTAATGACATTTGGGGAAAAAAAAAAAAAAACAACACGTGAGACTTGTACTATTATGCTGTAAATGTAAACTTCCTAAGTAGGTTTTTAAAAACAAAATTATTTTTTTTTTTTTGGTCAGTGTCTTTTTTTTCACGTTGCTTTAGTAAATTATCAATATTTATGAAGAGCTGAAAACTTAAATAACAACTCAGGGCCAAATCTTGATTTGCTTGATATGCTTACATTATCAGCTTCACAAGAATTGAATTTGACTGTTAGTAATTAAGTAGCAATTAATAACATATTTACATTGCACTTTCTTGCTTGTTTTATTACTTTCACCCTGGATGCAAGTGATGGCACACTCAGAAGATGAACTTCCTAGTTTTGAGCCACTGCCCACTCCCAAAACTGTGTGTCAAAATTATTTCATCTGAAATAATTGATATGATTCAGTGTAATGCATCAACAAACCAGATCAAACCAAACCAGAAACAACTAAAGAAAAACAAACAAATGAACAAACAAACAAACAAAAAGTGGCTAATTTTCCAATTAAAATATAACTTAACAGTCCACTGCAGAGTGAAGATAAATGCACAGTTGCGAAGTATATCAATCCTCATGATAGCATATACAAGTGGCAAACTGTCTAACGAATTTAAGGAAGACTGAGGATTTTTGAGGCTGTACAAATGTGTCAGGCTCTTCTGGTCCTTTTGTTAGAATTTTCACTACATCACTGCAGTTAATCATTATTTCCATGGTAATCTTCTAAGAGATGTGGAGAAGTTAAGGGTTAGAGGGGAAAAAAGAAGCATCATCATGATTTTGTCAGCCTGGCACTGAAAGCTACTGTATGGTTAATACCTTCCCTTGGAAGTTCTCAGGACATGCAAAGCTCCTATGTGGAATCTTGGTTTCTTATAGTTCTGATTCTACATACATTCATCAAGATTAAAGCAAAGGACAGATACATCTATTTACATAAATACACATATCTGCAACACTACAGCAAATCAATGAAGTGAAAGTTGTCTAGTCTTTTAGTTTGTTTCTTACCTAGTCTGTCGCAATCACAGTGAAATCAAACTGCTAAATATTTAAAGTAACATTTTGATATTCATTTGAGAAGTTCTTAATTGATGAACTACTCTTAAATTTCTAGCATTGTGCACAACGTAGGTAGATAGCGTCTGCTTATATTCTTAATTGCAACTCTACGAATGTTAGCAACACTAGTAGTTTTAAGTGTTTTCAGAAGAAAAATACAGTACAGAAAGCAAGATCTAGGGACCTGAGCGAGAGTTGTTGACAAGAGTCAACAAAGTCACGGTGGAGTGCTACAAGTCCTATTGAAGGCACAGGTTTAATGACAATAAACAGATTTTGAAAGGGAAATAAAAGGGTTAATATCTCAGTCTACAAAACTGACTACTGAAGTGTTCATGAGCACAAATATCTATTACCTATTCTACCGTAAAACTGATGCAAAATTACATTCCACATAGCAGTAACTTATTTATTTCCCAGACAGAATAACTGGAACAACTTTTTACAGGGAATTACTATTTTACATGAACATAGTCAAACCCTAATTCAGAATGCAATTTCAAGTCAAATGCAATGAACTTTTTACAGTAGAAACCAAACCTCCAAAGCTAAATTTACAAACACTAAGAGGAGTTGCCACACTGTAATAAATTTCTAGAGGTTAGGACATGTGCTCAACGTGTAGAAGACCAGATGATTTGTTTCTGAGTGCTCCAATTACAACTCTCTAAGAACAGAAGTATTTCTCTAATTCTGTGCATCTGGCTCTTATTTCTTTCACTTTTCTTATCTGTTCCTTGACAACAACAAAACAAACAAAGTCTTATTTTGTGTGTAATGAAGCAATTTGAGGAAACTGAAATGTTTCAGGTTTTCATTCTGGAGAGAAAAAAAAAAAAAAGAAGAAAGAAGAAGGAAAAGAGAGGGATTGAAAAGGAAGAGGAAAGGCAGAGGATAGGGGTCACAGCTCTGACAAGCCACAGGTGAAAAGGAAAAAAGGACTGAAATATAAAGATACAGAAATTGCACAAGAGTGCTTCAAAAATAGTTCCAGCAGAAGAAATCTACAAATGCATTAAGCAGCAAGCAATCTGGATTTAATTTTTACACTTACTCTTTGACTATTTGGAGTAACAGAAGTAATAGAAGCAAAATATTATGTGCAGTGGGTTTTGAGAAGATTATTTGTCATGTCCTAACTGCTTCTCAGAATTCAACAGAGTCTGTTGGACAGGTTGAGGCAAAACCCTTTGGCCCTATTTGGTGCCAGGGCATTGGATTCTGCCAGGACACTGGATTCAGAGTTTAATGTTAGTGTAAGAAAAACACGGCAGTTATGTAAACTGACACTCAGACTTGTAGAGAAAGTACACAAAAGAATAAAAACTGAAAAACTCGATAAAAATGGAAGAGAGAAAAACGCTATCCATTTTCCCCTTATAAAGAATTACAGAAATTCATTCATCATTTAAGTGAACATTATGTGTCTATCTCCCTCAAATGCAAATGTCTTGAATGCAATGGAAAAAATACAAATTATTTCAAAACATAACCCAGTAGTACATTTATTCCAGTATCAGTTTCTCATTCAGAGAGTTCAGAATTCATTATTAGTCTTAATACAAATTTGTATCCATTACTGATAGTAACGAATAGTAATTCTGCAATATACTATTTTGAAAACAACATATTTACATCTATCTATTCTTTTCCAAAGAGAATGTGCTAAATAAAGTGCAGCATAAATTATGTTACTAATAAAGATCCAGCTGAGCCAAGAATGAGGATTTTATTATTATTTTTTTATCTTACAGTTTACTTTCTGTAATCTGGAAGTGCTGCAAACCAACTATCTCAGGAGTTTTGTAAATCCATCACTCAGATACTAAATAATCTGTAACCTCCTAAGAGTTTACTTTCCTTGAGAGCTTGATAAAATCTCTTTAAGACCAAATGCTTTTAGTTTTTCTATTCATTGTATTAACATCCTCATTGTTCAGAAAAGAAAGAGAGAAAGAAAGAGAGAAAGGAGGGGAGGAAGGAAGGAAGGAAGGAAGGAAGGAAGGAAGGAAGGAAGGAAGGAAGGAAGGAAGGAAGGAAGGAAGGAAGGAAGGAAGGAAGGAAGGAAGGAAGGAAGGAAGGAAGGAAGGAAGGAAGGAATGATAGACAAAAACACGTTTTTTTTTACATACTGAATTCATTCTGAAAAAAAAAAAAAAATCATAGACTTCATTCTTTACATTCAGAGAGGATTTTTTTTTTCCTTCTTTTTAACCAGCACACAATATAGATTTGAGTAGTTCAGAGCATCATTCTGGCATCATAACATCTAACACATTTCAACCCTGTATTTGGGAACACTACTGTTACTGAGATAGCACATCAATTGGCTCAATTTAATCATAGAATCCTTAGAGTTGGAAGGGACCTATAAATGCCATCTAGTCCAGCTGCCCTGCAATGAACATACACAGCTAAATCTAGTTGCCCAAAGTCAGGTCCAGTCTGACCTTTCTAGCTGTCCCAAAAATTCACTATTGCATTCCATCTCACAGGAAGGAAAATGTTATGACGCGATCTTCTAAACATTTTCACAAAGAAAGAAATACAAAATTTTAGTTGTCTGAGATACTTGTTGTCTAAAAAAATATGAAGAAATACATTCTGATGAGATGGAGGTCTGCAGACAAGTTTCTTTGGTTGTTACAAACTTGATCTCAATTCTGCCATGGTAAACAGAAGTTTCCTGCAATGACAACTTAACTGCATTCAGAACTAAGTTTCATACAGTCATATCCCACTCTGCCAAATATATCTCTAAATATTTGTAGTTGTATGAATTCAGAGATTCTGTATGTAAACTCAGGTGTGGAAGGGGAAGTACAAGCTAAACAAGTGTTGTTCAACTGAAAGTTCCTAAATCTTAATAAGCCTTCTCTCTTCTCTGAGTACAAGTAGTTTATCCTAAGCAGAACATTACTTAGGGCTTCGGTCCAAACAGTATTTTAAAACAACTAATCAAATGTATACTTTTATTTCTCATAAGTTAGAGGCAATCAAGCATAAGAAGACATGTATCTGTGGTCTTTTTAAATGAACAGTGATTTATATGGAGAAAACTAAAACTGCTGAGTGGAGGGAAAAAAGTAAAGAGATGCAGTTGGATTACCTAAAAAGTTATTCTTATCAAATTTGTTGGTTTCTGATTTCAAGTAAAAAATTAAATGAAATAATTCATTCCTAGTTTCATTTTCTTCTTGGATTTGAGTCAATGTTTCAAAGACCAGTGCTGGCTAATGCAGTGGCAAAATGAGGACAAAATGTCGTCTCATTTTTACTGGAAAGAAAAGAAAGGCTCCTGGAGAAGTTTCTGCAGCATGTATATTGCACAAAGAAGAATAATGTCTTGTTTCATTAGAGCAATGCCTATACCGTAGCAGAAGATAAAAGATGTTTGAACTAATCCATGCTTTTCCTTCTATTTGCACTCAACAAGCTCAATAATGCCTTGTGTTTCAGCGCACAACTGTAACATAAATATTTAACATAATTTTTTCTTTATTTCTGAACAAGTATTTTACACTGTGAGATACAAGATAGCACTTTTCATTTACAATATTGAGAAATCTGATGATATAACTATTATTTTTCACACAGAGTGTAGTGTAGCACTGGAACAGGTTGCCCAAGGAGGTTGTGGATGCCCCATCCCTGGAGGCATTCAAGGCCAGGCTGGATGTGGCTCTCAGCAGCCACAGTGGTTGGTGATCCTGAACATAGCAGGGGGGTTGAAAGTAGATGATCATTGTGGTCCTTTTCAACCTAGGGCACTCTATGATTCTATGATTTTATGATTATTCTTTTCACTTACAGATAAAAGTATGGATAGAAAAAAATAAATTGAAATCTAAAAGCTAAACATACAAATTTGAATATACTCTAACTCATTAGAGGCCACGAATTCCCAGAAAAATGATCTCAATTTCACTTTAGTCTTTCTTTCCAGATCAAATCTTCCAGTGACTAATTTTACTTAATAATTAAAAAACTAGGACCAGAAGAGATTAAGCAGACTACCCTATAAACTTGTACATCAAGATTAAGAGTCTTGATTCTCATACTCACTCTGTTTACAAAAAAATAAGAACACAGCATGCTATGCAGCATCATATTAACTCAGTATAAATAGTAAAAACTATTTACAAAAACATAAGAGGCTTTGCTCTCCTTTGTATCTCTTCAAAACACTGCAGTGTTATAAAAAGATTTGCTTTCCACTATCAGTAGCTTTTCTCTAATATTTAAATTTATGCTCCACTGATAAGGATACATAGCTTGCCATTTTGTGAATGCTACCACCTGTGTGAGATTTCAAAATGGGCTTAATACAAGGGAAGCCATTAACATTTGTGTTTCAGGCAGCATTCAATCTACTTGATGGCTTGTTACATTGATCTACAAGTTCATAAAATGAATCAGGGTGTCAACATAATTATACATAAAATAGGTAAAAGGGTCTTCAGTTTTTACTTTACCTAGTAATAGGTAAAATAGGGTCTTTAGTAAAAGACCCTGTAAAGCTATTCTCAGTGTAAAATTAGATAGGACCAACAGATAATAAAACTTGTCCCAATCACGAAAAATATATGGGGATCACAGTCCCCGATACTGCCAATGAGGATCAGTTAATATTTTAATCTGTTTTTAACTTGTCTGAAGTTTTTATTTTGTTTCTTTAAACGATATATTGGAAGACATGCTTATTTTCCAAGCAGCCAGTATAAAATGAAACATTTGCACTTTTCAGAAGAAAACACTGCATCTTTCTCAAAGACAATCATTATCATCATGTCTTCCAGCAAAATATCCAATAGACGTTTCTTTTTGCAGAACGTTCCCGATGCTGTAGTTGCTTTGCTTGCTATTGATTAGTGACAGTCAAGGATATTAAAACCTGAGGCTCAAACACCAGTGCTTAGAGCTACTCAGTGCATTTATTTTATTCAGCTTCTAATTCAGGTGCAGATCAAAGTAAAAAGAAAGAGTATAAATAAGCAACTGTTCAAACTCAAAAACTGCAGAAACAGAAGCTTTCCATAAAACCACAGAAAATGCATGTTAATAGAAACCCACTTTGCAGGAAAGGGCGTAACAATTAACTATCTGCACATACATTTTAAAATATAGATGTCTGCAGATTGTTTTATACTTCATTTGCATGTATGCCTGAGAGATCAATCAATACATCAAGGACTCCTTTCTTAAAGCTTTCCGCAAGTACTTGAAAAGTCAAAGCTGTTAAGAAAAAAGGCTGTTTACCTTATGACATCTGTAGCATTTCTGTTTAATACGCTCATTGGTATGCACATAAAATGCAGAAATGCTGCCACACAGATGCACTTTTGACAAGTGTCAGTTTACAGGCACTAACAGGAGGATCAGAGCGCATGAAGGACACAGAACAATTACGTCTCACCCCTTTGAAAAACAGAATCACTTTCAACTCAGAAACCTTTCTGCCTAACTCTACTTGAATACTGAAGCCAACTCTACCAACATATTAGTTTGCATAATTCCAAGAATAAACAGATAGTCCACATTGTCAATACCTCTCCTTTTGACTCAAATTGGCAAGTCATGCTATATATATGGAAATAAAGGAAAAAATATTGCTCATTCTATTATAGTTAGAGTTATTGAACTATATTATACATATTCAGTTGCATTAGTTTGCTTACTTTTGCCTTACAATAAATAATTCCAATACCTTTGATTATTATAGGTCTCATAGTTGTTCATGAACAATTTTTCAGCTCCGGCTTCCTTCCTATGACATTTTATCTTAAGACCATGAAGTCTGAATTATTCTTAGAAGATGCATACGCTGATCACTGACCATATCAAGTAAAACAGTTCTCATTCTTTTACTCCATTAATTTCAATGATCTGCCCTTACAGTCACCGCCATTCAACTACCTCCACATGGCAACTAATAATTTTCTTTATAAAACCTGATCCGTGTCGAATAAATGCTGTTGAGAAGTAGCATGGCCAATGATGAGGATAATGGGCTGAGAGAAAACAACTAAGAAGCAAATTTCAGCTATCCCAGTCACAGTTTTGCTACATAAGCACTACTACAATATTTCTGTGCATCTTTTCCTCCTTCATTTTTGTAGACCTTCAGGCCGTATGACAAGAGATCACTGCATCACTGATACAGCTTTGATTCAAGTATTCCTCTCCTGTTAGATTAAGATACAGGTCCCCAGATACCCTCACAAATTCTAATGTCACAGGTTAAAGAACAGACAAATTTACAATTCCCTTTTACTGAACCTTATGCACACTGTGATCCTCCAAGCATCACTTGTGATTTGAGGGTAGAGAAAAAATACACACAGAATGATTACTCACGAACATCATGATCTGAATTTGTAGCCAAGGAAGGTCACCCCAATATTTGGCACACATTTCTCAGGTAGGCAGAAGTATGTAAACCAAGGTCTTGCCCCTTTCCTAAGGCTATAGGAACTTTTCTGTCTGTCCAGATGCTTTGCTAAGTCAGAATGACACTGAAGACACTGTCTATCTATGAATGTCTCTGTGATTCTACCGAAATACAGAGGATGAAGAATAACTGCTCAACTCAGAACTAAATAAAGCAGTCTGAATCTCCTGAAGCTCTTTGAGCCAAAAACAATATGCACTTTACATTTATCCTTGATTTGCTTTCTTCTGTTCTCCACTTTATGTGAGCACAAAATGGACCTTCCCTTCAAAGAAGCGCTTTTTACAGGATGCAGCAAGGAACAGAGGAGGAGAATGGTACTGCAGGTTTGTCTTGAGGAAAAAGGTACATTCCCACTCTTTGTATATAAGAATAATACCTTATATTGCACCTTTTTGACAGAACTAAATATGTACTACATTTAATAGGCTAATTGTATGTCCCCATCTGAAGACTCAGCCACTTTTGTACTGGCAAAAGTAAACACTTTTACTAAATGATATAATTACTAAATGTAATTATAAACTGAATGAACATGATATAAATTAGACGTGAGTATATAATGGATACTATTTAGTGGCTTATTGCCTTAACTGCTAGGAGAGGCTATTATCAAGTCAGTGAATAAGACTGTTCTCTTTTTTGAAGCTCTGTTCCTACAACAGGTACTGGTTTTCCTATCCACATCTGACACACAGTATGCCGTATACACTCCAGATCGTCTCTTGATCCTATTTGTCTGCTTCTTCAGATGCACAATAAACCTAACTTTCCAGTCTCTGTTAAGAGCCTTTCCCTCATACATCTGGATCAATATCCTGTCCTGCTATCCAACCAAAGAAATGTGCTCCCAAAGATATCTCTGTTACAAATTTTGCAGGGTAGAACTCAGTTGACTCCACTAAGACAGAGTAATCATGCTAAAGACTTGAAAAACAAAGAGGCTCGGGCTACATCTGTGTCAGTGAAAAAAGAAAGGCCAAAGCCCATGCTTCGGCAAGAGTATATCTTATTTTTTAGCTACAATTATTTCATCTATATTTAATTAGAGCATCCTTTTGACATAAGACAAATAACACTCTCCCACACAATGTTCCAGTATGGTTCCAAGGACAGCACTGGTCAAGAATTATTCACGATACAGAGCATGGATGAGGCCATTTTGTTTGAGGGATGAGGGAGAAAAGATTTTTAAATATATGGGCATGACTTATGGCTTTCCCTCAGGGCCAAAGAAAATATGCTTACTCCCTTTCTCTATGATGCCCTCCAACGCTGATATGCAGTGCTCCAGACGTGGTGAAATGATACAGTACATGCAAACCACACACTGTATTTTCTCCCCAGCAAGATTACTTAACAGATAATACAGAACTGAATTATTTCTGATTATCTGACATACAATGAGGTGGAGAGGATGAGTCAGTTAATATGAAATGCATGCTAGTACTGTAACTGCTTAAATAATTCTCAAAATAATTGTAACAATTTTGTTAATGTAGGACACAAAAGCCTGATATTTGGCCTGTTCTAATTATTTAGACTTAGTGCCATGAATCAATAGAGATGGAATAGAAAATAATTTTTCTACATTCTCTCTGAAAAATATATTAACAGGTACTTGAAAGCTCTTGTAATTTTATTCTTGTCTGGAATGGAAAAGAAGATGATAATTGAAAATATTAGCAAACTCAAAAACAAACAAAAAAAACAAAAAAACTCTACTCATCTAAAGACACTAGTCTAAACATGATTACTTGGGACTTTTCCACAGATATACTGCTGGGTTTGCTTACACCAAATTAATTCTTACCAAGTCCTGCTTCACAATATACCTCTAATGAATGAAACAAGACAGCAAGTTATATTCTCATGCTCTGGTATAGTCCATTTAGTCCAAAATATTTCAATGGAATAAAATCTTTTTCAAGGCCTGTTGAAAGTCATGACAATTAAAGAAATAGAACTTCCCAAATTGATATGTATATATACACATATAACAGTAATTATTCAAAATTTTCACTTATTAACATTTTTACATTAAAATTGTATGAATTGAATATATACATATAGGACATATGTATCCTGGAAAAAAAAAATCCTCTAAGCAACCACGGTATTTTATAATTACACCTGTTCTAAGAAAAAATTCTGTAAATTCAGCAGGTATATGTAGAAATAATATAGTCTTCATTCTTTATAAGTTAGGAGTCTGAATAGCTTTATCATCTCACCTTCAATGTCGCAGTCTTGCAATGAAAGCCATATTTGATCTACCAGACCAACTCCTTTTACTTCACCATGAACTGGAATGGAATGCATTACCATTAATGCAATTTTCAGGGCTCAGTTTGCAACTGCCAATTCTACTCTATTGATATTTACTTTTCTTCACCAATTGCATTATTTTCCATCCTGCTCTGCAGGAGAGAAAGTCCACTGTGACTTTTCCAGATTCTTCTCCATTCACATTTTTCAATTAATGATCTACACCATGAGGAAGAGCTGCCACTATTAACTTACATATTTTATTTACTTGATTCTACTAAACACAACTTGTACATCTATTTCAGAACTATAGAAAACTGCATGGCTTTAAAATATTCACAGAACTGAATGCTGTACTCTGGGTGGGGTCTCACAAGAGCAGAGTAGAGGAAAGGAATCCCTAGACCTAATGGTCATCCTTCTAACTTAATGTATTGGTAGCTCCTTCTGAAATCAAGGGCCAATCCTTAGTCATACCTCATGGAGCACATTTTTGTTTATAGTTTTCTGCTAGGATGTTTGCTTTTGTTGAGGATCATATATAGACCAAAATTCAGTTCATTAATAGCCATGTCAGTAATTTACTATATTAATGAATCCTTAGAAGACCTACTAGGAAAACAGCTTGTTAGGTACCTGGCATTGCTCTTCACTCCCAGTACTGAAATTAACCTCTAACCAACTTGCACTGCCTGAAGTTTCTCCCAGCTGCCATCTGTTGTGACAAAGGCCTAGCATTCTTTCACTGCTCCTGTAATGCAGGAGGCGATGTAACGTTCTGCTCCTCTTCCAATCTGTGGTAGCTCAGCAAGAATCATCACAATGAATACAAACAAAAACTCCCAAATTAAACCAAGTTTTTAGATATTGGTTCTAAGCGCTCTTTGAAACATGAAACTATGACTTCCATGTGCAAAGGCAATGATCTATGGCCAGTAGATTTAGAAATGTTATGAATTCAATGTAGGGACAAATGTATAAAAACAAAAAACAAATAAAAGCAATCACCAGCCACATGGCAATTTTAACAATCTGCATTTTGCTTGAAAATTTGGGTTGTTATACATTTTTATATATCTATATCTATCTATATCTATCTATCTATCTATCTATCTACACAAATATCTTTCAACATACTTCACAAGTCTCCAAACAGCTTTCTCCTTGGAAATTATTTTAATTTTAAAGTACTGGTCCTTCACAAAAAAAAAAAAAAAAAAAAGTAATATAAGTACATTTTCTACTACCAGCGTGTTATGAAATCAATAGAGTATATATAAAACTGATTTGAACCACATTAAATACTACAATACTACATCAGTAAAAAGGGTAAAGGGAACTGCAGGCATTCTTTGACGGGTTAGGGACTACAATCCTCTGTAAATCTGGATCAATTGTGTTCAACAAGCATCATTAATTGTGTTCTTTGTGTTCTACAATACATCTGACCTTCAGGAGGCTGATTATGAAAATATTATTATAACTCTCTCTTGACTGTAGACCTTTAACCTGTTTTCAAATTTTCCTAAAAACCAGGAGAATGAAGAGATAATGCCACAAATTTTATTTGCTATTTTTCAGCCAACATAAAAATTACACTGGACTTTTTTAATCTTTTTAGACTATTAGTGGTATGTTCAGCTCATTCTAATTAAGTGAACAGATCTTAAATATCACTTTGAAACTACAAAATTTATATTTTTAAAAGTAAATAAATAATATTTAGGAATTTGATGTATATGTGAAAATTCAAGCATATAGTGACAGGACTTCTCACCTCTTTAAAAAGTATCAGATCTGTATTTTATTCAGAAAGCAAGTGCTTGGCTGAGGGAATACTCTAATGAGATTCCAAACAAAAGTATAATTAAAATATTCTTCTGTATTTGTGGGTGACTGCTTAGGATTATGTGGGTGACATGCTATTTTACCATGATAGAAGTTTCCATCCTCATCAGAGGATCATTGTGGCCTTTCCTGCAATTAAAATACTGAATCTCGGACTTTTCTTAGGATTTAGAATATCACTATAGGAAGTGAAGTTAGTTATTGAGAATACAAAAAGTTTATTTAATCTACACTGAAAACATTTCCAAAATAATGAACTATTCCTTTTATAATAAAAGGAATTTTTAAAATAATGAACTATACTTTTTTAAAAAAATCCACCTTTTTTTGTGCTTTTCCAGAAAACAAGCTTCCAAAATACAATACGACAGATCATAACCCATACAATGAAAATGTCCTTCACACAAAGAGGAACTATTTTCTCAAATTCAACTCAATTTTACAAACCCTGCAGAATCAAATATCTGAAACTGAATACCATTCCTTCACAGCTGAACGTACTTTCCCGGCCATAACACAACATAGAATTACTGGGGATGGGATGGGAGGGAAAAAGCTCCTTTCATGACTGCCAAACAGGGTGATCTGAAGCTATTCATCAGCACAGCTCCCCTGTACTCGGATAGAAGCTGAACCTTCTCCTGTAATAACATAGCTTTATGTCCGAGTCTGATGATGCTAAGAGTTATTGATGACAACCTCGATTAAACTAGTAATTAAATCCTCCAGAACACTCATATGGTTGGGAAAGGGTTATAAGAAGGACAGAGACTGAGTAGCAGTTGTGACCTTGAAAGGAAAGTATTGATTGGATTTTGCCTTGTGAAAGGACGGAGGGAAAACTGAAACCAACCATCCTGAATCATTAATGAACTCCCACTGCATGCTCCCAATTCCAATTTTTCCATGTCCAAGTGGATCTTTCTTCATGGTTCCTCAAAAACAGCATTTACAAACTATTCATTAAAAGAAACTTCAGATTAATTTTAGACAACATGATCTACATTTAGGCAACAACTGAAAAGATGTCCCGTTTTCTAAATTCTAGACTATGCGAGATATATAACATGTTATATATATTTTCATATGCACACATATAGGTCTGTGTTTATATACATTATGTTTATTACTGTAAGCAAGCAGAAAATGCCATTGATTGTCCATGCCTCCACTTAGGCTTTCATAGTACCCACTGACGCAGAACAGGATTTTTCACTCCCTGGATCTTTCCTAGGGTTGAAAGGCATTTAAGCACACTGCCTGTGAAGAATAACCATCTATCTCTAAAAAGAAATGTGTTTTTTCTTCTTCACAGAAAGGGATGATGAAAAGTGGTAATTTACATGGCAGGAAAATACCAAGAAACTGCCTCTTTATGTTGTTTAAGCACTAAAGCTATTTAGAAGAGAAAAACTGGAAGAAGAAAGCCAACAATTAGATGAGATGTTGGAAGGTGTACGATAATTTTCTCCAAATTTATCTTACATTTCACTACATCTTCATTCTGACTGAGTTTTCCTCCTCAATGATTTTTTTCATTTTTCTTGTAAAGTTTCCATTCCTACAAGTTATTTCAAACAGCTTTCAAATGGATATATCTAGTTACTGTGCTATTTGCTACAACACAGAGAAAGCTTGCTCTTTCCATCTTGGCTCATCTAACAATCCTACTGCAAATCACTCTCCAAATATTATTATTAATTATTAGTTATTCTTCAGAGAAGTAATAGCTTTTGTTATTAAGATTACAGAACTGCTCTTCTGATTTCAAAAAGCTTTTATTTAATAAAGCAACCATGTTAGGAGGCCGGATAAACATCAAGCCGAGATTTTTTTAAAAATGTGATCAGTGCAAGAGAACATGAAGAAAACTATCAAGCAGCCAAATGACCACTGACTGTAGGCATACTCTTGTAAAGATGCTGGTCAACGGACATAGGTACACCAACAAGGTGCAAGAATGAAATGACTTTTTTTATTTACCATCCACTGCATGAAGGAACAAATGCAACAACTTGTTTTTTCACTGCCACATGGCAACACACTGGCAGAAGTCCATATATATGCACAGAAGAGTCAATATGCACAGTCTGTATATGCACAGAAGAGTGCTCAGTGATGCCAAAGACAGTAAGCTCATAGATGTAAGGAATGGGTTATTTTTAAAGAGTCTTCTAGTTTCCATTTCAGCAGCCTATTTAATTACCAGCACTTCCACTTTCTAAAGATCAGAAAAAAGATCTTCCTTAAAAACCACTGCTTCAGAAACTGATACTTCCATTACCCTCTTTTTCAAGGACAAAACAGTAGCACTGCTAACGTTAGAGAATAACTACTAGCAGTATTAAAGTTAAGTTAGGTGACGTGTATGCAAACAGGACAGCAAAACCCACTGCAGTAAGTAATACTGATATTAGTGTTGTAAAATAAAATGGTAACCATAATCTTACTATAAATATATAGGCCATTAAAAATTTTGAATTGCAAAATTGCAGTCAAAGGGAGATTATACCTTCTGCTCTACATTCTGAAACACAACAGTTGTGCTCACCATGGAAATTTACATTTCTTTATGCTAGTGAAAAAACTTCCAAAAAAGAGTTAAAGGATTATCAGTAAAGAGCTAGCAAGTCGGGGAATAAAAAGGACATTTAATTAAGTAGGAGCGAAAGATGAGCTGCGGATTACAGTGACAGGCTACAAAAGAAAGAAAGTGGGAAAACCTACATTATAACAAAACTAGAAACCAATAGTCTTACTAAAATAATTGCAGTTTGACCAATAGTCTTACTAAAATAATTGCAGTAAATTTGGCAAGAATTTGGCAGTTGGCAGACCAGAAGCAAAATTATCCTCTTTCATTCATGCCACAAGCACCCTACCTGTAAAGTCATTCACAGTGCTTATCCTGCACCAACCTGGAGTTCCTGTTTCCACCAGTGGTGTTTCCATGCTCAAAAAGCAATAGGATGTAGAAACCAGGCTAGAACAAACAAGTTTGCTCTCACTGTTGGCCAAGCTATGCAGCACCCGTCATCACAACACAGTCTGCTGTTCTGATTTAAGAAGGCTAATCAAGTACTTCTATGCATACAATTACTTTCACACTGTGGGTGGAAGAGGTCTTATTTTTCTGCTTCAGTCATAATTTTAGTTGCACACACTGAACATCACCATATTCCTTGAAATACTCCAAGGAAGCCTATCCACTGCCCACCTACTGCATTCTTCTTTGAAGTGTTCACATCCAATCTTGTGAGCAGCACAGGTTCACCTGGTATTATTGTTGGTTTACTAGTCCTCTGGCAATGATCATCCTGAGGACATTAATGTAATCCCGACTTTTGGCAGCCCTAACTAACTTCCTACTAGCCCTAACTAACATATCATTCACTTTCTGTGCTAGTTTTGCATGAACTGTGGTTTAGACCTGATTTTCCAATCCAATCTTCCACATACTGTACTTCTTGCAAAACGATTATTGAATTCCTTACAGTAACTCTCATAAAGAAGAAAATGAAATCATTTTCACAAACTAATGGTCAAGGTGATGTTAGTACAAGGAATCCCCAATGACATTTAGTTCTGCTGAAGACAGACTAAAATCTACACAGAGAACTACAAAACATTATTTTATAGAAAAGGAAAAACAAATCTGTTTAATTTGGCTGCAGGAATCACGCAAACCCATGCAAAATTAATTTCAACTCACTTCGCGTGTGTTTCCATCTTTAACATTTTAAACATGTTTTTCATGATTAGCAGCCTTTTTTAATTAAGTGAAAAAGCAGAAATGTGTCAGATGTATAACTGTATTTTAAGATGTGAATCATAGCCAATAAAGCCATGAAGTATTTCAAAAATTGACATACTTGCATGTGGATTTTTTTTATTTTTATTTTTTGTTTAAGTGACTAAACTATGAGTATACTGCGCACAAAAAATATCGAAACACCAAAAAGTTCTGATAAGGAAGCAGAAAACTACTTTCAGCCACATTTGGGGAGGTAATTATTTGCAGACTGCTGACAGCTTATACACCAAACCAAGAATGTCTGGCACATATAAACATGAATATGAACAAGGACACGAGCATGGTTGTTCATGAACACCTCTGTCTGTATGAAAAGGATTTGGTCTACTGCCTGTGTTCATAACTACCATTAAACACATTGAGTTTTCTCACTGGCATCAGCACAGTATCCTTTGCTATACCATTTATGTTTTGGCAGTGCTGACAGGTTTATCTATACCGCAGCTAAGGGTGCCCTCTAAAATTTCAGTTCCACTTCTCCATAAACATTGCGTAGATAAGGTTCACCCAGGAGAGTTGCCCTGATCTGCATCCTGTCCAAGGAAAGTTCAGGAGAGACCTTATTAGCTGAGGCTTCTTCCTGTTATCTCCTTTGTGAGTTCTGCTGCAGAAGCAATGTTCCAGCAAAACATTGGTATTTCATCCCTGGCTTAAAAAGCTATTTAAGAATCACTTCAATGTGCCTCCCTCATCCAGTGCCCAGTGTTACAGTGCCAAGGTTAATTGAGGAGCTAAAGTCCAAGATTAAGTTCCACCTATTCTCTGTGAGAATTTAGTTTCCCATGTCACTATAAAGATACTTTCCTAGATGTTCAGAGAAGCTGACACAACCAACCACAAGAACTCTGCCAGCTGCACTTCTCTTCCTAAAGAAATACCCACCCCCATCAACAAAAATGAGTTTGATTCCCATCTACACTCCATTACTGGCGGACTAGTATAAAGGGGTCATTGTGTAAAAAAAAGTCAAGCTCACTGACCCTTTTTTTAAATGAAGGATGCCATCAGCATACCAACATCTTTAGATCTCAAACATGCATTCTGTGCAGCCCGTTTCCACTTCACTACCGAACAAGGACAGGACTTCAGTTTTGAACATTAACAAGACAGCTCTTTGACTAGGTAGCTGTAATAAACACTGAATTCTGAACTCTCCACTGTAACTGAGGTTTTTCTTTTTTTTTTCCCCCTGAAAAGAAGACAAACCAGTGATCAAGTTGTTAAACTGAAATTCTGAACTGATTAAATGAAATATTTCCATAACATAGCTCACTGTCCTGAATACCTTTCCAGGACTGTAGCAGAGAAGAAAGGTTAACAGTACTAAGCTGCAATTGAATGAACTGGAAAAACACAGGATATCTAACTAGCTGACTTGGAAATATCTAGTTAAAGTTTAAGTATACTTGAAGGTTAGGACAGCTGGAAACCAAGAAAACTCCCTGAAGCTCTCTGCCTTGTAGTTAAAAGCCAAATAACAAGATTAAATGTAACTTGCAAAAAATAGGGGAGTTCAGTGGCAAAGTGTGTACTGTTTCAAGCCCAGCTGGGGTATGCAATAGAACACATAAACTTCATTTTTCTTGCTGTGGTCAGCGATAATAGTGCTCAGACTTATGCTTTGTGCAGTCAAAACACCTGTTTGAAGAAGCACAGCTTGTATTTAGCATAGTTAAATACACTTGGCATAGTTAAATAGAATGGTCTGTATTTATACAAGACAGAATTTTTGTCCTGGATTCTGGGAGCAAATCAAGATTTGCAAAACTTACCACCACTGCAGTATCTAAGTATTTAGATGCTAGGCAATGTCATTGTGATGAATAATGAAAGCACTATGGCATGAGCATTTTTCAAAGTACACAGATGGGTCATAGCCAGTTGCATAAATGACTGCAAATACGGTTGAAATTCCTCTCCCTTTGGTGCTAGAGAGTAAGGCTGTGAGACCCCAGAGCTGCCACAAAACACCAGCACATTCTGGATTGCTGCTAGATAAAAAAGGTACAGGAAGGTAGAATAAGACAGTCCTACTCTACTTTTCAGACTACCAGCTCCTCACAATACACATTCTGCATCGTTGGGCCTGAAATATGCTACTGGATGGATACTTTCAGCCTCTGCACGTCCACATGTACTGTGGCATGCATCATGTTTAACATGCATGTATAGGCTGCTTTCTCAAGGACTGAAACGAAAAACATTTCCTCTGCACTCATGCTAAATCATCTGGTGAATTACAGGGAGATTTTACACTAAATCAAGTATAAGCAATTCCAAGCCACAGCTTTGCTAAAATAAAGCAAGGTGTACTTATTTTACACTCTTCTTCACAAGAGCAACAGAACACCTAAGAAACAGAGAGAAGGAAAGTTTCTTTCCTTGCCAACCTGCCTGTGTATGATAGATGCAAGAATGCCAGAATAGCCACGTCAACGCAACCAAATAAACCACTCTTTCCCTGCCTCTGGCAGGAGCCAGAAATGTCTGCCTAAGGAATCACAGAAGCACAATGCAAGTGCACAGTCACATTTATCCAGAATACCTTTGCAGCCCAAAGCTGTCATGTGCCAGAGGTAATGTCTTTGTGCTTAACAGCTGTATCACTCAGAGCCTCTGTGCCATTTGCCTGGGATTTACCGTATCACTAGCAGGTTTCATGAATTTTTCTGATGGCAGGAGTTTGCCTGAAGTGTGCAGGCAGACTCCAGAGCAAGAGCAGCTGCAAAGCACAAGATTCAGACATCAAGAGTAGGAGTTATGTTACTTGCCTAGCCAGGAAGCTAGCACTCAGAAGCACAGAAAGAGAGAAATGTAGTACAGAATATCTACTGGCCTGCAAGATGACTGAGGGCTCTGAAAGCTCACAGGAATACTCTAAGAGAATGACACTGATCAGAAATCTTTACTGCATACTCACAAACACAAAAGTTGGCTGCCTGTTTCAATTTGACTCTTGAGTAGCCGCAGTGTGAGAGACGTTCTACAAAAGAGCTTATCAGAGCCAGCTGACGACAGGCTGTTTTTAGTCATGGGAAAAGGACAAATAACAGTGCAGAGAATGCAGGGGGTTCATTACTGAGGTCCTTTTCAAATAAATTTAAGGAAATTAAGAAATTTAGGTTCAGGTATCAAATTTGAAACAAGTATTTCTGTGAGGAGCATTCCTGCTGCTGCCTATTGATGAAAATCACAGCAATATAACATCTTGAAACTTGCACAAATATACAGAAACTAAACCACAAAATGTTTTTGGAAGACTTTGGGCATCATTGGTTTCAATTGTGTTCACCAGCTCATTTTTCTGGGTGCTCCCAGGTGAAATGAAAGGCTCTTGTATCTCATTGATTTTGAAAGAGTGTTTCTCTGCTTTCAATGTTTTCCATTTCTTCTGTCCAGAACCAAAGTTAAAACTTCGACTTGAAAGTGTTGTGCAGCCTCCATGATGAGACTGGAGACAACTTTAATGGTATGAGGTTTCCTCACAAGGCTGATGTTGGAGTAACTCTTCTGGTGGCAGAAGCCTCCCTGCACTACAGATGCTAGGACCCATCCTTCCTGTTACTCCATGAGGTTGATGTGATTAAAAAACAAAATGAATCTGACGGAAAAATCTCAGTTCTGACTTCTCAGGAACAGCTAACATTCAGAGAAGAAAAGAAAAGGAGGGGCTGGCAGCAGCAGGGGGACCAAAGTCACACTATCTGGCCAAACTGTCAGGAGTAAGTGAAATGTTCTGTAACTTGTCATGAGCATCAGAAGAACTTTGTAAAAATAATTTCTTAAATGTCTGCATTATTCCATTCAGAATTCAGCTGAGTGTGTTCAGGGTGTTCAGCTATATTGGGAAGCTGAGTAACTGTGGCATTAACCTTTAAAACTAAGAATAAAACACATCTAGAATCTGGGACTAGTAATAGTTCCTGAACTGCTATTTTTGTCCATTTCACTTCAGGATAAAGGACACTATTCCAGCAACTCTCTACCCCTCTTCTCTTCCCTTCTTCCCCCCACAATTCTTTAGAAAGCTCCAAAAATCAAACATAACAAAACAAAATGGTAAGATTCCCATCTCCTCCTTAAAAAAAAAAAAAATATCTCAGAGATATAAAGCTGATCTTATTTTGTTAGATCTGATTTCTCATTTCCACACAGGTAGTGTCAGTTTTTCCTGGTTTCTGTCACCAGCTACATGAATAGTCTTAAAAGGACAGTACAGGACAGAGAACAAAAAGAAGAGCAAATGAGTAGTATTAGAGGCACTAAGGTTATTTAATAATCACACTCCAGTAGTGGACAACACTGAGAAGGAGGAACCTCAGCCCCTGTTGACCTGCAAAAGCAGTCTCCACCTCCAATCCCCACCCTCCAGCTTTATTACCAATAACAGATAAAAAGCTTTAACAGCTATAGACACTTGTGACATTCATGACCAAGATCCACAAGAAGAAACTGTACTGCCAGTCCATAGTGGATACCATACATAGAAAGAACAAGTGCTTGCAGTGGATGAATCCCTGTTAAAAAGCAATGAGGCTCCCCTCTGCCAGCCTGACAGAGAGTCTCAAGAGAGTCTCTCCCAGGTGCCAAGACCCAGGACATTGCCAAGATGTTGCCAGAGCTTGTCAAAAGAACAGTCTACTATCCACTGTTGGCCTTTCTTGTGGACATGAATGACAATGCATGTCCAAACATGGGAAGAATCAAGGAAGACTATAAAGCCCTGGGAGCCCAAGAGAATAGTACAGATGCACAAGCTACCTTCTCTTCAATTTTACATTCTGAAGAAAAGAGGATAGCCAAGAAGTGATATCTAATGCATATTAACTCCTGGCTATGTGGCTGGTGCTGATACAAAGATTTTAGTTTTTATGACAGTAAGAATTTTTATGAAGATTACAACCTCTTGGTGAGGGATGGGTTCCACTGTCTAGAAGAGGCAAGATAATTTTTGGCAGCAGGCTGGCCAACCTACCACAGAAGGCTTTAAACACAATGATTAATGAGCAGGGTCCAAAATGCAATTGTACCTATTGCATCTGAGTAAAGAATAAGCCAGGACAACCAGAACAGTGAAAAATATTATTCAGCTGCCTCTCATGAAATAAGTCAGAAGGCCAGCTACCCTAAGGGTGTATAAGCTAAGGAGGTCCTCTTGCATCCCTCTAGGGAAATCTGCATCCTCTGCTCACTTTTCTTCTCTGAAGTACCTGTACACACACAGCACAGGAAACAAACAGGAAGAACTAATGATTTGTGACTGCAATGCCATAATGAATGTCTATGTACCTTTTTAGGAAAGACAGGCCAGAAAGTCGAGGCAGTGGAGTTGCTTTATGGGTGTGAACAGAGGGGCAGACTAGTATGAGTGACATCACTGCGGATGCTTACTACGGACCACCTCATCAGGAAAAGAAAGTTGATGAGGCATTCTATAGACTGCTGAAAGTAGCTTCACAGTCACAGACACTGGTTCTCATGGAGGATTTCAATCACTCTAATATTTGCTGCAGGAATGGAAGATAATTTAATGATGTAGGTGGTGGAGAAGCCAATGAGAAGAGGGCCTAGATCTTACAAACTATGAGGACAGGTTGGGAATGTGACGGTTGGGAGCAGCCTTGGATGCAGTGACAGTGAGACAGTGGAGTTCAGGATCTTGTGTGAAAGAAACAAGGCAATAAGCAGGATTGCAGCCCTGGACGTCATGAGAGCCAACTTTGACTTCATTGAGGACCCATTTCGACAAATACCACGTGTTAGAAGATCAGAAGATAAGGGAGCCGAAGACAGTTGGTCAGCATTCAAGTACTAATTCCTCTGAATTCAAGATCAGTGCAGCACTAAGAGTAAGAAATTAGGCAAAGGTGGCAGGAGACCAGCATGGATTAGCAAGGATTTTATAGAAAAACTCAAATAGAAGTAGAAAGTTTCGGGAAGGTGAGAAAAGGGTCTATCCACTTGGAAAGAATACAGGAACATTGTTAGAGCATGCAGGAATGCAATAAGGAAGGCTAAGACCCACTTAGAATTACATCTGGTGAGGGAAGTCAAGGACAACAAGAAAGGCTTCTTTAGGTGAATCAACAAGAAAGGATGACTAGGGAAAATATGCATCCACTGCTGAATAAGAAAGCTGTTTTGGTAGTGGAGGACACTGAGGACAAAGAGTTACTGAATGCCTTTTTTGCTTCAGTCTTTACTGCTAACATGGTCCCTAAGGAAATAAGAGTCTGGGGAAAGGAAGACTTTCCCTTGGTAGAGGAGTATCTGGCCACAGGTTGTCTAGGCAAACTTGATGCACATGGTCTCCAATGGGATGCACCCACAAATGTTGAGGGAGCTAGCAGAAGTGACTGCCAAGCCATTCTCAATCATCTCTGAAAGAACATGGGGAATGAGAGAGGTTCTTCAGGACTGAAGGAAAGCCAATGTCACTGTGGTCTTCAGGAAGGACAAAAAGCAAGACCTGAGAAACTACAACTCAGTCAGCCTCACCTCTGTCCCTGGGATGGTGATGGAACAACTTATTCTGGATGTCATCTCCCAGAAAGTAAAAGAAAAGTTATTGGGATTAGTCAACATGGATTTGCCAACAGGAAATCATGCTTAACCAATCAGCCAGCCTTCTACAATGCCACAAGTGGCTGGATAGATGAGGGCAGGGCAATGGATGTTATGTACCTTGACTCCAACAAAGACTTTGATGCTGTCTTCCATAACATCATTGTAGGTAAGCTTAGGAAGTGTGGAATATATGAGTGGAAAGCAAGGTGGACAGAGAACTGCCTTACTGGTAGAGCTCAGAGGATTGCGATCAGCAGCATAGAGTCTAGTAGGAGGCTGTATACAGCAGTGTTCCTGGCTGCAGTCTTGTTCAATATCTTCATCAGTGTGTTGGATAAAGGTATAGAACACACCCTCAGCAAGTTTGCTGATGATGCGAAGCTGGGAGGAGTGGCTGACACACAAGAAGGTGAGACCTGGAAAGACTGGAGGACTGGGCATAGAGGAATCTTAGGAGGTTCAACAAGAGCAAGTGCTACCAGGGAAGGGAATAACCATATGCACCAATACAGGTTAAGGGCAGACTTGCTGGAAAGGAACTCTGCAAAGAAGGTCCTGAGCATCCTGGTGGACAACAGGTTGGCAGCAGTGTCCCCTTGTGGCCAAGAAGGCCAGTGGTATCCTGAGGTGCATTAGAAAGAGCATGGCCAGCAGGGCAAGGGAGGTGATCGCCCTCCTCTGCTCTGCCACGGTGAGGCCACATCTGGAGTACTGTGTCATACTGTGGGCTGCCCAGTTCAAGAAAGTCAGAGAACTGCTGGAGAGTCCAGTGGAGGACCACAAAGAAGATGAGGAGGATGGTGCATTTCCCTTATCAAGAATGGTTGAGAAAGCTGGGACTGTTCAGTCTCGAGAAGACTGAAGGGGGAACCTTACCAGTGTTTATAGGGTGGGTTTCAAGAGGATAGGGCTAGACTGCTGGATGTGCCCAGTGACAGGACAAGTGGCAATGGACACAAAATGGAATGCAGGACATTCTTCATGAACATAAGAAAAAACTTCTTTACTGTCAGGGTGACAGAGCACTGAAACAGGCTTCTCAGAGAGGCTGTGGAGACTCCTCAAAGTATACAGAACTTGCCTGGATATTTTCTTGTGCAAATTACTGCAGGGAACCTGCTTTATCAAGGGGTTGGACTAGTTGATCTCCAGGGGTTCCTTCTAATCGCGATTCTATGAGACACTCCTGTTTAAAAAGGCAATTCTGACTTTTATTTATGGCTTTGGGAGCAGCCTAGAAATCTACACAAAAACAGGCAATACCATTTCTACTCATTTATGGAGAGAAAAGGCATTATGTATTTTTCTGATCCTTAGAGTGGAACATCATCCATGCTGATGACTGAATATAGCCACAGTCTCAGAAATAAATAAATGTAAAAGGTTAAAACAGTGCCTGAAGCAGGGAGGCATACTTACGTCACACAAGTGAGGAAGCACAAGGGAGGTACCATATCTTCTGTAAGAGAACTGCCAACAACTATGAGTCAGTTGGAGAATGTGTGTTCAGCTACCCATAAAGAAAATACCTTGGAGAATTCACAGGTTGCAGTGCTAAGGCTGTGTCAAGAACTAATACACAAAGCTGCTCCAAGCCTGTAGATATCCTTGGAAATGACAAACATGTATGGGTTTATGTTGGTGGGTAGGCATATGTGCATTGAAAAAGAGATATGAAAAGAACCCATTCATTCAAATAAAACAATCTCATTTGAACTTCTGCCCAGAACTGAAACAAAAATAGTGTTCTTTTTGCTAGATATTGAATTAGCTTGGTTACCTTTCGTCTGTATTTTTCTCTTGGATTTTATACTACTCAGTCTCTTCCTAAGCAGCAACAGCATTGCTACAATGTTTTTACAGCATTTTGTGTTCACTCTGAAAATGAACTGTTATGAATCTTGCAAAAAGAAAAATCTATTTTTTATGCTTTTTCCAAATATTTATTTTTGAAGAGTATAGTGCTATGAGAATATACAAATAAGCCCAAAGCACTATCAGATGCATTAAGGAAAGCTACTGATAAAAAGTTACTCTTGTGTTTTCTTGCTAGATCAGACCAGAAAGAACAAGTAGTTTGCCCAGCCTGGGGAAAATTCAAATAATTATAAGAAAACTTGAAAAATTGTATGCATTTTCTGAGCAGCTTTTGCTGCTGTGGCTCTTCTAGACACACATTTACCTGGGAGATACTTAAATGAGACTGATTTTTTCCTAACTTCATCCATGCTAATTTAAAGGACATAGCTCCACTGAGGAATCAGAACAATAGCAGCTGTAGAGAGAGCCAAAGCACAGTGTGCTGTGCAAAACAGTCTCTGAGCTCATGGTGAATCTTTCCCTGTGGTGTGAAACACAATACCAAAAGCTTTTACAGGAATGAAACAAAAAAGGCACACCAACTGCACTCAGCATCTGCTAACAGAATTCGTAAGTAGCTAGTACAGACAGGCATTTAAAAACACATCATTATGAACCAGGTAATTAGAACATTATCTACTATTCAGAACATGTGCAGGGATTCCCAACTTCAGGAAAAAAGAAAAAAAAAGAGTTCTATTAAGATAGAGTCTGAAACAAAAATTAATGAGTTTGACCATAGCAGGAATCTTACATCAACGTTTGGAAGCTGAGGAAGGCAAACGTGGAAACTCACAAACTCACATAAAATCTCCCAGGTATTGTAAAAGCAGTGGAGCAAAGTCCTAGGCAACATATACTTGTAATCCCCAGTGGTGTTACTCAGCTGAAATTCACATACCTGAATCACATAATTCTCATGAAAAAGATGTCATTTTACTGTAAGTAATATACATTCTACTTTAAACACAAGGGAAAAAAGTATACTGTAAGGGTAATTGAACACTGGTACAGTTTGCCCAGGGATGCTGTGAAGTCTCCATACTTTCAGATCTCCAATCCTGGCTGTACACAGCTCAGAGCACTCTGCCATCACTCACTCTGCTTTGAGATAAAGGTGTTGGACCAGGCACTACTCAGAGTGACTGTCAATGCCAGCTGTGCTGAGTGTCAACATGAAGCAGACCAGACTGCGGGAGCGACAGAACAATTGCTCAAACAGTATCTGCCAGAAGCTCCTTCCAAACTAACCAGTTTGCTAGCAGGAGACTGAGATACAAAGGATATAATTTCTACCTAAATAGAACGAGTACCTCCTATTTACCTATTATTCACGTTCCCACCTGTGTTGTTTTACAAATGTTGTTTTTTAGCACCTAATTTCCTAGCATCATCTAGCCTCAGCATTTGTCCCTGGTTTTGTAGTAGATGATACTTAAAGCATTGGAGAACTGGGGCCACTTCAAAAATAAATAAATAAATAAATAAAAATAAAAATAGAAATAAAAATAAAAATTAAAAAAGCTGACTCTGCTATTTTTTGCTCCTTCTCTTTCTTCATCTTCCTTCACTTATCTTTTGTACTTGCTCTCACTCTACTTACAGATAAACAATTATTATTACCCACATTCTCTCCTTCTTCCCATTGCAGTCACCTCCATATTTTTAACATGCAGCCTCCTTTCTTTCTAAAACTCATTAAGGGCTAGACCACTATTTGTTCTCACAAATAGCGCGTTCTTAAAACAGTATGATCTGTGTATGGACAAAAGTTCATAAAAAAGCATGTAAGTGTTCAGGCATTGCACTTAAGAAACTGGAAGAGAAACTCTAGGCTCTGTAAAGTAATGCAGCATGGACATAGGCTGAATGTAGGTCAGCTCTCTGCAGTTTACACCCTTAGGTCTGACTCTTCCGTTTCGCTACTACCTTGATTAAGCCTTGTTTTAGGGCTTATTACTGTAAGCCTCAACTGATATCAAAGTAGAGCTCTAGAAACTGGACTGGATTGTTCTCTTTCCATCTGTTTTCTAACCTGTCTCTTCTACATAAATACAATTGGGCAAATGAGGATTCAAGACTTGAAAGTGTTATTGAGACATTCTGTCAGAAGTGGTTATCACAAGTGCAGAATGAAAATATTACTCAGTAAGGATGCTACATACCACCGTTCTGAGCTTTTTACCTAAATTACAATATTGTAAGACAGTTGAGAAATCTGCTACATCTGAAGATGAGTTTCACTCTGCCTTCTCCTACACTGTCTTTCATACCAATGCTCAAAATATAGCGGAAGTTTACAAGCCAAAGCAATACAATAAATGGTACACAGAAGAAGAAAAGGAAATCTGTCATTATGAATGTGCTTGTATTGGGATAACTAGTATCTTTTAAGAAAGAAGTTTTCAAGGAACTTTGTGGGCTAGAACAAAAGATACTGAAATCACTTGAGAGATGAAGCTATCCTGAAGTAGGGTAAAAATCAGTTTTGACCTTGTTAGGCAAAATCTATGTGTTTCTTCCCAACTTTTAATCAGCTTAGTGAAAATGCATAGCATTCCGACTGATACTCCAAGCGACACACAAAAGTCATAACAAGCAGCTAGCTTGTTATGGTCTTGAAGGAAAGGTACTATTTCGGGGTTGTTTGTCCCTAAAGGAATACTGCTTTATTCTCTGAATTAACCGACTTGATGTCTGGTCAAAGAAAGCCAAATTTCTGTACCCTGAGCTGTACAGGCTATAAAGATCACAACAGGGGCAAATCATTCACGGACAGCAGTTCCATTTAGGACATGGTAGGCAGTTCAGAAAGAGATCAAGGAAGAAGAAACGTCATTCAAAGTGTGACCTTCAAGCTCACAGACATGAGAACACAGCTAGCACAGGCTAAGTGTGATGGGAATTTCAGACTCTGTTTGTTCCCTTCCTTTGCACTACTTCACAAGTCTCAAAACACAGACAGAAGCTTCATACAAACATTCAAAAAACCCTCTAGCCCCAGTGGGATTAAGTACACATATGTTTCCCTCTACTTCTGTCAGATTCTATTTGTTACTTTCTTATGAGAAAAGGGGCAGCTTTAGTGAGAGGTGGGTTTTTCCTCCTTTCTGTCTTTGGTAAAATGTTCAGAAACTGTCTATCATAACAATAAAACAGTTGCAGTAACACTCTGGTCTGCAGCCATCCACTTCCAGTGCATCTAGCAAGTAAAAGAAGTGCTATGTATATTGTCCTCTTGCTGGAATACAGGCATCCCATGCTACAATTTACTATGGTTCAAATTAGTAAAAATGTTTTCATCCTTTTAATTATGCTGTTTCAAACTTTATCCACTGACCTATCTTACATCAGTTTCCTCCATGCTTACATCCGTGCCATATTAACATTTGCAAAACATGAAGTTGGTTATTTTGCAACTAGCTGTTTATTTACAGCCATTTTTTCAACAGGAGGAGTAGAATAAAACAGGACTAGAATAATTCTTCCATTAATTCTCCCAGGGAGATCACAAGCCTTCTCCTGTCCTCTTTACTTTAGTTCCCTTTCGTTATTTTTCAGTTTCATAAGCTGGTTAGATGGAGTCAGACATACACAAAAAATGAGATAGAGACATCCTGGCAGACTGCAGAGAATTCCCACTGTAAGAACTTTCACATCCTCCAGCAGGCAAGCAAGCCAAGGTGTTTTATAAGAGTAACCCACAAATCCTAATGAATACATTTAAGAAATTAACTGAACCATTCACCATTCATACTGCAGCATCTTGCAAAAGCCTAAAAGCCTCACCTCCAGACCGAAGCAACCAAAAGCTCCACACAAAGCTGTTCTCAACAGACTCCATATAAAAAGGTGCTTAAAATGTACACACACAGAGAAAAAAAGAGATATCTAGGTTTCACCAGCTACCCTGATGAATTTTTCAGTGATATCTGGAAGTCTAGCACACCATTCACAGACCAGTGCATTTTTTCATACTAATCATATTTTAAATCTGCTCTTGCATAGACTGCAGATGAACCCTAAATTAATACAGCTCCTGAAATCAATCATCAGAAACTGGTTCTAGAAGACAAGTGAAAAGAAGCAACAGAAATATAAGAAAAACTTCCCTATATGGTGCAACTCAACTCCAGCTAGAATCCAGAACAAAATACTCTGGTTTTATTAGTGGTGGTGAACAAGTGAACTGATTTGCTTTTTGTCTTTTTCTGCTACTACAGTTTGGAAAGGTAACTGAGTGAAATGAACATATTTCAAGCTGCCCTCTCATCTGAGATAGACAACATGAAGAGAAAAGCAAAAGAGAAGTTATTTTTACCTCTTCTTACAGCTCTTCTGTACATCTTGCTAAGAGGTTATTAGAATAGCCAATGGACTGGAAGCCTGCAGAGGCATGAGGCTCCTTATCACACAAACTAGATTCTTTTCTGCTCTTCCTGTAATTACAGGAAGAAGGCAAGGGGAGGCACGTTGGCTGTATGGCACTCTGTGGTTGCTCAGCACAGAGCTTCCAGGTACAGCCAGCTCTTATGCACTGTAGTTCAGACAACAACTTCTCATGCCACATCTCCTTCTGAAGAGATTAGATACTGTCAGTCCCACACTCCAATCATTTTCAAGCTCTGTAAGCACAGAATTATTCAGCAAGGACACAGTGCAAGTATGGGACAGATGATGCCCGTGAAAAAAAAAATAGGATAAACAAGCACTAAAATGTATGATGTATAAAACAAAGTATTCAATATGATGCAAATGCCTTCCATGAACCCAAACGGGATGAAAATTTTATCCCATATATAAAGTTTTCATTCTGCAGGATATAAAGGAGTGGTGCCTATTCGCATACTTTTGTCCAATCTTAATAGAACACTTTTTCCCTCTTTCACGTATAAGGCTAAATCAAAAATACTACTGAATGCCAGTCTGATCGATCCAGCTACTGGGTGATTAGTTTTTCAGTTTTGGGGTTTTTTTCCTAAATTACTTCCTAAGGAAGAGTGGAGAGATTTTTAATGATAAAGTGTCTGAGGTGACAGTATTGCATGTCCATGAAGCAACAGAAGAATGAAGAACTGCCTTTTATGAATGCAAAACATGCATTAAAATTTTGGAGAATATTTGATGAGGTTTAAAAAAAAAATTAAATAACTATTTTCCAAGGCAATCTAGATATTTTACCCCACAGCACCAAATATGAAACAATGTCTATATGCAAAGTTGGAAATAATTTTGCTGTCACTGAATTCGAAGACATATGACTCAAGGAGTTCACAGATCTGATCCATTTTTTTCCCAGAACTTCACATTATACTGACCAAAATTTAATGTAAAAAAACTCTCTTCACCTTTGCATTATTTTACTTACAGTCAAATGCCTCAGGTTGTATTAATTGCCAACATATATTTATGCAGTAGACTTTTCAGAGGAGGTAATATTATTCTGGGTATGACTTATCAAAATGGTGCTATGATCTCAGGCCATTAAGTATTGCCTTAATATAGTAAACATACTGATTATATTAATTAAGAGAGTGTATCTGGGATGCAGTGTCATTGGTAGAGCTATACTTAGAAGTTCAGGTGTGAATGCAAACTCTGGAGGAGTTTGAGGTTCACATCACAGAAAACAGAAGGTCATTCTTTTCTAATGAAATATTTAACAGTTATTTGTAGCTCACAGTGACATTTCACAATTGCCACACACACTATGTCTGTGATAAGTTTCTGAAGGAATGTATGTGAACTGTGAACTCATATTACTGCTCTTGGTAACCATCACTGGTAATATTTAGAGAATAAAATAAACTCCACACTTGAGGTTGCTGCCTTCTCATAATTTCACAGTCATTATCCAGAAAGTGTACCCTTATTAAAATATGACCTACCTAATCAACTGCAACAAAAGAACCACTGAAGTTAAACCTACTGATCATCTAAGACTTATTTTTGTGCAAAAGTTCTACTTGAAAATACCAAAACATGGCTGCCATATTGAGTGCTCCCAAGAAGGTAATTAAGTTTCTTATCAGGCAAAATAAATTTTTGCACATTCACCCTCAGGGTACAGTTTCCTTCTTAATTTCTCCAGTGTGTTGAAATACACGTGCAAATTTTGGAAGATGTGATAAACATTTGGCTTTAAAGAGCTAACATTAGATGCTGCCAATCACCACTCTCATTCAGCTTCCACTAAGTTGCTTTCTATTTGCAATTCAGAAAGCTCTGCACAAAAATAAAATTTACATTTAACATTTGTTCAGTTGTTGGAAGTTTTCTATAGTATCTGGCCAAGACCATGAGCTGCAGGCTCAATGTTGTTTTTCAGGATATTTTACAATGACTGCTCTCTTTTAATGTTACCAAAAGACCACAACAAAAAGAGGTAAGGAAAAAAGTTACTATCCTTGGGCTATCTAAACTTCTGCTTTGCTCAAACCTCATCCGCTCCAGGAACTCTTCTATAGGTAGAATATAGAAACACCAAATATACAGTAGGTATCTCTGAGAAGAGTATTGCCAAGGATAAGCCAGTCTCTAAAGTTTGCATCTTTGTGGTAATATGTCATAAGCAGTAATGAGAGAAAGAACATATGGTTAACAGGAGCCTAACAAAAGTCTAGTTTACCTCTCCCTCTACAGACCCTCAACTACACACCCTAAAAATAAAAGTATCTCTTTTGTATGCAGTAAAGAAACATTTAGTCCTCATTTTTCTTTTATTTTTCTTTTATTTCTTCCTTCTCCTCCCCCTTTTTTTTTTTTTTTTTTTGATTACAGTTCTACTAATATCTCCAAATTATGTTTGATGTGATCAGTAAAATAATACAGTAATAGAGTTATAGCCCTTTGTACACCCGTGTTACATGTCCCTCCATCAAGCTGTAAAATTAAAAAAATGAATAAGTGGAAGAGCTGAGATGTCTCCCTCCCAAAGGGACTTGATCACTTGCCATCCTCTCCAGCTGACACTTACCAATATACACACAACAGCTCACAAAAATGCATCCGTCAGATAGTCCTGTAAAACAGCAGGCACTGCAAATACACCTTCTACTCTTGCCACTGTTTTTCTTCACATCTATTATCTTAAGGCAACATTTGCAGTATGCTTTTATACAGCATGGATTCCCATCAAATAATTGTATTCTAAGTCATATCAAAATAAATTTAACTTCCTACTTTCTTCCTCCCTACACTGACTCAGTATTTTACTCCAGGAGATGTTGTATGTGGCTATTCAGAAGAATGGAAAGAAATGGTATTTGTCATAAAAAAAAAAGAGCAGAACAACTTGATCCAAAATTCTGTATTCCAACTTGCATCTGTCTCTGCCTTTACTTACCTGATGAATGAATGAGACACTAATTGTGATTGCCATTCATTTGGTTATCTCAACTGTTCTTGGTGCAGAAGCCTTAATATGTAAGCTTATACAATCCACAGCTATTATGGAAGACATAAAAAACAACACTGCTTACCTTTCATCCCAAACTTAGAGTGTCTTCCAAACTTCAGAATAATGAGCATTATTACTAAGCCAGTGCATACCAGTGCTGCAATTCCCACCACAACATACACCTATAAAAAGAGGACAGAAACAAGTCGATTTGTTTTGCTCTCATGAACTATTTTCAAAGACATTCATATTTATTAACCCAGTTATCAAGAAATTCATTTCAATCAGGAGGCATTTGCACTCAGATCAAAGACGACAGAAAACTGCTACTTGTTGAGGTTTCTTCCACCCTATGGAGGGATTCAGAGGACTTATGAGAATCACTTTTTCAACATCTTACATGTTCAAGGTGGGGAAGGGACACAGAATGGCATGTTACAGGAAAGCAAAAAAGTAAAACGTGTCAGAAAAAAGCTGCATCCAGTTCTGAAGCCCCAGCACAGGAAGAACAAGGGGTTGCTGGAAGAGGAGGAAGAACAAAGATGATCAGAGGGCTGGAGCACCTCCCCTGCATGAACAGGCTGAGAGAGCTGGGGCCCTTCAGCCTGGAGAAGAGAATGCTCCAAGACCTTACAGCAGCCTTCCAACCTGAAAGGGACCTACAGAAAAACTAGAGAAGGACTTTTTATAAAAGTAGGTAGTGGCAGGACAAAGAGAAATGGTTTTAAACTGAAAAAGAGTAGATTTAGACTAGACAATAAGAAGAAATTTGTTACTGCGAGGATGGTGAAACACTGGAAGAGGTTAGCCACAGAGGTTGTGGATGCTCTCTTCCTGAACGCATTCAAGGCCAGACTGGAAAGGGCCTTGTTCAACTTGGTCTAGAGGGAGGTGTTCCTGCCTATAGAAATGGGATAGGAATTAGACAGTCATAAAGGTCCCTTCAAATCCGAACCATTCTATGATACTACGATTTACTGTGAGAGTTGTTGAACACTTCCACGGATTGCCCAAGTTGGCTGTGGAGCCTCCAACCCTGGAGATATTAAAAACAGAGACCTGCGACTGCTGTTGCCAGCCCCAGTTTGAGCCTGTGGGTGAGAAAACCAAACAATTTTCAGAAGTCTCTTCCAATCTCAGTCACTCAGTGGCTCTACTATCAGAGGAGATAAGAGTGCCTGAGATCCTCCCAGTTTTTCAGCACAGTCTATCACCGTGAAGCATTCACTGAGACAACACCAGCTGGCAGACCTTCCTTTCCTGCCTCTCCCCATATCACAGCTGGCACCCTGAGCCGCAGTGCACAGGCTTTCCCCCTCCTGCTACTGTGCAGGGTGACTGGTGTTGTGGACAGCCATGGTAACTGTTCACCTGCTGCTGCTCTCCAGCAGCTCAGTAGGCCAGCATGAGATGCAAGGATACAAGTGAGGAGACCCACCAACACAGCTGCATGTGCTGAAGTCAAATACAAGTGCTCTTATAAAAAATAAAAATAATAATAAAAAAAAGATAAAATCACATTTTAGAGACGAAGTTAAGTGTCTGAGAGTTCATTACAGCATAACCTCTCCTGAGGAGAAGCTGAAGGACTGTATTCAAACAACAATTTTTAAATTGCCTTGGATGTCTTTGTTTTGTAAATAAAGAGTTGTTCTCTTTGGCTTAAATTAGAAGCAGAGTCTTGGCCTAAAAATTTACACTTAGTTGCTCAGAAGAGCATGAAACAAATTAAATAGCAATTTCACTTGGGAAGTAATTCACTCTTTCAAAAGAGGGGATGAGGGTCAGAGTGGGAGGCACTGCTCTAACGTTTTCTTTTTTCTGATTTTGGGTCATTTGTGATAATAGCTCTGTTTTCTAGTAGCATAGGGTCCTATTACAATCTCCATAGTTTCACTATGGTTATATACAGAAAGTCTGCCAAGATTAGGGATCAGGAAATAATGTATATACTTACAGTGATGCTATCTTCATTCTCTTTGTTGGAAACATCCGGAGAAGTGATTTGATTACTGTTATTTGTGGTGTCTCCAAGATCATTAGGCGTGGTTTCATATTCTTAAGAAAGGGGGAAAAAGGGTTGCTTTTATTATTTCTTAACTTCAGAAGGGAAAGAGTTGTCTTTATTATTTCAGCTCTGTAACACAGTAAGGTCAATAGCATATCTCAATACATACTTGCTTTTGTATCTGGTATATTATGGAGGAGATCCCTGTCACAGACAACTTTAAACAAATATGTTGTGACTGACAAACTGGAAAACAGAAGGTTGCTCTCTCTGCAGCTTTATAGAGAAGCAGTCTATGTCGTCATCTCTCTACTGGAAAACCTAGAGTTAAATAAGAACTCCATTCATAAAGCTATTTTTATGTGTTTCTGACTTCCCATTAAAAATGAAAGACTGCCCTCTACACTGAACTTCTCCAGCCTTGTATTCAGCCAAATATAGGACTGTCTTAGAAATTAGCATGGGGACTTCTGTCGAGCTGAGGTGAACTCAGCATGGCTTTTTAGCTCATTTATAACTATCAAATGTGAAATACCAGTTTTTCTTAGTTTAAAAAGTAATTAAAATATATTATTGAGTGTACAAGGGTTACAGTCTAGCATGACAAACTGTCACACAGATAAAACTTTAAAGAATTATATGCCTGAAACAGTATGAAGAAATTTGATTTATCAAAGTATTCCTACTGACAGAGGTGTGCATTTGAATCTATTCCATCAAAAGGATGAACAGGCTTCAATTATTTATAATTATTTAAAAATGAAACAAATATATTTACAGTCCATGATTTTCCGTCAAATTTATTCCAATGAGATAAAAATAATTAAATACTATTCATATTTACTTAGAGATACATACATTAAAATACAGAACAGAATATATTTTAAGATTACATCTGGAAATATACATAATGTTTCAATTTTATGACTGCAGAGTGTGCAGATGAAAGAAACAAGGGCAATAACTGCATCTATTACTAATGCACCTCCAGCATTGTAATTTAAATTAGCAATTAATTGTGCATTTCTTTGTACATTTTGATTAAAAACAGTTCCATGAGCCTACAGATGAAATCATAGCTGTGAATATGAAAAATGCAAAGTGCAGAGGCACAGCTTTCACTAACCGCACAGGCATTAACCCTTGCTGCTTAGCATGGGGAGGAAGGAAGGGCTGTGCCTTGGTAGAATTTGTCTTCTTTAGCTCCCAAGGCCATTTTGGAGAGCTCAGCTGGCACTGCTAGCAACAAGCGGCACCAGGTTTTTGATCTTCATGCATGCACAAACACATTTTCTGTCTGTAAAACACTCAGCAGGCTGCAGATTTTTTTGGATGTGAACCCACACTCTGCCACCAGTGCTATAGTCAGTACAGTCGGGTTGTCTAATCAGCTCACGTAGTCTGCTCTGGCTCTATACCACACATGCCGAAGGATAGGATTTTTTCAAGTCAAAATACATATTATGTCTACAGAACTTTCATGGGAAACAAAATTTAATTTCCTGGTCTTTTACCATTTGAACTCTCCAACTCAGCACTGTATCTATGTCTACAGCTTCCTCGACGATGAGGTCAAAATACTAATGAAAGGCAAACAAACAGTATTCCTAACTCTAGGCAGCATAAACCCTACCCAAACAGCTCACCTGCACAAGCAGCCAAGCCTTTGAGACAAGGAACTGTGCAGACCAGCCTCTTACTACACATTTTACTACAGCAAAGGAGACTTCTGTTTTATTTATTTGTAGGCAGTACACAGGCTCTTCACCAGAGCAGAATCCTGTTTGTAACAAGCATCTCAGTTTATGAGAATGGGCTTCCTGTACAATTAGCTGCTCCGTATCTTCACTAAGATAATTTTGACCAAGCCCATACTTACAGTAGCTTTACAACAAGACCAATAAATAAAACAAATATTTAGAGCCTTCACTAGTCTCCATAACACAAATTTTCAAGAGAGTTTTGGTTTTGTTTTTTTCTGCTCTTAATCTTACCTATAAATCATGGAAGGTAAAATCTGATGCTCTTTGCCATTCTGTTTATGTTCAAATTTGTCCTAAGCTACTGGGAAGCATATCCTGAAGGATTAATGAGAACTATGCAAAGCATTTCAAGTCTGGCCTGTGAATCCTCTGAATACAGTTTTACGTTAAAATGGGCAAGAGAAAATGTAGGCCATTTCAGTACACTGGTGTTGCACTGCCATTTCCTACTGTATAAGTGTGAAGCATTTACTTGTGAAGTATTGCCAGATTTTCAAGTCGTCTTGAAATGGGCGAGCCAGGCAAGGAAAACACACACAACAGCTATCCAGCCAAAACCAGCAATTCTGACTTAAGCAAATTCTTGTTCACTTCATTACAAAATCCTGCTACAGACACATAGCATTCTGATAGAGACAGGGTCACGCCTCTCAACTCACTCTCTGGGACTTGTATAGCTTCAGGGCCAGATTCCCTGGTGCCTAGCACCTTATACATCACCTATAACCGTGCCAACATCTTGAGCTGCAGTATCCTGCTGCTGTTCTATAAGCAAGGTGCTAAGCAGCTGGGACACAGACGAGATCACCACAATAAGGAAGTCATTTTGCACAGCTCCCTTGGGGCTGAATGCTTCAGGGCACATTGTCTCTCACGTAACCATGTTAGAAGCAGCATGTCATGGAGAGATGAGCTAGGAGCCGAAGAAGATGGCTTGGCATCAGTTTCCTGCTCAGCCCCAGGCAGGCGGCACTGCCTTCCACTGCCTCTCCCCATGCAGCATCACAACAGCTCTCTTCTTCACTTTTTGCAGGAGGCCCACACTATCCACAGGCCCGAGACAAGAACCCCAAGAAAACACAGCATGGCATAGGCTGCTGCTGCCTCATTGGATCTGTTTCCCACAGTATTTTTAAAGCATTTAATGAGAAGCCTTTGGAAACCATCTCATAGGGAGTGCAGAACACAGAAGGTCAGGTCCTGAGGGAGGGAGTGGGCCATAAACCTTCCTTTTAGCACCATCCAAGCTGTGAGTAAACATCAGCACAGGGATCAAGCCATATGAACAGGAGTCATGGAAAAGGCTCCATCTCCAGAGGGAGGCAATCCCAGTGGGTCCCTGACCACCACGCAGGCCCTGGTTCTTCGCGGAAGTGAGGGAGTTTCTTGTCTTTCCAGCCTGCCTTATATATTAATCTCACCAACTGGGTTTGTGAATTTACAATAATTAGGGAAACACTCTAGACTGCAAAGTGTTTCTCAAAGCAAGTACTGAGTCACTGAAGCAAAGATCAAAGACAGCTATTTCAAACAGCAGAGAGAAAAGCCAGAAATAAAAAGGAATACTGCTTTCATCAGGACAAGATCTTGCTGGCTCAGATTCACTTGCACAACTCAGAGCGCACATCTCAACAGAGCCTACCAAAGTCATTTGAAGCACAGTGCTCGCAAGGTGAGAGCCAGATACATGCACTAGGACACAGGCAAAAAACTCAGAACCACAATCCTCATGTATGTACCTTATGTAATAGAATGTAAGTCAGAACCTGTGCCAACTGCCACCACCATATGCATCCCTCCGAAAAAAAAAATACTTTGCAAAGAGAAGAAGGGGAAGTGTTTAGTATTTCGGAGCACTTTAAGCCAAAATGATGCTTCAATTGCACATTTGCTAAAGTTTAATGACATGGAATGGAATCAAAGCAATAACATTTAAATCAGCTTAAGGAAACTTGAGTTATGGGCCATTTCATCCAAATAAAAGTACTCCAAATAGGATCAAGCTCCCATTAGAAGCTAGGGGGTGTTTGAGTATGTTAGTTAGGATAGACTTTCATGATCACCAGAATGTTATGTAAAACTAACTAGTTGTTTTTCTGCTTATAGCTTCTATTCCAGTGCATGCTGACTTTCACTAGGTAGTCTAAAACATTTTGCCTATCTAAAAAGCTAATGTGAACACCATGTCATCAAATCTTCTGGCACTCACTCAGATATCACTGAGCTGATGCTCTGCTTATGCAAGAGAGATTAAAGGAAGGTACAAATGAGAGGGCAGAGAAAAATGAATTGCCTACAGGAAAACTTACTTGTGCCAACTTCATTTTTAAGTGGGATTTAGGGGTACATTTTTGGAGGCTAAACAAGTATGGAAACATTCCTGAAAAATAAATTAAGTTATATAAGGAGAAATCATGAACTTCTTTTCCTCTGCAAAATGCCTCACCAAATCTCATGCCTCTGAGCTACATAAGACAGCTGTCACTTTATAGGACCAATTGCAACCATTTGTAGTGGTGGATTTATGCCTTTCCTAATGTGAATCAAAAGCAGTAGGACAAGTAAAACGTCATATTGCCCTCATTGATTTTAAATAATATAAAGCAGGAGAAGAATGAACAATACAAAATACCTTTCAAAATTCTATTGTAATATGTGCCATTTCAGTTTAGCTGAGATTGACATACAATCTTTTAGTAGTTTGAGCTTCTACATTTCTATAATTAAAAGAAAAGAAAAAGAAAATCAAATATATACCATAAACGTCTGGATCCACAATTGGGCCACTACCTGTACATGGAGAAGAGAAAAAAAAAAGAAAGAAAAAGCCTTTGTAAATAGATTGCAAATGCTAGAAGAACAAGAGTTTCTTTAGTGTTTTTTAAAGGTTGACATGTTATTTGCAATAGCAGTTACCAGTACCTACATAAATACAAAGCAGCATCAACATATTGCACTACCTATTATCAGATTACATGTAAAATATTTTATAGGTATCCCCAGTGTTAATGCTTAGCTTTATGTGAAAAGCTTACATACAGAGTGTTGGCTCTTCTAAAAGCAGAAATATTTCCCAACTGGGCAAAATGCTGGAATAGGTGAAACAATAATTATTCTTGTTGGGAATCAATGATAAAAATCTCCCTGACCTTAAGAGGAAGCATATTTCAGTGACAATTACAATCACTGACTCTTACCTGATCAAAAAAATTTGCAGTATAAGCATTGTGAGAGCAAACTGCCTTACAGTTGCAGCACTCTGAGCTGTCAAGGTAAGGGCTAGAGTTAGCAATGACCTAACCATCACCATCTCATTCACACCGTGAAAGGATGTAATTCAGAAGACAGCTACACAGCTGAACTGCAGGCAGAACTCAGTACAGAAAGAGTCAGGTCTCCCACAAGCCAGCTTTTACAGAGGCAAATGGACCCATCTATCTTACCCTTTTCTAAATTTTACTAGTTTCAGTTTCCAAGTTTTTTTATAATTACCACACATATGTAAGTCTAATCACATATGTGAGCATAATGCACAGGACACCCAATGAAATTAACATAGTATTAGATGGTTCACACTTTGAAAGATATCTGTATTGTATTTCAACATACCCATTCATCCTGGTCTATACGTATCTATAGCATTGATTATGTAGTAGACTCCTAATCATCTTTTCTATATACTCACTCTGTTGTTTTGGAAATAAAATTAATAGATGGTTAAAACCTCTAAAGATGAATCAAACTTCAAAAGGCATAAGTTCTTATAATGTGCAGTAATTCCACACCAATGGCATTACACTAGCATAAAGTCACTGTCAAGTATGACTAGAACAATATTGTTTATGCTTATGTCAGCGCAGTGTGAGAATCTGTGCTGAAAATCCAAAACAAAGAGTTGCAAACTATTGGCAGAATGGCAGCAGGTAATTAGGTTTCCCTCTAAATGCATTTGAAAATATTCTACATAGATCACTCTGAAAGTAATGCCACCTATTTATTTCCATGGAAACTACAAATACAAAGATCACAATAACACTATTTGATAGAGATACAAAACACTATCCTTCAATATAGTCACCACCGTTAGCTATTCATTAATCTGCATGCCACACTCATCAAAATCTGCACCAGTGGAGGCAATCCACTGTTGCTATTGCTGCTGCTGAAACACACCATCCATGGCCTCACTGTTCTTACTGTGATCACATTCACTTGCTTTCCACAAATGTTCAGCAGGTATCAATGAATATCAATGGTTGCCATTCTTTCTTCATGGAGGAATTCAGTGACACACCTTTGCTCCATATGCACATCTGTGCCACACGTCATTCTGTCAGACTGCACCACTGCTGCCATCCATTGCACAACAGCAAAACGTTAGGAAATGCTGATGGGAATGTTCATCCTCTACTGCCATACCATCAACATCTGCCTCTGACGTCATGGGCCAACATAATAAAATAGGAGGCATTACTTTCAAAGCAGCCCTCATAGTATCCAGATACATAGCCTAATAGACCCCATGAGAACTGCTGTGAAAATAAGCAGGAATGAGTAAAAAGTGAAAACAGCCTGTAGTACTGTCTGTGCTAAAGCAACTTATGACAAGGTTTTCCTTCCATAGTTAACAGATTCACTTTTTCCACTGTAAAACATCTGATAAAAGATGGTATTCCTAATTTACTTCTGTAATTTCAAGGAAAAATAACAACGACAAAACTCCCAGGCCTTTATTTCCTGAGTTAAATGGCAACATTTCTGTTACTATTTACAGGAATGGGGCTGAAGCCGTCAAACTAGTTTAACCCTTAATTCCTGATAGGAGCATTCAAGCTAGAAAGTCATTGACTCCATTCAATATCTTTTATATAACAAAATATTTTACTTCAAATAAAGTTGCAAAAATCAACACGCTGGACCAAACCCAAGTTTCTCTTTAGTATTGCCTATATAAAAACACATCTCAATCATCAAAACATCAATTGAAGCTACTTTAACATTGAACTTCACCACAGTAATTTTGCGTGTTTACATGCAATTAATTATTTTTAAGGCAAACAAAGAATATAGTTGTTTTGGTCTCTGTTAGAACAGGTTGTTGTAAATAAACTATTAGAGATTTATGATATTCACTCATCTTCATGAAGTACATCAACTGCACTTTGTTTGCGTGCTTCTTTCTTTATGAAATTGACATTTGCAAAATAAAGCAGCAGCAAAAGTCTCAATCCAAAAACATACTTTTGCAAAACAGACCCTGTTGTTATGCCACACAAGCAAGATGCTACTTCTGAAGAATATTTAACATATTCTTTTACTTTGACAAGATACTATGTGACTTGAATTCCTTCCACTGAATTTTATATTATAGCGTTGGTCGATGAATAAGCTTTCCTAAAAACAATTATTATTGGTAAAAATCTCTCCAGCACTCATTAGATAGTATGGATCAACTCTGGGAAAGCTCTCAGAATAAAACATGAATGTTTTCTGCCTATTGTTTGCCATAATGTGCTCCGAATAAACAAGTTATCCTCTGCAAAAACAGCTACACTGAGTTCAAGAATTTTATCAGATTAAAATTAGTTAAAAATCTAGGTAGCAAAGCCTGAAATTTCTTCTTCCAGATGTTAGCATCTAAAGCAAAATTTTAATTTACAGCACTAACTGTAATGTCATTAACACAATCGAATTTCACAATGTGAAGCATTTGTTTCCCTTTCCTTTATGTGCACTGTTGATGCTAGGAATATGCTGTAGACTTAGTCACATTTATTTTAGGTAAATGTATAGTTTATCGGTGAGGGCTTTTTTTATATTTTATTTTATTTTTTTTACCTGCAGTTCATTTGCCTGTAAGTGATGTTAATAACCAGAGAATCAGTTCAAAGCTCAGTGAGAATGCCCCACCCCATGAGACATCGGGGCTGGTATTTAATTCAATCATGAAGGCATGGAATTGAATATAATACCAGGGTGTGGGCCTTAATCTTCGTGCTTCATTGTACAATATGTGGGCCAAAAGAAGAAACTACACAGTAACGACAGCACTGTTTAAGGTTTTAGAAAAATCCTGACAGAGCTTTAAACAGTAATAGTAAATAATAATAACAATATTATGCATGGAGGAGTCTGTTTTTTTAACCTTTGTTTTTACATCTGCTTCAGTAGAGGAGACAACAATGTAGTGAAATATTAGAAAGCTCAAGTCATTATTCTTATAGAAAAAAATCTACTCTAACTAAACCAACATTGAGAAAGCTAACTAGATAAGCACTTTCCCCTGTTGTTAATTTTTAAGACTGGTTTGGAGCAATCCACCATGCATGAACTGATTTCTAATGCAAATACGTCCTGTCGACAAGTAGTCTAGCTTCCTCCATACTGCTTTTGTGAAGCTTAATCCATCACAGAGCTTGGAAATGCTGAAAAACGCAGCACAGATTATCTTGGAGACCTAAATTCCCTACGAATGTAAAAAAAATGGAGCAAATAATAATACTATGTTTGTAATTGGGAGGATACCTCCTGCTCTATTTAGTGATTTTAAAGGCTGGGAAAAAGTACAGGGGAGAAGCATAAAAGCAAAACAGAACAGTAAGAGGGATATGGATTGAAGACAAAAAACGATAAATTATTATAGGTGTATTAGTGAAACTGTTATTCTGTCAAGAAAATGAAGCCAGATTCATATTAAATAGTCATAATTTGACAGAGCTTCCATTGCACAGAGAGCATGGAGAAGGTGAACTGTTACTGAGCTGTTACAGTACAGTATCAGAGGATGCCAGTAGCTGGAATCACGGCATGTTCTTGTAATGAGTCTATTTAAGGAAGAACTGCAGAGAAGAAAGAAGAGAGGACTGCTAAGGACAGCAGGAGTTAAGAGAGTCTGGCTGTATCTCTCTTCACCTTCTCTTTCTAAAGGTGGGAAAGGAAAGGACCTGCTATGTTTTGCCCTGTAGCAGATCGAGTCGTTAGCAGCAAACGCTAAGTACAGACCATATTTTTACTGTTTCTAGCCTGCCTGTACTTCCGGAGAGAGAGTTTAAATATTCACATCTTCTTCTGTCAGATAACATCAGCATTGCACATAGCCACTTCAGAAAAGAAGGCTTTTTATATTCTGTGATTAAAAGCCAAAAGTGCACACATGCTCATATTTTCTGAAATGACTGTGCAAATATCTGCACTAAAACATGCCTGTGTTTCCATCCACTCCTGCTGTAGCTGGTCTGCTCAGAGATTCTTACAGATAGAATAATAAATTTGCATGTGCATCTGCATTCTCTTACATTCACTTCACACGTGGTTCTGAAGATGTGGAGAAACATCACACCACACAGAACATCAATCACTGGCAGTGATTGAGTTAGCCTGCCTTGAGCCTGATCATGTACCGCTCAGAGGGCTGAGACAGAGCAGAAGATGCACATAATTAACATAAACCATTTTGAGCACAGATATTCATAGGCATGTAGGTTTTCAACCTCAGCTGAAACAAATGAGAATTTGACACCTAAATGCCTGTGAAGACCTGAGACTTCCATCATCCTACCACAGGGTTACTTGTTTTCTCTCCAGCTCCCTCTTGTGTCCTAAATAATTTGTTATTATCAACTCAGAGGACTGCAATACTGATTTTGCCACAAGACACAAGATGCTGTGTGGGCACTCCCTGTGTCTTTGGATACACTGCCTAGCTGAATTCAAACACAGTGTAGAACGCTTGTGGAGTGCCTGAACTGGCTCCCAGTGCTTTCCAGGATCAGTACTGAGGTTTGAGAAAATGCTTGAGAAGCAGCTACCTTTCCTCAAGCCTCACCTAGCACTGAGGAGGTTACCCAAAGGAAGAATTCAGAGAGAAGTAGCACAGCTTCCACAGTTAAAGAAAAACATTATTTTACAATGGATTTTAAAGATATTCATCCACAGAAAAAAGCCTTGCTAGAAGCACATTCTCATCAGTTTGCAATGGCTAACACTGAAATCATACTCACCATCTCCAGGCACCGACATGAAATGAGCATCAACCCGCTTTTCATCTTCTCCATACTCATTCTTGGCCAGTAAGGTATAAGCACCATTGTTCAGGTGGGTTGGGTTGTCCAGCTGAAGGCAGCCGTGGTATTCACTTTGATTGATAACATGTATTTTAGTACAGATGTATTCAGACTCATTCAATATAGCTCCTTCATAGAACCACTGCAATGTGGGCTTAGGGTTCCCTTTCACAGTGAATGGAATGCACCAGTGGTGGTCCGGGGTTGGAGACTCAATAAATGTGATATTTGGTGCAACTATATTGGAAAAAAGAGTAAACAACATCAGAATATCTGGAATACATCTTTTCCCCACTCCCTTAAGTCATATTTTTCATTCACAAGTATTACAGGAAGTTACTTTCAGGAATGATACTTATTCACAGCACACTCAAACATGAAGCTCATCAGCTCTGTGTAGGTTACTATATTTACAACTGAAACCATTCTTCAGGGAAGAAAAACTAACTGCTTTATCCAAAGACTGGACACCAGTCAGATCCCATACCTGACAGTGTGGGAAAATCAGTTTCTGGAGAAGGAGAAAAGAGCAATTTTATCTTTACTCTGCAGAAGAAAATGGTGCAGAGCAGTGCTGAAAGAACAGAACAGCATTGAAAATATGTAAAAGTTGGCCCAAAGCAAGCAGTACTGGAAATATCCTCTGCCAGGAATCCAAACTTTCAGATGATTTTCCTCACAGAATCAAAGCCAGTACAGATGACTTCATTCCCTGGATTATTCTGTCAGGGAATGACCATTTTCTACTACAGGTTTTCTCATTCTTTATTCAAACCTGCTAAATGTCTCAAGTTTACAGACTTGTTCTGTTTCCCCCAGGAGACTATTCCAACACCTTGCTCTTTATTTCACTATTGGGAAATTTTCCTTGATATTTATTCTTAACTGCATCCAATTTCATCTAGTTACACTCCCTTTTATCACTCATAACAGTGCCAAGCACAGAATCTCATTTACACTGTTGAAATATTTCTAGTTTATGTTCCTTCCCATAGCTATTACATATCCAATTTCAACCTACAAGCCATTTGAAGTAGATCTATAGTGATTTTTTCTCTAGTTTTCCCTGTTGTGAACACATACTGAGCAAAGTTTGCCATCTACAAAGAGTTATGTTCCGATCTTCAATTAAACAGAGGGTTGCAACTTGTGAAAAAATGCTGTCTAGTTCACACAAAATGAATTCAGGATGGGATCTTCAATCTAAGTAGCCAGTTTCTCCATATCTTATGCTCCTTACCCCTCTTTGGCCCTGACAAAAAGCACATTATTCAAGCCATGACAAATGAATTTACATCTGGCAGTACAAATGTTTCAAGTGTGTTATTTTCGAACAAAGCAGTTTTTGCTTTACATAATACAAACTTTAACATCTTACAGTTAGCATCTTACAGTTAATTCTATGCATTCTTAATTCCTAAGATAGTATGTATGTATATGCACACCACTACAAACCTTCCCACACTGGCAATGCTTTGGCTTTCAGACTATTGTTTACTGGTTGTCCTCACTGAAGATAAAGCCTTTAGAAATGTATTTTTTGCAGAACGCAGAGTAGAAGAAGACAAACTCAGCAACTTCTGGCTGGGCTATTCCCAGTATTAACTGCAATAGGCAGTTCACATGCTTCAAAGGTGCTCCTGTTTTAGCAACCTGTGCACCCCAAAAATATTTATACCCAAAAGAGCCGTTAATAATGGGGTTTGGCCTCAGGAGCTGCATGGAGGCCTGGGTACGTACAGAATACCGTCAGTTCTGCAGAGGTTTGGACCTCTCCCACAATGTTCTCCGCCACACATGAAATCCACAGTCCGCTGTCCATGGATGAAACATTCTTTATGGTTAACGAGGCAGGATTCTTACTTGTATCACTCTACAAATGATCAGAAAAACATGCATGTATCAACTGCAGCCTAGAGAAAGAAAGGAATGGTGGGGAATCACTGGCCACAACTCAACAGCATTTTTTGCCTTCCTTTCTCCTTAGTTCTATCAATCTGTAATTAATCAAAATGCTACTTGGCATCCTATCCAGCAGACATAAAACACAGAAACAATTGTAACTATCAGGGGCTGAAGTTTGAAAAGTGCAGTCCTGCAGTAAATACTGTACTCATCCACTTTGCCCTGTCCCATCCAGATTCTGCCTTTTCTGAACACTTCTACCCCTCTACACATCCCTCTCTTCCACTTCATGACTGATTTCTTTGGTATGTCCCTTCCCTTGAACTTTTTCTTCCTCCTTCCTTCTTGATGCTTGCTTTATTCTTTCTTTGGTCTCCCTGCATTTGTCTGACATTTCTTACACTGCTGCGTTCTGAGCTCTGGTGTCTTTTCCCTCATCCCTTCCCTTGCCAAATTTCTTTTAAAAGTTTCTTCCTCTCATAAAGCAATTTGTGAGAAATGACATACTTTCTAAGACACTACTGCCCAAGTACTGTTTTATGTGTTTATATACTAAGGCTAATTAAAGTAAGAATTATAATTCTTAGAACTCTTGATTATTGTGATTCTTAGAAAGTTCACAGCACCTTTATAGCCTAAATGCCGTATTAAATATGCAGCTATGCTACACTTCACAAAGTGAAGAGGACTGTATTATAACAAAATAGTAGCTGGCAAAACTAGTTGTCAAAGACAAAGTTTTCTTAAACCAGGTCATTCACATGATCTCCAAATAATTATATTTCCACACTTGAATACTTCATAAAATGCAAAGCTACTTTCTTAAAAATGAATAGAATCAGAACACATTTGGAGAATAAGCAATAATAAGTATCCTTTTTAAAAACTCCTTTTGAGGTACTTTTCTTAGTGTACACATACACGTCAGTGCTGCACAAACAGATAATACACCTGTAAAAGCAGTGACTTTCACCAGCAGACAATGGGGACCCAGAGGAATAGTTCTGCATACAGAACTGGAACTTTGAACCTTGAGGTAACACCTTAACTCTATATGAGTTAAATGCGTTAAATGCCCCACTGATATCAGTGTGACACTGAGGGAGGCAGAGTGGAAAAGCCAGCAGCTCCCTGTACATTTCTCCACATGCAGCCCTCAGAGATGAGCAGTGCTAAAAAGAGGATTCACAGAAAGGGTTCCAAACACAGATTCGTGACTGAAATCTATAGCAAAAAAAAAAAAAAAAATCAGCATAAAAGCTGAATGTGTGGTTAAATCTGCAGGAATAGGGTACCATTTTAATTTTTGTTAACGTTTCTCTCTGTAAAACACAAAAGAGAGAAAAAGCAGGCAAAAACAGCACAGGAGGTGAAGAAAAGGGAGGCAGAAACACAGATATGAAAGTGAGAGGAATGAAACAAAAACAATGCTAGCAGAAAAGGGAAGAATAGTTGCAAATGAGAAATGAGGTTTAAAAGGCACTCATTCTTCCGCTACTGAAAAGACTACTGTGCTCCACAGCTAAAGTTGCAGCTAGCCTATGCCACGAGCCCCTCTGAAATCTCACACATGAAGTTATGCCAGGACAGAGTATTTCTGGAAACCTTGAAGCAAACTGAACACAGCGTTTCAAGATAGGAGGGTTAAAAAATGAAATGATCTCACTTCTTGAACAGTATCCCACATTTGTTTTGGCTCATAACTAAAAAAAAAGAAAAATAGATGAAGAAAAAGCACAGCTTGGCATAGGTTCCCCAAACGGTTCTAATTTCTTGTTCATTATGATGACTGGTGCCTTTAGGTAGTTTTACAGAGTAGAGGAAAATTTAAAAATAAAACTAGAGCTCTGCAGAATTCTTACTCATGAAAGCTGAAAGACATACTGGTTGAACCCTGTGAAGACCCAATATAATGACATCAAAGCAGAAAGTGCAAAGATTAAGAGGTCCCAGAGGTCCTGGTTCTTCTGCATTACAGAAACAGTTTTAGAAGTACACATCTCACAATTTGCACACATCAGGAATCTTCAGGCAGCCTCATACTCGTGAACAGTATGAAGCCAATGCCATAAAAGTGTAAATAACAGAAGGCCTTAAACCATGAAAATTGATGGAATTTAAGGCGTCAGCAGCTGCATGTGGAAGACACTGCTCCTCATCAGCATCTCCATCAGAACAAATTGTCTCCACTGCATGCACAGTCCAAGGCAAGGACAGAGAACACAAGGGTCTTAGAAAACAAAAGTCCTGTTGCCTGGGACTTTGTTAAGAGAATGTCTTCAGACTTCATAAGAAAATGCCATTTTTTTGGTAACATTTTAATTACCTTTTAGTGACCCTGACTTCCAAGACTTCATTGTTGCTTTGTTTTGTTGAAGAAAAATGAAACAAAACACAAAATAATACCAACAATCAAAATTGTCAAATCAATAGGTAATATGGTCACCAGGGTTTTGGCTTGAAAATACAATACAATTTGCAACACAAAGCCTTTTTCATTGTCAGGATATGTAAGATTTATTCCCTCTGTGTAGTTGCTGAGAAAGCACTTTTGTTTAGTATCCTTATTCACTGTATAACATCCAAGAAAGTACAGTGCTCTCATGTACAAATCTCAAGGAGCAAATGTTTGACATTTTCCAGAACCACTGCAGCAGTTAGCCTGGGTTGAAACTAACTGGAATATAAATGTTATCCCAACATTAATCTTGATCTTTTTGATTAGAAGTTAACTAAAGCTGGACATGAACCTTCGTTCCATCCACAAGCAGGTATCTCTTCTCTCTGAATTGTCACTTCTTTGAATATGAAACTTACCTCATGGTTTGAAACAAGATTAGTGAGCACCCAAGACACATTAGGGGGTGGCCCTCCGGTTGTATCACAGTACAGTGTGATGCTCTTTCCTTCCACCACAGTGATGTTATAATTGCTTAAGTTTGCTGAGGGTAAGTCTACGACAGAAACAACAACAACAAAAGAATCATACATATTTGCTTTTGACAGAAATAGATGCTCATTCTATACAAACTGTATAAGTGCAGGCAAAAACACTCCACTAAACTAGATATTCACCGTGGTCAATTGCCCACAATTCAGCCAGGGAGTATAGACAGCATCTCTGAAAACATATAGCAACAATCTCTAAACTGCTACAAAACATTTTTCTGCTCTGCCTTCACTTTGCATCCTAAGAAAAAGTTACTGCGTGTACAAAAACATTCAGCTAATTTTAAAGGAAAATGCTTCAGGTGGGCAAATAGAATTTACCGTCAGTTTTTAACTTCAAAATAACCATTCTCCCTCTCATTTATTAAAACCAGAAATTTAATCTATCTCTCCGGTACAGTTGCAAAAGAATTTTTGTTTTCCAGGATCTAACTGGCAAGTGGTGCTCTCACTGTTCTCCACAGCACCAAGAGGAAAATCCCACCAGCCCCTGTATCACACAAGAGATTGTAGCCTTCCCTCTCATGCAAAGTTCACAGAAAGCACAGTCAAACCCAAGAATGAGGTGAGGGAAACAAAGCACTGAACAGATCAAAATAGAGGAGAGTAAGTTCAGAAGTGCAGGTTGGCTATTGTATAGAGCTGCTGTTCAAGGCACTTCAGCAGACTTAGCTGTTGCCCTCGGGAAAGCAGAAAAGCAGCATGATGGTACCAGGGAAAAAGGCCAGACTCTGCAAGATCCAGCACTTCCCCTCGATCTCATAGCTATAAACCACTTCACACCTCCATTTTCAGCACCCAAAGCAATGGGAACTTCCAGAAGAATAATATGTGATACACAAGGAAAAATAATAGATCAACCATCTTCAAAAATAATGCCAACAGTATCCAGCATTCTAGCACACAGGACTGACTTCTAGCACACAGGAAGTCATTTGTCACACATTTCTTTGCAAGACAAATAATCATTCATCATGCTAAAAACATCAGATCTTTCTTAGGTCATTCCATGCTTTTCTATGGAGCTGCTACACACTGTCCAAAGCCTTGCCCTCATTTATGAGGCATCATCATCAGCTGTTCCAGGCAAGTTTTGCCCAGAGTTTATGACCTCAAATAGCCTAACCTATCTGCTATGCTGGATGTGTATGCATGACCTTGCTACTACTTTTCTCTTTCTAAAACAATGGCCCTCTCTGTTTTGTTTTATTTTTCTTTCTTCTCTTTTAAATTAGAGTACTGTAGTTTCATCACAGACTCGCAGGTATAAAAGTTTAAAGAGGAACTGCTTTACTTATGTAAAAAGTCCCAAACAAACAATGAACAATCTTATTAGAGTGAACTGTAACATTTTGATATGTTTGCTTAAACTTCAACAGAATTTGTATGTTTTGGAAATCTCAGGTTTAATTAGTTCATTAGAAATGAAATGAGAGGAACTAACAGCAAAGAAAAGACTAATTGTTTTCCAAGTGGTTTTCTTGCCTACTAATATCAGCATAAATGTACAATAATTGCTTAGACAACTTTACTTCTTTAAGCAATAATATGATTCTCATTATAGGTGTCATAAATTTCTTCTGATATGTTCACTTTACAAATCATATGTTGAAGTTAACTGAGACAAAGCTGGGCAGTCTGTATGTCTTGATGCAGTAATCTGTTAGCAAAGGTAGCCATCTGCTCTCGCCTGCTGTGAATTCAAATCTCAGCACTGTCTGTCAACTAGTATGGCAGGAAATAAAGCTAATCTTGGGGAACATTTGGATATTAATTACACTGGTTGAGGAACAAGGAGAGAAGTAATGAGATCATCTACCACATAAAGTTATCCCTCCAGACTACTTTGAAAAACATTCCAATTGCTTTTGCCATACCTGAGAGTATACCGGAAGACTGTAAGGCTCCCTTCTTCTTGCATTACCAGGGACAAAGTATACATGATAGATTGATGTTTCACAATGCAAATATGCATGGTTATTACTAGAACATGATTCTACATGAATCCTCTCATATAAGCAAAAAGCAGCTTTGGTCCCTTAAAACTCTCCTTCAGTAGCTGTTAAATTCTGAAACAACCTCTTCTTACTGTGCGTTTACTTATAGGACAGACAACAGAAATTGAATTCCTCTGATACTGGCTCTGGTTCTCACTAAGAATTTGATCAGGTCCTCTTCACTTGTTGAAGTCTGCATGTGCCCTCCTAGTGTTACATCCTTGAGTAAAACAGCTACATCATGCTTGTAACTGGCCAGAAGGTTATAAAATAACAGTGCTTTTTATTTTGTAGTCTTAAAATTATACTAAAAACCAGTCGCTAGATCTTGCAGAAATCAACACAGTAAAAAGTGTGTAATAGTTATATGAATTATATTATAGTACAGAATCATAGAATCACCAAGGTTAGAAAAGACTTCCAAGATCATCTAGTCCAACCATCCACCTACCACCAATATTTCCCCATTTAACCATGTCCCTTTGTACAACATCTAAACATTTCTTGAACAATTCCAGAGATGGTGACTCAACAGCCCACTCCTGGGGATAGCTACCAGCAACAGGCACCGTTCTCCAGTTGCTCCATGTAATGTCTCCCTGACATCATCACTTAAAAAGTCCCCTCCCTAGACCAGAAGCAAGGTCACTCTGCCTGTGTCACTTTTGACAGATTTGTTTAATTTAGAATTAGACTTCTGTATCAGATTTATTTAAAATGTTTCTGAGTAATTAGTTGCATTAAATTTAATCAAATGTTAAGAGTATATCACAGTTGAACGTTGCCAAATATTTTCAATGAAACTATTCACACATATAGTACAGTATAGCATAGTGTAGCATAATCACATAGTTGTATTTTTTTCCTTTTATTTCCTTTCACAGACAAAATAGGTGGGTGGGAAATAAAGAAGAATTGCTTTGAGATACACTTTTTTTTTCATTAGGTATATTGAGTTAGTGAACTGTAATGGAAGGTCATTTTGTCCCTTGTTTCAGGTGTCATCCAGACTGCTACACACACAAATACACATTAGTTGAGAGGCTCTTTTTGGAAAAAGGAGATTGTAAAATAAGACCTTATACATAGAAAAGGTGATGTACTGGCCATGTCAGCAAAGCTGTGAGACCAAACCACAAAACCTGGACGAATAAATAAATGCATATAAAAAATACACTGCACTCTAACAGACACATATGCTCAGTATGTGTGCTCAGCGTGAGTTACCATTTATAAGAGTCAGTATCATTTTGACACCTACACAGTCACAAAGATATCCAACCATGCTGCAGTTCTTCCTGATTTAATTTGACTTAATTTGGAAGGAGTCCATTAGAGGGCCACAAAGATGGTGAAGGGCCTGGAGCATCTCCCCTATGAAGAAAGGCTGAGTGAACTGGGTCTGTTCAGCCTTGAGAAAAGGAGACTGAGAGGGGACCTGATCCAGGTCTATAAATATCTAAGATGTGGAGGGCAGAATGGCGAGACCACACTTTTTTCACCATTGTGTGGAGACAGGACAAGGGGAAACGGACACAAGCTGCAGCATAGGAAGTTCTGCACAAATGTGCGCAAGAACTTCTTTACAGTGAGGTGACGGAGCACTGGAACAGGCTGCCCAGGGTGGCTGTGGCGTCTCCTTTTCTGGAGATGTTCAAGATCCGCCTGGATGCCTACATGTGCTACCTGCTGTAGGGAACCTGCTTTGGCAGGGGGATTGGACTTGATGATCTCTGGAGGTCCCTTCCAACCCCTACAATTCTGTGATTCTGTGATTCCGTGATTCTGCGTGACTTAATACAGCATATTAGATATCTATCACTTATGTTGATATAGAAGTACATTTTAAAGTACTTTGTATATTAATTAATACAAGCAATCAAACAAGTTCAAATAGTTTTGTATACTGCCAGCACAGTTTTCAGGCAGCACCAGGAGAGTCCACACAAGGTAGACATGACATCATCTTCCCACAAGTCTCATCCTGATATCTGTCAGACAGAGATTAACCTATGCCCCAAAGCCTGAAACATAATATCTCTTTCAAACTTAGATAGCATTCATTTTTATAATTCTGGATATCAGTAATAACCCTGCTAGTATACGATTTATTTTTCTAAGTTTGTTCTATTCATAGCTTTCTGCAGCAATGAGCTGTACCTTTCAGGCTGTAAGCAAGAGCATTCCATTTACCTAGTTCCAAAATTTGTCTCTGAAGTTCACATTTATTGAGCTCCTGCACAGTTGTGAGAGTACAACAGTTTCTCAATTGTTTTTTTAAGACCGCTCTATTTCATTTGTTATTCTCATGTCACTTTCCTTAATAATTATCTACCCAAAGCTTTTCAATCTTTCAAAAAATGGGAGGACAGAACTTGCTATTAAATATTCTAAATTGTAAACTTCAGTTTAATGGCTGGCAGCAAGCATATACTAAAATTGATGTCTTTGAATTCAGATAGGAACAAGCTATATTATTTATAAGCTATAGTATTTTACCACATAGAGAAAATCTGCTTTCATATTCAAATTGGTAATACTTTTATCCAAGGAATATTTAGTATTTCTTGATTAGGACAAGCACAACTCACTCAAGCAGAATGAGGCACAACACAGGCAAGCAGGAAGGACTCATTTTTGTCCAGTGAGTCTCTACTTATCCTTAGAAGAAACAAACTCTTAAGAGAGCGCCTATTTACCTTTGCAGACCACTGTTAGTGTAAATCAGTCACTTGAAGGCTGTATTACAATGGAACAGTGAAGCACCACTAAGGAATGTCTTCTATCTTTCTTCAGAGTGCACAGCTGGGACTTCAACAATCACATTCAGCCAAATTCTTTGGCTGAAATTTTCAAAGGTTACTACAGTATTTGGCTAAATATCTGTCCAAGAGAATTAACACAGAGAGTATGTCCAAATTCCTAGAGGGCTTTCACAGTCCTCATGCTGCTTCTTACTACCTTCTATAGAAAATATACACTGGCCTTGGTGGAGCAAAATGGGTGATATATCTACCAAAGGAAGTGTGTAACCTAATTAAGAAACAGCTGAGAACTAATACAAACTGTGGTCTGCAACCAATTCTCAGAACGAAGTTCAGGTTCTAGCCAGTATATTACAGCAAATTCTAGAAGAGAGTCGTAAGTAAGGAGAAAAATGAGTTCACCCTTACACCCAAGATGTTGTTTCATTGGTTAACTATCTTCACAGTTCCAAAATTTTTTACAAAATTATTTCCAGATTGAGTTCTTCAGCTTCGTCTTACACCCATTTAGTTCTGAGATTTTTTCAGCTGCTTGAAAGCCTTCATCAAAAAGTTCTCTCAATAGCGTCAGTTACCCTCACTAGTACCTCAGGAATGACAAGATGAAGAAATGAGTACCTAAGAGAACATTGTAAATTCAATATTGCATTCATTTATTATTTTCTCTGCACGCTAAACCCCTGACTTTCATCAGCTGTCTTCAAACTCCCACGAGTCTAGCCATGATGTACTGTCACTAAATGGTATTTAATGTGGCCCATGACACCTCTTTTTAGCTTGGTATATTTTTGCAGGTCAACCTGTTCCTGAAAGAACAAATAGTTTTCAGGAAAAAACTGACATTTTTTCTCATTACAAGTCAACTACATCTGAATTTCAATAAAGTCATTTTAATCCCTATCTGAAATTCTTAATCATCTTTTTAATAAATATATCAGACCCAGAATGATAAATTAATACTAAGACCACCAACCACCTATCAAACTGAACCAGATGAAGAAAGAACCACTGATTTATCAAATATTCTCTATGATTCATAAGATACAGTGTTCCAGATCTAGTCTGCTTGCCTCACATAAGGTTTAAATACAATTGAAGTTTCTTGGTTTCTCTGGTATTGCTTTTTCTCTCTAGGGAAGAGGTATTCCACTAATTGAAGCACTAGCTTGGAAACATCCAATACTTGTATTATCTGGAGCCTGAAAACAGGATATTTAGTAATGCCATTTGTTTAAGAATTGTGTAAATGGATCTGCAAGTTTCAGAGATCTTACTGGCTCTGACCACACTTTTCTCAACGCAAAGTGTAAGAAAAGTAGTTTACTTGTATCATTCCATTAACATTCTGCCTTCTTTGAAAATACAGGAATATTTACAAATTCCTGAAGTCTTTTCCAATGGGCTGTTATGCGTTTAAAACAGCAAAGCAAAAAACCTTTCCACTAATTCAATATCTAAGGCTAGAAGCTGTTATATGTGATATGTGATTCACCTCCTGTGTTTCACTTAGCAACTACCTGCAGCCCAACAAGCTCCAAGCCAAATTTCATCCATGGGATAAGTGGGCATGTTTCCACTGAACTCTACAGAACTCTACAGTGTCAGAACTCAGGCTGACTGCATTTTCAAAGCACTTCAAAATGGGCTGTCCAAAAGGTTACACACAAAAAAATGAAGAAATATATCATCAGATTCTATTTACTGTTGCACCACAACCATGAAATCAAAATGCTCAACACATAATGATAACTGCAGAATCTCACAAAAGTTATCCCCAGATGATAACCACAAGCATCTTCAGTGAAAATTAAAACATTATACAAATAAAATACTGAATCAGCAACAAGTAAGAGACATGCAAAAAAAATTACCACCTTTCATATAACTTCATTTTTTCATAACTTCACTTTTGCTTCATTGACTGCTCTAACTGCTAGGACTACTCCACTGTAACTTTGCTACCATGCAAAGCCCAACTTGGAATGTCCATCAGATTAAAATGATGAGTAATAGCACAAATCTAAAAGGCAGGGTAAAAGGAGGAGAAGGAATCCTGTCTTACGACCTTTGTTCCTTTTTATTTCCACTCTGTGAACTGAATGTTAATGTAAATTAAAGTGTCCCAGAATAAAATCTCTTCAGCTCTTGTGGAGGATATAAAACTACTGAACAAAGCACTGAAAAAACACTGAATAGAAGTAGAATTCTCCATGAGGCACAGCAAATCTTGAAAAGTATTTTCCATAATGATCATGGTATTTTTCACAGGCCTGATAGGTTCAAGATAGAATATTCTCGAATCCTGTACAGGTTAGTGGCAAGGACATTTTCCCCTAATCTGCAGGCTAGACCCCTTTGAATCAAGAGAAGGGTGACATATCTCCTCCCATTGACACAACACTCCTTTTTTTTTTTTTAAATAAAATAAAATAAAATAAAATAAAATAAAATAAAATAAAATAAAATAAAATAAAATAAAATAAAATAAAATAAGAAGATAGAGCTTATGTTATGCCTTTTTGAAAGGAAAAAGTATAAATTCCTACTATAAGGAGAGACTATGTCCAAACTACTTCAAGGAGGTAGAGCCTCCTTGACAAAGTACAGAGGACAGTTTACGGCTTGTTCACACCTTCACCATTTCCTAATGAGCAGCGAGAAAGCACACTGAACCTCATTTCAGAATAACCTCTTCAGACCACCCAGATATGCATGCTGCCTCAGCACACTGTCTTAAAAGTCCAGGTTTTGTTTTTGTAGATGCAGGATCTGGTACTCACAACAGTCACCTCGTCAGTCTGTGGAGAACATCCTTCTTCAGGGAAGCAGACTGTGTGATGTGCAGACTGTGTGATGTGGCAGTTCACTGAGCCACTCAAGTATGCTAAAGTATTAAAAGAAATCTGCCTCCAATCATGACATGTCTGACTGTAACATTCGGCTGGGAACTTTTACAGAAAATAACTAAACAAGCACAGCCTCCACCGGAAGATGATGATTCTTTAAAGTATGCTTTCTCAGAGCCAACACACCCTTACTCTGCGTTCATACTTATCCATCACTCCCTGCTTAACTGACATTATCATCAGAAACAAACATTCAAGTAAAGCCCATCTATGCCACCAAGAACACAAAACTTACTAACGCATCTTCATGACCACAGCAATAACAACCTCTGCAGAACAGTCAGGGTGCACAGCTGCATCATCTGTATGCCTAGACAGTACTTTGAGCACCATCGTGAAAACTAGGAAGGTAAGAACCACCATTTGGAGTGCACTGTAACAAATTCACCTGTACAGACAGCCAGCTTCTGCACAGAAACTTCCAGTTGACTTTTCAAACCAGTTGAGGGCTCATGTCTCCATGGTATCTTTCCCCAGCTAAGTCAGTTCCTGAATTTCTGCCCGCCCTTCCAGGTCACTATTCCTGGTGTGGGTTCTAACAAAAATGTGCTCATTCAGAAAGGATCTTGTAGAACTTGAATCCTCTCATTTATCTCATCCTCAGTATTAATATCAACAATTTTTCCACAAGAATTTTCAGACAATATATTTCTGTAGAGGCTGCTGACCTTATTACCCCCTTTCTTTGGTAACAGTCTCCTGAAGGTACATGGTGGCCACATTTTCTCTCAACTTCCCTGAACAATTAAGGAAATTAAATTACATCTGGAGAAACTGTTCTCAACTAGTATGTAAGCTTCAGTCTATCCACATCAACTTTTAAAAGAAAACCAAATGCACTCAGTTGGTTGGGGAGAATACAGCAGCCACAAGCTTAACAGATGAACTAAGCTAAACAGTCTGTAATGCAAGATAATGAGGCCTGAATTAGCTTATGTGAACCTCTAACAAATGGTTTCTTACTCATTTAGTGTATGGTATGTGGTTATGATTCCTGCAGCTTTATCTGGAGAATTCTATGTGTGTCTGGAAAATAATGAAAATAGCGCCAACCTGTCATGACCCTGAAACAGAAACATTTTCAGAGAACCACATCAATGAGAAAAATGATGGGTTTCGCCCTTGATACCTTGTTTGCATATGGATGAAAGGACACCTTCATGAATTATTTCCAATTCTTAAGTGAAAAAAAAAATGACTTTGGAAAACAGTTATCCAGTTGTTAGTCTTCATCACACAAATTACATCAAATCATTACATCATTACATCAAATTGTGAGGCCCCTTCTGGAATACTGCGTCCAAGTGTGGAGCCACCAGTACAAAAAAGACAGGGAGCTGTTGGAGAGGGTCCAGAGGAGAGTCACGAAGATGATCAGGGGACTGGAGCATCTACCCTATGAGGACAGGCTGAGGGAGCTGGGCTTGTTCAGCCTGGAGAAAAGAAGGCTGCAGGGTGACCTCATTGCAGCCTTTCAATACCTAAAGGGAGCCTACAAAGAGGAGGGGAATCAACTCTTTGAAAAGGTTGATATGTGTAAGACGAGGGGAAATGGTTTTAAGTTGAGAGTGGTGAGGTACTGGAACAGGCTGTCCAGAGAGGTTGTGGATGCCCCATCCTTGGATGTGTTCAAGGCCAGGTTGGATGGGGCCCTGGGCAGCCTGGTTTAGCATTAAACGTGGAGGTTGGTGGCCCTGCATGTGGCAGTGGGGTTGGAGATTCATGATCTTTGAGGTCCCTTCCAACCCTGGCCATTCTGTTATTCCATGACAAAAGCAAATTAGGAATACCTATATCCAACAGCCATATTGGTGATCTCTCTCACTAGAATAGTATTCAACATGTACAAAGACAGGCCAAGTCAGGCACAGAGAGTACCCTGACAGAACTGCTCAACACACTGAATTCAACAACATTTCAGTGGTTACATTTATTTTTCTTAAGTGGTGTCTTTCTGCTTTATATTTTTAATCAGCTTTGTATTTTAAACCTATTTCACACAAGTTCATGCAGAAGTCAAGTCAGTAAATAAGTTATGTACATCTCTGATTCCTGCCTTCTTTTCAAACTATTGGTTATTTTAACTTAAAACTGAAATAATGTATTTTTTTCAATTCAGTACAGAAAACCCTAAGAACATCAGAACAGTAAAGTCCAATTATTGTCAAAACGCTCAGGAAAAAAAAAAAAAAAGAAAAAAAAAACCCTACCTTCTTCATGTAGCCCATGATCACAGATAAGAATTAAAACTAACAGAGAAAATACGAAGAGTTTGCCACCATACCTCATGCATAACATCTGATTCTCAAGCCAAAATAAACAACACAGGCTAAAGAGCCCATAAATGCTCTGAATGGTAAACACGGAGAATGTTTAAGGGTTTTTCAAAAATCACTGTAATAGTCTCTTTCTGATAGTCTGTGTCTATCTGTGAAGTCTGGCTGATAATGGAAAAAGATGTCAACACCCACTGGATTATGCCTTTGCTCATGGTTTTAGACTACTTTGCACAGTGACTGCCTAAGAACTAATGCTTATTTTATTGATTCACTAATACTACAAATCTTTTCTGTAAATTTAAAGAAATAAACCTGTCAATCCTTCAGCTTGCCTTTTTCCCTCCGTAGAATTTATAACTGCATGACTCCAATCTGGATTTTCCTTTACTTGCTCACCTCTAAGATAAAACTCTACCACCAGAATGCAGCTGAAATGAAGACAAACCAATCCCAGTCCATTCATAGTCACCTGAGTAGCTGCCTGTGAACACATCATGTCTTTCCCAAGCAAGCAAGAAATGGGCCGTGCATCTCTTCAGGTTGCAATTCTACATCACAGCAATGACTTCTAAAGTGTTGTTAGCTCACATAAGAAGCACCAGTAAGAGTAAAACCAACAGTGCCTTGTACACAAAGGAAAATGTTAAGAGTTATGTCTCAGGTCAGACAAAATTTCTGCATATCTAAACAAATAGCTAGCTAGCCCACACATATGTTTGCTGTATGTTCAATAAATCATTATATGAGAAGAATTTGCCGCTTCATTCAATAGCTGGCATATATAACCTGTGAATACATATGACAAATGAGCACAGAATGCCAGCAGGATAAAAAAACCTGAAAGTCAGATCAAGCACCACACCGGCACACATAAAACAATTTGTCAAATAAAATCGGCCAGATAAGGCAAAATGGCATTATCAGACTGAGATCCAGAACAACAAAAAATACACATGGGACTGGAAGACAGTTGTAGAAGCCGTATCTCTACCAAAGACACCACAAAAAAAAAGATATCTTCAGTACCATTCAACAACAGCAGCTGAGTGATCAAATGTTTACCTGAGAGTGACACCTTAATAATTAGTTTTAAAGAACCTGTTTTTCTTTCTGCAGCATTCATAGAGCTCCAGGTTATCTGAAAACCAAGAAACTTAGAAATGACCCTACCCACACACCAGTAGTGATTGCAACCATTGCTTACAGAAACACAACACCCAAAAATGTACTTCTCTTTCTAGGTTTTCTAATACAGTTTACCAGGTAGAAACAAATTAAGAGGATGGTCTAGGCAGCAAAACTATCTCTGCTGCATGGACAACCAGGAAATGCTGTGAAAACAGAACTAAAATGCCACAATTTCTCTAATTCTATAACCACTGTGGTAGTGGTAGATAAAAACCTTTGAAATAACTTCAAAATCAAAAAGTATCTGACAATTTTTATCATGTATAAATACATGTCAAATGCAGTTGAAAAAATATTGCTGCAAATATCATAACATTTGAATATTAATTGCAGCTGGAAAGGATCTTCTAGCAAAGCATAACTGATTTTAAATCTCAAGAAATCACAAATTTGATGGCATCTAAATTGCAAACAGCCTTTAATGAATTAATGAACATTTCCACTATATAAGCAATAAGTAAAGTACCTCAGAACTTTGCTAATTTTCACATCAATTACCTACAAACCAGAGCCTTGTGATCAAGAAACCACAGTGGTCTCTTCCAACTTCCCAGCAAGAGGCTTATTAAGAGCACACAGTTGTGAGATGTCCTGTTATCAAGACATTTACCACACACTGTACTGGCCAGTTAGTATCATATTATGAAGTAATTAATAACACCTACACCCATACAAAAGAGCAGATTTGCTCAGTTCCTAAATAAAAAAAAAAAAAATAACAAACAAGAGAGATGGGAAATCTTTTCATTAGTAGAGAATGTTAGAAAATGTTTTACTAACAAAATTCTGAATTCTCTGAGCCCAAAAAATTTCTCTTAGAAGGAACTGAAAGGACCACATAGTCCAAAGAAAAAAAAAAAGGAGTCTACATAACATGTGTCAAAAGGTGGATTCTCCTTCTGCTTCAGTTGCACATAATAGCCCCTCAGAAAGTGCTAGAAATTAAATAAACTAACCACACCAGTGGTAGCTTGCTTTTTTTTGAAATTGTCTTGTGTTTTTAAATACAGAAAAAATATCTGCAGGTATCCTGACAAAATAGTCACACAGTGGATCTTCCAGATTTCAACCAGAACTCAGGACACACTCACAAAGGCCATTTCTTTTCACCTGGGATTTCCTCTCCCGCACCTAGGAAATGGCTGTGCTGTTACCATAATTAATACATTTGTTCATACTGAAAAAAAAAGTAAAGTAAGTTAAAAAAAACCAAACAAACAAAAAAACAAAAAAAGAAACTGAAAAAGAAGGAAAAAGGAATGAAAAAAACTAAACAAGCCCGCACAATGTGCACGTGTATGCACACACACCTACACAGTATCAACAGGTCAGGTCAGTGCAACTGCAGATGGTGAAGAACTTGAGAGAAATAAGTAATGTCTCGTAGGTTTAATCCTGAGTATTTAACACGGAAGGTTTTCAGAGGAAAATCATAGATGCCTGATAGCGTATGTCAGCCAAAGATGATGTAAGAGACTATGCTGGAGTTCCTGTTTCATACCACCTGACCTCAGTCCACCAGGAGACCTTTCCATGCTCACCAGATTAGTCCACTTTGTATTTCATCCATCTGAGCCTGGGGGTTGGGTATATATAACTGACCTTGCTATCATCTCTCATTTCACATAAATCAGATCTTGCAGCACACAAGATCTCCTGAATAGGTTGCAATGGGTTATTTTTAATCCCATCAGACTCTAGCATAACACACTACCACACCTGACCCCAACAGGGATGCAGGACCAACAAGATCAACAGAATGGCCATGATACACGCTTCTGCCTTTAAAGACAGCAGCACGGGTTAGGACTGTATCAAATCTCTTCCATGGCTGCTCCTGGCTGGCAGCTGCTATCAGACAGTCCTGCATGTTCCAAACACTGTGGATAAAAGGATGTTCAGTGAATGGTGAAGGGACAAAAAGTGTAGCTTTTGTGTTCTTCCTGCCATCCACCTTCACTTACAGCTTCCGTTCAAATCAGCCCTCCATGAAGAAACCCTGATCTCTTTCCTTTTTGCCTGCCAGCTGCTAAGCACCCAGCTGCCTGCTCTGCAAAGAAAACTCCAGACTTTAGCAGGCCTCATGCTGTGACTGGAACACTCAGGCTCTACCTCTCATCCACAACAGATATCAACCACTCTCCAGCTGTCCAACATATAGGAAGCAAAACTGTATCAAAAAAAAAAAGGCTTTTTGTGACATTTTCCCACAATCTTCAAATCCACTTACACTAATGCAAAATATTACAGGCCTAAGCTTGCAATGACTCTTTTGCATAAATTATACAAGTGAGCTCAGTAGATTTCCATCTATGTGAAGAACTGAGCTATTCCCTAATTTGTGCTGTTGCTGACACTTTTTTTTTTTTTCTGAATTCTCTTTCTTTGGTACTGGCACTAGAGTTTACAGTTTTGAAAGAAAGTAAAGTTTTCATTAACCTCAAATAGTTTTAAAAAATCAAGGAAGAAGAATTCTGTGCCTGTTCATCTTGGAAGTTCTACCATTTAGCCTGACAAAGGCACATGTTTCTTATACAATTCTTCTGTGTTATCTATAATTCATGTTCTGTCTTCCTGCACTTGAATAATGGTATATATTTTAAAAGGATCAAGGAAAAGAAGACTATACGTGAAGTTACTCCATGTGGGATGGAAGACCACAGACAGCTTAATCTCTCTATTAAAGCACTTTCTTTAAATAGAGTTGTTGTCATTCTGAAAGATATCTTGCAAAAAATCATGTTTGTCTTTCCCATCTTACAACAATTTAGCAGTAAACATATGTTAAAAGAATATTACCGCAGTTTGGGACCTTCATATCCATCAAGGCTGTCCGCTTGTTATTGTCATCTACGCAATATATATCCTGAGCTTCTGTGTAAAACTTGGTCTCTTGAAACTTCTTAATCCACATAATTTCACAGGAACACTTGAATGGATTGTCCACCAGTATCCTACAGGAAAGAGAAAAGTATATATATTTAGAAAGCATGTAGGAAAAGCTGATAGGCAGAGGGACTCAAAGTACTCAGCTGGGTGAAAGTGGAAAGGTACACACCAAAACCCTCAGTGCAACGTAAGCTACCTACCAAAGCAGATAGCTATTTCCTCACAGAAAACAAAGCTTTGCTTGCATCCAAACTGCTGTAGATCAAAGAGATCACAGAGGGGCTCAGTCACAGTCTCCAATTAATTGATGTAATTCAGGAGACATTAGGCTCCATTCTATTTTGTAACAATGAAGCAGAGAACAGAATTCCTCCCTTCTATGCTAGATACTATCCCAGGAAGATCATGCCAGGGCTTACTGCTGTTAGGCGGCAAATTCCTTACAGACTTATACATTATGGGTAAACTTTAAAAACTCTAATAACAATAAAATAAATTCACCGTAAAGATTCACTTCTGATAATACTAGAAAATCTCAAAGTAAAAACACTATGTAATGTTATGATGAAATGCTGACTGAAAAGATGACACTGAAACAGAAGTGTTTACAATAATTTAGCTACGGAGTACACTGTACGGAATTTAAACCACAGGTTACCATAATTAGCAAATTCTACATAACAGTGTAGTACAGTGCAGTCCAAGTAAAAATAAACAGAAACATCCCAATAACTATAAATGAAGAAACTCTGCATAGTTTTTTCTCTTATAGGTATAGATCACAGACAATGGCCGTAATAATCTGAGATGAGATCCAATAAAGCCCATGTGAGTGACTGTTTGAGGCATTTCATTACAGATAGAATGACTATTCCTAACAAAATTTGCTAATTATTTTCCATGTACAGAAATTAAACTCAAGTTGCTTCCAGTACTTGTGCTTGTATATGCAGAAGACTAACTTCTGAATATGCAAAATGTTCAAATCATGAAAAGCTCAGGTTTTCAGAGCTGTAACCTGTTCCTTCAAAAGCCTGTTCCTCAAAAGCCATCTGTAATTCTTTGTGGATAAAAAGCTGCAGGGATCATTCTTGCAAACCTCTTAAGGAACAATCTGTAGTCACAGCAGTTATCAGCTGGACTTCCACAGCACTACTGCATAAATAATAATCACTTATGCAGGACAAAATATGAATACTAGGATCTTGGGTCAAAGCCTAAAATGTGCATTTCTCATTTCTCAAATAATACTATTTTTCTTCTGTTTCATTATACAACTTCCATTTAAAAGACAATTTTCCCTCAATCAGTGGCTAAGCAGTCCTTTCATCCACTGTTATATCTTGTGTCAAACCCATTAGATGAGTTAGGCATGTAATGGGCAGGATGCTGGATAGAAGCATGATGACTCTCCATATATTCTTGTGTGAAATAAAGAATCTAACCTAGTAGAAGGAAATTACATATCTTTATCTTGTTTGCCGTAATTTTACAGCTGCAGCTACAGCTTGTTCTAAAAGAAGAAACCTTTCAAGGTGGCATTTCCTTCCCTACAGTATCTGGCAAATATCTTCTACATCACCCTTGCCTGAACTTTTCATCCGTTTATGTTTTGATTTACAAGTGTGCTAACAACAAGACACTTCTTTTTCAGATCTAGAGTAACCTTCTCACAGGCAATTTATGGCACATTCTCCTCTCAGAATTCCCTTCCAGGATTCTTATCCTCCCCATTCTAATCTTCCACCTGTATGTTACCTATTTATCAACAGAATTGTTCAACTGATACTGGTTTTATCACCACTTTTCCATCTTCCAGGCTCTATTTTGTTATCCCCATCTTCTTTCCCTTACATTTCTTATGTCAGCTCAGTTATGAATAAAGCGACATTGACTTCATTCTCCCTCAGAATCTTTGCAAGTGTTTACTCCACATAGAACCTAAAATAAACTGTTCACCTGAGATGAAGAAGTCCAAGAGTGGTTTGATTTGTGCTTGAGAATAAACCTGTTAATTGCAGCAGACTAACTCCAAGGAAACCCCAACAAAGTTGGAAGCACAGTATGCCTTCAAAGTTGCTGTAATTTCCTTTTGAAGTTTCAGCATACCCACCCTTATAGTTCTGCATCCCATGGAAGTAAAGGTGACTCTGTTTCTACATTATCTGCTTAGAAACATTAGGCAGACCCCAAACAAAGCACACTGCACTGGTCCATATCTTTCATCCTATTATTCAAGGCCATGCCTACAAAAACACAGAAGCTACAGATATGTACACGCTAACAGTGTCTTTTTGGCAGGGACTTAAAAGTGTGAAGCAACAGAAGCTTCAGCAGCAACAGATCTGTGGAAGGCATAGAGCAATTTCTTCTGCAGCTAGCTAGTCTTTCATCAGTGATCGGCTGTGCTCAGCAACTGCCAAGTTATGAAAGAAAATTCCAATGAGCAATGTTCCTGCACTGTAAAGAAAGAGATTATACCAACTTAATCATCAACAAAACATACCTAAGGGGCATAATCTCCTTTTGCCTCACCGTGATTTACTCACTTCATTTCTCACAGGATGAAGTTCACTAAAAAAGGGGTTCAGGATTGCTAAGCCTGCATTGCAATTCTTGAATTGGCATTTGGGTAATTTCTGACCCTGACCTCTGAGCTCTATGAGAGCAGCCTCCCTCTGTTGTACAGCTCCAACTCTTTCAAAGCTCCTGAATTTCCTCTACAGGGAATTCCTCTTCCATATATTTGCAAAGACTGCACACAGAAACACAATACCAGGCCTTAAAAGTTCTTTCAGAAAAATCAGTAAGGAAAATCATTATTCCAAAGTATTCAAAAGACAGTCTCTGTCTTCCCTATGTCTTAAGTCAATATCCCCAGTCCCAAAGTCATTTGCAGACCTCATCTTTTCTGCAAGCCTCAAATATAAGAAAACACTATCTGCCTCAGAGGCAAGTTATGTCCTCTTCTCTCATTTTTTAGCCTTTAAGAATAAAATTTTGGAATGTGCACTAATTCATAATCTCTGCTTGAAAGCACAGAGCATAAAAATGTAATATTGAAGTGACTGGCAACTACACGTCCATCAGTACTTCATTACCAAATGATTTCTTAAGGCACAATGCAATTCAAAGGGAAAATAAAAACTTTCTTTAATATCCTACTACAACCACAGCAGCTGTAGGGTCAATATATATGGGAATGTAAGACAGAGAAATCATTTGACATTTTGTAGATGGCTGTGCTAAACTAACTCAAATTACATTTTCTGTGAATTAACTCAAAAACAATAAAAATATTTCACAGCTGAAGAGGCTTTTTCAACCTGTTTATTTTTTATAAAACATACGTTTGTTTCCAGTCAAGCCCTGCAATGAAAATTTTTCTGTATTTAAATCACTGACATCACTGCTTGCTTTGGATCTGAACTTCATTCCAAACCACTGACGGCTGTCTATCTTCTTCAACAGAGCAAACTTTTAAGTCTTGTTCTTCCACTGTAGCCACAAATAAGCTGTATTTTAAGAAATGTCAACTTACAGATCAGACAAACCCAGATGGCGAAAAGGCTTCTTGGACAAACTTGAGAGCTTGTTTCTAGATAAATTGCTATGGGAAAAGAGAAAGATTGCATTAATTAGGATTGCTTTTTCTTAAACTGAAAATAGAGTTTGTCTCTCTTAATGAAATGAAGAAATAAAACCAGTGCTAAAAAGCCTTTATTCCTTTTACTTCAGTTGGAATGAAATTGTGCTCTTTTTACAGCTTGATGGGTTTCAAGCATTTGAATCCAATCTGTATCTGAAGTCAAGTACATTCAAAATCAAAGTCAGCAGGGGACAATATTTTCACTTTTAGCTCTTCTGTTTATTGCAGAAAAGCAGCAGATTTAATTGTGTTTCAAAAGTATTTTGTCAAGTCCAGGTGTTAATTACATGCTCAATTTATTCATAAGTGAAATGGGTGTATCCCTTCCTTTGATGCTGCACCATACTCTGTACTCACACAAACCCTCCTTACATGCTAGCACACATCCACATCAGAGCCTTTTAGTTATTCTTTTCAAATTGCATGTACAGTATGCACCCACATGGAAGATCAAAAGGAAAACTGTAAAATGCCTATATTGGGCTTTTTTATGTCAATTAAGCACTTATGGTTTCCAGTGGTAATTAAGTGAAAGGTCCTCTCACTTTATGCAAAGAAACGTTCATGTGAATCAGAAATACTAACCCGCTTCCCAGGCTTACAAAATTGCTCTCTCCACCCTAACCCAAAATAATGTTGTCCCTCTATTGATTTATCAGTCCACCAATTAAAGACAGTGAGAGCAGTAAGCTGTAAAACTGCCAGCAGTACAGTGCAAATCAGTGTTATGAGCCAAAATACCACACAAGTTTTATGTGGTATTATAAAGGCACCAAGGGGGCTCCATAGCTATAGCTGCATTGCATTTAAAACCAGGGATTAAACCTTTTTTTCACCCTGACTAAAGAACATAGTATTTAATTCCCAAATTTTCAGTCCTCGATTTCTGAGTACAAGTCAATTTTCAAAGAAATTACAAGAGTGCAAGTTGGATCTTCTACAAAGTTTCAGATCAGAATCCTTACAAGATTTTATTTACCATATTTCTTTATTGATTTGTTCCAGCATGCAACCATCTGAAGTTTACAAATTGTGTGGTTCTAACGTTGGAGCACAAAATAGATAAGATACTATTTCAATTGCCAGATGAACTAGCCTGCCCTACTGCTGATGTAGGTGGATGCATTCAATTGATCCTGATCAAGTAGAATCATAGAATCACAGAATCATTCAGGTTGGAAAAGACCTTAAAGATCATCGAGTACAACCGTAATTAACCATACTAGCCTAACTCACAACCCTCCACTAAATCACATCCCTGAGCAGGTATATCAAAATTGAAGTACACTCTGCACATATGGCAGAAAACATGTTTGAGTAAAATACACCACTTTGAATTTTTTCCCTAGTAAGCAGAAGCTATATGTTGAAATGCTAAAAAAAGATGGACATGGGCTTTTGTCTCCAGCATCGAGGCAACATGGAATATTGAATTTAACCATTCCATGCACAACACTTCACTCACCATGTGGGAAAGCCCCTCTAGTTGTGACACTGCTAAGCAGTACATGTGGATGCCTCCATGGCACTCCCAAATGAGGCAAGTGCCTGTTTTTCCTACCTGCACAGCAACTGAATTCTACCCTTACCAAAGGACAGTCATATATACATGGGCCTCCACTTGCAGGAAGGTGTTCATGCCCTCGCTAGTGGGAGGCAATATACTCCACATCATGTATGGACCAGATTTGGCTCCTGGTTTCCACATAACACAAGACTTCCATTCCAGGAGGACCTAACTATCAGACAGTGGACTCCTCAGGAAAATCTCTGTCCAGCTGAAGCCATTTTGTTTTGCACAAAACATTCAACAAGGCCAGCTTAGAGAAAACAAAAGTATTTTAGTAGCTGTAATTGTTGTTTCAGATTTTTACCAGCTGCACTTGATGCATACCAGAAAAAAGAAGTGAGAAGCAGTACAAAGAGTAACAAAACTAATTTCTGCACCTATATTCCTGGTCATGGGTAGATACATTTAGTAATTCCAAAACCACAGGGATCACAGGCCTCTATTCCATATAGTTTAGAGCCTTAACGTTTTTCAAGTTGACAAGTAATTCAGTAGAAATTTTTCAGGCCACCATTATAGAATTATCATTTTAAAAGACACTTTGACAGTATATTTACTGCTATACATCTTTTTTCAGGAGCTGAGCACTTTATATTGATTATAAAGATTCCTGCTGTGATCTCTTTAATTCATGTTAAGTGAAAAAATCACTACCAGTCTTATTATGAAGTAGTTAAGGCCTGCACTTCCACTTCCATGGAAGGAGAATATAAATTAGTTCCCCAATTCAACTACACACAAAAAGATCATGGTGAGCAGGAAGATCCATCTGGGGTTCTAAAGCCTAAAAAAAAAAAAAAAGTGTGTTGCAGCACAGAGCTTGGCTCTAAAGCTGCACCTAAGAACAGGACCAGAATTCAGTCAAAAAGCATGTCTGTTTTTTACATACAAATATCAAGCTCACTTTAAACTAGCCTTGACAAAACCAAGTTGTGGCAATTCAGGGAGTGCAAGAGCAGCTTGAGAAGCTATGTAAATATGTACCCAAGTAGCAAGACAGGCACAGCGCTCCACTGCAGTATCACTGAGCCGCTTGCCCCACTGCCTTTAGGGCTCCACACAGGGAGAGAAAAGAAATAGGGGGAACAGATCTAAGGAGAAACAGGGAGAAGAGTTAAAGAAGTGGGCATTTTGCTACGCTCAGTCTCCCTCCACAGGCAACTGCATGATCTGCTTACAACTGGAACCAGCTTTGTTTGTGCACATGGGAAAGCTGCCACTGGGTTTCAAACACTTTAATTTTTCTGCATTTCCTAAACCTGGTAGACAAGTAAGCACATCTTATTACCTAGATTTATATGCATATAATAAACACACATTTATGCTTCATCAGTGCAATTATACAAAGCCTGGCACATAACCAGAGCTATTTTTCAATATTCCAGGAAATAAACACTTGCTGCAAAATATATTTTTGTGTTTAAAGATATTGACAGAATACCATGGATGTGTATTACACAAGTCCATTAAAATTACTGTTAGTAGCAGGCAAACTTATAAATTACAGAACTACTACTACTAGTGTTGCTTGTTAAATGTAACTGTTGACTAATGTGAGTCCAAGTTCAATGAAAATATCAGGACTAGATAAGCAAGATTATTACCTTCATTTAAATAATATCTATTTAAGCAATTCTCCTTTAGTTGTTTTTCTTTTTTCTTTTATATTATTACTCAAGTCTTCTTATCATCCTTACCTCCAGAAAGGTATTTGGCTACAAATGTTTGTCCAAGAAAAGAAGATGACGACAGAAAAGGGCTTAAGGAAATCTCTTAATAGATTCCTTATTATCTCATTTTTCTAGATGACTGGAAAACAAATGCTGTATTCATATAATAAAGATCTTTAAATATATCAGAAGATTTTTCATGTTAGAAAGAGAAAACTACAGCAGCATCACCAGCAAAATTAAAGCTTATGCAGCTACTTCAGTAAAGTGTTGGCAGTTTTTGTTTTCTTTGTGGGGTAATAGAAAACTGTTGCTTTAAAATAGAAAACTTTTCAAAGGTCTGTGCAGTTTACTCTTGCAAAGTGAAATTACTCCAGCTCTTGATAGATTTCACTGTCCCAACCACAACAGGAACTGCATTTCATTCTCAGTGCTGTCAACATGAGTTTTACTGCTGATGACAAGCACTGATTTGCTGGGGTTTTCAGAAACATTTTAGCATGCATCAAGACTTCCCAGAAAAAATAAATAAGTGCATTTTTTTGCAGGATTAATAGATCAGCCTCAAGAAAAAATATCACCACATTTACTGTTTTGTGACATGTATATAAAGCAGGTGGTGTCATCTAAAAATTTCCATCTTATCTGGGGTTGCCCTGTTTCTGCTAACATTAGTAATTCCTCACCAAAACAAAATGTAGTATGAGACTGAATAAGCTCCTGGATCACAACATAATTATTTTGAATCAGGATTCCATGTACATCAACCTAACAGATGTCAGCCAGCCTAATTTGTTTCTAAAAGGTCATTCCATGAACTACAGATCTCATAAAGCCTGATCACCAATCACTATGTGTTCCATGTTTGCCTGCGTGCTCTAGCTGAAGCTCTTCCTGTGGTTAAAATATTTTGGAGATATCTTATCCACACGTTCTTTCAGTGAATTTTTGCAGTGTCTACCTGTCCATACAGATAGGAAAGACTTCCAAACATTCATTTACCTTGATACAAATTGAACTCATTATTCATCATCCTATGTTCATAGTCATAGAGACAACTGATTACTCTCCTCATTACAATTGCTCTCTTTTTGAAGATGGAGATATATATTCCCTTTCAGTCTTCTCTCTACTGGACTGAACATACTCAGCATCTTAATTTCTTAGAAGATTTCTTTTACAAAATACTCTACTAGTCCTCCCTGTAAGATCTTTCTACACATGTAGATTTTAGTATCCTCATCCTACATTTAGTATACTCATTTTAGTATCATTTAGTATCTAAATAGATGCCTTTCCTGGTCATGAGTACAGATGCCAGGATAGCAACTACACTAATGGGAAAAATCTAACATTAAGTTCATTTTAATCCCAGACTGCATTTTCTCTGTTCTACTGCATTGAGCTAAGATTCTGTCCCAGCATAGCAACTGAATTGTTCGCAGCTGTGCCTCTTGACCAGTAAGTTCTCATTGCACATTTCCACAGACAGCACACATGCATTGGCTTTATAGAGTTTCATCTTTTGCAATCATAATTCACTGAGTAATTCCCACATAAGCAGAAGAACAAATTCACTTCAGGAATATACTTCCTTATATCACCAACTAGTTATAGTAAAAGTTATTTATTAATGACTGTAAGAAATAATATGGCCTTACAGCTAAGCAAAGTCTGGTTCACAATCTTCGAGTGACAGTAATTATATTTAGGCAGAAACAGATATTCACATCCAATTCCTTATGTAATTTAATTGCTATTCTTTGGAAAACACAGGTGTAGAAAGTGATTTCATTTTATTAGCAAAGCCTTGAGCTTGGTTCAGCAGCTCTTACATATTACATGGAAGTATTTTTGGAAGGCTGAGGGTTGGTCTTATGTCTTTTTGATCTCATTAGGACCTAACAAAAGCAAAGGGTTGAGTAAGTGCTAAACATCTAAAGAAGATGGATGGACTGAAAATATACACTTGAATATTTGATTAAAATAGAGTACCTGTGAGGAACTGAGCCCGACGCACAATCTCAACATTTTGTAGTACTGGACCCATGATCTTCCATGTAAGTAGCAAAGTGATCTATTCTTTAGCTGACCTAGCAAAAAGTTCTACAGTCCTTTACAGGCATGTATGCACATCTAAAGTGTAAGTAAGCTCAAAAAACACAGGCAAAAAACTCCACTGAACACCAATTCAGCTTCCTGAAATTCATGAACCACAAACTCCAGTTGGGTATGAAAGTAATCTCATTCTTATATTCTGCTTTGGCAACATTTGCTTAGATCATGAGTGAGCTTTTGAAGTGAATCTTCTGTTCATCCTCACTTACAGGGCTCTGCTTCACAAACTTGGCACAGTCTATGGGAATGCAAAGTGGTCAAGCTACACTTGAAGATATGCTTACCTCATGCATGCAGCTACTGCACTGTAAAATACATTTGACCCAATGAATCAGGCCAAATCCAGCCAAATCCTTGTCACTGAGTGCAATGCATAGAGGGTGGACAATGTGCCAGCAGCACCAGATCAGTTCAGCTGAGACAGGCACTGTGCTATACTACGTACCAAAAAAGACACAGCCAGAGACCACTGCTAGAGACAGGATAATGAGTTAGACTGTCTTTTCACCAGCCTACATTATGTTCCTATGATCAGCCAGTTCTATATCATACATGCCCTACACTCTGCGAGTTCCTTACCATACATACCCTACTCAGATCAATGAATGACAGATGGTCACTATACGTCTGTCTCGTTATAACATTTTTTATTAAAGAAATGGTAAAAGAGAGAAAGAAATTCACAAGAGTTAGGGGTTGGATTTGAAAGGCAGGCGCTTTTCTTACTCACATGTATTGTAAGTTGGCATTTTTCACAAATGCCTGACGGGACACAAATCTTAAGCCTGAATCCACCACGGTCCTGTGAAAACAGATAAAAATGTTAGAGTAGTCCATTTACAATACAGTAATAAGAATAATGATAATAAATGGCTAAAATGAGAGCGTGGAGGAAATCACTACAAGGCTGAACTGCAAGATGTATCACTGCCCTCTGTAACATATAAAGTCATACTTACACTCTAACGAAGTCTGTACATACTTCCATGAGAGAAATGAGAAATGAGAAAAAGTAATTTTAAAAATATTTATTCCATGTACTCACAGATTTTTAAGTCCAACGTAAAATCCAACTTCATTGTCATTGATACTTTCTAATTTTCTCTGGTTTGCGATGTAACTGTTGAAAAAGCAGGACGGAAAAGAGTATGAGAGTAGTTCCTGTCATGGCTTTGATTGTTCAGAGGCCAAGTATTGAAGCCTGCGTGCTTCAGTGGTTGCTGATCTATTGCAACTAACACTAAGCCCTAGTTAGATCTTCTGCAGTGCACAGGTACACCTTAAAATCTTCCCCATTATTTAAATTATACTTTGAGGTCTGGAGGAGAAACAGTTGAGTTTTACAAAGGGAAAATGAAGCAGTGCTCATCAAGGAAGGAAGTCACCCTGAAGACAATAAATAAATCTGCATCACAATGTCACCCTTTTCCAGGACACTGCTTCCCTACATCATGCATTCTATAGCAGCAAAAGGATCAGCCACGATGGTGGCAGTGGAATTAAGCTACTTACATTTGGGGTGGGATCCCTTAGTTTTACTTCCCTTGTATGGTTAGCTTAATCACTTGTTAAACTGATATCCACCTTGTCACAAAGCAGTTTCAATTTTATTCACAAAATGTAGCAATAAGAAAACAAAGGAAAGGGAGGATGCATTGCATGATACTACATAAACAAGAGGAATTTAAGAGAAGAGAAACTGTCATAGTGGAGCAAAACACTGAGAGTACACTCTCATATGAAGAATAACTATCTGAACCCCAAAAAGCTTGCGGGCATGCAGGATGGTCCTTTGTGTTATTATCATGTGCGAGCTATGATTGTCCTACAGATTTTAAATTAAAATGTTGTCTGTGGAATTATGTAAACTGTTAACTCTTCTTCAGCAAGAAAAGAGATTTCACAGCACAAATAAGGCTGTCTAATAGAAAGGGTTAAGTAGAAACTGCAATTCGTTTACCTTCATGGGCTGAAAAATAACTCTGATGTACAAAACCTCCCTTCTAAAAAGTCCATGCATTTCAAAATATAACACCAGTCACTAAGAAACCCAGAAATGCACTTGTACTTTCATAAACATCCAGAACTAGTCAAAGCCACAGGTTTGCTTATAAGGTTAAAGTGTTTCTTTGATAGAATAAAAATTGTTTTCACTTTAAGAATTTTTTTCCTATTTAATGAGAATTCTGATGAAGTGGAAAGGAAAGAGTATTGCTTTCCCAAAATCAACTAATCTACTTTAGCTGGTACGTAAAAGAAGTATGTTGTGTGCCCACATCCCAACAAAAGCCTGAGAATCCCAAGAGTTGGGCTGGGCTCTCCTCCAAGCTATAAAGCTGAGTTGGGCTATACTCTTGCCAAATGCCAGGGAAAGCAAAAAGCTTCCCTTAATGGCATTCACTGTCTCTCGGGAAAAAAAGAAAAGCAGTGAAATGGCACTAGACATCACTAGTGTGACACTAGACAAAACACATTACCACTGCATCATACAACAGTGAGCACTCTGCGGGTCTTCATAGGCTAAAACTGACCATTACAAGACTATGGCTTACTTTGCATTTTGTGCATGCTTCCCTGAATTTTTAAAGGCAATCTGATCTCACCTCTAAGGATTTGTTAATCTATTTTGTTAGTGGTGGTAGTTGGGAAATTTATATATTTTGCCAAGTAAAAACAACAGAATTGTTTATTAAAGACCCCCAGTTCATCTATCTGAGTACTGCAAGGGGGTGCATCTGGACCTCCCTTGTTCATTATTTAATCTTCTCTGTGACTTGGACCTTATCATGCCAAAAAGAAGTTATGCAAGGAATGTCTAAGATATCTTCCTCATCCTGTCCTCAGTGTTCAACCAATGAGAACCCTGCTGAGACCAGACAGAGACAGAGAAAACATAAGAGAAATGAAATAAAGGAAAACAGACAGGGAAACACAGGAAGAAGGTACTCAGAAAAATAAAAGAAAATAATCTGATGGACCAATTGCACTAGCTGAAGATTAAGCCATCAAAAAAAGCTCTGACAACCACTGCCATAACACACATCCATCTCTTAAACACATTTATCACACATCTGCATTTGACATCACAATTTTAATCATAAAAGCATTGAACAAGAACCTCCCACTAGGACACGCTACAGAATTCTGACATAACTTATAGAGTTGCATAGAAATATATTAGTGTATTACATTCTGTGGTAAACCTCAGCCTATGTAAAACAGCTCAGCTGTGCTGCAGTGAGAGAAGCCACCACAATTTGCATCAAAGAAAGATCCAAACGCACAGTCTATTAAAATAAATCAGTGTCAGTCTGCTAGGGAACAAAGTAAAGGAACGGCATTTGGGAGGAAGAAGCAATAAAAATTCACAGCCTTTTCTCGTCTATCTTTCTCTTGCTGTGCAAAGAAGGGACGTTCTTTACTCTGATTTTAGCCTCTTTATGGTGGATATAGCAAATGACTTATGATTCCAGTTTCTCACTAACTTGAAGAATCTCAAAAAACTCAAAACCATTGACTCTGCATAACTGCACTTTAAGTGAAGGCTGAGAAGAAATTCTGACTAACTCAGAAAAATAGCTGCTGTGTGTTAAAACACCCTCCATACAGTAAAAGGCAGCAAAACATATTTCATACCACTAGAAAACCTTGCAAAGAGTGGACAGATGTAATTTACCATAAGCAAGGACTCTTAAGCTTCCTCACTTGCTTAGCAAGACTGTTTTAAGTTAAGCTTCTGCAGTTTTTTCACAGCACTGAGAAAGAACAAAGTCCAGTGACTAGCTGTACACTTTCAGGGGAAGTTCTGTTTAATTTAGAGGGAGGTTCGAAATAAAACCTCTTCTCTAACTGAAGTCTATTTTTACCTTCTTCACAACTACTCTACCTTGATGCTACTTATCATCAAACATTAATACTCTAAAAGCTCTGTCTTGCAGTGGGCGGCGCTGAGAAATGTAATTTGCCTGCATGTCCTTAAGAACATCCACCCTGTTCTTTAACTGAAGGTTTTTATTGTAGCGGAGAAGAAAAACATCCTGACTCACTGCTGGCTGAAGTCACATGAGGGGCTTGGAAGCTTCCCCTGCACACCACAGCAAAGTGCAGCACCACCAAAGCCTGGCTGGATAGCACCCAATGGGATGGTGTAAGGCACCTCACAAATACCAGCTACTGCCTCTAAGCCAAACTGCTCTGCTGTCCGCAACACTACTCACTTGATTATACCATAGCATTCTGTATCTACTTCAGTGAGTCATTAGTAAACAGTATCTGGTTTTAGACCTTTAATTTCATCTCCCCTTTGTAAACTACTGATTAATTCTAATAAAGGCATTCAGAATCATAAACCTACTGACTGCATATTGCAAACTACAACAGTATGTTCATTTCAGCATGCTTCAACAGCTATTGAGCAGTATCACACACTTTACTCTTTCTGTAACCTTCTGGAGAGGATATTTTGAAATCCCATAGTGAAAGAGTTAGCTCTTCCATACTCTTTTCAGGAGGGCCAGCTCTTCATTTCTGCTTTTTACATATATGAAAGATTGCATATTGCATTTGCACGAAGTCAGCAGAGCCACAACTGAACTATGATAGCATGGAGAAACATGTTCTGCACTTTAAATCAATTCAACTTCCTTTGCGCTTCAGCAGCTCATAAAACTATTAAACTTAGAAATGACTTTCAAAGACTTTCTTTTTTAAATTGAAAAGAAAAAAAATCGGCCAGCAGAATTATATCCCTTTAAATTATATGATTGACTCTATTTCCTCTGTGCTAACGTACATTAATATATACTACTCCATTTAGAGCTGCAAGGGCATGCTGGATAACTCAGCACACACCAGCCTGAACAACATAGATGTAAGCATATAAGACTGTAATTGGGCTCCAGAAGTACTGCTGCCAGGAAGCTCCCTTTATGGGAAATGTATTTTCTTAGCACACTGAAAAATAAACCAACGATATGTTTAGTCCTGATTCATATAGATGGTTAAAAAAAATAATCAATAAACATTCCCTAGTGAAATGGAATGTTTCTGAACTTTGGGAAAACTTCATACTCTATGTTATTTTTTCATGTAGTCTTTAGGGAGAAAGGCAGCACACTCCAAACACTGGACTAACGTAGATGAATTACTATTTAATGACATGTCATGGATGTCCCTAATCTACATTACTGTGAGAGTTGTACGTAACATCCAAAATTAAACACTGCAAAGTTTCCTACTGCTGTATTTTCTTACAACTCAAATGTCAAAACAAGTTCATCAAAAGGTATAGTAAAACTTACAGAAACTTTCAGCACACCTGGGCTGATTTATGGTTATGCATTGAAATCATGCAAAATTTGTAAGCTTGACACAAAACTTGATGGCACTTGGCAGATTCAAATGGATTTCATTTGTAGCCCCTCTGAAATCAAACTGAAAATAATGCTTGAGGGGTGTGAACTCACATAGTTTGAAAATGAAGCATACAGCTACACAATGCTGTGTACAAGGAATGCCAGGTTTCAGGCAGATGCAAGGACCAATGATATAATCTCTACTCAAGCAAGAAATATTTACACATAGAACCAAGCTCCCCATAGAAGAGAAATTCTGACAGCATGCAATGAGTACAGTGCAGATACCCACAAACTGAAACTTCTCTACAGATAAGCTGAATTTTATACCAGTTTTTTACTGGTTCCGCTGTCCTCATCTGCTGTCATCAGTGCCAGATTTCATTAGGCCAATCTCAAGAACTTTGATGGCTGGGAAAGCATGCCCCAAGTCAGGGAAGAAGTGAAGTGTCCAGTTAGTCCACCACAGATCTATCAAGAATTCAGTAATTTTGCAAACAAGTGCTTGACTCCTTGGCTGTCGGGTGTCTTCTGACAAATTCTGAGCAAATGCTGTGGTGATTGGTGGTTTGTTGTGTTTTTGTTTTGTTTTGTTTTGTTCTTTTAACTGTGAATCACCTTATATTTCATGAAGAATGAAATGCAACTATCACAGGCTCTTTAAAAGTCATCCTTTAGGGCTATTCTTCCTCCCAATTAGAGCATTTAACCATGAGTTAGATAAGACAACAGGAGATAGCTCTTCACATATCATGAATAACACATATCACTGAATAACGCTGGGACCTGTCTTTGCAGCCACTGGCACATGCTTTTTTTGAGCAAATGCTTCAGTACACACTCAGATAACATGCTATTCAGGTCTATCTGGAGCAAGACATCCCAGGTCGGTGAATACAGTTAGCTTTAACAGTTCCCTGTTCTTAACGTATGGTTGTGCCAACTGGAGACAGCAGTGGTTTTATGCCAAGCTACTGAGGTTATTCAGTCAGTAGTATCCAATTGTTACCATGCAGTTTCCATTGGGAATTTCTCCTTTAAAGCTGAGAATCCTGAACAGTTAGTGCCAGCCCAAGAACTTAAAGCAGGAGAAAGCACAAATGCAGTGGAGATCCCAATTTGGTTCTGGCACTGCAGGAGCAGATCCATAGCCTTTCTTATGACAACTTCCTGGGAAGTGGAAAGCCCACAGTTTGCCAGCCAGCCTTAGTTCACTCTTTACAGAATGCAAACATGAAGGCAAAAGTGAAAATAAACGAGTATGTCTGCAATGCAGAGTTTAAGGAAACAGTTACTATATTTAGAGGCAGAGAAAACGAAACATAATGCACCCTTGGGCTTACTTATGTCTCTGGTTTGGCTTCAAGGTGTTTGCTCTGCTCTATTCAAATAGCACACTACCAAATGAAGCTAATTCTCAAGACAGTTCATGCAGCTGCCCATATTTAAGATTCATGCCCTTAATACATTTCATATAAGAACTGCATTTCCCGAAATTAATGCAGAGCTTACTTAACTATTTTCTCCATTTGGATCACCATTCAGAGTACCTGTCTTCCCCGCTGAGCTCCATGAAGTTCATACAGCTAAAATTTCACCAAGACATCAATTTTTGACATTTCTCCAGAGGTCAGTTGACAGCTATGGTCTAGCTTTTCTTTAGCAAAGACATTTTGGAAATGCTGATATTCCTTGATATATTCAGAAAGAAGTATCAGTTGGACAGACAACAAACTATTAAATCAGGAAGGTATATCTTAATCACTGACTTTATACTTATCTAGAAAATTCATTTCAACTACTGTGCATGAAATCGTCTCAGCAGACTGTCAAGAAGAGACTTAAACTACTGTACCAGGCCCTTTATAACACATACACTAAAAATAACACATTATATAAACACAAAAGAAGAGTGGTGAATGTGGCTCTTTATTAGTTCTTCACAGTGAACACACAGAAGAGTAAACATTCTTTTTTATCTTTTTGTAATTTGGTTTGTTAGTATGAAATACCATCTTGAATGAACATATAAATACAAACAAATATGTGACATTTTTCCTCCTACAAAATCACCTATTGTACTGACTTTTCAAAGGATAGTAACACAATTGCTCTTTTTTTCAGCACTTGTATACACAACCTCTGCAGCTGTTACTGGCCTGGATGCAAATGAGAATGGAAAAATATCAGTTCCGTAACAGGATTGCTCCTAACTATCCTTCAGATGTATCTTTTCAGTTCTCTCAGTGAATCAAAACATTAAAGCATCTCAGTTGATGTCAAAACCTTTGAATTCTTTTCTTCCCAGGCACGAAGCTCAGGCAGTGACTGTGGAATGGAAGTCTGAAGTGAGTTGCACATCCTTCAGTTAGATTAACACTTGTTGACATAAATCAGTCTGCTTCACAACAGTTCAAGTGCTTTTCCTATTTTCAAGTTTTAAGATGTTCAGCATTATGTGTGTCTTTTTACAGAAGTTGCCCCGAAAGTAATGCCTCCTACTTATTTCCATGGAACTTATAACAGCTACAAGGAGCACGATAACACTGTTTAATAGAGCAAATTCTCAGCTACAAGATGGTATTTTTCAACATAGTCACCACCATTAGCATTGGTCTGCATGTTGTGCTCGCAAAAATCTGCACAAGTAGAGGTGACCCACTGTCACTGTTGCCACTGCAGAAATACAACACCTGGTGCCTAAACGTGCTCACACCCATGTTGTTATCTCTATCAGTGTTCAACAAGCATCAGCGAATGTTAACAGGAGCAATTTTTTCCAATTCCAATTTTAGAGGAATTCAGTGACAGACTTTTGCCGCATATGTACTCCCATGCCAGACACCATTTTGTCTGACTGCTCCTCTGCTGCCATCTGTCACGTGGTGACAAAAGGTAAGGGAATATTGCTGGGAAGGTTCAACCTCTACTGCTATACCATCAACATTGCTGCTAATGTTGTGGGCCAACATAATAAAATGGGAGGCATTTCTTTTGGAGCAGCGCTTGTAATCTAAGATGAAATATTCCCTCTGAAATTCCCTCTGAGATCAGTCTGCCTTCTACATTTACCTCCACTAGTTGAAATCCACACTTCGCATTATTTGGTTTCAAATTACCAGATCTTGGAATATCAAATATTCTGTTCATGATATTCTGATCAAGAATACCAGCTCTACTTTGCACTTCACCATTCACTGTGTGTAGCACAACTTCCTGCCAAATGCAGATCAAAAGGCAGTACTTTCAAATGATGAAGTGAAACTACAAAACTTGAGGGCATCTATTCAGGAAAATCCACGTATATCCTCTTAATAGATTAAATTTGCTAAATAATTTGACTGCTGACATCTCAGATAATATTCCCTTTTCCATAAGCTATCAAAAGTAGTTCTTCCCCTATTTTTACTTAAGTCTTGAAAGTCTACACACATGGTAATAATCTCTATCACTTTTCTCTGTGATTACTAAACAGAGAACTCAGCAGGTAGACGTTTTTCCAATCTTCAACTGATACCGTCTGCTGCTGTGGTTCACAATTCATTTCTTAGTCTCCTTTTCAGGACCTGTGAAACATCTTGGGTAGACTTCAGTGCAGGTCTGCCTTCTCCAAGCTTTACACTGTATTTTAATGGAAGATATACACAAATATATCTTCATATTATTTTACCATAATATCGTTTTGTTTGCTCCTCTAGGCCCAGAACATGTTGCCACCTAATGTATGTCAGTACCAATATTATTATTTTTATTTAACCACAGCATTTTTTCAGAGAAGGTTTAAACGGCATTATAAGTATTTTGCTAAAGCTTTCCAGGAGGACTCTTTGCTCTTCCACATCTACAGTCTCCTCTTTCTATTATCATACTTATTTCTATTACTTTCTCTGTCCTGTATTTCTCTTCATTTTAATTGGCCAATGTTTTTAATTTACAACTAAAGATAGCACTTTTCTTCACTTGAAGCATCCTATTTTTCACTTAATGCAAGTAGTTTCCTACTTGCACTGCTTATATTAGCATAATGATATATTTGTTACACTGTCTGAACACGTGTCAGGATCCACCGTATTTCTACCACTTGTGCTAACTGCTATGTTACAGCCTCTTTTTCCATAAATTTCTGTTTCTGTACTTGTCCAATTTGACTTTCGGAAAATCCTCCCATGCAGTGATACGCACAAACCACTGTACTGTATCTTCCTTCAGGTTTCTATTTGTATTTCTGTTTATTCTGTTGCTTGACCTATACACATTGCCTTTGCTAAAATGAGATCAATCTGATTTATCACTGCATTCATTTACTGTTACACTTCACTGTTACACTTTAGCAAAATCTACTCTTTTCTAACTGACAATTTTGACATTATTTCTAATCTTTGATCAGCTTTTCTGCTGTTTTCCCTTCAAACTATACACTTGCTTTTCGTATACCTCTGTGTTGAAAGACTGGTCTTCTACAGTTTTCCTCCAACTTTTCCAATATTTCTGCAAACTCACCTTCTCCTTATCCACCAGTGCTTTCATAGCATCCTTCCATTATCTTCTGTCCCTGCCACTGCTTAGAAGTAGATCAACATTTTTCTCATCTGTCAGCAGTTTATTCTTAAGGCTCTTGCAACCACACCACATTTCTGCACACACCTTTCAGTGCTCCTGCAATCTATATACCTTGCAGCACATCCCTTTCCCAGGATGGATGAAGTATTCACCTGCAATTACATAAGCAGGTGTCAGCCAGACATTTTGCTGACATCCCCAACTTTTCAGGACTCTCATCCCCTAAGTCTTTCACTTCAGATAACCTCTGTGAAGAGAAAAACTACTTCATGCTAAATTGTTCATTTTATGTCATGACAAGAGATGGAAGTATTTTATAGCAGACTGATTCTGTCCATATAATCAGACCAAGCCAACAGAAGGACCGAGTGCCCTTTCTCTTTGCAGACAGAATGCCATGGAGGGCTGAGAGAAGTGTTCAAGGCAGGAAAGATCAATACAATCTTTCTTCCACCTACTCTCATTTCCAGAACAAGTGGTATATTTCTGCAGCTGTGCCACCTAGGTCCACATCCGCCAAACTTCACAGGCTCCAGGCAACAAGGCAGCCACAGCACACAAACACAGTGCAGCAGCTGCAGTGATTGCTAAAACTGAAGGAAAAACAAAAAATAAAAACAAAAGAAACAGAAAAGCCTACAGAAGTAGCATCCAGCTTTAATATTTCTTTCTAGTTAAGCGCCTTAAGGTCACATGCAAACGTGCCAATTCAAAATGTTTGTAAATACGTTTGAATCTAACTTGAAAAGTTTAACATTTTGTGTACATGTGTAAGTGTGCAATACACTGTATTCAAAAGATATTTACGTTCCTTCCACTTTAAGTTGTGTGAGTAAAATACTTCATTGTATGCCTAAGTTCACTAGTTATTCCCACTAAAGTCAATAGAAGGAGGGTAGTGTGTTCACCAGGTGAGGACTACTGCACACATAACATGTTCAAAAAACAGTTTATTAGAAATTAGAAAGACGTGAGTCTGGAGGAGGAAACAGGAGATGAATAACAAATATCCTATTCACCTGCCTATACAAAATAAAATGGAATTTCACCCTCTTGAACTAGACCCATAATCACCAAATAGTTTCTGTTGGTTTAAAAATCAGATCAAAAGCCTGTCTGTATGAGGTAGCAGGCCACAGGCTGGAAAGAAATTATGGATATTGCTGTCTACTATGGTCCAGAGCACTGGGTTCAATTCTTACCTCCTCCTAAGGGAAGTCTCTCAAAGGACACCATACCATAATGCAACCTGAGAGAGGGCAGCCTCAGCCATATCTGTTTGTGCAGCTCCCCTTTCTGCTGTAACCGAACTGTCTGTGAAGCAGGAACAGGACCAAGCCTTCCCCTGCACAAGCACTGTGGTCATTTAGCTTAACAGACTGTCCTCTCTGGCCCAAAAGCAATTCAGATGCTTCACATCAAGTAAGGCAATTCAGACGGGAAGAACTGAGGCAAATCCACATCTGTATGCCATACAGGACAATGTTACAGTTACAATGCTGACATGCAAGACCCAGGTTCAGACCCGCACTCTGCTTCAAGCTGTGCAGTCCCAGCATGCTTCGTGGAAGAGGTTTGGTTGGGCCACGCAGACATCTCACTCGACAGCTTGACACTTCTTGCTGGAGGAATAGTTGTGCTTTTCTGTTCACCTCGCTGAACCAAGCCCCCCAGGTTCTCTGCAGAGAGTGGAGGCAGAGGATGTCTCCATCAGGTAATTCACAGCAGGAATCTAATTTGGCCTCCTGAATCACTTCCTGGAAGAAACGCGCTCTCCACTGCTGGCAGGAGAGCAGCCAGATGCATTAAGAACCTTCAGTGCAGTCTGCAAGGAGTCACCAGATTTTAAACGCTGCAGCCTAGGACGTTCCCAGACATGCTGAGCAAGTCCAGTGCGTGACACTCACAGCACATGCTGTGAAGTCTCTCAGTGCATGCCCGTCAGTCTGACATGCCCAGTATGTGCACTTGATTTATCCACATACGCTTGCTGTGCTGTCTGGCATTTAGAAAATCAGACAGTTGTTGCAAAAGAATGGGAAAAGTCACGTCCTATACACACTTCATATGGGATAAAGCATCTGATTGTGTAATACGCACTGCACTTGATATCAGCTGAATATGGCCCTAATTATTTTTACTTGTAGGCTCAGAAATAAAAAAGTAAAAATAAATCAACAAGTCTCGAACTGAGAGATTTCTTTTGGCTCAGATGTCAAACCATGAGGAAAAAGAGTGAACTCGCCTGGGCCGAGGCAGAGCTCCCATGGAAGCCCGGAAGTATTGTCCTTTCAGTGATGTTATGTTTCTGCAATGGAGTAACTTTGATTAATGCATTATGCCTTTATTTAAATACCAGGTGGACATAAATGGTGGGCCATGTATTCTCTGTGGATCCAGCAAAAGCTTCTGTAGTGACTGCAGGTACCACTATTTCGCACATTGGAAGCACTGTGCAGGTTTATTTCAATAAAGAATTAGTGAAAAATTGAGAAGTATCCTTCTAAAACATTCCATCTTGGTGTCCTTTTGATTCAACGTATGTAGTCTTCAGAGGGTAGGAAAATGCTGGGAAGCCAAGAAAACCCCAGAGAAACATACATCAAGTAAAGCAGTAATAGGCCCCTTCTGTCCTAAGGGTAAAACAGGTAGGAAAACACCTGAAAAAAGTCACTGCCATTCTTCCTTTGTGTCTTCTACTCTGCCTTGGTGGAATATCAGCTCTGTCAAGTTTTGCCATTGACTTTAACAAGGCCTCATCTGAGCATCAGCTTTCGCTTAAATAAAAGGCATCAGAGCACCTGTCAGAGCACCTGGCTGGATTAGAATCAGTTCAGATTGGTTCAAGTCACATCATTTAGAGATTGGATATTAAAATGCCTTGGGCTTCCTTGCTCCACTTTCTCCTAGTTCTGCAAAAGGTGTATTTCTTGAAGCCTTGTCTGGGAACCAAGAAATACTGACCTGAAATTTGATCTTCAGGAATACATCCTAACAGTGACTAAGTCAGAAACAAGAATAGATGAATTGGTGTGAAATATATTTAATAGTTCCAGCTATAACTCCTGCTGATAATCAACATTCAGTGGAGGTCATGTTCTTCCAGGAAATTTTTTTAAAATTGCATATTCACAACAGAATATCCATGACACGGCTTCTTTCCCATAAGTGCATTATGGTTCTTCAGTGTTATGTTAATAGAAGCTCTGTAAGAAACAGTATCTCCATATACATATTTCAGTGGAGTTTAAGCTTCGTTTGCTTTATGTGGTTTCTGAAAATATAGGCTCACTATCAAAAGTTGAATTAAAGTGCATACCCAATATACATGATTTCAATAGCACCTCTGTGCCTACATACATTTCTATAAAAAGATCCTAGCAAACACAAACAGTGTGCAGTAACAGAGCAGTGCAGGCATATGGCTTTCAAACGTCTGTAAATTTATTTCTCCACTTGAAATAATGTGAATTAATACAATCAGTGCTCCACTTTTTAAAAGACAGCTTTCAAAGAGAGGCTTTTGAGATGTGACAAGCTAAAAATACTTTTAACATCAGTAAGTATTGAGAGGATTTTTAGGATTTTTAGAGTTCCCTGCTTCATTTTTCGTTGTTTGTAACTTTTCTTTACCTGCTATACACATCCAGCTTGGGCAAGGAGATTCTGCTAGCCACCATCATCAATGTGTTGTTAGACACTGCCACAGTGAGAGATGACAAACAGGGATGAGAGAGAAGCATAATCCAGAAAGATTTTTTTTCCTCTTACTTGACAACAAAATCCAAAATGCAGAAATAAGACTCTTGTTTAGTTGTATAAAAAATTTTACTTTATCATGATTTGAGATCTGGAATCTTGCTATGCTGCTGTCCCCCTTTCACTTAGCATTAAAAAAAAAAAAAAGAAAAAATGCCATCCTAACTATATCTGAGGCTGGACTGCCTAGCCCTCTGTTTTCCCATTAGTAGGGGAGGAAATGCAAGCCTCTTGAAAACAGCATATTCAAGAGTAAAGTCTTGAATCCAAAGAAATGGCTTTCATTTTCATGTATAAATCTCAAACATCTCTTAAAACTCGAGCGACTAAAGGCAGTGTTTTGCCAGCCCACTCCTACACAAGGCTGAATACCTCCTGATGGATGCTGCACTCATCCAACTCGCCTCAGCCTGCTGGAGAGAGCCTCTGCCAGCCCCCAGAAGCCCCATCGCTCCTTACCAACCGGAAGGACAAGGAATAAAACATGCCATAGAGAAGGCGACCTGAAAGCAACAATACCCAGCGCATACAGAACCCTTTGATTTATGATCTTTTAAATGTTTTTAGAGTCTGGAAATTAAAAAACTGATTTTCACAATGCTTACTTTAAACTTACCCTAACCCATCACCTAAAACTTTAAAGAAAGATGAGAAAAAAGTGACAAATTCCTAAAATGAGCTATTATATCACCAGTGTCCAAAACCTCTTTAATAATTTGTAGCCCAGTGCCTTGTATTTTACTGTATAACTCCAAGCCACTAGAAAGAGCTTTTCAATCCAGCTAAGCCACCTAACACTGCAGAGCCAACAGTTCCTTTGAGGAAGAAAAGGCTAGGAGCTGAGAAACCTTCTAGATTTACATTATATTTATAACTTTACATTATATTTAATCTACAACGGTCTAGAAATCTGAAATGAAAGAGACCCAAAATACCAACAGCACTGAGCTTCAGATGAATTTCAATATGCCTTTTTTTTAGCACAAGCTCACGTGACTTGTTAAATAATTTACTCTATAAATTACTTATCCTGTCTTATTTATTAACAATTCTAGAGTGCTTTATATAACTGCATTAGTAATTTACTTTGTGGTTTTGAAACGTACGCAATACACAATCACCTCTCTCTTCTACTAGGCAAGCATGAAGAAGTCACCTACTATTTTGCTGGCAAGCAATTCTTCCTGACACACACCAATTAATTTCAAATTCCGTTTACCTGAATAATCATAAGTCAACGTATTAATGACTTGATACCAGAAACTGGGCCAGGAATACACTAACAGCGCAAGGAGTTTCTTTGAAATCAAGATCTATGAACTGTCACACTTGCTGACATATACTAACAATAAACACTTCTTAATGAGAAAGTATCAGACTGATCCTTCCACAAAAAGTCTTGAACACTTTTGATGCTAGTAATTTACTACCAACTAATATTCTTGCTCCAGTGATCTCAGTGAGGACTACTTATCTGCTGTAGTGCCTGGATTTAACAATGCTCATACACTTGTTTTGCTCTCACCACTCTTGTTCCTCAGCTCTTAGCATGAGCTTCAGTGACTGATATCACTGTTTTAATGTAGGGCTTCACTTTGGAGTACCATTTATCTCCAGTAGTATCAGCGCTACCAAACAATTATTATGATTGAGCTCCGTTTTGATGAGCAGTTTTAGCACTGGCATATGCTTTCCAGATCAAGACCAGCCCATGTCAGCATTCTAACAAACAAATCCAAAACCTTATGAGAGGCAGAGCATTTCCAGAGTCTGTCTCTTATTCCTCAGAATTAGAAAACTTGCAAAACAACAAGGAAGGGAAAGAGTGAGAAAGATGACTAAGAAAAGGCAGAAATACTCCTATGCCCTCCTACACTGAGTTGCAGCAGTCGGGCTTCACATGGCTGATGCAGAAGTGCTCTAGAGGTCTTTCTGCTGATTTCTGTATGTTTAGACGCAGATCCAAGCAGGAATACAGTTACACTTGGACTGGTAGGAGTGGGTTCATTGGGCATTAACCTGCCGTTTGCCTGTGGGCCACTACAGAGACGAAGCTCCATGCACGGGGCAGTATGGGCACACAGCACTGTGGGTCTGCTGTTCCTACCATCACCACCCCATCTCTCTCCCAGCTCCCAAGGCCAAGGGGACACCCTGCTGCCCCTTGCATCCTTCCAGCTCAGCAGCCAGCGCTCTGCACCACCACAGGGTTATGTGTCCACCTGAACCATATGGTTCTCGCCAAACCCCAGAGTACGTAGCCTAGGTGTGGGACTTTAAGCAGTCAGTGGACACCTTGCCTAAGATTGCCAGATCCACTCCAGCCGAGAGGAAGCCATAAGGGATAAAAGGAGGATTGGTCTCAACAGGCATATGGGAAATAGATGGGGACAAATTACCAGAAATAGTCTTATGCTCTTCTCACTCTTATTCATACCAAAAGTAATTCCACCGGAGATGAACAGAATTGTGCTCTTTTATCTACAGAGCACAAAAAAGTAAAATCAGGTCTCATGCTTTGTAAGTAAAATGTAATGCTTCAGTCTATTAGACAGGTTTCTTAGCTAGAATAAAGCAGGGTATGCAGTGTTAAAAAGATGTTTTCACAATCTGCATCTACCATATAAGAACCACTCTTTCTCACATATTTACTGTTCACTAAATTCTCACAAAATAATATGATGGCCATTGCAGACCAACTTTTATGTCAACAAAGTCATCGAAGAGCCTTCACGTTCTATGTTAAAAGTACTCTGGGAAAGACCTTCTTAAATACGTGCCACAGCATCTCCTGAGAAATCCATGAGTCAAAATTATTTTTGGATCACCAAACACGACAACATGCAATGTCACAGAATGATACAGTAAAAACTGAGCAGAACTGTAAAGACAGCAATGCTGAAAAAAACACAGGGCACAATAAAAGCAAGAAGCACCAGTGCAAAATGACTAGACATGTTTCAAGCTGGTCATGGATGGAGTACAAATTTATGTACGCATTTCTTTCCCTGGCCTTTTAAATAGATTTTAAATTCTAGGGGGAAATTGCTGCATTGCCTCCAAATAGGAATTATGAAGTAATAAGCCTAGGAAAGCCTATGAAAATGAGCGGTGATTCATAGTTTGAAGCAATCTTTTTAAAAAAAGTAATCCACTGAATATTAAGCAAACATCTGAAACAATAACTGCTGTAAGAACTTGGAAATATTGTAGGTCCTAAAATCTACTAAAGATAGGCTACAGAGGAACAGCAGGGATGAAAGCCCCCATTTTTTCCCCTAAACTCTCTGGGAAATGCAGCAAACAGACTACCAAAATCTGCAGAAAGGTAGCCCAAAGGCTATTGAATTAATCTAATGTCACACGACACTTTGTGTCATTTTTGTGTTGGTTCTAAAGAAATCTGAGAAAGAGGAGAAGGAAGTAGAAATGAAACTGCGAGAAATCTGTACGGATTTAGGGAAAAATATTCCAGAAGCTTTTACAATAAAATTGTCAAGTGAAAAAACGTTTGTGAATTTTTGTGAAAAAATCTGGAAACAACAGGGCCCAGGGAAGAAAGAGATGGAAAAAGCAAATTTAGAAGTCTTTCCCCCCAGGTCTGTCATCTGCACCCCCGTGTCCAACATTTTTGTTCAGCAAGTGTCCTTGTGCCTTTTCTCAGCTAAGGCATGGAGATGACCCTCAGTGCCAGGCTGTCAGAGGATGCAGGATTGAGCAGGAATTGCTATACAACTACCCTTACCAGAATCAGCTGCTGGCAAGCAGAGATGGAAGTCACACACAGGTTGAGACAGAAAAAACTTTTTGCTCACTATTAATGGGTTTCCTAATCCTCCATCACTCGCTAAGAAAGCACCGGGCTCGTTCCCCTGCAGGCTAGGGGCCAACCTACTGAGAAGGGCAAAGCAGGCTCGCACTCCTATGGCTCTGGGAGGGGAGACAGTTTGCGGCTGCTCTTTCTCAGAATATGCCGCATCCCTTCCCTTTCTTTTTTATTTTTTTTTCCCCTAACAGAAATAAGGTACAAGTGAAGAGACAGTGAAGAGGGTGAAATCCCACTAAAGCTCACAGGATTAAACTGGGGGCGCGAAAGTAAAATAAATCAATAACTTAAGACCTTCTCCGGGTCCGTTGCAGAGGTGCGCTGGGGGCTGCGCTCGCCCCGGGGTCGGTCAGGACTGGAGGCAACACCGGGCTCCCACCCCGCTCCGCGCTGCTCCGCGGCCGGCAGCGACTCCGCACCCACCTCCCGTCCCGCTCGCGGGGAACCGCATCGCGGCAATGGGGATTTATCATCCCAGTGGGCTCGCAAGGGAATCGCTGGCAAGTCGAGTGCAATTAAATCACAGCGGGCTTTCGGGCTCCCAGCCACCGCGACTGCCCGCGGAACAAGTGCACCTCCGCGCGGGGAAGTTGCCCTCCGCCCGCCGCGCCCCGACTGGAGCCGAGGCCGGCCCGTACTCACATCTCGGTGACATTGTCATCCTCGGCGCTCCGCTGCGGCACGGGGAAGGAGGCGATGCCCGGCACTGGCTCCGAGCACCAGATCCGCCAGGAACTGCAGCGACAGGACGCGGGGCAGCCTAGCGCGCCCCGCCAGCAGCCCAGCACCAGGCAGCACAAGCCCCACAGCCGCGCAAGGCCGGGACCCGGCCTCCGCCGCCAGGACACCATGCCTCCCGCTTACTCCAGCGCTGCCCCACTGCCTCCTCCCGCTGCTGCCGCCGCCGCCGCTGTCGGGGCACACGCCCGGAGGGAGGGTGCGCAGCCTTCTGCGCCGCGGGCCAGCACTCCGTGGCCGGGGCTCACATGGGCGCGCCGCGCCGCAGCCGCAGCCGCCCCGCCGCGGTGCCTGCCCGGGGCTGCGGAGCGGCGGGACTCGAGCGAGCGGGACTCGGCGTGACACCTGCCCCGGCCCCGCGGGCGGGCAGCGGCGCCGCCTGCCCCCGCGGCGGCTCCCGATGATGCTGCAAAACGCTCCGAGTGGAGCGGTCGGGGCAGGTGGCGGAGGCTGCGCTCCTACCTGCGGGGGCTCGGGTATCGCTGCCCGCGGGCGGGGAGGGAGGGCGCAGCCCTCGGCGGCGGCGAGGCTCGGGGTTCCGAGCTCGCCGCTTCACGCACCGTCTCCTCCTCCCTCCAGCTGATAATAAAGCAGCCCTAGCTCCTGCTCCCAGCCCAAGCCGGGGAGCTGCCGGCAAAGTGACGTGGAGCTGACGCAGAGAGGGGCAGAAACTCCACAAAATGAGCCTGAAATCTGAAATAAAAAAAAAAAAAAAAAAAAAAAAAAAAAAAAAAAAAAAGGAACAAAAGCAACTAGGGAGGGAGGAGGGAGGAGGATAGGAGGGAGGGTGCCGAAGAGAGAGATACCAATAGGCAGTCTGATCCGAAGCCTTCGCTCACTCGCGTGTACAGCCACACTCGCTCACACACATACTCATGCACACTCACGCACCCCTGGGAGATGTGGGACCGCCCCGCCGCAGGTGCGGACGCTGGAGCGGAGTGGGAACACTTTGCCGGGAGGCAGCGGGCAGCTGCCGGGGCGGGGGCGACGGCACCCCTGGCTTCGGGGCGCTAAATGAGGATGCCTTAAGAGCCCTGGGAGGCGGCAGATGAGCGGCCTTTCTCTTTCCCCGGAACGCCCTGTTCATCCCTCTGCAGCTCAGCAGTCTGGTTCTCGTTCTCCCCCACAAACGTCCCCATGTTCCTCTCCCCCCCCTCCCCTCTCAGGGTGCGGATTTTCCGCAGCGATTTTTGCGCCCGGATCCCGCCGCAGTGGCCGGAGCTGCGCGCACCGCAGGCGCCACCGCGCGTCCCGCCGCCGCCATACACCGCGCCCGCGGCCGCCGCCCCGCGGAGCTCCGCGGCACCAGCGACAATCGGCGCCGGCCGTCGTTTACACCCGCTCCCTCCCGGCCCGTGCGGCGCCCGGCTATGGTGGCTCCTAGAGCTGGGGGTTATCACTGGGTACACATTTGATCTACACGCGTGTCATGTGTTTGCAGATTCAACGAGCGAGCGGTCGGGGAAACTGGGGATCGCAGTGTTGCTGTTCTGTCGTTTCCGAGTCACTGTTCCCCGTGTCCTGATAAATGCCGGGCAGTCACTGCCTCACTGGTTGGCAGACTGCTTGCTTGCCTACATGCCATTATATTCAAAGATGGTGATGGCCCTTTCTTACTGAATTGCTAGGGCTGTGTATTTTGAAATGAGTAGATCAGGGTTCCACCTCTGAGTTAAAGAAAGAATGGTCACAGAATTTTCACTACGATGATACAGAACAAGTTGTCACTGTGCTGTTTAGGAAGTGCTCGGGAATCAATTTGACATGTCACATATTAATTGACTGAACACTCTGTTCTATTTGCATTTCTCAGGCTACGGAAAAATACAGTTCTTGCTGGGTACATTCATAGGCCTGACACAGTCACCATCAGGGCTGTTCTGCTTTCAAAGAACATCCTGCTAACACAGCTGCAGACATACCTCGCCGGAACTCTGATTCATGCTTCTGTATAGGGCAATGAGTAAAGACTGGAAAAAGATATGTAAATTAAAATAGTGTCAATCAGGTTACCATATTTACGTCAAATCTATTAGAAATCTGAATAAAATGGTTACATGTGTACAGGTCTTCTACTCAGAATACAAATCATTCCTGTCAGGTCCAGCAGTCTGTCATTTCTAAATAAAACACAAGAGGGGTTCAGAGAGTCCCAAGCAATAAGAATGTCCTAAACCCACATAATGCAGCATAGTGCAGCAGTGCGAAAAAATCATAAAAATATTATTCAAGCACAAGATATTTTGTCTGTAGGTAACACAACTCTGGAAAAAAAATGGGAGGAGGGGGCATTAATTGTTTTAAATTAGGATATTTTTTTCTAAATGGAAATGTTCGTAGAAATATAGCAAGTAAGATAAAAAAAAAATCATAGGACAATGTTCTAGATGCAGTATTTGTTGGGATTTTTAAAGTATTTGGATGAAAGTGTTTAAAGAGGAGAAGAGAGACTGGAAGATTAATAGCACAAATGGCAATATGATGCTATTTACAAAAAAAGCTGGGAAAATGTCTCTAATGCAGTTAAGCTTCCAAATTTTGGAAACCACTGCAGAATGTGAAATACTGTTCTGTGGAGAAATCTGCTTCCAGGTCTATGCCTGATTTCTTCTCGGTGAACACAGGATCAGATCTTAAAGGCAATAAATGCTCATGGTAATATCCCTAATGACTTCATGACAACAAGCTTCAATTTTCCTGATTTTGTGTGGGCTCATACTGGACTTTACTATTTCATGGGCATAAGATTGTTTTCTGGGTTTTCAGAAAATTGAGAACTGTCAAAATTTTATGTGGAGCCACACATTTGGATCCAGTAATCCAATGGATCAATGGTGTTGGAAGAATGAAGCTCTACAGATAAGATCTGGAACTTGATGAGCTGTGAGTCCATATTAAATGACTCTGGAGCATGCATCTGAAAGCAGCATTAGCACCTGTTATAGATGATGGCTTGGATTTTCCATAAAAGCATTGCTGGGGCACATGGCAGTCTTTTTGTAGAAGGGTTGGGGCTCACAGCACCACCATCTCTACATGTAGGGCTTAATGACATAGATTGCTGGGGTGGAGGAAGATAAGAAAAGACACCCACAGCATGTCTGAAATGAAGGGAGTGTTCCACCTGGAACCACACAGCTGTCCTGCAGAGCAGGGGAAAGGGATACTCCTCCACAGGCATGGCTGTGAGCCTGGAGTCCATTAGATTCAGTGTTACAAGTGGCACAAAGAACATATGATAAAATATTACTGTTTCTACATGAATGCATTTGTCTATAAAAATAGCACTATTCTTCTATGCTTTTTCTCACAGAATAAGGCTTTGTTCAACTACTGCCTATGAGCTATTACCTAAAGGACAACCACAACCAAACCACCAGAGAGAAGGAGCTTTCTGGGAGTGCCATGAGAGCGCACATCATTCCAAAGGTGGTAAAACTAGAGCAAAGCCCTAAAAATGTGACACAGCAACAGAGTGTGATCAGAGGCCTAGAAAATACAAAGTCTGCGTTAGGATTGAAAGAGCAGTTTTGTTCGGTGCTCAGGAGTTTGAAGGGAGGTGCCATAACACTCCTGAAATACGCAAAGTGTTCTGCAGGGGATAGGTGAAAAATTTTTCCCTTGTCTGCTGGATAGGACAAGGAATAGTGGACTTGATTTACAGCCAAGAAGATTTGTGTCAGACATTACAAAAACTTCTGTATTGCTAGTACGACAAATGGGTCACCTCAAAGAATGCAAGGATCTCAAGCACCAAGTCTGTTGAGGGGCAGGAGGTGAGCACCTCCCCACATCAGGTGAGTCAGAGTCAAATTTGTCACTTAGTTTAAAACAAATTAACAACCTTGCAGGTGTACTTTTCCCTTGCAGTAAGCATTTCTTTGTCCATTTTTTACTAGTGCAAATGAAGTTATGAGAACGTGTTATGAATATGCTGAATAATCAAAGTGTTTTCTTGAAATTACTTGAAACTTGAAGTTATATATCATACATAAAGCATCTTTGTGTGTCATAGAATAGAAATTACAGTAAGTATGTGGAAAGGTGCAGCATGATGGATTGGAGCAAAAAAGACAAGGTCTGAGAATTCAAAGAATCTCTGCAAGTGTGTTGTTATTCAGCTGGGGGTATAAGGAACTATGCTATGGAGGCTAGGGAAAGGTGAGAGCATGATGAAGGCTTGTGCTAGGGTGTCCTATCCTTATTCAAAAGCATGCACTCAAAAGGACCAGCCTTACATGTCAGCACCAAAGCTGCAACAGAGGCTTTGCATCCTTCCTGCATTTTTCTTACTGCCTGGAAATTCTGAGCAGTTAGAGGAGGGGAAGCATAGACTAATTCTAGGAATTCTAGATTTTATCAGTAGCTTTTTGCTTACCAGACTTATATGCTGATTCCGTTGCAACTTCCCACATTAAGATTTTCATGCATTCATACTGAACCATGATCAGAGGGACACAGCTGCACTATGACTCACAGCACACATATAAACTTAAATCTCCAACGTCTGCTACGTTAGTAACTATGCTGAGGTGGACTTTTTCTTCTTTCTCAGTCTCCCACATCCTTTCCCTCAATAACAAAAGTCGCTTCCACGCAGCTCTTTTCAGAATTACCACCTGTCTCAAGGTATGCTCTAAGTGTCCTAGCCCAGCTTTTGTTATGTGCAGTGTTCCACTTGTTTAGAGTTTTATCTACCTTCTTAATCGTCACTCATTTTGCATTGCTGAGTGATGAATGCGATTTCCCCTTACCTTTTTCAAGCAGCGATTTATGTTCGTTGCCTTTAAAATGGAGCTCAATCCTGCCACCTCGTGTTCAAGAAGATTAGCACACCACTTTATTTTGTGAGGAAGGGAAGGCTGGAGAGAGAGGAAAGGTAAGATGTACCTACCACATTTCTAACAAGCAAGGCATTAAATGAGACTCTGAGCATCTAATGGCTGATTCCAGTTGGATGTTAACAGCGAATTCATTCATTTTGTGCAATCATTTTTCTAGGGGCACTCTTCACACTTCAGTGTCACTTCTTACATCCCACAGAGTTTCAAAGATGAAGGTTGTCAGTGGCCTTCCCAATACACTAATAAAGCAAGGCGTGTACCCCAGTTTCCTGGCCTGCCATCTATGTCTGTCTCATGGCTGAGTTATTAAACAGAGTTCCTGGTAACACTGTGTTAACGTTTATCACAGTGTGTTACAAGAGCAGCATTACATGCTTTTCATCAAGAAGCAATCACATCATGGTAGAAGCAAGGATTCTCCTCATTTGTCACAAAAGCTTATATTTTTGGAGAAGGTAGTGAAAGTAATGATTGCATGGAGCACGAAATTCCATTTTCTGCTGAAGTCCAAGGCAGAACTTTTTTCTGTCTTAAGGGACTTCACAGCAGCAATCCCCTGTCTCGATCACTGCAGGCTGCTACACCTATTTCATTGCTTTATCCACCACTCTTCTGAGTCTCTCTGCAGACAGCCAAGCAGGAGAGCTTGTTTGACTGTACATCTATCTATGTACAGCTTCCTGAACGCTTGACATCTTTACCTCTGCATTGGAACAGGCTGCCCAGGGAGGTGGTGGGGTCGCCGTTGCTGGAGGCATTCATGAAACATTCCGATGTTGTACTGAGGAGCATGGTTTAGTGGAAAATATTGATGGTGGGTGGTGGATGATTGAACCAGATGATATTTTCCAATCTTGGTGATTCTATGATTCTGTGTCAGTGACAAGAATCCCAAAGTAGCCAATTAGCTCTACTATTCCATTTTTCTGATTTTGTCAAATGATATTCATTCAAGTTAAGTTTTTATCACATGCACGGACTTGCACATTCACAGTAATGATTGGTCCTCCAGATAATCCAACTTATTCTCTGTATATCTATATGCAGACACATATTACAAGGCTCAACGGGTGGAAAGTGCAAACATAATAAAAATCTGAAAATCACTTGCAGTTTTCTCCCAGTTTAAAAACAATTGAGACACAAACGATTTTTTTTTTTTTTTTTTTTCTATACTGAGCCAATGAAGTCTTGAACCTTCCTTTATAGGAATCAGTAAAATAGTAAAACAAACAAACAAACAAGGCAAGCTCAGTTTTTGGTACAATAATTTAAAAGATAAGAAATCATCTGAAAACTTAACTACAGAACATTGCAAGTCACTTTCAGTTACCATTGCAAATTACTAAATCACTGCTAAGCTCATTATTTCTTGTCTCCCTATAATATGAGCTACGTACCACGAATGTGTTTTGCTCATGATTTTGGAGTTAAGGTAGTTTCACAAGGGACTAAGACATAATTTTTACTCCTTACCTATTGGGCCATATGTGATACAACAACCAAAAGAAAGAAATCTCTGTAGCTTAGTAAAATAGAAATCACTTGATTTATGATGCAGATATGCTTGTCACAGCCATTCCAATGTCTTGCTCAAGCTGCGGTACCATTTCATGACATGGCCTGTTTCTCCAAGGGAAAATATTTCATGTACAGTTGTGAGTATTGCCTGTGGCACAGGAAGGATATGGTAACTCACACAAAAATACAGATGATAGCTGAAAATGCTTCTTCTCAGAATGGTATGGAGAACAGCCATGAGCAGAGATAAGCTAACTAGCAGAGAACTAGAAGCTCAGGAATTGCTTGTTTCAAACTGACCCATTTAGAAATGAGAGATCCTGATGGCCTGTGAGGTGAACAGAGGTAATTCTTCCACTTAACTTATGCATAATATACTGTGAACAGTTTGGTAAATTTAATCTTCTTCCATCTGAAGGTCATGTATACAGGAGCACACTTCATTAGTTTTTATTTTGTTATCTCTGGTACCTTTTTTACCTGGTTTATTTTATTATCTCTGGTACCAGAAATGATGCTATGTAAGAGTACTACTTCTTGTTAGCAGATTACGTTTTATTTTATTCTACCTGTCTCAACTGATGTCCTACAGATACTAATGACTCTTCCATACACATTTAAACACATTACAACCATTTTTAAGACTAAGCAAGAGGAAAACAGGATTGTTGTTATAAAAGACCTACCAACTGCGGACATAAAACAGTACAATACTCTGCTCTCAGAAAATGGCTTTCTCATTCTCTGCTTACGAAATCATCTCTTGATGCTGATAAACTTCTGTGCTTGACTTTTCTATGTGAAAAACATGTAGTGACAAATTTACTACCAAGCCATTTTGCTGCAGAGTTTTCTGGTCCCTTTCAAGTTAGATTTCAGAATTTAGTCTGGAGTGTAAGTTATGCAGATCTCTTTGATTAATATCTTCTCCACCCTGCTCTTTCTTCTTCAACTTTTGATATGGCCACCATCCTTGCCAATTTTTTTCTGTGGCTCTACAGCCTTTGCTGTGCACACATTTGTGTGGCAACTAAGATATTGTGATCTTTTTCCTGTCTCCCCTGGAGCCTTTTCCTTCCAACAACACCCAGATTTGGTAACAGGCCATAAGGGATTGTTTTACATAACGCTCTGCGGGTTTCTATGGTACTTCCACTTGGTTTCCCACAGCAACCACGCAGTATAAGAGACATTTTAAGCTATACCATCATCATCACTTCCTAATCCTTTTCATAAGATCTTGATAGTGTTGTTTCTTTGTGTAGGCATTGTCTAGGCACCACTTGCTGCTGAATCTTCTGAAGTTCAGAGTTGCCTTGTGGCTTGGCAACATCTGGATGAACAAAAAAGCTGATAGTAGCCTTCTATATCATAGCAGCACACAATCTGAGAACATTTTGGTTTTGAAGGTGTTAGCATAATTTAATCTTGGGGCCTGAGATTTTTTGGTACTGTTTCTAAACTGCTAGCTAAAGCAGTGAACAGCTGGTTCTCTGAAGCTGCAGGGCTTATTACATGAAGTGCACTACCTACAGTTCTGCAGAGGAAGCAGTGCCTGTTAATAGTATTCACGTTCATTTTAAATGAATTCACCTTACAGTTTAAGTCCAAAAGCTGAAGTCAGGAAAAGATTCCTATTGCCATAACTATCATTTATCTGTCCTGTGCAGCTCTGGATTTAAATGCTGCTTGAGTTGTACTTTTTTACCTTGGCCTTACATTCCATCTGTTAGCTGGAACTAGTAAAGCAGCAGAAGTTTATACCTATTTTCATTGGAATTTGCTAGAGGTATTTGTAGGGATTATCTTCTCTAGATGTATGAAAGTTCTCTTTAATTTTCATTCATGCCCAAAATATTTGGTTATATTCCTTTTTTTTTTTCATATTGCACACTGAGGCCTCAACTTTCATTAAATATATTATTCACTTGAACCTTTCATCCAAGAATTACAGAGAAAAGAAAAAAAAAGGGGAAGAAGAAGAAGAAGAAAGGGAAGGGAAGAGAAGGGAAGGGATGGTTTTTCCCCTCTCAACTCTGTAACTACAAACTGAAGATTTTGTTTTCTTAGCCATAGATTACACTAATACTTCCAAAACTTCAGATCAAAATTTGCATTCCAGTTAAATGTATTTTTCCCAGGGCATGATACATATCCCCCCCCATATATTTGTCATGAGCTCGTGGGTCTTTAAAGGAATTAAGCTGTAATTTTGCATAAGCCAGGAATAATGGCTACAGTTTTTCTTTGCCTAGTACAGACTTAACTCATCAAATTTCTGAGAACATGTCATGAGTCAGCCCCCATTGCTTTTCCAGTCACTGCCTTCAACTTAGTGAATCAGCTGCTCCAGTTCTTTGGCTGGTTCTCTGTATCTTAGAAAGATTCCGTCATTTCAAATGCAGTCTGCAGATTTTAACAACATTTTTAAGAGCCCCAAGTTGCAAAGGCAATTCAGGAGCTTCTACTGAGGGTGACATTAAAATATTTGAACTTGATTTTCCCCCATCATTCGTAGTTTCATCACTCATCCTAAGTGATGAAGATTAAATGAACTGAGTGAACCAAGACAATCCTACATGTTCTCTCATCAGACTCTTGCTTTTGTTTCTCATAGATGTGGACAACTCTATTCAGGAGTTGTCAGCTGTAATTCTTAATTACTTAATTACCATCTGTCAGTGGTAATTCTTAATTACTTTTCATCTTGAACTGTCAGGTATCACATCTCATTCACATCATAGGCCTTCCCCCAAATTTTCTGTATAAATACACACCACAGAATTGTCTTTGGTTTGAAGGAACATTAAAGATTATTTAGTTCCAGCTCCTTACCATGGACTTGGTTGCCACCCAGTAGACCAGGCTGCCCAGGGCCCCACCCAACCTGGCCTTGAACACTTTCAGAGAGGAGGAACCCACAGCTTCTCTGGATAGCTTGTGCCAGTGCCTCACCAAGATGTGAGTAAATAGTTTCTCCCTAACATCAAATCTAAATTTCCCTTCTTTCAATTTTTGAACTGTTTCCTCTTTTTCTATCACTATTGGGCCACGTGAAGAGACATTCTCCATCTTGTTTAAAAATTGCAATTTATAAACTGCTCACTTTAAATACTGGAAGACCACAATGAGTCTCCCCACAACCCGTCTCTTTTCCAGTCTGAACAAACCCAATTCCTTCAATGTTCAGTCCGGAGAAAAAAAGGCTGCAGGTGCTACCTTCCAGTTTTTAAAGGTAGATTATAAACATGAGGGAAATCAAATTTTTGTACAGGTAGACAGCAATATGAGAAGAGGGAACGGTCTTATACTGAAGAAGGGAAGATTTAGATTAGATGTTGGGGGAATTTTTTCACTGAGAGGGTGTTGAGGTGCTGGATGAGGTTGCCCAAAGAGGTTTTGTTTATCCCTTTCCTGGAGGCCATGTCAAAAGGGATCAAAAGGGTAAGCTGATGTAGTACTTAATCTAGCAGTTGGCAAACCTGCCTGCAGCAGAGAAGTTGAAAATTGATGATCCCTGAGATCCCTTCCAATCCAAGACATTCTATGATTCTATGATCTACATGGACTTCCTCTGGATCAGCTCCAACAAGCCTATGTCATTCTTTTGTTGGAGGCTCCAGGACTGGATTCAGTACTCAGCATGGAGTCTCACAAGAGCAGAGCATATGGAGGTAATCACTTCCCTCACCCTTTTGGCCAATCGTGTTCTTCTTCAAGAGAAGAATGACCAGAAGATCGAATGAGGTGACTCTGCCCCTCTACTCTGCTTTCGTGAAATCCCACCTGGAGTACTGCGTCCAGTTCTGGAGCCCCTTAGAGTTGGAGCAGGAGGGCCATGAAGATGATCAGAGGGCTGGAGCGCCTCCCCTATGAGGACAGGCTGAGAGAGCTGGGACTGCTCATTTTGAGGAAGAGAAGCTCCAAGGAGACCTTATAGTAGCCTTCCAGTACCTGAGGGGGGGCCTACACAAAACTTTATAAGGGCAGGTAGTGATGGGATGAGAGGAAATGGCTTAAAAATGGGAGAGGGTAGATTTAGAGTAGATTAGAAAGAAATTCTATACCATGAAGTTGATGAGACACTGGAAGTGGTTGTCCAGTGAGGTGGTGAATACCTGCTCCCTGGGGGCCAGACTGAATGGGACTTTGAGCAACCTGGTCTAGTGGATGGAATCCCTAACTACAACAGAGGGATTGGAATTAGATGATTTAAAGGGTCATTTCCAACCCAAACCATTCTATGTTTCTATGATTCTATGAGCATGTCCTGAAATTTTCTACTGACAAAAAAATCTTCGGGTGACTATCTAGGTGTGGAAGACTGTTTTCCATATACTTCTGCCTTTGAATTACCCTTTGAGGAAATTTCTGCTGAGGTTCCTATAAATATTTAGAGGACACAAAGCACTGAAAGAGCGTGATCAAAAGGAATTTCTTGTTCACAATTCTTGACCATCTTTTATTTCTGCCAGTGATGTGTAAGAGACTTGGAAGAGCATTCTCCTCAAAAACAGTAAGTTCCCCTGCAAGTTCAAGAGCATCATAATCCAGTATGCCTACACTGTTAACTCCGTTGACCAGAGGCCCGTAGCACTTAGTTTTCATCATGATTCAGACAGAAGGTCGTCTTTTCTACATGTAGCACAAGTATTTTGTCAACTGTATAACTGTTCAACAGCATTCAGTGTCTGTTTTCCAAGATTTATTCCTATAGAATTTATCTCAGTTTTTGCATTTGGGCCCCTGATGCCTATAGCGTAATTGATCTGATTTTTCTGGCTGATACCCAACTACTCAAACCTTCTTCCTCCCCTTAGTGGCTGTAGGCATTGTACATCCTCAGAAACAAACTCAGTTCTGAAACATATGCTCAGCATCCAGCCCTGAAATTCATGTCCTTGTAGTCCACTCCTGTTTGGTTCATTTAGGCACAGTGGTAAGTCTGCTTCTCTTGCACTGTCCTGGCTAGCATGCAAAACCCAACTCTTCCCGTGGTGCAACGTTTCCTCATAGCCCTTGTACTTGGAAATAGACATCTGCGATTCAATATTCTTCCTGGCACAGGACTGTGTCTCATCAGTGTTTTGTGCAGTCATGTCTGCCAGAGATTTCCCAGGTGTTTTTATTGCTAAGAATAACTTTCTTTAGTCATGTTTCACGCATGGTCAAACCCAATTTATGTCCTGGTTTCACCCTTTAATGCAGGTACAGCTTACTTAAAATTGGATGTACTCTCCCTTTCATTTTTTGCATGTACAATTGCTGAGCCAGTCTAGATCCTGTTATAACTACAGAGTTTCCACCAGGCTTGGGACAAGCATCTGGCTTCACTGCTGCAGTCTGTGAATAGGGTTGCAGCAGTGATTTTTTCCATTCCTTTTTAAGGAAATCAGTCTTACATCCCACTTCATGTTGCATATAAATCTATGTTATCTCTTCTGGGAGGCTCAAGAGAGGTCATTGAGACTGTTTAGTTTTCCTTCCCATCACTGTTTCTCATATTGTGTTCTGTCTAGATCTGTTTCATGGGATGGAACTTGCACAGTAGCCCCTACTTTTTTCTTTTTTTATTCTTTTTTTTTTTTTTTTTTTTTTCTGGTTTGTTTTTATCTGAGAGAGGATGTGGTAGTTGAAGGGTTTCGATCTCCCACAGATTCCAGTCATAAGAGCCTGAACAATGTACACAATCCATTTCTTTGGTGTTTGAACCAAAAGCAATATTTCCTGAAAGGCAGATGGCCTGATGGTTAAAAGGTTAAAAGCTTTGTTAAACATGTGTGTGTTGCCATTGATTGTGGATTTGATGGTATTTAAGTGTACTTCGAAAGGAAACCACTGATGTAGGGTTCTCTCCTTGTCAACCTTACTCAATTCCAGTGTGAAACAGCCTAACAGATTGTCAATTTATTAATTGACCACAGAGTGTGGTCAAAGGACTGAAGTACATAGGTGGCAATTACTGTGGATTGATAAATCTGGGCATGTGAAAGTTCAAGGCTGCTTCAGTGTAATTTTTTATGTAGTGAGATAGCTAACAAAAATCTGGAGTTAAGTTTGCTCAATTTTGATGGCCGAATGCCAAAATATCTTTTCAAGTCATTAACCTTAAAACTTTGATCTGGAGATGTTGCTTCAGGAGATGGTTTGTCTTGGCAGGACAACATAGATTCAGCCACATGTGGAAAAACAAGTGTCACCATTTTGAGAGGTAGATGAATATGATTATTTAAGTGATATGTTTACTAGAATTAATGAAGTTCTTCCTTCTGCTTGAGGATTTAAATATTTGAAGGAATGCTTGCTTTTGTTCTCTTTTTGACCTGATGTTAAAATGAGTTGTTCTTTCTTACGTAGTTGCACCTGAATTTCTAAAAATTGTATTTAATTTTTCAGGCATCATAAACAGGGAGTAAATGTAAGCAGCAATAATGCAGACAATGGTATAGAAAAAAATAGTATATTTTTGAATAATTGATCTATTCAAGATAAATATGAGTTTTTTAGATGTGATAAACCCATTGTATTACTTTTCACACATCTATAAAACTTTATATTCTAAGCTTATATAATATATTTATGGAACATATATATTTGTATTTCATATTTTTATATTTTTCATAATTATATTCTTAAATATTTACATTTTTTTATGCTTAGCGAATGACAGAACTATCTCTGAAGCCACTGGTCCAGCTAGTTTGTTAAAGTTATCTAAGATCAATTTTCTAACACTAAGCGTGTTATTTCTGGTGACCTAGAAATGCAAACCATAAGCATAAGAATGCAAGCACTTTAAAGCTGACAAAACAAAAATCACATGCTCCTGCAAGCAAAGCAGCATCCATGAAAATGTGTCTTGACTGCTTTTGCTTTTGAATTAACTTCCTGTTCTTGAATATCTGGGATGATTCTTGAGAACCACAGAGTCATGCAAAGCCCAGTGTCCTGATTAAAAAATTGTGCAACAGTGTAAAAGCAAGTTATTATTAAATTAGTGAGATGTCTTCCACTTTCTAAGATATGGTTTTGCCAAGACACTATGTGCATTAACACAATCATGTATGCACAGCCTGAGTACTATTTACACTGGCAACTCAGTTACACTGAAAAGCTCTTCAGTTGCCACTCGAGGACATGGCAAATGCTGGGTAGAGAAGATCCTTAAAAAGCAAGCAAGCAAGCAAGCAAACAAACAAACAAAAACATTGGAAATGCCTCCTATTTGAGTCTGAGCATAAGGAGACTTCATAAAATCAAGAGCATTTTCAAGGACATACAAAGTGATCTCAACACAGAGCTAGCTAAAGTGTTTATTAGAGGGCGTTCAGTTGGCATGGACAGCGAAGAACAAAGAGGCTGTTCACCTTTGAGTGGTAATTATTAGAACGTGGAGCAGTCTCCCAGCAAAAAAACAAAACAAAACCACTGGGAACACCAATACTTGGCGCATTTTAATCATATTAAATAAAGCACTAGAAACTCTACTACAGGGAATGGACTTCCACCTGCATGCTCTAACCCTCCTGTCTCCTGAAGTCATGATGTCCAATGTCCTGATTTCCAAGCCTGTGAGACCCATCACTTCTTTTTCAAATCATTTCTTTGACACATTAATACAGTGTTGGGTCTGACCAAAAGCTGAGATGTTTGACATTTTATTAAACCCTGCAACTATGAGAATTCTCCTGCAATTAAAACTTTCATTTCTCTCCAGAATAATAGGGGAAAAAATCATGGGTAAATTCATATCTACTGCATTCCCTGTGCCATTTCTTGAATGCCTTCCCTGTAGAACAGACAAAATTTTATGTCCCAGAGCATCTCTTATCCTTTTACTTTTTTGGTGTGCATTGACTCTGTTGGATTTCAGAAATTGTGAAACTGGGTGTACCTGGCTGGAAAATTGCTCAATGGGCTGCTGCTGGCAGATAATTGATCATTTGACATTTAAGCCGAATCTCAACACAAGATGGTCGATTCTTTTGAGGTTTTGCATGTAATTTGACTGCAGAGTGTGAGTGACAACATTGAGAAATGCAAAGTAATTGCTGAAATACAGCAGTTTTTTTGACCCTTGCTTTAATGTAAACAAAACAACAAGAGTAGTATACCAGCTGCAAGCAAAAGGTTACTGCTGGAAGGTTCTTAATGGGTGCCCGCGGCGCTGGCATTAAGTCTGGCTGTGTTGAGCCTTCACAGTCATCTTTATTGACGGCGCCAGTACCTCTTTGTCTAGCAATAATGGCGCTAAACTCTGCTCATCACAGAAGATACAGTGAGACAAAAAGCCTGATTTAGCAATGAATTATCCTACTTTCATTCCATGTTAATCTCCCTAACTCAAGGAGAAGCAGTGACTTCTAACTGAAGGAAGAGAGGTGTGAATCTATCTCATCCCAAGGTGAAAATTTTCACTTAATAAAAATATATTATTTTACTGAAACAGGATATCAGACAACATTACAAACTATATTTGCTGAACTAAATTACGCTATAAACACTAAAAAGTACAAAAATGATGTGCTACCTGTTTTAATTATGTTTTTTTTATGGCAGTTGTCATCAGAGAATACTAGCACTGTTTTGAAAATGGTTTCCTAGACATGCAAGTAAAAGAGAGACCTTCTGTATGATGATGATCTTGTCAGAAGACTTTTTACTTTACCCTCAAAATGAAGGCGGTTTCTTGAACAAGCCTGTATCTGAAACTAGGAACAAATTTATTGCAAGATATCTGAAACGAGGGGCTGGCTATATGCCATTTAAAGACGTGCAAGCAAGGATAGACGTGAAATGCATGCCGTGGAGTAATCCTAGACTTTGCAAATCATTCTTCACCTATAAGACCCTAGGTGCATGTTACCTCATTCTAGAGGGGTGTTCTGGGATCTTAGTGAGACACCTGTATTGGAAAAATATGAGGAAATGTTAGCCTTTTGGTTATATTTTCTGTGAAGCTGAAGAAATACCGTGAGAATTATCCCCAGAAACATGGCAGTTGCCTAAGGCAGTGAGTTCGAGGCAGTCCTGAGGGCTCATGTTCGTGACTTTCAATCATGCTGCTGAACTCAGGGTTACAAAAGTGACGCCAGTAGGGCCTATTCAAGAAGTACTGTGAGAAAGTGTCACAGGGATAATAAGAGTTGTTAAGTGTATCCAGAGACCCAGAGGTCCCAGCTCTCACATTCAGAATGGGCATCAACACACCAGACTATGGTGCCAAGTTATTTACCAAAGCAGTGAAGTTAAGTTCAGGGACAGGTGAGATACCTAGAATGAGTTCCTTTGCTGTACTCAGAATCATGGGCTGCTTTTCTTTAAAGTTTGCTCCTCTTTGCAAATATAATTATTTTCTAAAAGCGTCATTTTGTCCTGTGGGAATCAAATGTTGTTTCTGCAGTAGAATTGGATAATATTTTTTTTTATTTCATGATCTCTGCTGTCAGTTCTTTTTGGGAGTCTTTCTACTTAACTTGGGGAAGATCTCTGATAGTTTACATCACTTATCCTCTAGACGAACCTTGCCAGGAACGCATACTCTGTATACAGGTGTATATATGTATTTTGTCACACACACTGGGAGAATATCCTGCATGAGACTGATCAAACAAGATAACAAGTCATGGCCTTCTGGAGGAAGCAGCTGAAGAGACATCAGAAGGATGTCTCTCCCCCCCACCCCCCAATGTTCTTTGTTTAATGAAGACTCTGAAGAAAATCACTGTATCAATATGACAAGGAGAGCACTGAGACATCTTGGAAACAAGAGGATGGCTGCTGACTGACACCAAATAACACATGAATTAACAAATGTAAACTTTGACGAGACTGTGAACCTGGAGTACCCAGCCAATGGGGAAACAGGGCAGGGGATGGATAAAGGTTAAAATGGTGTGAAGACTCTCATGTTGTGTTCATAGGTGCTCCTGCTTGCAGGATGCCCACCATTACAATTGCGAATAAAATTGCTTTTATCAGAGATACTGTCCTGACAAAAATTATTTGGACATTTCCAATGGTCCCATGAACTAAATGTCTACCTACAAACAAACACTTTACCATAACTTCTCCCAGGAGATAAATGAGTGCTGTGCTTTGCAGGATATAAAGCCACAGAATTGACATCTCTACACTTTATCACAGAAATTCTGACTACATTGACATAAGAAAATTTTCAGCCAACTTTGTAGGATTAGAATTGAACTTGAGTCACTCAGAATCAGATACAAAATTTACTGAAGACACTGAGGTTCTCATACAAATTTCAGATGGATTGATAGACGCTATTTCTACAAGGGTTTCTCCAAAAGTGACTTCTCTGACTTTGTTAAGCTGGCCCACAACATCAGAGGCAGATGCTGGTGGTATAGCAGTGGAGGTTGAACCTTCCCATCAATATTCCATTACATTTTGTCACCATGTGATAGATGGAAGCAGAGGGGTAGTCTGACAAATGGTCTCTGACATGGAAGGGTGTATGAAACTAAGCACGCAGAAAGAAATGGAACCCATTCACTGATGCTTGCTGAATATTTATGGGGACTTAACAATGGATGTGAGCACAGTGAGGTGGGTGTTGCATTTTAGCTATGGCAACAGTGTCAGCGGTCACAATTGGAAATGTTTATGAGCCCAGTATGCAGCTCTTGTTCGCTGCTGATGACAGTGCGCAGCTAATGGTGGTGACTATGCTGAAAAACAAATAGTGTTTTGTAGCTGAGAATTTGTTCTATCAGACAGTGTTACTGTGTTCTTTGTATCTGCTGTCATTTCCACGGAAATAAATAGGTGACATTACTTTCAGCTAAACTTCCATAAAGTTTTTGTTACTTCTGTGTTAACACACATCTAAGTCTGAGAAAAGAGTACAATTTCTGATTCTCTGTTAAATGTTTTCTCCTTCTCTGTACCTCATTCCCCTTCAAATCTTTGGAAATCCCTTATGAGAATTCAAATCTTTTTCAACAAAATGTGCTTTCTGAGACACTTTCACATACACTGTGTGCTCTGTCACCCTGTGAAGATCAGACTTTGTAACAACAAATAAAAGTTCCCACAAGTGATGAGCAGATTTCTATTTTGAGAGAGCAAAATCATGGTAATTTTTATAACTATATCAAATACTGCTTGCCTGTGTATTATGTGATTCTCCTTCCTACATCAGATACCTGAAGTTTTGGCTCCTAGACTGGGAGGTGGCATCCTGCACAAAGCTGACATTAACTGAAAAGAAACCATGTACTATTGGTGTTCTTGAGATGAGTCAGTAGTATAGCACATTCTGGCCAACATCCAGTCTTACAAATGATATCACAAATTGCTTGGCAGAAATGAAAGCTCTCATCATTAAGGAAAAGTGAAAGAAAGCTATTGGAATACCTGGTATGCTATTAAAAAAAAAAAAAAAAAAAAAAAAAAGAAAAAAAAAAAGAGAAATAAGAATTCCTCAGTCCTCAAAGTTGGAAAGCAGATAAGCTACATCAGTGCGTACCCAGTAGCAAAAAATTGAGCTCAATGGATCGTGCCAGCATATGCTGAGATTTAGCAGCCATCACTACACCCTCAACAGAAATAAAAGAGATTCTGTGTGCCCCCTAAAGTACTAGCACTCCTCTCACATCACCAGTCTTCTGTAAAATGATATGTTCATTCATTTCCATTTGTGTTCATTTGATTCTTTTCCTCTGCATGTTTCCACATTTTGATTTAAAATGATAGTAATTTGGCGAATACTACTTACTGTTTCTTCTAAGCTAAGTATCACAGCTCAGACTCAGTTGCTTTTTTTTTTTAACACTGTCATTTTTTCTTCCCAGCAGGACTGATGTGTGTGACAAATCTTTCTGACTCTGTGATTCCCAGAAGAACTGAAAAATAGATACATTGGTTACTACAACTTATGTTTGGAAGCTGCTGTATGGCCCAGCCCAAAAGCTCTCCTTTTTCCAGCTAGATTCATCAGCAGTGCAAAATAATAAATAGTCACTGAACACTGCTTATTATGGCCAAACAAGAAGGGAAGAGAGGAAGAGAAAAAGGAAGAGAGAGAGAAAAAGAGAGAAAGACAGTGAGAAAGAGAATGGGGGGGGGGGGGGGGGGGGACACACGACAGAAAGAGAGAGAGAGAAAGAGAGAGAGAAAGAGGAAGGAGAAGGGGAAGGGGAAGGGGAAATGGAAGGGGAAAGGGAAGGGGAAAGGGAAGGGCAAGGGGAAAGGGGGAGGGTGAAGGGAGGGGTGGGGAGGGAAGGGAAGGGAAGGGAAGGGAAGGGAAGGGAAGGGAAGGGAAGGGAAGGGAAGGGAAGGGAAGGGAAGGGAAGGGAAGGGAAGGGAAGGGAAGGGAAGGGAAGGGAAGGGAAGGGAAGGGAAGGGAAGGGAAGGGAAGGGAAGGGAAGGGAAGGGAAGGGAAGGGAAGGGAAGGGAAGGGAAGGGAAGGGAAGGGAAGGGAAGGGAAGGGAAGGGAAGAATGAAAGAAAAAAGAAAGGCAGGTGGGAAGGAAGGAAAACACAAAAAAAAAGCATGTCAATTTCTGTGAGCAATCATGTTCCACTGCAATAGTCAGAAGTCCTATTCTCTGCTGTACTTTGCCTTTTTTTTAAGTCACCCTATATTCTGATTGGGATTGAGATTCTAACATCTCAGTGGAATAAACTTATTTATTTGTTGTTAGGGGACACGTGTACTAAATCAGCAGTACTCATTAAACCACTGGCCCATGTGTATCAGTTTCCTGGATCTAAATTTTGTACACAGAGAGAAAAATTTTTTTGCCAAAATGCAGAATATTTACCTGCCTTTCTCTAATTGGTTGTTACATTAACATATGAGCTCTGATGTAACCTTGTATCTATAATTATGGGATGGTCACAGGTGCATAAATTAACTTTTTTCAATGGAATAGTAAAGGATGATTGATACTTCTGTATTACGGATTGATTGAGATACTCTCAGTCACACACATGTCTATATTCCCTTATGGTGCATCCCCATAAAGGAATATTAGACTCCTTCAGTCACTAGATCTTCTGTGAGTATGTGTACTCCAGAAGCTGGAGTGAACCCACTGTGCCCTCTGGACTAGACGTTTGGGTGTCCTTAAAGGAAACCCAGGGCACAGCATATCCAGAAGGTCCCAGGCCTGGGCAGCTAGGATCCTCCAGATTCAGCTACAAGATATGAAGTGATGGTTAACATTTTCTCCCAGATGCCATCAGTAGAGGTGGTGCATTCCTTCAAGCCTACAACACTGGAACTCTGTCACCTTGAGGTAGCCTGCAGTTCAGGGTTACCAGTCAAGGAGAATGAGCTGCAAGGAAGGAGGGCAAGATCAGAAATTCCCAGCAGAGAATTGTATTCTCTAGGCTGTAAATTTCTTCTGTTTCTCAAAGGAGGAAAAGAGAAGTTGCATAACATTTTATAAGACACTTTAGAAAATCATTACTACATATTTGAAAGGAAAACAGCACATGGAATTTTCATGAACTATAATGTATATCTGGCACTTAAAACATTTTAAGGGATTTATATTTTCAAAAAGGGCTTTGATTCTGTGGTCACATAAGTGACCCAAAGTTACTGTTCTGCCAAGCCAAATTCTTTTCACTTATGGGATTTAACAGATTAAATTAAAACAGTGGAAAAGAAAATAATTAATAACACGTTTTAGTCATGCTTTAAACCAAAAATAGCTTTTTCTTTTTTAACTGCACAACTATAGCATAGAATAAGAGAACTAAAATCCAAAATCACGCTGTATGATAATACCCTTTCCACTTGCATATTTCAGTCACAGTCCAGTGATGAGTTCCATCAAGAAAGCCTGGAGATCTTAAACAGGTGAATATCTGTTATTTTTAACAGTTATTTGCTTTCATTCATTTTTTTTTTTCCCCCAATGATTCATTACTGTTTTCTGCAGGGAGGAATGGAAGACAGAATTTCAAGCCCTGTAAGTTACTTTCTTCTCCTCCCTTTTCTTTCAGTTTTCCTCTGTAGTTTTTATTTTGTGTGTGTGTGTGTTTAACTGCAGATTTATTCATTTCCATTTTTTATTTGGCCAGTATCTTTCAACTGCATAAAAAGTTGATCACTGTTTCTTGGAAACCTCTAGAAGATCACTGGCCTGGCATTCAGAGCACTTAGGGAAGAGTTGTCACCAAAAATACAAAGCAGACACATCTATGACATCTAGTAAAATATTTAAACGGAAGTGTGAAAAGGTACTAACTTATTTCTACGTAAGATCTAGATAGTACAACAAAGTCCATGCTCTGTAACATTTTTATTCTTGTTAAAAATTTAAAAGGCAAGCTTCTAATGTCTGAGCACTAAGTTAAGTTGTAGTCAGTCTGTAAAACAGTAGGAGAGATGCTATTAAAACTATATTAATAATAAATCAGATGCTTTAAAAAAAGCTTAGTGTCAGGGCAAACTCAGCCCACTTTGCTTTCCATACAGCAGGACTGGCTGAGAGGTGCTGTGATTCACGCAGATTGAAGAGTGGAACTTTGGGTTGAAGATTCTAACTTTTCTTTTTTCAAGACCACAGATCTACACTCAATCCAGTCAGTCTCTAGAGCCAGTAGAAGTACTTAGAAACACCTACGGTATCATTTTTCCTGAAAGTTTTCATAGTTTATGTAAAGGCTCTCTATCAAAACATAGCACAACTTTATGAAAACCCTACTCTAGATTTGAATAGAACACGGTAGGTAGCTCCTTCCATGTCTCCAATGCCTGTATTGCATTTTTTGTAACACCTTGTCTTGACAGTGCCACACACGCAAGTATCCCCTCAAGAACAGGTCCACATTGGTATAGATGCACTGTTAGCACCTTCATATCCATTCTAGACAAAAGGATCTACATCAGTGAAGTATGTCTGTTTGTACAGCTGAAGCAGACACCTAGCCTTTAAAAACAATTAATTTAGATCTCATGGTAACCGTCTTTGTAACTACAAATGGCTCCCTGCTTTGTTCAGATTTTAACAGGTCTATTTTCTCTGTCTGCTGTTGCCAGTAATACAGGCTTATCAAGCACAAGTACAGGACAGCTGTGCTCAAATACTTGTATATCTTGTTCCAAATTGAGGAAAAATCTGTCTTTGTCAGTTACAGGAAATAAAACCCAAATGTCAGTACTTCCCTTTCTAAAAGAGGCTAGATACTTCCCAGTCATGGAGAGCTAAGCTACCCGTTGAGCTAAAGGGATTCTACTTATAAAGTTATGGATGCAAGAATGCATCAAATAAACCTGGGGCCAATACAATCAAATGTTCTTCAGGCAGTTCTTAAGACTAAGATTCAGTGAAATTACTTGTCATGTTTGTAGCAACACACTGCCTCAGGCCTTTGCAAGTGCAGAATACACAGTGCATTTAACAAACATAGATTTATATCCTGCCTTTCTTGTAATAGTTTCAAAGAGTACTAGCACATAGGTCTAAAGATCTTGGACAGCCTCCATCTGACTCTGGATGGCTTCTGTTTTACAATGAAAGTATTCTTTAATACTGAGATTAGAAGCCAGTCATAAATTGATTCTTATACTAGTTTCACCTGATATCATGCTTGCAGCTGAGGCATGATTTAAACGAAGATAAATTTTGGATGGATAAAGGGGCAGATGCTTTGCCAAGCACCTACTGTCTCAGGAATTGCCACATACTTCGCTGTACAATCTTATTATTCCACTGTATAAGACATTCTGGACTGGAGAGAGAGAGGAAAAATCAAGAGAAATGGAAAAGAAAATGAAAAAGATGGGAAGAAAAAAAGAAAAAGAGAGAGTCTGCACTCCGTAATCCTTAAATTACTGGACTTAAATTAGAAAACCAGAAAGAGTCAAAAGCTCTTAAAAAGAGTTTATAACAATTTATGGATTACTGATGTACAATAAACTTCCTCTCTAGGGAAACTAAACTTTCTATTAGTTTCATATGTGCAGTTTGTCCCCATTATCATCTATGGCCTCTACTTCTCCTTGGAGATTCTTTGCCTTTACTCAGAAGACTTTTTCTTGAAGTCTGTATTTTATTAGATCCCCCACTCTAAAGAGAACAACAGGCTCTGGTGAAGGCACCATCCCTGCAATATATTTTAGACCTGCTTGATTTACAGGCTGATGACAGCTGGTAGTGCCAGCTCAGGATGCTAGTCCTGGAGACTTCAATGTGTGGAACATCAGAACTGTCACTGGATCTGAAGACAGAGTGAACTGCTGCTCAGAGATACATAAATATTTTGGGATTCAGATAATTATAAAATCACACTTTGAAAAAGAGAGTGAGGGGATTTCCTTTTTCAGCCTTGGAACGTTACAGAAACATGATACAATATACTTATTCAACCTCACAGAACTAGGTAAGTGCAATGGAGTTAAACACAGCTTATGTTTCATTGTTAAGAATTGTATTCTTGCCATTTGTAATATGTCAAGAAAATCTGGGAAGCATAAGGCACCATTGAATACTCTCCTCGTTGGGTCAACCTCTAGATCTGAATGCCAAATGCTCATGTGTGGCGATAGGATAAGCACTTTCTTTACTAGTGGGATATCCAAACAAGTATGTTCCCTCCTTACTTAGAGCCTCCTTCTCATCACCTCTTTCATCCCTTTGAGTTCACTGAGAAACTTTATAGCAGCTACTGTTAGTAGCTGAGCTCAGGTTTATCAGACCTACAGAAAGGAAGACACTGTTTCTTGAGAACTTACCCAGGACAGTTGTCACTTAGTTTGAGGACTTCAGGACATGGAGTTGTCATAAGTCACCTTCCAGAAGTACATTTATGGAGGGAAAAAAGAGACATGAGGATTTTTCTGCTAACATTTTTTATCCAGCAAAATGAAAAATAAAAATGAGAGTGATCTTCCCCAGAATTGCATTACATGCTTCTATTTATACAAGGATTGGAGATGTTATTTGCAGTTTATGGCTGTAAAAATTTCCAGAAGAGTTTTTAGAACATAAGAATGCAGTAGTAATTAAAAATAAAAAGTTTTACAATTAAAACAAGCTAAAAAATTATTCAAATTGAAGAAAAGTACAGACTTTGTTTATGCATGAATGATGGGGAAAATATTTATAAATATGTGATAGCAAATGTGAATGCAATTACAGTTAGATTACATAAATGCAAACTCAAGAATGGGAAATTCAAGTTTTCCAAAGCTGAGTAAATAAGTGAGCATAGTTGAATATTTCCTTCCATGCACACTGTATGAACAACACTGTATGAAGAGCATCTAAAGTCAATGATGAAAATAGCCTTTGTTGTTTCTAGGTAATGGTCTACATTTAGGGCTATAAAAAATATTCCAGTGTTGTTGTTACAAAGTATTCATGCGCTAATTAATCTTAATTATTATGAAATATAAAACAGTAAAAAAATATTTTTATAAGAAGCTTTTTAATAGTTGTTGTTTTTTAATTTAAGTATATGCAAGTAACCCAGAGCCCTACTCACTTCTCATTTGCTTTATTCTTGAGTTTGCTGTTAAATCCAAGGTAAACAGAGATCTCAAAAGCAATGGGACAACATAAAATTAACAGTTCCTTAATCACTCCAAGCAACAAGATGCTGTAGAATTTTAAGTGTAAGAGTACTGACTCTCTCTGCTGAGTGAATGGATTATTTTATTTAACATTTTAATTCAGCCCAGTACCGCAAGCACAGAATAACTTGAATTTTATTATACACTCACATAAATAATACAATACATTTAATGATCCACAAACTTTAGAACACCATATTGAAAACTGTCTAACACAATAGAAAATACTATGCATTGTTTAAATTAGTAATTAATTTAGTAAGAAATATTAAGAAAATCAAATATCTATAAAGTTAATAAATAAGTCACTTCAGCAAAGAATTTACCTAACACGCCAAATTTATCACAAGAGATGCATGGCTCATTGATATCAGAAGGAAAGAAAGGAATCTGGAATAATAAAAAAGAAATCATTGTAATAATTTTGCAATTTTTCAATAAAAATACAAAATACTGTAATAAGAAAGTTTGACTTAATAATTATTTTGCCATTATACTAAAATAGCATCTCAAACGTTAAAATTTAACAAGAAAACACTAAAATCCTAATTAATCAGTCACATGCATCTTATTTTCTCTAATTCTTCGCAAGCAATATATGTCTTTTATCTTTCCCAGAAAAAACAGTTTTAAAGAAAATATGATGCTAAACTATTGCCTCTAGATAGCCTTTATGTACGAAGCTATCCTCCAGTCTCTATGAGAATGGACACTTTTTATCATTTTGTTCCTAGAAAACAAAAGTCTGAAAAGAATGAGTGTGATATAATGACATCTGTGACAAAAAGAGGATTGTATGTAGATGTACGTGTGAGCAGGATTTATTTGGACAAATGATTGTGACTAGGCCTGCTCTTGGACGTTCTCAGTGAGTATTTTCCTTGTATTTTGCCGTTGGTCAGTATGCATATTGCTGGTTTAAGATCATCAATTCACGCACAGAACTCTCAGCCACGCAGTAATGTTGCTTGCTCAGCTAAACACAGCGCTGCTCCTCCAATTTGCAGGTTCCAGAAACTAAATAATGTATATCTGAATTTCTAATGCATTCAAAATCGTCAAATCCTGCCTGTTGTATCTTTCCAGTTGTTCTCTGATGGGCGTCCTTCTGTGGACAGTTTGCCAATCCATTTGAAGGGCTCTGGTCATCTTTTCATCTTCTAGTCAGGTCAGTGCAATGGCTTGCCAGAGAAAGAGCTCTGTAGAAAGGCTCCCAGGCAACACTCTATAACACGATGATTCTTTTATTCCTAATAAGCTTAAGTAAAAATTGCTGATGTGTTTTGCTCTGCAAATTTTCATTGCTTTGTCAAGAAACAATTTGGCACCTTCTGTAATTCTCTTTATTTTGATCCTGTAATATCTGATTACTTTGTAGTGACTTTGATACTCTTGCAAAATAGTTTCAGTTATAAATAAATCACCATGGATTTTTTTATTTATTATAAATCTATGGATGTCCAAACTTTTGTCTTGCCTGGATCACACTGAGTAAAGAGTAATTGTCTTGGGCTATATATAAAATACATAATAAAGTTAGTGTATGTAGCTTACAAAAGTTTTGGTTTTGTTTTTGTTTTTTACATTTTTTATTAAAATATTAAAAAGGGAATAGCAGAAACAAAAAGCTAGTGAAATACTTGACTTTGGTTTTCTGAAACTAATGCCTCAGGCTGGTTTGAAGGCAGTGGTTGCAATTTAAGATACTCATCAGAAGTTTTTAATGAAATATTACTTTTCCTGTGCTTCATCCTTGAAAACAGATGATCGTAAATTCTTGCACTGCCAAAAAGCAATTAAATGAATAAGTGAGGGATATTTCTCTGGTAAGAGAGGGCTTATAAAAGTCTGGTAGAGAGGCATAACCAAATTTTTTAGTTGAATATCTGATTGCAACTCTATGTATTCCACCTGAAAATGGAGAGGTCATGTATTTGTGTCAGCTGAAAATGGAGTCACAAATATACCAAAAACTATGTATTTCCTCAGAAAACTTGAAACCTATTCTCAAATTCTTGTGTCAAAACAGAGGGCATGACTACATACTTTTTGCTGTTCACAGGACTGTGTTTAGCCACCATTAAGAAATGAATATAAATATTTGCAGTCACTTGAGTTAGCATCGTGCTGTGTTCATCCTCTGCCCTGGAAGTCAGTGCCGATGTTTGAACCGGGCCGCCCAGTCTCTCGAGACTTGGACGTGAGCGATTTTTTCAGAGATCTTTCAGAGATTTTTTTCTCCCTAATCCAAGAACTTTTATAACTTCTTGTTACTCTAGCAAGGAGCGCAAAGTAAACTGTTACTTTCACACTTTTCACAATTTTGCTGACAATACCACTACTTCAAAACCACTTGATTCATCATTGAGCATTAAAAATCCTGATTTTTAAAAACACAGATGCCATATTTCCTAATATTCTATTTGCTGTTACAGTACTTCAAAATTTTGAATAAATAGATAAAAATGCAAAAGCAAAATCATATAATTTCCCATCAAATTATCATGACACAGAGACAGAGAAATTGTTTCTTCTGGTTCTGATATTCTGCAGTTTAAAAATATCATTGTTTAAAATTATTCAGCTTTCTAACAACCCAAAAGAAATGATAGCTATACAGCCTTCAAGTGCTCTCATATATGTAAATTTTAAAATTTTTGAAATTTTCACATAACTTCAATACTTTTTCTCTTTAAAATACTAAATTAATACACAACAAGCTAGTTGTTCTCCTCCAGATACTTTTAAGGCTAGATTCACCTTCCTCTATTTTGAAGAGATGTTTTTCTATTTGCTTGATCAGGACTGAGAACTCATGAATTACTGGGTTAGCAGATATAATGGCCATACAAACTGACTGCAGATTTAGAGTTCTTCTAGACTCTCTCCTCATGATTTAAATTCTATTTTACTTTTTAATTACCTCTTGATGAACTTAGTCTTACAGATTTTTTCTGAAGTACAGATAGTACTTTTCATTTGGAATTAAAATGCACAGGGACCCCTATTTGCACTGTTTGAAAAAGCCAGAGGAAAACAAACTTTCAAATTATGTTTCCATTGTTAGACTAATGGAATGAATAGAGTAGATTGGCTTTATTATTTAAAATAAACCATTATTTTAGAGATACAAAGAAATTTGCCAAGATCATAATATTTTTCCATTAAAATAATTTGATTACAAATATTCTCATCATTAGCAACCTGGTTATATTCACATAAAGAGAGGTCCTGCAGCTTGTTACACGTCCCTTAGTTAGTCATTGTTTTGTTGTTTGTTTTTTTTTTGTTTGTTTGTTTGTTTATATCTTGATGCATATTTGAAATTTCATTTAGTCCTTGCGTGTCATTTAGCTTGCCTGGGCCACATTATATGAAGAATTGTTTCAGGCCACATAAAAATAGATAATATTCTCAATATGCATAAATAACAAATATTTTATATTTTTTTAATTAAAACTTAAAAAAAGAGATCAACAAAAACATATAACCAGTGGAATATTTGACCTTGCATTTCTGAAACCAGTGCATCAATATCTACTTCAATGTAAGTGGTTGCAACTTAATTAGTTTTCAAGGGGCTCATTGAGGATTGTTCTAAATTTACTCTTCCTGTGCTTCATCCTTGAAAACAATTGTTCACAAATGTACGCACTGCCAAAAAATGGCAACATCAATGAGGTGTGATAGTGAAGTGAGAGATATTTTTCTATGTAAATACATGGCTTTATAAAAAATATAATCAAATTTGTTAAACTAGATCATTGTGGTCCCTTTCAATCCAGGCCACTCTATGATTCTATGATTATTATTGGTGATCACTGTGTTTTACTTGTCAAGTGACACAAGCATATGTAATGTGCAATATGCGTGGGTTTCAATTTGACTGTGTGATGAGTGAGTCGTCAGCACTGCACTGAGCCATCCACAGTGTTCTGTTGTCACCTACATGGTCCACCCTTGAGCTATGAGCAACGGATTAGTGAAAAATATCACTAAAAATCATATAACATTGTTAAAGGTTTACAATCTTTTCGGGGCATATTAATAGCTGTTGAGGGCCACATGCGGCCTCCAGGCTGAGAGTTGGATATGCCTGCTTTAATCCATCACAAACATCATGAAGTGCCTTGTACTTATTAGTAAAGTATTTGACGAGAGAGGATACAAAATGATTTACACAATGGAGAAATACAGAACTAAAAGCATCCATGAGTTGGTTGCTCATGGTTACACATGTAACTCATGTGTAGTTCTGAAAGCTGTTCTGGAATGAGAAATGACTTATTTATTTGAAACTTTAAATGAAAAACATTCCAGCTTGAATGTGAGCATTTCTGAAGCATAAGAATGCTTTGAAACTCCATAAATCACAGAGGTCATTAAGACAGAAGAAAGAATGAAGAAAAGCAAACAAAGAAACTAACTGAAGACTTGTTCTTCATCCTACTTGTTTGGAACTGCTTTCTATTTACTCTGCTTCTAAAACCTATGGGCCAATACCTAACACAGGCCACACTGCTATACCTCCGTTCTCTTCAAAGTGTTAGTATAAATATTTATTTATATGCCACAAAGATGGTGTGCAGAGATCAGAAGCAGGTCAACTTTGGTATTCTGCTTTCTAATCAAGCTGATTGACTATTTTCACTGTGTGGCATCATAACAAAGATATACTGCCTGTCCTTTAACTTAAAAAATACTGTTAAAATGTTATCAAATTCAGTATTTTTGAAAAAGAAAATCTGATCGGTGCTTTTAATTCTCAGATTCTGTTCAAGCAGGCCCATGGCTTACAGTTAGGGAACATAAAAATCCTTAGTTATTTAATCATGTTTCAGTGAACATTCCTTCGTCTTCTGTGAAGCAGATTTTACCTTGGTAGTACTGACTGATTCGGAATGCAACTGTTATTACCTGCCAGAAATCAGAACATGCAATTTTATATATATTCTGCTTTTCATCTTTAAAAGAAACATTGTTACATCCGTGTGGAAATCATAAAAAAGGAATCTTACTCCAATCTTTAAATGAGTAGGGAGAAAAAATACCACATGTGTCACAGAAAACAGTGTGTAAACCAATGAGTTTGACCCTACAGGTCTTTCAGACCTTGGCAGTGAGGCTACAGAGAAGTTCAGCTGTATTTCAGTGAAAGGACAGTTGTTTTGTTGACCTACATCTCCACTGAAACTTATTATATGCTTCCAAGATATGAGGAGTTGAAAAATCTAGTCTACATCTTTATGTTGTTTGTTGGTTTGTTTTTTTTTCTTAAAGTAATCTCATTAAGGTTAACTGTAGGGAAACAATAAAAGAAATTCTTCCACACCATCAGATGGCTCTGGAAAAAGCCTCACACTCTCAGACCCTGGTTAGTGGACCAGTTACTCTTATTGTCCACTGAAGGGAGAGTGCAGCGAAGCACAAGAAGTCTGGAGGTTACTGGGTTGTGGTCCAGTGATGAGGGAACAAGGTGAGAAGTTCTGCTTTCATACAACGAAGAACTGAGCAGGAATATATATAGGCTGAGGACATTCACTGCAGTGACTGTGAGACTGTGGTACTGAGGATCCTGGGAGGAGAAAACAAGGCAAAAAGTAGAAACACAGCAGTAGACTTCAAGAGAGTAGACTTTTATTTCTTCAGCAATTTACTTAAAGGAATTCCATTGGAGATAATACTGAGAGTGGTTAAAGAGATTTGACTGATTTCCAAGGATTGCATTCTTCAAACTCAATAGTAGTCCATCCTAAACTGAAGGAAGTGAAGTAAAGATAGCAGAATTTACCTGGATCAGTGAACAAGGAGCTCCTGGCAAAACTGACATAAAAAGAAACATTAAAGAAGTGGAGGCAGGATAGGGCAAATCAGCAGGAATGAATAGCCTGAATAGCCTGCAGGGATGGGGTTAGGAATGCCAAAACCCATCTATAATTGAATCTGAAAGGGGTGTAGAGAAGGATTTCCATGAGTGTATCAGTAAAAGGCTGACTAGGGAAGTGTGGGCCTATTGCTGAAAGTGGCAGGGGACCTGAGGCTTTGTTGATAAACCAGCCTCCAGGAATCCTGTCTGCCTGAGGCCTGTGGGAAAGCATTGAACAAGGAAGACCTACTCTCCATGATAGTTAAGAAACATGCAAATAGATCAGACATACACAAGCAAGTCTGATCTCATGGGATGCTGTCCTGAGTACTGAGGTACCTGGCCTATGTAACGGAGAGGTTACTCTTGATAATTTTTGAAAGGCCACAGCAAGTAGGGGAAAAGTAAGTAAAAGCAAATATCTATCAGCCTTTAGAGACTTTTTCCTAGAGACTTTTGTTTAGGAAAGTAATGGACTAAATCTTCCTAGACACTTTTCCAAATATATGAAGGGCAAGAAAGTGATTGAATGATCAGTAAAGATTTTTTAAGGGTTAACAATGCCTGACCAACTTGATAGCCTCTTACTATAAATTTTCTTGACGAATGAAAGAAAAACAGTGAACTTATCTTGGTATTATCAAGGCTTGGGTTTCAATCATTTAGAATTTAAGGTTTTTGACACTTTCATTTCCAGAATAGCCTTATAAGCAAAATAATGATGAAGTACAGGCTAGATAAGTGAACAGTGGGTTGGACTGTGTGAACTTTGGAAGTCAGTCCCTGTGGTAAGTAAATGTCAGAGCTGTGCTGATATCAGACAGGAAGAGCAAAGGGAGCTGCCCTCAGATATTCCTATTTGCACTGCAGTACTGCAGCATATCTTAGTGGCAATGAGACCTTTCCAAATTCTCAATAATAGGTTGGAGCACAAAAATAATAACTAAATGTTGCATGTTCCATTATAAATCCACAATGTCTTGTATCCTCGCAATGAATTCTAAGAAAAAATGTTGGCTGGATCAAAAAAGCTTGCTTTTCCATGGAACAGTAAAAGAAAATTCACTACAGGGAAGAAAGAGTTCATGATTTGCTGAGTACCCTAATTCTTATCAATGTGTTAAGAAAATGGTAGTAAGAATGAAAGATTCTACGTAACAACTCTTCTGAAACTTACTTTTTCTGGTGCCACAGTAGAATGAGTAAACATCTATTTGCTTTTGCCATTTTATCAACCTGAAGAGTTGAATAATTAAGAGAACTGTCCCCTAGTGAGAGATCTATAAATGTCATACTGTCAGATAGTATGCTGGAAAATCTCTGTTCTACAAGAAAACAAAAATCAAGTATGGACATAACCAAAGAAAGGTATAAGAAAAAACTCCAGCAGAGTGAGTTCTGCATCCAGCAGACACAAGTGAGCATCCAGGGAAACTCTGAAGGGCACTGTAACAATGCTTACATGAAAAGATCTTTCTAGAACCAACGAACCAAACATTTTCTCCAAACGTGTCAAAGAAGTTTGTATTGCTCCTCTAGAAAATCTTCCCTGAAACTCTGGAAAGATCAGAAGAAAATATAATTTTTTCAGAGCATTTACATTCATTACTAAGCAGCTCTGTCATAACTTTCTTGTGCTGTTCTAATTGCAATACATTACTTTTGCAATGCCGGAAAATCAGTTATGCTGTAGAGTCAAAACTGGGACCAGATTTTGATTTATGACTTTCTATGGTAATATGTCACAATAACAGACAGATCCAATATTATAAAGTTGTTTTTTCTCCCTAAGGAAAATTTCTGATATTTTTAGTTGGTAGTGTTTCACAGAAGTTTGGTGATCTTCAAAAGATTTCATGTTTTTGTGCATACTTTCATCTTTACATGATTGAAACTGAATCTATGTTCTTATGCTGTATTTCCCATGAGCCACCAAGGACAATCCTTCTGAATTAGCGAACTCTGATTTGATACTGAATTAACAAAATCCCAGAAAGAATTTCTACCCCACTTTCTAATGGGATCCTAAGGTTAAGATTTTGCTCTTGTATTTGTGTTAGATACAGAGAACTTTATGAGGTTGGCAGAACAGGTCTTCCTATATCTATTGCATAAGATCATTGCAGTCAGCCAACCATAAAAGTGCTATAATTCAGCACACTTTAGACTGTGTGTTCATTTTCATCCTTGTTTGAAGTTTTCTCTTGATTTTCTGTTGAGATGAGGGTTACATAACCATGTCCTGCTGATCTGAGTGTCAATGGGATCGGATATCTTTTGTGCTCCTTTACGTAATCGATGGCATTTTAACATAATGGCTGGTTTCAGTCAAACTGATGATCACTGTTCTTTTAGGCTTCAGAAAAACTTATACTTTGCTATTAGACTTAGCTAGGCACTTTTTTACTTAGTTTGTGGAATTTTTATCTTGAATGACAATAATACCTTAGCATAAACACAATTCATACTGGATGTCTGAGAATCCACAATACAAATTCCATTGCTCCTAGACAAACATCAGTTGCTCCCTGCATCTTTCTAGAAGAGTAATATATAAGACACAAATCCACAGGAAACCAGACTTACAGGATGTTTGCTATTATTCATACATATTTTTTTTAGGCTGAAATTTTCCAGGAATATTTTTTTCCCATAGACAAAGTTTGGATGAAAAAGTTTAAATTCTTTGGAAGATAAAGGTGAAGAAAAGTAAACACGGTCCATTTGTGAAGTTAAATATTTGAATTTGTTGTTGTTGCTTGCTTGTTTTCCTAAAACACTTGAGGCTAGGAACAGAAAGAAGACAAAGTGTCAAAATTCTTGACTGCCACTATCTTGAACAGTAAATTCTCTATGGTTGCCAGTCACTGTTCTTCAGGAAATAATTCATGATTATTAAAAAAATATATATTTTGGAGGGTAAATCAACTGCCTTAAATAAAAAATAATAAATGATAGCAGAGGTAAATTGATACTAATGCCAGTATATAGACAAGAATATATATACAGCATTGTTTAATAATGAATTGTTCAATAATGAATTGGTTAGTAGCAAATGCAGGTATTTCTGGCATTACTAGAAGTGGCTGCGTGTTCATGTGAACATTAGATCCTAACTATATTTTCTTCATCATCTCCTAAAATGAAGACAGAACTTTTGTAATTTTTATGTCTGCTTTACTGCATTGCTGTTAGTCAGTCAAACTCATATGAGCAAGATAATGTATTTTAAAAGCTTCACACAGCCAAGTCCTTTGATTATTTTGTTGCCTGATGTTATCATTTACAGCTGGGAAAACTGAGTGAAGGAAAGATATTCTACACATTGTGAAAGCAAGGAAACTCAAACACATGCAAATTTCTTTGTGATATGTGGATCTGTTAGACTTGCTTCACAGCTTTAGTTCATAAAAACAAATTCACTTGTTAGTGAAAAAGCTATTTTCATTTACTATATGAGTCTCGTGCTTCATTAGTGATGACTATGTAAGTAGACTTTTTAAAACACAATAAATATTTCATTTCTTTTCTTTCTGACACCTGAAAGTCTTTCTTTCTTTAAGTTACCTTAAGATTAGTCTTGAGCTTATTTTATTATTCTATTAATTAATATTCAGCTGAGAAAAAGTTTTAAAATTCTTATTTTTGGTTTTATATTAACTTCAATTCAGGGAAAAAGAATGCAATTTATAGGTCAATTGGATTGAAGCATAGTTTCTGCAGTCCTCAATAACTTCTTGCTGTGATAAAAATAAAGAGTTCATTTAACTTGAAAGCTGCAAATAATTTCCATCAGAAAACAGCCATTATTTTACCCCACTGTCTTTGCTCCCTTTTTATCTTTAAGGTATTTCAATAAGAAGGTGTTTAGGTAAATGCACATTATTCGTTACCATTTCCATTAGTCATGACACAAAGTTTGGTTGAAACTAGATGAACATTGTGCTCCTTTTCAACTCTGGCCATTCTATGACACAGGTAGTCAAACATTTGATTCATTTTCACAAATGTGAAAAGTCAGGGGATTCAGGAAACTGTACAAATGCATAAACACAGATTCTCTTTCTGCCATCTACTTGATTCTTACAAAATGCATTACCTCCCGAATGAGTTAGCTCACTTAATTAATGCCATCTGGCATAGCCATCAATTTTTTAAATATCTGTTTTGGAAATTCAGATTTTTTTTAAAAAGCAGTTTTCAGGAAGTTAATATACAGTGGTTGATATAGTTAGTTTAGAAGATAAAAATTCCACTCTAGATTTTAAGGTAAGGATGAGAACAGAATCACATTCTCTTACCTAAGGAAGGGAAATGTTATCCATTCATCTATCTGATACATTTCTTTATAACTGTTAGCAGTAGCTAAGTGATAAGGTAATGGAATACATTTGATTTAATTATCCTGAAATTTCCCCAGTCAAATCTGGAAATACTTCCAGCTTGTTTGAGTAGTATAAGGATAAAGGAATTGACTTATTTTCAGCTGGATACATCTGAATAAACAAAAGCTAACAGAATAGTAGTTTAGATACAACTTGCACTAAATCATTGTTTAAAAAGGTTAGACATCTGGCTTGGAAGTAAGAGCTTTTCAGTAACCTTGGGGCTGTTGCACTTTCTTCACTAACTGTTATCACTGTTACAGACTTTCTAATCTCCTTTTAAATACGTAGTATCAGTGGTGAGTTGATGTAGTGTTTCCTTTCTTGTACATTATAATGTTTTAATTTAATATACTATTCTGATCATGGATGCAGATCATATGTGGCATTTGTGGAAACTGTGGTATTCTGACAATCACTGTCTCAGCTTCACACATAATGGAATCCTTTAAATGACAGTGCTGAGTGAATAGTCATTTATAATTCACTATGCAGTTACCATAACCATAAAGATTTAACTTTTGTTGTTCCTCTGAGTAACTGAAAGTATACACAAGTACAAATAAATCACAACTGAGAAGATTTACTCCTGCCTGATCTCAGTGACCAATGCATTGTTGCCTGTTTAAAAAAAAAAAAAAAGAAAAAAAAAAAAAAAAAAGAAAAAAAAAAAGGAAATTTGGATGCTTGTAATTGAAGGAAAATAATTATAAAATAAAAATGAATTGAAAATGTGATTTGCAGTCTTAATATTTAAGATCACTTTAAACACACCACTAAAGAACATGGGATGTTACCTGGAGTGTGCATGGACCTTGTCAAAGAGGATTTTTACTAAATGTAGATTAGTGAGGTGGCTCTCCCTGACACACATTTCCCAGTTATGTTACAAGCCCAGTATCAGACCAGGAATAACTTAATTAAATCACCATAATTAAGCCATAGACCCTATCTGAATGAGAGCAGGTGACATATCTTGTCAATTGGATGATGGATTCTCTTCAGCAAAAAGAAGAAAGTAAATCTTCCCCAGGAGGGCTACTGAAACACAGTGCACCCACAGCCTCCATCCAGCTGAACTCAAAGCTGGGTGGAGGGAGTGCAGTCAAACACAGGAAAGCCAGTGACCCCTTCTCACAGAGACCATATCAAAATATCTGAAATGAAGACCTTTATTGCAAACATGATTACTTCTTTGTGTTGAGGCTGCTTTTGATCTTGCATAATTTTGAAAACATCAGGGAAGAAATTCTCACACTGGTGAGTGCATATTTTCTCATGCAAAGGAGATATGATTATACAAGTGTTACAATGATATATTGAGTGTGCTGAGAGCGAACAGTTGTCATGCAACAGTAAGAAATTCCACCTTCCACTCATAGTTCTTATAACTGGTAACAGAGAAACTCAATTAATATTGGAGATATTCTTTCATTACTAGTCACGTAAGTTCTGACTTACCTTTCTCAAAATGGAAGGGTTGTATCCTGGCCCCTAGGAATTATTACTGATGTCTAATCTAGCCTACATCAGGATTTCTCCATGGAAACAGGAGTGTCAGGAATATGAAATAAAAAGAAGGAGCTAAATCTATGTATCAGCTGGGACATGTTTCAAGCAATGACTGTTCTTTCAGCATCCAGTTAATTACTCAAGATGACTGGCTGTGATTAGAATACCACTGATTGTATTTAAAAGTAAACATGAATTCATGAGCTATTTTCCAGAGACTGAACAAACAGCACAGACTTGTTTCTGATGTCATTTTTATCAGCTTCACGAACACATACAGTTGGATCAGATTCTGGTTGCACATATCTTAAATTCAAAGTACCACTTTTTAGCTGCAGTGACTTCCTTCAGATTAAAATGAGATCAGGATCTAGATTCTTGATTTTAATGGGATAACACCTAATTTTGAGCAGCATGAGATTAGAATCATATTTGAATGTGAAAAAGCATTGGAGCTATGGTTATAAGATACAGAGGATGAGTATAGGATACAGCATGACGAGAATAGAGTGCCCAGTACACAGGGTGAAGTATGAAAAATGAAGCTTTGCTTTCATGCTCACACCTGAAATGCAAATGTATAACATGTTTATCTGTCTCCTTTCTCTCTAGTATCCTCACATTCATCACATTACTAAAATATGTAACACATCATAATGGAACTGATGGAAATCCAGTTCTATACAAGCATCTGTAAACAGTGCTAAATGTCTAATTTAATTCAAAAGAGTGAATTTGAGTCTTCCATTAGAGCAGCTCCAAAGCACTTTTGACTGAGAAATCTCTGACGTCCTAAACTTAGCCTGTCAATTCCCAAAGCTCTTAATATGTAAGGCTTCTGTGAAACACAAACATGTCTACATAGACTGTGAAATTGCATTTATATTTACGTATTCATATATATATATATATATACGCATGAATTTGTGTGAATGTAAGTTTGTTTTGTTTTTCTTAATTATGTTATCTTGAAGTTGCTGTTCTTTCATTTCACTTCAGCTGAATCCCCAGTCATCTCATTCGTATGGTATAATACAGGTTTCTTACATTAGGCCATCCAGGCTTGGGAATGGGGGGAAATAAACAGTAGAGGAATATGTAAGAGTAATTTGGGGGTTGGAGTAAAGCAGTCAGGATTTTTCCAAGCCTCTTTTTTCATTGTTCCACCTCAGACCATCCTTAGTGTTTGTGTTTTGAGGTACACACCTAAGTGAAATATAAAATACTGGTACACCTTTTCTTTACTGGGAGTAATCCATATATTTAATAAAGTACTAAAGAAAAAATCAAACGTATTTTTAAAGCCCTTGGGTTAATGTGTGATGTTCCCTTCATTTTCTTGAGGATTTTGCAATCCCTTCTCATGTTTAGCATCCAGTAAAATGATAGATAGGCATTATTCTATGAAGTTCAGACAACCTGATGATTTGTGATCTCCTGCAATGGTGGGCAGAGTATACGAGATAGACAGATACAGGAGAGGAACGTACTCAACATATGGTGGAACCAAAGCCAGTATTTTTTGAAGGAGGGAAAATGACACAAATAACCAAAACAAAGGATACAAAAATTATTTTTCACAGGGATGGAGCATAAACAAACATTACTAGAGAGAGAAAGTGTCAAATAATATGAAAGGGGAAAAGTCTCATATCAGCAAAGACTGGTATGTCAACAGTATCCACTCAAACTATCCTTTTCTGAGAATCATTTCAACTGCAGCGGATTTTGGATATGGCAATTGTGAGGAGGGAGGAAATTCAGAGCAATTTTGTACCGTACGTTTGTGTTCCCAGTGATCCAAAAGGTCTAACCCTAGCATTAGATTACCAGATGCTCAGGGGTTTACTAATCCATCAGGTATTACATGTGCATTCCAGAGGTTTTATAAGAAATACTACAGCTGTGGATCTCTAAAGCATCTCCTAAAGTGATGACTGACTTCAGAGATTATCACTCCCTTTCCCTTAGAACAGGATGGAGCTTCTCCATTGGCTTCGTACCATTGGGAAAGAGTCTGGATAACCTCTAGCTGTTTAATCCCCACAGACCTTGAGAGCAGTGCAAGTGAACAGAGAGAAAAGTTTTCCTGTTGAGTTCTGAGAATTCTTACCCCTCATGTTCTCCTCTTCCAGGAGTGTGATTTGCTGTCAGGATTTTCAGGAGACAAGCTTGTGGGAAAATATTTGCCCTGAGGCTAAGTTAAGATCCATGCCTCAGAGATGCATATGAAAGTCCAAAAAAGGCTAGAGAAAGAGGGAAATATACATATATACCTTTATAAATAATGAAGAAATTAGTTAAAATTAAAGTTGGATTTAATAAATAGCCTTTACAAAACTTATGCTACATGGTTCAATACACTACACGCAAAAAAAAAAATAAAAATAAAAAAAATTGGTTAAAGTATACGTATTAAACTCAGCAACTACAGACATTGCTAGCAAAGAAAATTTAGTGCAAAAGATAGCTAAATCACAAGCAGGATTACTCTTTCTGCTCTTCATCTTTGCCCTTTACTTTTAGCAGGGAGCTTATAGAAACTCTTCAAGTGTTTGACAGATCTCAGTTTGAGATAATGAAGGTGAAAATACTTCCTCTCTTTTTCTTAAATGGTGATCTCTGCCCTCTAGACAGATACTAAAGAAAAGTAAAGATGGGCAGCATGACTCCAGCTGATTATCTTCCTTGAGACAAGGTATAAAACAGAAGATCATGGTGACACTTTGGTCAACAGTCAAGTGAGTTATGTTCAGGCCTGACTGTCCTTAACAGGTTCTGGGTTTTTTTGTTTTTTTGTTGTTTTTTTTCTGGAAGAACAAAGCAGTCCAGGGTATGTTTGACTTTCAGTGTGAGAACTGAATAATTGTTTCTCTTTTCTCTTATATGTACACCCAGTGAAGTCAGAAACACAAATGAAGGCTTCCAAATCCAAGATACAATAAAGACCAGGACAGAATCCATCTTGAAAATGGAACCAACCAGATAATACCAAGAACTATTCAATCACCACATATTCTCTTTGAACCCATATATGTAGATAGCTCACTTAATAAAAATTACTTCTAATATGAGTCCTTATGGATAACTGGCAAACTATTTAGTGTTTAAGATCATGCATGAGACAATACTTTGATTTTATGAGTACTGGTTGTTTTCTACTGTGATCTTTCTTTGTCAGGATGGAGAAGGAAGAAAAGAACAGTAGAGGGCATAGTTAAAACGTGGTTTCTGATTAGCATAGTAAGTAACTGAATGCCAAAACAGATATTCTGTTGATCATGTATCAAATATGAAAAAGAAATGTTCATCCAAACTTCAATTGCTTTAATGGTGAAACAGTAACACAACAAATTATCTTCTGTATTCATTTTGATTTTGATGTATTTATTTTGATTTTGGTTATACTGAACAGAGATCTTTTAATCCTATCACTGAATTCAACAGGATGAGAAAAGAAGAAAAAGTATCATTTCTGCAGCTTCCATTCATCCCAAGCTTTCCAGAGGAGCAGAAGATACCACTCCTTTGTTTAATATATTTGTTTAGACTTGGTTGCCAAATATATTCGCACATTTTAGCTTATGTTATTTCTAAATAGTTGAGACCTGTCTAGGAAGAAGAAATTTTAATATTCCAAGAGCTGCAGCTGTGTTGGATTTACACAATTTGTGAAAATCTAATGTCAAATGAAGCTGCATATTTTTAGTGCTGAGGGATGAAGAAAAATGACTTTGATAATGCATATTTGTTTAGAACAAGTTATATCACTTTATTCCTACAAAACATCCTGGATATTTCCTGTTGCTTAGTTGGCACATTTGATAAAAGAAGAAAACAGGTTGAAGAGTCAAGTTGTGACCACAGAAGAATGTTTCACAAGCATAATAAATTACTAATTAAAAATGGATGTAGCCAGATTCAGGTATAAAACATTCAAGATTCCCAGGAACAGGTGGTTAAGAAGGTATTTGCAGTTCCGGAATCAGGTATCCATCTACTATCTACACAGAACAATTTTAAAAGTTGTTTACTACCCAGATACTCCAAATCTCAGGAACTATGTCTTGACACTTGGAAACTGCAAATTACACTATTCTCGTATTTTTACCCACACTGTAGGAATGCATTCCCATTAGAAACATTTTTGAAACCTTATTGGTACAAATGGGACAAGCACATTGACCACTTCGTGACATCAAAATATATAAACTCTTTTCTCAGCAGAGTCTGTTCATAGGTGAACATATTATCCAGCTCATGCAGGTTGCCTGGAACATTGCAATGGACGACAGCCTCCAAAGCATTAATAAGATGACACCACATTTGTTACTGACAGCTTCATATTTGTCTGCTTTACTATGGGGTGTAAGGCCAGGTGACTTGATGGAGCAAGGGAAGCAGTTACTCTTCCTCTGCCAAAACATCACTGTCACTGACAGGAAGAGAAAGTAAGGCAATGTGTAAATTAATGTGTTATCTGGCAAAATGGAGCAGATTCTACATTAAAGGATACGCAAATTCATACACCTCACAAAAAGAGAGCTGCACCTTAGGTTTGTAAGTTTGTACTGTAGGTTCCATTATTTAACAGCTACAGGAAGTTAACTGGGTGTAAAATAAGTGAGTGAACTTGTAGAAGGAAGTAAAGTCAACCCAGAAGGCAGTTTTCATTGCTTTGTAGTTGCAGTAATGCTGCTGGCATGAGAGTAATGTTTATACTGTAAATCCTCACAGTCTACTTCTATTTTATGCTCTTTTTTAACTTTCTCCTTTCAAATTGCTTTATTGCAGAGGGGATTAAGTCATATTTTACCAACTGTTAAGGTATTAACTAATAGCTGGGAATGTACTTGTTTTAAATATTTCTGTTTAAAGCAAGGAAGCAGATACTGTTACAGAATTCAATGAGTTTCTCCTTGCAGATGCTCAGTTTTCCACATTTTATTGCTGAACACACTAAATTTTCTGAATATTTAGAGTTTATTCAGAAGAAATGCACTTTTATATATATATTCTTTTTCTTTATTTATATACTCTCTACTCTTGCTTAGGCAGTTGATTCAGTTCTCATTTATGTTTCTTCTACAATCATCTCATTAGCCTTGCTGGAGATGCTAATGAGATTTAGACCGGAAGGCTCTTAAAGCATTATCATTCTTCACACTAAAGCACTCATGAATCTTCTCTGTTTCCATTCCCATGTGGATACATGCAGGGTATTTCACACAGCAAATGACATTCACTGACCGGAAATAGTCTTCTGCACTTCCTGGCATCCACTCTGACTGAATGTTTAACTTGTCTCATCTGACCTCTTGACTTTGTCCCACAGTGGGACACCCCCAGTGCATCATGCACTACTTTGAGGTTACTGTGGCACCCACCTTCACTCCTGCTCTGTTCTGCTTCACTTTGCCTAAAATTAAGGCTGGAAGAAATCAAGAGAGGCCGCACAACACAGATCAGTTTATTGTTAAAATAATAGATGGCTCTAACTAGAGCCAAAGCATTGCACAGCCATTTTAAAATAAATGAAAAAAATGACTGTACAAAATTGTTTGACAGTTGTTGATACGCTGAGTTAAGACATAGTTTTTATGAGGAGAAAGGCGTCACTGTCAATAACACAAAATTCTGCTTAGGCATTAGTTTTTATCTAATGGATCAGTTTAAAATCTGTCCAGGATCTGTTTATCTGGTCACTTTATGAGTTCGTTTGGGATAAATCCTTTTACAGCAGCAGCCACTGCTAGGAACAGTACCTGGCTCTACTTCTCCCACACTTGTCAGCATCAAAAAAATAAATTTTAAAAAACCTTCTACTTCGTTTTTTGTGGTAACAAACAAAATAAGATGCTGTTAATTAGCAACATTGATATTGCAAAGAGTAAATCTGCATGTGAAAAACAACTGTGTTCAAGAGAGTAGATGGAATGAAATGGTTTACCATGTTATCTACAAGCAAAGCACAAGGGTAGATAGGAAAATAGAATTTTGCGGTCATTTATGAGCCTTTATGTTTAGGGATTAATTGCAGCATGAGACAATTGTGAATCTATTCAACAGACAGAAGTCCATCAAAAAGGACCTGTACAAGCTCAAAATGTGGGTCCTTGTAAACATAATGAGGTTCAACAAAGCTAAGTCCAAGATTCTGCATTTTGCCTAGGGGAACCCCAGATATATGTGCAGACCAGGAGAAGAAATCCTTGGCAGCAGCCCTGCTGAGAAGGATGTGAAAGTTCTGATAAATAAAAAGCTGGACATGAGCCAGCCCTTGTGTGCCCTTGCAGCGAAGGCCAACAATACCCTGAGCTGCATCAAAAGACGGGTGGCCAATTGGGTGAGACAGGTGATTGTACCCCTTTATTCTGCCCCTTGTGAGGCCCCATCTGGAGTACCATGTCAGGGGCCTCCAACACAAGAAACACGTGGAATAGGTCAAGAAGAGAGCCACAAAGTTGCTCAGAAGACTGGAGCACCTTTCCTGTGGAAAAAAAGTTGAGCAAGCTCGGCTTGCTCAGCCTGGAGAATAAAAGGCTCTGGGAGATCTCATTGCAACCTTTCAGCTTGTAAAGAAATTGAAAAGCAACTTTATACACAGGCAGTGATAGGATCAGGAGGAACAGTGTCAGGCTGAGGGGATAAACTTCAGTCAGATATTAGGAAAAAGCACCTCTGAGAGTGGTGAGGCACTGGCACAGGCTGCATAGAGAAGCTGTGGATGCCTCACTCCTGGAGGCATTCAAGACCAGGTTGGATGGGGCCCTGGGTAGCCTGACCTGGTGGGTGACAATACTACCTATGGTAGTTGTGTTGCAACTGGATGGTCTTCAAGGTCATTTCCAACCTAAGCAATTCTACAAGTCTATGATTATAAGTGTTCTAACTTGTACTATTTCTTTCTTCTTCACTTCATAAAAAGTCCCTTAGAGTAGGTCAGACGCCAACAGCATTTTGTGACATGGCTGCTCCTGAGTCTCTTCCAACCTCATGGTTGTAGTTGTGACAGGAACCCTTCATGGAAAGGTCTTCTTATGAGGAGCAGCTCATAGCCTTAAAGCAGCCTAATCCGTTCTGGATTCCTTCAGTGCTTGAGCACACAACTGGCTTTGCAGTTGCTATATTTATGCATTGGCTGGTATTTTTACAAGTATTCCTGCATCAAACAAAAACATGAATATTCTCACAGAGTCCAGAAAGCATCTGCCAGAAATACTAATGTTAGGACAGTGCTAGTGTTAGAACAGTTCCAAATAGATTAAGTTTTCTGTCTCTTTTAGTGCAGGCCATTGAAGGCAAAATTGTATTTGGCTTTTATCTTCCAAATTAAAAATTGAAAGGAAAAGCAAATTCCAGATAAAATACTGGATTCAAAAGGATGATCTGGCATTTCCAGTACAGAAAATAATCACTTTTGCTGGATATCCAAACTGTTTATATTCTGTACCATTTTTGTAAGTAGAGAGCCTTAAGAATGTAACCATCAACATTAAGTTATGCATGGTTCAGAAGAAAAATGAAAAATTTATCTGTGCTTACCAAAACTTCATGAAAGATCCTTAAAAATAAAATGATTCCTGAAAAGTATTCCAGTTGTAAGCATAAAGGAAAGTATGAATTCATGAGAATTTAAATCCTCTCTTGGAGAAATAAGCTCGTGAATTTCCTTGGCTTCTCCTATCATATAAGGCAAACTGCTGCTGCTTAAGAATTGTGCGGCTTCATGAAAAAATGGAATTCCAGCTTTCACTTAAATATTAACATTGAGTGCTTTATAATAATCACATGGATATTTTGATCATAAGTAAGTGTTTAAATGGAGATTAATTGCTCCACAATACAGGAAGAAAAAAATTTGACTGTCAGAAATTAGGAGGCTGGTTGAGTAGCATTAAAAATCCTCCAAGCAGAATGAAGCAATTCTTTTAGTCCATGGTGAGAACAGCAGTGTCTTATGAAGACATCATACTGAGCCATTATAATGGCTTTGGCAGTTCCACTGAAATCAAAAGAAGCACCTAAATTTAACCCTCCCTAAATATGAGCTACAGAACTTCCTCCACCTCCATATTAAAAATTCTATATTTTTAGAATGACATCTTCTTTGCCAGATGCCTGCACTATGCGTAGCCCTCCTTAGCTGGCATTCAAATGGCTAACAAGGCACCTGTGCAGTTAGCAGTGTGTCATAGGCCAACCATGCCTGATTTATCCTTCCAAGAGTGATGTAGGAAATTCACCCTGGCATTAACCCATCGTCTAGCTAGGACTTAGATAACCTGTTTGACCTGTGACTATTCATTTAGAATTCTATACTGAGAAAGGAAAAATTCCTGTTTTCTGAATCCTCAGAAGAGATAAGTATGAACTTATGGTCAACCTGGAATGTAATGAAGAACCTATGATGGGTGATGGAAGCAGCAGTGGGATGGTAGTTGATTTGTTACTGTGAATGGTGATGTGAATCTTGAAGCCAGAGTTGGGCAGAGAGCATACTAGATTTAGTAAGGCTTCATTTGTCATCTAAAGAAATAGAGTTCCACTCATGACAACTTGCATAGAGATCTGGATCGTGGCATGGGCTTGTATTGATTCTAGCCAGGCTAGACTGGAGGTGATTTGAAAAAACTGCCTGCAAAAACATAACAAGAAATTTGATTCCTCCTGGCTCTGTCACTTCAACTGACTAACATCAACACAACAGACATCTTGACTTGGACTAGCTTTGAGACTATTTTGCTAATTTCTTGGTACAGAAGCAAAGTCTTTTCCAGCCTTGGTGATTCTGTGATTACAAGATCTTCAGGACCATCTGATTCAGCAGTGGAGCAAAGATAGTTAATGCAGTTTAAGGTTGATACTTGGCAGTTAATAAAAGCAATTGACTATCCCTGACAGCAAGTTGTTTCTTTAGAGGTATGTAAACAACCTTTTAGCAGATTCATCCAATTCAGCCTTGATAGCTTTCCCGTATGCGATGAAACAGAATGTAACAAAAATACCATAGTGAATCACTGACTGAGGATCCTACTTTATAGAACTACGAAAAGCAGTAGATATGAATTGCTTTGCATGAAGTTAGGGAGAGGTCAGTGCATTGTAAGTCTGCTAAATGTACTTAGAAGTGAAATCATAAAGGTCTCATTTATGAGGTACTGCAGGGTTTTGGTATTTCTTGGAATATTTTCACCATCAAAAGGCCTTTATGTAGCTATAATCTGTAGGTTTCCAACTTAAGAAAACACTTGGAAAACAGTATTCCCATACTTTCTTATTAATGCATCCATGAAGTTCCACTGAAATAATTATTTAGTTGTATGTCAAGAACAAACTCCTTCTTTACACATTGAATTTCTTGCCAACACACTGATGTTATAGAATTCACATGAATTAGAATCTCATCTAGCCTGAGGCATTGACTTAAAAAAATAAATTACAAAACTGTATGGGAGCGTAATGCCTGCGATTTGAATAATGAAACACTCTATGTTATTAACTGAAAACAGGAATTTCTTAGTATTCCTAAGTGATACGTGATTTTCAATTTGCAGCCAAAACTATTTTCACATACTCTGATTCCAAGAGGCTTTATTAGAGAAGGCTCTTCTTTTGGTTTATACTATACTTGCTAGACAGAAATATCTCTTTCTGTAGATCAAAGTTAATAATTGGTATATTTTATTTTGCTTTTTGACACTTGAAGTGAAGAGTCCTTTGATTAATAGACCCTTAGAGTCCCATGTGATCTCAGTACGATTTTTCAGGGAGACATTCTTCCTAGTCTGTCACCCACATCTATCGCTGCTCTCCATCAGCTACACTAGAATGTGCTAGTAGAATTTATTCATGAGTCTTGGCATTCCAAATAAAATGGGTTCAACATTTCATCTTTCTCAAGAGCTGTGTCTATATAACCAACAGTGTTTCATTACAAAAAGCTTTCAAATCTTCTTAATGATTAGTACAGGAAAATGCATCAAATAATTGAGACTCTTGTGGGTGTTTCTCTTAACTGCTTTCTAAAAAACTTCAACAGCCAAGAACATTTCTCATTTTATCAGAAGACTTTGACTTTAAAACAGTAAGGTCTGGAGAGATACTCACTACGTTTTTTGTTGATGTCATTTTTTTCTAAAACACATGCCGTTCATTTTCAGTGCTTGTGAGCGCTGAAAATTTCATGTGTATGAATGATTCTGAGACATTTTTCAAGAATTCATCTAATCCATGCAAAATTCTCTGGAATCAGAACTGTTCCACTCTGAACACCAAGCTTGCAGCACTGTAGTCTTCGGTTACGTAATTCCTAGAATTTGAAATGCTCTACGTACATAAGAACAATATATTCTAATGGTGAAACAACTTTTGTTGTCTTTGCTACTTCAGGGGTACTGAAAGGTAGCGCTGAGAAAGAAAGAATTCTGCAGTTGAGAGCAAAGCGCAAAAAGGGAAAGATAAGAATTATGCAAACTGTCCACTCACTTTATTGCTAGTCATGTTAAGAAATATAGAGGCTCTCAGGTAGTAAAAAGAATAGAATTATTCATATACCTTTTGATGATTTGCTACACACACAACCGTAGTATTATCAATTACTTCCTTCAAAAATATGACTTCATTACTGCTAAGAGAAATACTATCATATCAAATATGACAACATCAGAATCTTTGTATCCCAACTACCTTGCTTTTTACTAAATAAGCAGTATTTACTGTTCTGTGTATATGTTTGTTAAATATGTTTGAGTATATGGTATTCTCTATTATAGTTCTATGAAACTTGTTTTCATATTCCAGTGTAATTTGTATACATTGAAATATATATGTTCTGTGTGTTATCAGCATGTACCATGAAAATGTCTGAATAAATATGTGAGTTTAAGCCCTGGGGAGGAATGAATCATAAGTGAAAGGCCTGTATTTCTGAAAAATATAGTGAGTGACTTTATGCATTTGCTAAATGTTTGTTAAACATTTAACAATTCTCCACCCATGACTGAAGATAAAATTAAACCATTTAGGAACCTCAAAGAGCAACAGCCCTACCACTGATACAGATAGAGCTACCCAAAGCTTTTTATATCCCTTTTGGTCAAGTGTATGAGCAATTAAGTAGACTGGCTTAGGTAGCTCAAATCTCTCAGTTAACCACACTGAGAGTTAATGTTATCAGCAGTTTCTGTCTTATTTCCTTCCTCCTCTACTCTTGTATTCACCAAGTAATTCACCATCTTGTATCACTCATGAAAAATTCGAATATTTCACTACTTAAATCCAGAGTGACATGAAGGATATTTAGGACACCAAACAGCTGAAGCCACAATAAGAGGAATGAAGTTGTCCAAGACGCAGTGATTGATTATGTAAATGTCACATGTATACAGCTAACAAGAGCCAGAAAACAGCTCTTATTCCTTGCAGTATTTGATAAGTCTGTGAAAGCTATCAGTGCTCACCAAATTTCAAATCTTTTCTACAAAAGAGCTACAAAATCATATTCTTGAAGGTAATATTTCATCTACGTTTGAACAAGTATACAGCTGTTCCATATATCCAAAGGATTTTTTTTTTTTTTTTTTACTTCAGTGGTTTATAACACAGAAGAAGTGTGTGAGGAGTCTGCTAAACAGAGGATCTGCTTACCTTGCAACCCAGCATCAGGTATGTGATTGAAATCTCAAATAAATTGCGTTTTCCCACAATCACCTTCAACTGTGGAATAGTTGTATTTTAAATGTTCAAGAGTGGAATTAAAGGCTGATTTATGAATTGCACTAAAACAGGATAAGCAAAGGATTCCGGTGTTTGGCACAGTTTGGCATTTTTTGAAAACAAGAGTTGCCACATCCGCATATAGATACTTGCAACGGAGTATGTATGTGCAGTAGTCTTCAGCAGCAGAAATGGGAGGAGACCAAAACCATCTAATTGATGAACTCCCGCTACTCGGAGCACAAAATGGATTTAACAGACCTCTAGTAATGTCTCCATTTTCACTAAATTCTTATTTTATAAACTTAAAATCACCTATTTTGTTTTAATGCAGTTTTAGAAAGAGTATTTTCAGGCCTCTGTTCTAGTTTCAGAAGTGAAAGTGAGGTTTCCTCTGCCTTATCTTGAAAACAACTGTGGATGTTTTCATTCACTCTCTTAGAAACTGGTGGAAGTGAGAACTGGCTCTAGTATTTTATTACATACTGAATTACATCTCTGAAGACAGAGAAAAATGGAGGAAAATTAGACAGCTATTAGACATTTATTTTTACATAGATGTAAAAAACAGTAACATAATCATATGATACATTAACAGAAAGACACTACTTCAAGATTTTCAGAATGCTTTTCTCAGACTATATTCTATTCTGTGTTGCATAAAATAAAATTAATTTTGTTTAAATATAAAATAATTGCATGTTGATACATTCTGCAGTGATTTGTAATCACTTGTAGAATTAAAGCTCACTATATCTTCCAAATAGCAATGTTTAATAATTCAAACATTTTCCATTTTTGTGTAAAGGAGTTTAAGGTGCAGATACCAAATTCAGATCTGGCTAAGAAGTCACTTAGGACATTGAACGTAGTTTCTCACTCTATCAAAAAAGTTTTGTAAGTACAACTGGGGCAAAAGTAAAGTCTGAATCCAGTTTTCAAATGCAAAATGTGTAGCTACATTTTACTGTATGAATAAATGTGATGACTGAAACTATATCTACTTCCACAATCTCTGTATTGCTACACATTGGTAATATATAATGTCTTCACTTCATGTTCCATTTTTACAAAAAATTCTTTCTAGTAATTCCTTCGTAGTGAATATGGACATATTTTGTTTGAATTCAGAAACATGCGACAGCACTGCCACCAGCTTAGGTTCCCTCACAAGTGTATGAGCATATTCATATATTGTGCTTCCTGATAAAAGAGGAAAAATCTAGGGGTTCATGCACACACAAACATCTGGATATGATATCACAGTCATACATTATCACTTTGGTGCTATTCTCTACTACATTACCGAAGTACTTCTAACTGCAACAGGTTATGTCCTCCTAGAACATTTAGTTAAATCTCAGGAATGGGGAGAACAAAGCTTTCCCTAGTTCTCTATTTATTAATTCTTAACAAAGGAGGAAAAAAATTTTATCTTGTTTATATCTCGCATGATGAGAGATACAAAAAAAAGATGACTTGAGGTATCTCTAAATACAGAGTTGGAATTTATCTCATATTGACACATATGCCTACTTCTGCAAAAACAAGGTGGGAACAGTCATAGAGGCTTCACATTTTCCTCAACTTAGCTATCAGCCACAGTTATTCATTTTCATTTTTAATTCTTTCAGAAAGATTCCTATAGACTTTCTTTGATAGAATCAAGATCCACTCAGTTGCTTCAGAACTTTCATGGTTGTAAACTAGCCAAACAGGGAAAAGAAACAGCGCCTTGCAATTTAGGCTATTGATTAGTGCAACCATTTTGCAGGATGGAACTTTTTAAGCAGGACAAGGCACTTCTGATTATTAATGTCTTTGCTTTTCGTCTATAGGAAAGGACAATAAAGTTTCATTAATGAGGAATGAGGTATGGCAGACTGATAATAGGAGATGATCATTCATGTTCAGACATAAAATGCATGCGCTATATACAACAACACGTGAAAGACAGGGATCATGGCAGATCATCTGCACATTCTGCACACACTGGAAGAATCGGAAAGAGAAAAAACAACTGCAGCCATGTCATTAACATGAGAAATGCTAACAAATTTATATTGTGGCTCAATAACTTCTGCTATCTAAGGGAAAAAAAAAAAACCTCAAGCACTACTCTTCTTACCATCAGGTCAACAAAAGGACTAATGCTTCTTTTGCTGTTGCAAGTTTGTATCCAAGCCTAAGGCACAGTGTCAGGATTGCCAAGCACATGGGTGCACCTGAATAGGCATTTGCTTAGAATGCGAATCAACACACCTGAACATTCTCTGTTCATAAAATTTAAGCAAAAACTACATTTGTGGAGGGTCTGAAAGCAAAGAGGAACCCATCTAGCATTGCAGTGGTGAGGACAATCTTCCTCTCTAATCTACCATGCACGCTGTTTTTGTTCCCAATGAATTACAAGAGTTTAAGCCAGTATTTATCCCACATCTTTTCTAGCAAGGGAAAAACCCATTGGGCCAACTCCTTCCAGCTATGGAAAGAAGAAGAGAGATTATTTCCACAATTGGACATTGCTTCTGGAAGCAGTCGAAGTGTTCAGCTGTAGAATTTCTTATGAAAACCCTGGAATGTAGAAGCAAAAGCTAATGGGTTAGGGAACCTCTCAGCATACGGTAATCTAATGCTGGGGTTAGGTCCTTATGGATTGATAGGAACACAACTACATCACAAAGGTGTTCTGCATTTCCTCTCTGTTCATAAAGCCATAGCATTTGTCTAAACAAGTGAAATCACTCCTTGGGCTGATTTTCAAGTTTGAGGCTATTTAATTCCACAGGGCCTCTATCCTTGCCTTTCAGGATGCTTTGTGCCAGCTGTAACTTTGCAAACCCAAAGCTGCTGAAGCTGGTTGCTCTTTAATGTTAAGGTCAGTGGTAATGTCTGCCTGATTCACACAGTTTGGTTAGAAATGAAGATCTTCCCTTCTAAATGGCACCATTATGCGGTTTGGGGTTGTTTCACAAAGGTGCGATTTTTTCACATGGCACCTCCCAGCTAATCTTTCAGAATCAGGATCCAGAGGAAGAGTCAGGGCAGGGCCTCACCCCAGATGTGTTCTATTACCCCCGCTAGGGAGCAGGACAGACAGGGGGTATACTGGTCAGCGCAGACAAAGCAACTCCTGGAGGATAGGGGTGGGGTTTTTTGCCAGCACCTACCCACAGGGCACCTGGGAGCCTCTTCCCTTTCACTTCTGAGGTGGGAATTTGGAGACAGCCCCACATCCCTGCAGGCAAAGCTCCTGCAGGAGGACAGTCTCCTTGGGCCCTGACATTAAGTACTAAGGCGTTACAAATGTATTTGAACCGTGCTTTGCACTGAAAACAATGGTTGTATCACAATCCTCCACTTAGATGTCCACCAGAAATCCATTTCTCTTTCAAAAAATATTCTATGTGCTCATACATATACAGATCCTAATACTGTGGCATTATGTATCAGACTCCAGATTTCTTGAGACAGATCTCGTGGTCTTTTATGGTAATCAGAATATACTTTGTGTTTCGCTAAGATATAAAAGGAGGAATAAAGCTATTTTTTCCCCCAAATTTTTAGGATTTTTCTAACTTTCAATGTTCCAAGAAAAAAAAAAAAAAAAGTACTTTTCAGTACTCAGCCTTCTTTCCTTTCTTATAATCTTTTGTCAGAAATGTAATAAGCAGAAAAGTGAATAATAAATACTGTCGGAAGGCTTTAAACTTTCAAAAGCAAAACTTATACCTACCTGTCCTATGAATTGCAAAGGAATTAAAAAATAAATTCGTATTTTTGTCTTTAGCATCTAAGCCAGGACTAAACCAGTGAATACATGAAAGAATCCATCTGTGTTCTTATAGCTACATAGGATTGAGAACAAAGCTTAGTAGTAAGCAAATACAAATGTTGGCCTACTGCCTGAAGAACATGCATACAGATCTTGATTGCTAGTATCCTGAATATAAAAGGATTCCTAACAGACTGTTATATAACAATAAGCCTTTTTTATAAACCTTACATGTTTTGCAGCCCATGAATGTTCATTTTTACCTGAAGTTTGTAGAATATTGTAAAACTTGTGGCTTGTAGAGAATAGGTTCAGTCAGCTATATAGTAGCCAGTTCTCAAGAGCCTTGCTCAATATCTTCTCATGGAGGTAAGGAATCATATCAGAGGTAAAATTATGTTAGAGACAAGATTCAGCAACTCTGATCATACAGGACTCCTAATATGTTCTGCAGATGTTGGTTTTCTGGATTGCTCTGCAGAACTTTGTACCAAGTCTCTGAAAATGGTCTTAAAACACCTTGATACTTTGCATCTGTTATACATTTATTTTTCGAGATAACTCTGGAAAATAAAAATGTCAGTTTTCATCTTATGCACCATATGGCTCAGGCATTTTAGTTCTGACAGCTTAATCTCACAAATCTGGCAGTTTAGTCTTACTGTGTTGTTTTTCACTTTTAAAACAATAACAACAAAAAAAGAACCAACAACCAACCTCTTCTTTAATACACAGTACAGTACTAAATGAAAACCTCAATAAACTATCTACTATGGTCTCAATTATAAATGTTGGCAGATAAAATTCTGAGTTTTAGGTAGAAAACAACTATAATTCACACAAGGTGATCACACCATAAGGGATGCATTTCAACAAGGTGCTACATCATTCCCCTCAGTCAACAGCATCCTCTCATGACCTGTAGACTACTGGGAGTTGGATGCTTTTCTATTATGCAGTCAGACATATCTTTGCAGAACAGGCCCTTGAGCTATACTGGGCAATATGAAGGCAATAATAACACAAATCTTATATTTTCAGCTCCAATGGCTTCAGTGGCCTTCCCTTAGGTGTTGTATACTCTGTTAAGTGAAAGCTTTGCCAATCTGGATATTAGCTGATATGTATGGAGAGCTGTGTATTCATCTGAATCACGTCCAGCTGAGAAGATGGTTAACTCCCTGTTGTGCCTGAACTCATAAGCTCTATCAAAAAACAAGGTAGAGATGTACGCTTAGATGAATTTTTTTGGCTTCATTTCATTATGTGTTTCTCATAGCAACAACAAAGGCCAAAAGTCACATTTCATTTCTGCATCTCCTCATGGTAAGCCTATAGGTAAATGAAAACACAAAAATATAATCTTCCTCTGCCACTTGTAAGCCGATGTGGTAAACTCAACACTTGTGTAAAACAGTAAATTTTTTGACTGATTTACTATTGTTAGTGTCTGCTTTCAGTTATTGAGAGGCATCAGAAACATAAAATCCCCCTTGTTGTGGTTGCACAACAAATTACAGTTCACTGTGTCTTAGACAATATAATTTGGGCTTTTTTCCAATGTATTAATCATCTTCACTTAGATGTAAATTATTTGTATTTTCAAAAGTATCTAACAAAATTGATTGAAAATCTAAAAACATGGTAGAGTAAGTGGGAAGAAGAGACAATTTAGTTTATTACTGTGGCAAAATAAGATAGGGCATTTGCATTAGGGTCAGAGCTGAATTATCATTTTGAAATGACAAGAATTGTTTCACAGTGACACCAGCAGCTTTTTCTACCCCAACCCAGATGAGATTTCTTCAATCTCATCAGCTCTGGATGCTTCAGAGGAACATAAAAAAGTGCCAAACAGAGCCAGTGTATCCAAAGTTCTCTACAGCTGTATTCATCTAAGGTCTAAAAGTTAAAACTCATCTTAAATTCTAGAGCTTTTGCTTAGCAAATACATTCCTTTTTACATTCATTCCTTTTTACTACAGCTGTGACAACTCCAAGTTTTGAGGTTTTAATCATCTAGTCTCATCTTTTAAATTCCTCGGTTACTGTCTTCTGATACTTGTTGTAAAGATGAACACCATGAACTCCTTGTACTATGCTTGTGGAAAGGAAAAGTTTTTATGAGTTATGAATCTGATATTTCCTCATAAAAATCAGTAGCTCTAGTTGGTAAAGGATATTGTTTTAACTTCTGATCTGATTTCAACTCAACTATTTTATACAAATACTTATCCCAACATCATTATTTACCTAGTTTGTAAGTAAGATACTTTTTAATTCTCTTCATAAAAAATGTGTCTTAATTATTCTCAGGTTTTCTTAACACCTGACTGACCAAAACTGATAGAAAGTGCAGAGATTACTGCTACACGCATGAAAATATGCCACTATACAGATCAGTTCTATCATGCTTTTTATACTGATCCTCATGCCTTCTTCTTCTGTATCTTGCTTTTTCCTTTTTTGTGTTGTTGGTCATTTGGTTTTTTCTATTATAACTCTACATTGAGCTGTCCAAACACATTGCCTGGTCCTTGGCCCCTAGTGATGAAGAACTCAGTAAAGTATGAAAGATAGATATGGAAATTGTTTTCTTTGAATGGTTATTAATTTTTTAATACTGAACTTTATCTGCCTCCTTCCAACTATGAAGGGAAGGGGACAGATCCTCAGCACATGAGTCTGGTGCTCATCTGAGTTTCTCAATACAAAGGTTGATTGGTACTCAACACAGAAAATCAGTTCAGGGAAGTAAAAGTGTTGTCTTCTTCTGCTTACCTAAACTTCTGCTGCCTTAGAAAAAGGGATGCCTAGTTTTTATTCTGTTGAATTCCCATTTCAAAAATTTCTCTTTCTTCCAACACACTCAAAACCCATCCTCACACACAAGGCTGCATGTCAACAGGAGCACCAAATGTGGAAGAGGAGATCATGCAGTGTCCTTCTGTCCTGCTGTAGACTAGCTCTTATTCATTTCCAGAAAAGTAGCATGTATTTTTGTTGTGTTACAATGAGGTTGCCTAAGACAACTACTGAAAAGCAAAGCATATTCTTATCCACTGATGCTTTTTTTAAATTATTTTTTAAATTATGAACTCTGTGGGCATTTCCAGATTGCTGTATTAAAAATAAATAAATTACAAAGTTGTGCAGCCCCTCAGTTTAAAAGCCTCATCAATTTGTCACCTTGGGATTTCATGTCCATCAATCTTTTCACTGAAACATGTTACGTGCAGAACAATCAATGAAGAGTCCTGTCTATAACAGAGTAATTGCTTCTAGAAACTTGAGACCACTGTTACATTGTGGTTACTATAAACTAATAGAAAATAAATAGAAAGGCAACAAGAAACCCAAGAAAGCCCATAGGAAAATGATATAATAAAACAAAAAATGCTTGTCAAGTAATGAGTAAAGATGAAATGGTAAATAAATAAATAATAGAAAATATGAAATACAGACAAACAAACAGTATACAGTCTTCTGGAAGATACACATACTTGATATTTAGGCTTATATATTAGTGGAGATTAATCAAGTTTGCAACATAATCACACAGGAAAATATCCTCTCTCCTACCATAGTGGCAGGAGCTTTGAGAAGTGTCAAATAGACAAAAAAAAAAAAAAAAAAAAAAAAAAAAAAAAAAAAAAAGGAACAAGGAGAAAGGGATATTATTTGTGAAAACTATTTGTCTAGAAAACTATTTGTCTAGAATGCTATTTTGGCTAACATTAACATCTTGCCAAACTCTATGCTTGAGAATTGTGATAAGTGGATGGCACTAAAACCTGAACTCATCTTCTCTAATAATTAGATGATGCGAGGTTTTTATACTCTCAGATCTACTCTGGAAACAGGACTGGCAGGGTTGAGATAAGTTAATGATGAATGATAGCCATTTCTCATTTTTTTTATTAATTGTTAAAAAAATAGCTGATTATAGAATTTACAGGTGGGTCAACAGTCAGTAGCTCTAAAAAGGGTATTGCAAATAACCACAGGCATTAGCACTTCTAATCATTTCTTATTTACCAAATACAGCTGGCATTCATTTTGCAGGGAGGCTGCCACAAAGAGAATTTACCTTCCAGTAGTGAGCTGAGCTGGAGATCACACATAAAAGTCCAATCCCTAACAGTCGCCTGTTTTTTCTGCAGTTACAGAAAAATGATTCTTATCAGCAAGAAACCTAATTGCTATTCACCTTAAATTTTTAATAAACATCTGTGTCTTGGAAGTCTAATTTCTATCAAAAAGCTAATGTGTTTTGGCTCCTAAATCCCATCATTGCACTAGCAGAATCTCCCATGGAGTCTAGAAATAATACTTACACATTTAATATAGTGCATATAGACTATTGAGGATTGAACACAGATCCATCTGTATCATCTTGAATGCATTATCAACTGATAAAATCTGATATTTGTGCACACTAAGGACCACTTGTAACAGAGATGCTGTTAAATGGCAACCCCCTCTTTGGCTTTCATTAATTCGATACAAATCTGAAAACTGCAGATTCAGCAAGGTTGCCTGTAGTAATTCAACTGGCCTTGTAGGGCAAGAGCATTGATTTGTTGCACTTGAATAAAGACAGAAACACCACAAGAGCAGGTATTGTGTTTGGAGGTCATTGACATCCCATCAAAAGCAAGCATGCAAGGAGACAGTATTCCCGTCATATTTGAAAATAAAGACAGTTTGACCAATATGCAAGAAATCATCTTCCCAGCTGCTACGCTCTTATCAAATGATGTTACAGAGTCAGCAAAATTATTCACAAATACTCCGAAGACATGTAACATTACAGTGTGCAAACAACACACCTGAATAGCAGTATGTCAAATCAAGATAAATTTCTAGCTGTAAAAGGCAGACAGCTTTCAGCAAGTAAAGACAGCAGCACCTTGGTATGTCATGATATGAACAATAAGATTACAACAGTGCAATTAGTTTTGTAGAAATAGTTGTAAAGAGTCTTTAAACTATAAAATAGTCTTTGGCCTGAATTAGCAATTATGCTTGAGCAAATCAGTAACAGCTGATCCTGATTTACCACTCTTTAACTATCTCTGTGCCAGGCAGAGTTATATACACTTTTAGTTTGCCTATTCCTTTGTTAATTCAATGGCCTTGATACCAACAATGGTACAGATCTGCTAGGGTTCTAAATGTGTTTACAGATGTCTAGCACATGCCTCAAGTAACAGCTGCCACTTTTTGCTGCTGTTATCCAGGTTTAAAATCAGAATAGCTGTGCCTCCTCCTCTAAGAATTCACCTCTATTTAGAAAGTAATCATCAAGTAGCCCTCAGACAAGAAACTACTAAATTTTTACTACTCACAGAATGCTCAATTTGAGTACTTCATAAGGTAAAAATATACCTTCTTTCAAGAGTTTGGTTTTCATTTATCAATCTCCAAAACTTTTAATAAACAACAATAAGACAACAAAATGTAGTCCAAGTTTGTTTCAAATATTGTCTTAGTCATTATCCACACCTTTATATTCTACAGATAATTCTTCTTAGACTATCACAGAACTGAATTCTTCCTTGAATAGATGGTGAACATACCTTTCAGGATTGGTACTGGCGGGTTTTAAAAGATGAGCTGGCTTTTGTCCACCCCAAGAGCTGACCACTCTCTGTTCAGCTATGCTCTCAGGCATGTCAAGATTTCAACACTCTTTTTAGGAGTGAAAGATCACTAGGCCTACAGCTCTCAGAACTGGGCTTCTTTGAACAAAGGCTTTTGGACAGATTGGCACACATGGCACTGACCTTATTAAGAAATATCTCAGATCTCCTTTTCTGGGAATAAACTTTTCCCCTCCTCTATAAAAAAAAAATCACTGCACAGAAGTACCACGCTCCATACTGCAGAGTATTTTAGTATGGCTTTATGGAAGCATGATAGTGAAATGTAGAACATTTATATGTACAAACTGAACCCTGCACGCAGCTACCAACATAATGGGGGGATAGAGCACCAGCAGCAGATGTTGGCTATATTTTCCCAGATGGATTCAGGAAAGATTTCTAAATAAACACTTTATATTTTGTTGCTGTGGTGATAGGTATAGTAGCACTGAAGAAAAAACTGTATTCCTGAAGCAGCAAAACAAATTTTGGCCAAGGACTTTTGCACCAATCTGTAGTAGCACTCCCAATGTGGTCCTTTAGAGCATTCAGTTAAAAATTTGTTCACCCTGATCAAATTGTTTTCTTGGGATCCTATCTGTTGCGGTACTGTCATTTATCTTACTCCATGCATGTGACTGTGTTGTGCATCGGCTAAGATGACAGAAACAGTTTCTCACTCTAGAACAAAAAAAAATTAGGACTCATCTGTCATTGCATTTTTTATTGACCCAGAGACCAGCTGTAGAAACTGATTACACAGCTAGTAAGGGGTTAGGTCTCATTTAAGAAAAGTGCATTGCAAAGTTTTGGAAAGACAACCTACAGTTAACTGCCTATTTTTCATTTGTAAATAAAAAATTTCCAAAACTCAGAATCTGAGGATATCTTGTGCACACAGGTGATGGCATTTATACATCTCTGTGCTGAGCACAAGCAAAACGAACAAAAGAAATTAAAAAAAAAAAAACAAAAAACAGAGAGAGAGAGAGAGAAATAAAGGCAAAGGAAGAGGTTTCTGGTTTTGAGTGTACCCTGTGAAGTGCAAGAATGAAATTGGCTGGTCTCAGCTGTTTCTCCATACCTATTTCTATCTAATAAAAATGCACTACAGAAATCTCAGGACTTCTTTGACTGATTCATCTCTACAGTTATCCAAAACGCAGTTTCCTACTCAAAAGCAAAATTTTTTGTTGTTCTGTTTCTACTGATTGGGAGCAGTAACATAGACTGTCCCTTAGTTTCCCTCCTGGAAAAAAATAGAAGAAGAAAAGTTGTTGGGACTTTTCAAAAGATCTCTACCTGCTCAATGTGAGGAAATGACAGTTCAGCAATTTGCACCCTAACACACCCTGCCTAGATGAGGTATAGAGGCTATGTTACAAATTCTAAAGAAAAATACTGAGAAGCCCTTGATGGACAGCCATCATTTAACATGTAGTGTGCTATAAAGACAAGATTTAGTTTAAGTAAATATTAGATCTTCATCTATGAAAACATACTTATTTCATTTTCCACCTTCCAGACCTTTAGAGATAGAAAAGAAAAAAGAAACAGTAGCTACAGTGACAGTCCTCCTTCCTTCACTGTGGAGCAATGGAGCTTTATTGTCTGTCAAGTTCCCTTACTTGCAAATTAACTCCTACTTCTTACAGGAGTCTAGATTCTCAGCTGTAAATCACAGTGATTCCATGACTTTACTGGAGCTACACCCTTTAAGAGCCAAACTATATTACTTCTTATTAAACGGCAAAATTGCAAGCTGGTAAATTCTGTACTTGTTTTTACCATTAATCAAACCAGGGCCTTGATGTTCCCACACTCAGAAAATCAAGTTTTTGGGCTACATCTTACCAATTCACAAATAATTCTACAGCACATGAGTTTTCACTTAAAAATAACCTCCATGTATTAGATGAGACTCTGCTTTAATGGAAATTAATGACTGTGCCACTCTGTTTTCAGTATTATTCAGTGCTTTATTTCAACGACAGCTAATTTCTTCTCAGTGATGACGTGCTGATTATATGCAGATTACTCTACAGATTATGACTGTGCTAAAATAATTTTTCATCTAAAGCATTAACTTTCTTATCTGTCTTTAAAATATTTTAATCTCATACTCTTTTTCTTATTGATCCAGAGGTAGTAAAAATTGAACAGAGTACTGTTTTATTGGTGTATGTGGTTCAGTTTCTAATGTGGTTATTAAGGAAATGCTCTGTTAAGGAGCTTGCATTATTTATCTGAAAGAATAATGAAATCATAATTAATGTACACTTGTGGTAGCAGATGAATTTCAAATGGAGAAAATTTCCCATTTCTCCCTGGGACAGACAAGACCTTTCAGGACCAGTAGGCTAAGTTAACAGCCTAATACGTTATCCTCCAATTAAAGAAACGGGGCACAGATAAAATTTCTGCAAAAACAGCACAATATCTGCAAAGTTCTCTGTTGAAAACCAGGGTTTTGAGCAGTTCCAGTCTCAGCACAAGTGAATTTACAACTGTTCCTGATAGGTGCAGTGTCAAAGTCCTACTTTCCTCAAGCCAGTCAGAAGCAACATGATGCAATACTTAGGCTACTGCCATGAAAGTTTCTCAGATCCAAGTATGAACTCTTTGCCGGGGAGAAGGAAGCATATTATCTAGCTAGAGCTTTTTTCTGAGAACATTAGGGACACTGATCTTTATTTCTTTTTCGACCAACACTCAAAGCACTTAGTTGCCCACACAATAAGAAGCTTAGATCTTTGACATTCATCTTGCTACTTTCGGTGTTTTTAGCTAAATCTTTTCTGATATTTAACAAGAATGCTTTAGTCTACTTTTGCCTTTTCAGCAGACAAAGGTTGAAGACATCAGAATTGCTTCTTAATTTATTACTTTTCAGACTAGATCTCTCCTTTTCTACACCTTCTCTGTGATTTACAGTGCTGTAGGATACAAAAAGAGCTCAAGAATTTTCTCTGCAAGTCCAAGAAATATCATACAATTACAACAACTAAGAAGCTTTTACAACTTTCTCACAGCCTCTGTCAGAGGCTACAATAGCCCATGCTGTCATGTCTATGAACCTTCCTACCTTCCATGTACACTGCAAATATGATCCCAGCTTCTTAGGGAGTATCAGCTAACTTAATGGAAATTACAGCCAGCATAAGAAAAGAAAAACTGAACAAACAAACAAAACCAACATTGGTGATTTACCACAGTAACTGAATTTATTGTGCTGGACTATGAACCGTAAAGGCTCAGCAGTGGGAACCACTGCAATTACCGTAATGCATACTGCTCAAATAACACCATCTTTAACTAACATAACTTTGAAGTATTGTTTTTACTTAGTTCATTCTCGTAGACTAAAATCAGACAAGAAGCATAATTTTATTTTGAACATGTTAGGTATAATCTCTGCTTTTTATGTCATATGGAGGTTGTTGGTTCAGCAAAACACTTCAGCAAGCATTAAAAATCCATCAACTTCAATAGCATAAAATTCAGTGTATAGAAAATCCTTTGCAGAATTAAGGTCCAGAAAGCGAGTTTTACTTATTAAATCTAGAAACTTGTTATTGTTTAAAAAAAAAAAAAAAAGAATTTTTTACACAGATGTTCAACACAAAATTACTTTATAATGAAGAAAAATGACAGTCATTGAAACAAGTTCTGCAAACACAGGCAATCTGTAAATTTATGGCTATTCTCAAATCCTTTCAATTAATTCAGTTTTCATGATTCATAACTCAAGATATAACCAACTTTTCAGCTCCATTAATATTATAGAGTTCGACATACAAGTAGTTCTAAGAAGGCAACTACACCTGCCCATATTTCATATGAAATTCCTAAAAAAGGAATGTTTTCTCATACATGATTTCAAAGCATTCTGTCAAGCTCTTGCTTTACAGATCACTGGTTATTCATATCCTGTTAGATTTCTTAGATCAAATTAAACTGGTATTACAGAATGTAGTGTGATATCTGCAAAGATACAATTTTAATTTATGTTCACCTCATAACAGCAGAACTGCTAGGATTACTATGCAAACAAAAGCTTGATACTGCTCTCATACAAGTTCTATATTGCTAAAATTTCTCCAGTTTCAGTACTTTCTTCTACTGTTCATCCACAGAAGTAACACAACAGTCAGATGTACTTTTCCTTTCAACACAAAAGAAACCACTGCCAACGTATTTTTTTCAAGATAGTAGCATTACAACCCATTAATAGCCATTGAAAGTGTTATGAAGTTGTACCCTTTTTAAAGCCCAAATGGTTGTTCATGTCTCTTTACTTTTGCATGCCTAGGTTTAGAGCTGAATGAAAAAAAAAAAAAAAATCCTTAGAAAAATGTGAATAACTGCTAGCATGTTGCTGCCTTTTTAAAAATTTGCTTCCGCCTAAATTTTACATTTACATGTTGTCTACAGCCATATTGGTAGGGTTTAGGATCAGAAACTTTCACTATCCTACATTATCTATCAAAACAGCACTCCCAGTTTTGCCAGTGCAGTCTGGCGCTGATTTCTTACAAAACGAACAAAACTTCACACCTCGTATTCCACAAGGAACATTTGGTCCTTTGTGCTATTCAAGTAATACATAGCACTTGAACTGGATTAGAATAATGAGATCATCTAGTCCACCTCCCCTGCACTGAACAAAGACACAGCAAGATCAGGTTGCTCAGAGTCTGGTCCAGCCTGACCTTAAATGTCTCCAAGGACAGGATATCCACCACTTCTCTGGGCAAACTGTTCAGAGTGCAGAGTAGAGGACCAGGATCACCTCTGTCAGCTTGCCGGCCACAAATCTTTTGATGCAGCCTGGAATACAGTTGGCTTTCTGAGCTGCACAGACACACTGCTGGCTCATGTCCAGGTTGTCATCCACCAGTACTATCAAGTCCATTTCAGCAGGGCTGTGCTCTATCTTTACATTCCTCGGTGTGTACTGATAGTGGAGGTTGCCAAAAGCCTGGTGGAAGATGGTTCACTTCACAAAATCACAGAATCACAGAACGGCCAGAGTTGGAAGGGACCTCAAAGATCATGAATCTCCAACCCCCCTGCCACATGCAGGGCCATCAAACTCCCCATTTAATACTAGACAAATCTGCCCTGCGCCCCATCCAACCTGGCCTTGAATACCACCAGGAACGGGGCATCCACAACCTCTCTGGGCAGCCTGTTCCAGCACCTCACCACTCTCTCTGTCAAGAATTTCCCCCTGGCATCCAACCTAAATCTCCCTTCCCTCAACTCAAAACCATTTCCACTTGTCCTGCATTTATCAACCCTTTCAAAGAGTTGATTCCCCTCCCCTCTGTAGGCTCCCTTGAGGTATTGAAAGGCTGCAATGAGGTCACCCCGCAGCCTTCTTTTCTCCAGGCTGAACAAGCCCAGCTCCCTCAGCCTGTCTTCGTAGGGCAGGTGCTCCAGTCCCCTGATCATCTTTGTGGCTCTCCTCTGGACCCTCTCCAACAGCTCCCTGTCTTTTTTGTACTGGGGGCTCCACACTTGAACGCAGTACTTCAGATGGAGCCTCACAAAAGCAGAGGAGAGGGGGACAATCACCTCCCTGTCCCTCCTGGCCATCCCTCTTCTGATGGAGCCCAGGATACCATTTGCCTTCTGAGCCACAAGGGCACACTGCTGGCTCATGTTAAGTTTTTCATCTCTCAAGACCCCCAGGTCCTTCTCTGCAGGGCTGCTTTCAAGGACTGCTCCTTCCAGTCTGTATGGATGCCTGGGATTCCTTTGGCCCAAGTGCAAAACTCTGCACTTTGCTGTGTTGAACCTCATCAGGTTCACCCAGGCCCATCTTTCCAGCCTGTTGAAGTCCTCTGAATGGCATCCCTTCCTTCCACCATGTTGACCGCACCACTCAGCTTGGTGTCGTCAGCAAACTTGCTGAGAGTGCACTCGATTCCATCATCGATGTCATTGATAAAGATGTTGAAGAGCACCGGTCCCAACACAGACCCCTGGGGGACGCCACTCGTTATGACCTCCACCTGGACACAGAGCCATTGATGACCACCCTCTGTCTGCAGCCTTTCAACCAGTTCCTTATCCATCGAGTGTTCCACCCATCAAATCCACATCCCTCCAATTTGGAGATAAGGATGTGATGGGGGTCCGTGTCAAAGGCCTTGCTCAAGTCCAGCTAAATGACATCAGTCTCCTTTCCGTTGTCCACCAATGCCATCACTCCATCATAGAAGGCCACGAGATTAGTTAGGCATGACCTTCCCCTGGTGAAGCTGTGCTGGCTGTCTCGGATCACATGCTCATTCTTTATGTAATCAAGCATGTTGTCCAGGAGGATCTGTTCCATGATCTTCCCAGGCACAGAGGAGAGTGTCACCGGCCTGTAGTTCCTGGGGTTATCCTTGCTCCCTTTCTTGTAAATGGGAGTGATGTGACCCTTCCTCCAGTCATTAAGGATGTCTCCTGACAGCCAAGGATTTTCAAATACGATGGAGAGTGGCTCGGCAACCACCTCAGCCAGCTCCTTCAGAACCCTAGGATGACGCCATCCAGCCCCATGGACTTGTACACATTCAGTCTCATGAGGAGGTCTCAGACTAGCTCTGTCCTCACAGCAGGGGGGAGATTTACTATCTTAGTCCCCACCTGGAGGTTTAGGGATGCAGGGCTCAGGGATGTGAGAAGTATTGGAATCCTGGCCGCCAGTGAAGACTGAGGCGAAGAACTCATTCAGTACCTCAGCCTTCTCTTTGTCTGTTGAAGCGAGTTCTCCTTTTACATTTACCAAAGGAGGCACGCTTGCTTTGGCCTGTCTCTTCTGGCCAATGTAACTGTAGAAAGTCTTCCTATTGTTTTTCACGTCCCTCGCCAAGTTCAGTTCCGCCCTGATCCCATGTCTGCAAGACCAGAAGGCATCCCTGCATTCCTCCCAGGTAAAACACCCTTGTTTTCAGAGCTTGTATGCACCTTTCTTCGCCCTTAGCATGCTCAACAGGTCCTTACCAAGCCATGCCAGCTTCCTATCTCCTCTGCCCGCTTTCTTATTCAGAGGGATGGAGAGATCTTGTGCTCTCAGGAAGGCATCCTTGAAGAGTAGCCAGCTCTCCTCAACATCTTTGTTTTTAAAGACAGCATCCCAGGGGAGCTCAGCCATCAGTCCATTGACCAGCTTAAAGTTTGCTCTTCCAAAGTTCAGGGTCCTGACGCCACTCTTTGCCAGGCCCACATCCTTTGAGATCATGAACCCAACCAGGGTGTGGTCACTGCAGCCCAGGCTGCCTCCAACCTTAACACCATTAATTATTTCCTTCGCATTTGTGCACAGCAGGTCCAGCAACGCTTCACCTCTGGTCAGTCTCTCCAACACCAAGACCACAAAATTATCTTCAACACATTCCAGGAGTCTCCTAGATCTCTTGCAACTTGCCATGTAGTCTTTCCAAGAGATATCCAGATAGTTGAAGTCCCCCATCAGGACAAGAGCCTGTAAGCACGAAGCCTCTGGCATCTGAAGCAAGAAAGCCTCATCAACAGTCTCCCCTCGATCAGGTGAATTTGTTTAATCTCATGTGCTTCACCTGGGCCCACTGACCTAGGCTCTCTAGGTCTCTCTAAAAGAGATCCCCTCCCTCAGGCATGTTGACTGCACCACACAGCTTGATGTCATACACAAACTTGCCGAGGGTGCACTTGATCTACTAATCTAACCCTAGTCAACTCTTTGAAAGGGTAGATAACTGCAGGACAAATGGAAATGGTTTTAAGTTGAGGGAGGGAAGATTTAGGTTGGATGTCAGGGGGAAGTTCTTTACAGAGAGAGTAATGAGGTGCTGGAACAGGCTGCCCAGAGAGGTTGTGGATGCCCCATCCCTGGAGATGTTCAAGGCCAGATTGGATGGGGCCCTGGGCAGCCTGGTCTAGTATTAAATGGGGAGTTTGGTGGCCCTGCATGTGAAAGGGGGTTGGAGATAGTCAACGGTTTATGGGCTGGTTCAGCCCGGTTCCATGACCAGCATGGTAGAGGGATCCACGGATCCATGCCTCTGGAAAAGGGAAACAGGGGACCCCAGAATAATTGAAAACAGTGGCAAATATCTGAGGTGGAACAAACTAATTTACTAAATGTAGTATCAGCAAAATATAATGAGAAAGAGAGAGAGTGTGTCTGAATGGTAGATAGGCCTCACCAGAACACTGAGGTGAGAAGTGCGGTCCAGTTGAGTAGATGAAGAAAAGCAGATGGTGAAGAGCAGATGGAGAAGCGCAGGTGAAGAAGAGCAGGCGAAGAAGACAGTATCGGGTGACCTTGCCAGGAGTTATATCTCCTTGCTGACCGCACAGCCTCCTGGGGAAATGTAGTTCTTCTCCGTCAGACAGGCACTCAGAACTTGAGCATCAGAAGTCAAACCCCCAGTGTATTACATGATGTTATGGTGTGGAATACTGATAACCAAAAATCATAAAACCATGACAGAGATTCTTGATCCTTGAGATCTCTTCCAACCCTGGCCATTCTGTGATTCTGTGATCTCAGTGTCAGTATAATTGATGAAGATATTAAAGAGCGTCTGTGCTAGTATGGACCTTCATGGAACACAACTTGTCTCTGAATTCCATTTGAACACTGACTCATTGGCCACCACTCTCATAACCAGTTTCTCATCCACTGAACAGTCCACCTTCAAATCCACAACTTTCCAATTTGGAGAGAAGGATGTTACAGGGGATCATGTCAAGGGCCTTACTATAAAGTCTAGATAGATGAGATGACATTAGTGGCTCTTTCCTTGTCCATTGATGTGGCTGCACCTTTTTAAAAATCTGCTAGGTTGTTCGGGGCCTGACCTTGCTGAAACCATGCTGATTATCCTATATCACCCCCCTTTCTTCCGTGTGCCTTGGAACAGCTTCCAGGAGGATCTCCTCTATGATCTTTCCACAGAAGTGAGGATGACAGGTTAGTAGTTCCTTGGTCATCCTTTCTAACCTTCTTAAAATTGAGTGTGATACTGCCTTTTTGCAGTCACCAGGGATTTCGCCCAAGTGCTATGCCTTTTCAAATATAATTGAGAGTGACTTCATGACTGTGTCAGACAATTCCTTCAGGACTCTGGGATGCATCTCTTCAAGACTGATAGACTTATGGATATTCAAGTTCCTCACTCAGTTGCAAACCTGATCTTCACACACAGCAGGAAGGGCATTGTTGCTCCAGTTTCTACCTTTTGAACCTACTCAAGGGTATTCTGTAGAAAATCACTAGTGAAGGCTGAAGCAAAAAAATTCTTGAATGCCTCAGCCTTCTCCTTGTTCCTTGTTACAAGCTTGCCTGTGTTGCTCTCCAGGGAGGCTACACCTTCTGGACTTACCTTTTCTGGTCAGTGTACCTGTAGTAGTCATTCTTTTTACACCCCTTGCCAAGTCCAGTTCCAGTTGGGCCTTGGCCTTCCTGACCTCAACCCTACACAACCTAGCATCATCTCTGTACTGTTCCCAGATTACGTGTCCTGCTTCCACTACCTGAGCATTTTCTTTTTGCTTTCTAGTTTGACTAGCAGGTCCCATTTAAGCCATGCCAATCTCTTGCCTTCCTGTCCTGACTTCCCACACCTGTGACGGAGAGCTCTTGTGCTCTAAGGAGAGCTTCCTTAAAGATAGGACTCCCTCTTCTGGGAGCTGCTCCCCGCCAGGGGCCGCATTTGTAATTGCAGGGTGTGATGCCGCAAACCCTGGCCCCGCCCCCGCCGCATCAGAGCCGCTGTCGCGCAGAAAGCAGCAGCGCACAGCAGCTGGTCTGTGAGAGGGGCTCGGTCGCCCTGCGAAGGCAATTCCTTGCTTCGGCACGGAATGCGACCGCACCTATTAGGTTACTCATTTCTTTCACAGCTACAAAGAAAGCAGAGTGGACCTATTAGGGTTTTGTTCCTTGTTTCAGCCTAATGAGAATAAGACTGCAGCAATGACAAATAAATTAAGATTAAACTAACAAGCACTTTTTCAAGAGCTGTCTGTCCCCAGTTTCAGCTGTTTCAGGGTGCAAAGCTAAATCGTGCTTCTTGGCAGTACTAGACCCAGCTGTGCAGCTGGATGCACTCTTTTGCCAGCAGCAAACAAGAATTTAGGCCAAGAGGTCTAGCACTGTGGTCACTGCTGATTCACTCAGTCTATCATGCTGCCTTCCCAGCTCAGGCTGCAGCTACTGTCCACAGCTTCTTGCCAATCTTGCATTCAGTGTTTTTGGGAGTTCAGTATAGCTTCATCTTCTGCTTTAGTCTCCATATATTTCTGAAAGTTGTATTTATTATATATTGAAACTTGGATTGAGCAGAGGACCAGCACAAGGTTTTCACTCAGATGGAGTCCAACCATTAGAAATTACCCACTATAGTTACGACCAAGATGTACTACTCTGCAAATTCTAGTAGGACTTCAGCAATACACAGTTTTGTTCAATTTTTCCTGCCTTTCTCTGTACCTTTACCTTCACTACTAATCCTGATAGAGGTTTCAGCCTGTTTCCACTTCAGTCAGGAGGAACTATATCATTCAGTTCAGTGGAACTATTCTAATATTATACTTATTTGCAAATTATTTGTTTAACATCAGTTAAATCTAAGGAAGAATTACTCTTGTAAAATTTCTTGAAAACAGAAATACTGAGATATAGTTATGGAGATTTTCTAGTATCTGGATAGGATAGGATAGGATAGGATAGGATAGGATAGGATAGGATAGGACAGAATAGGGTAGAGTGGAGTAGAATAGAGTAGAGTAGAGTAGAGTAGAGTAGAGTAGAGTAGAGTAGAGTAGAGTAGAGTAGAGTAGAGTAGAGTAGAGTAGAATTCTTTTGGAAGGGACCTATGAAGATGTTCCAAGTCCAACCTCCTAAACACTCCCAGAGTAGCCAAAATTATAGCGTATTAATGAGGGAATTATCAAAATGCCTCTTGAATATTCACGGATGTGGGGCATTAACCACCTCTCTAGGAAGTTTGTGTCAGTGTTTGTTCACACTCACACTGCAGAAATGTTTCCTTATGTCCACTGTAGTCCTCCCCTGCCAGAGTTTTGTGCTGTTCGCACATCCTGCCATCAGTTCCCAGGAGCAGAACCCAGTACTTCCCTCTGCTTGCCCTCCTCAGGGAGCTGCAGAGAGCCATGCAGTCACCTCTTAGCTTCCTCTGCGGAGTCCAGAATTGCACCAGTGTTTTTTAACATCTTTGTGGATGACATAGACAGTGGGATCAAGTGCACCCTCAGCAAGTTTGCAGATGACACCAAGCTGAGTGGTGCAGTTGACACTAGAGGGAAGGGATGCTATCCAGAGTGACCTAGACAGGCTTCAGAGGTGAACCATGCCAACCACATGAAGTTCATCAAGGCTAAGTGCAAGGTCCTGTACCTGCACCGGGGCAATCTCAAGCACAGATAGAGTTTGGGTAGGAATGGATTGAAAACTGCCTTGAGGAGAAGGATATTGGAGTGTCAATTGATGAGAGACTCAACATGAGCCCTCAGTGTGTGCCTGCAGCCTGGCATGGCAACTGTATCCTGAGTTGCATAAAGAAAAGTGTGACCAGCAGGTCAGGGGGGGTGATTCTGCCTGTCTACTCTGCTCTCCTGAGACACCTTCTGGAGTACTGCATCCAGTTCTGGAGCCCCCAACACAAGAAGGATATGGAATTGTAGAAGCAGGTCCAGAGGAAGGCCACAAAGATAATCAGAGGGCTGAAGCAACTTCCTTACAAGGACAGGCTGAGAGAGAGCCAGCAGAAGAGAACGCTCTGAGAAGAGAATGTTTACAGTGGCCTACCAGTATCTGAAGGGGGCCTACAGGAAAGCTGGGGAGGGACTTTTTATTAGGGATGTGGAATGTGTGACAAGATGAGGAGAAATGGTTTTTAACTGGAAGATCTATAGACTAGATCTTAGGAAGAAATTCTTTACTGTGAGAGTGGTGAGACACTGGAACAGGTTGCTCAGTGGGGCTGTGGATGCCCTGGAAGCATTCAAGCCCAGTCTGGATAAGTCTCTGAACAGCCTGGTCTAGAGGAAGGGTTATAGCAGGGGGCTTGGAACTAGATGATCTTAAAGATCCCTCCCAACCCAAACCCTATTATTCTACGATTCTATGAATGCTGAAGGTGAGGCTGCATCAACACTAAACGTGATGAAAGAATCACCTCTTTTGGCTGGTTGGCAGTATTGTGTTTCTTGCACCCTAAATGCCATTTGCCCTCTTGGCAGCAAGGAGTGCTGCTGGCTCACACTGAGCTGCTTTGTATGGAAAGGAATAAGCAATGTGATAACTTCAAAAATAAAATTAGTTCTACATTGCACTGATACTTTCCATTTCATGGATTTGACTGAGGCGGATGACAGCCATGTAATAATCCAGCGTCATCTAGCATTATCACAGCTGAGATACAATCCAGAGGTTAAATAGTCAATTCTGTGCCTTCAGCAGCCCACTGAGCAATTTTCCAGTCAGATATACCTGCAGTTATCATGGCTGAAATTCAGAGGTATTCTGAAAATTTACACCATGTTTACAGAATATAAAATGACTCTTGGAAGTCTCCTGCTGAAATAAGTGAAAACTATCTAACCATGATTGTCTGTGTTTTTCTGCAGGGTTCTGTTTACCAAACCTGCAGATAAGTGATACCATATGATCAGTATAAACAACTTTGTTCCTTATAGTAGCACTGCATTGTGGTGTATAATTATGTTGACACAAAAGACATGATAATAACCTATTTAAGGTCATTACAAAATTATCAGATGGGCAATTATGATATTATCCATATTCAGTAGTAGCACTGCCTGGCATTGTATGAATGGCTTAGGCAATAGAGTTACATTCTTCTTCTCTTTTTCAGCTCTTAAATCAGGATTCAATATTAATGTGAAGTAAGCCACCTTAACTGATTGCTTCCTTTCTCTTTTCCCACACCAGTCTTTCTCATCCCAACACTATCCCCTGTGATATTCCAATATAAGTAAATGTGCAACAGGACAGATTAAGAAAACAACCTGGAAAAAAAAAATTCTTATTTTAACAGTTATTTTTTTGTTTACTACACCATGAAGAACCACACAAATATGACAACAGGTGGCCAAGGATGGCGATGAAGGATGTCAGAAAATTTCCCTAAAACTGCTGTAGCCTGTTCAGTGAGAGTTTTCAATTAGACTACTTTTTTGTTGGATGTTTCTGACTCAAACAGCATAAAATGAGACTTCAGATTCACCAATGCAAGTTGAGAACTTCATCAGTACATTATCTATTACATGAAGGAACAGTCAAAGAGCACTTGCACTGTAAAGGGACTGTTCAGAAAATCCATTCTGTTTTAGTAGCTATCTCATGCTCTGCACAGCTCAATTCCAAGTTCCCATTGCTGTGTCATGGAGAATTTTAATATTTCAGTTATGTTTGCTCCAGAAGGGTTATAATCTCTATGTCCCCTCACAACACACATGCATACTGTGTCTGACCATGAGCTGAAGCCTTTTTCATCTTGACTACATCCTTCTATATCTAGTATTGAGTAAAATATTGCCTCAGAGAAAGGAAATATGAGGTGTTTGGGGTTTTGTTTTTCTAAAGGTCACACAAACCAATGAGACAAAAAAATCCAGAAACTCACAGTTTCTGTTTATTTAGAAGAATACAGTGCTGTAGTCTGTGGGCTTACAAGTGCTTTACTTTCATATTTTATGGTTTGCTCTCCTGAGCCCCTATAAATAAGACTCTAGAAGCCCATTTGCTTTATTTGAGACATTTTAGCAGAATATTGAACAAAGCATTAGCTCCTTGAAGTGAACTATTACATAATATATTTATGGATTTAAAAACTGGTATATATTCAGATTTTAAGGATTTATGTGCTTGAGGAAAGAAGGACCTAATGCATGTAATTTATAGAAAGCATGTGAGATTGATACCCTTGTTTATTGATGGCAATAATCTATTAATAATTGAAATACAGCTCCATCCCTATTATTTATACATTCTCTACAACATTATTCATCTTTATTCTGCGATGGTTTATCAGTACCATCTGCACATTTCTACTAATTATGTTTTATAATGATATACTTTTTAGGGCTGTGGTGGATATGCCTCCAACTTTGAAATCTATTGCCAAACATAAATTCAGAAGTTTAATGCAGTATTATAGTTTTTCTTGCAAGACAATATAAGTAAATAGCAAATGATGGATTAGTGGACTAAAAATCACAACAGAAGTCCATGGGAAAAAAAAAAAAAAAGGGGGGGAAGGAAAGGAGAGGAAAGAGAAGGGGAAGGGGAAGGGAAAGGGAAAGGGGAAGGGGAAAGGGAAGGGGAAGGAGAAGGGGAAGGGGAAGGGGAAGGGGAAGGAGAAGGGGAAAGAAATGTAGAGCAAGCCTATCTTTGGGACAAGATAGTTGCTTTGTTTTGCTTGTCTTTCACAGTTCAAACTGTGTAGAACTAGGATAAGGTGACACTGAACTCCCTGAAATGTTATCTGTCTTATTGACATGCTTAAGCTGGATTTATATCCAGGATCTAGAGTATATGACTTCAATTTGCGGATGGAAAAATGAGGGGAAAAAAAGTACATCAACTAGTCATCTCCTGTTTGACCTAAGACTTTGCAAGACATCAGGATTTCTGTTTCCAAGCTTGACCAGAATTATTTAAACCAAATAAATAGATGCTTGACTTCCATAAAGAAATCACAGAATCACAGAATGGCCAGGGTTGGAAGGGACCTCAAAGATCATGAATCTCCAACCCCCCTGCCACATGCAGGGCCATCAAACTCCCCATTTAATACTAGACAAATCTGCCCTGCGCCCCATCCAACCTGGCCTTGAATACCACCAGGAACGGGGCATCCACAACCTCTCTGGGCAGCCTGTTCCAGCACCTCACCACTCTCTCTGTCAAGAATTTCCCCCTGGCATCCAACCTAAATCTCCCTTCCCTCAACTCAAAACCATTTCCACTTGTCCTGCATTTATCAACCCTTTCAAAGAGTTGATTCCCCTCCCCTCTGTAGGCTCCCTTGAGGTATTGAAAGGCTGCAATGAGGTCACCCCGCAGCCTTCTTTTCTCCAGGCTGAACAAGCCCAGCTCCCTCAGCCTGTCTTCGTAGGGCGGGTGCTCCAGTCCCCTGATCATCTTCGTGGCTCTCCTCTGGACCCTCTCCAACAGCTCCCTGTCTTTTTTGTACTGGGGGCTCCACACTTGAACGCAGTACTTCAGATGGAGCCTCACAAAAGCAGAGGAGAGGGGGACAATCACCTCCCTGTCCCTCCTGGCCATCCCTCTTCTGATGGAGCCCAGGATACCATTTGCCTTCTGAGCCACAAGGGCACACTGCTGGCTCATGTTAAGTTTTTCATCTCTCAAGACCCCCAGGTCCTTCTCTGCAGGGCTGCTTTCAAGGACTGCTCCTTCCAGTCTGTATGGATGCCTGGGATTCCTTTGGCCCAAGTGCAAAACTCTGCACTTTGCTGTGTTGAACCTCATCAGGTTCACCCAGGCCCATCTTTCCAGCCTGTTGAAGTCCTCTGAATGGCATCCCTTCCTTCCACCATGTTGACCGCACCACTCAGCTTGGTGTCGTCAGCAAACTTGCTGAGAGTGCACTCGATTCCATCATCGATGTCATTGATAAAGATGTTGAAGAGCACCGGTCCCAACACAGACCCCTGGGGGACGCCACTCGTTATGACCTCCACCTGGACACAGAGCCATTGATGACCACCCTCTGTCTGCAGCCTTTCAACCAGTTCCTTATCCATCGAGTGTTCCACCCATCAAATCCACATCCCTCCAATTTGGAGATAAGGATGTGATGGGGGTCCGTGTCAAAGGCCTTGCTCAAGTCCAGCTAAATGACATCAGTCTCCTTTCCGTTGTCCACCAATGCCATCACTCTATCATAGAGGGCCACCATAGAATCATAGAATCATAGAATCACCAAGGTTGGAAAAGACCTAAAAGGTCATCCAGCCCAACCTATTACCAATAGCTCCCACTAAACCATGTCCCTCAACACAAGATTGGTCAGGCTTGACCTTCCCCTGGTGAAGCCGTGCTGGCTGTCTCAGATCACACACTGATTCCTCATGTGATGAAGCATGTTGTCCAGGAGGATCTGTTCCATGATCTTTGCAAGCACAGAGGTGAGACTCACCAGCCTGTAAATTGCAAGAATAAGAATAAGTGTATCAATTTTTAAGTTCTTTGGCAAGCCCCATCCTGTAGATGCCATGAGTACGCTGCTTACTAACAGAGCTAACCAAAATTCATTAGCTGCTTTCTTTCAAAATAAAACAAAAATAGATCCTTTCGCTTTATGTAACATCCCCAGTGAATGAAGTAGTCACACAAATGAGATAACCTGCTAGCTCTCTTACGTTTAAATTTCTAGCTCAAGCCATAAAATCACTAACCACCAGATAAAGGTTATCAGAAAATGTGAAGTGAGGCCTCTGATATGGACTGGCATTCTTTTCTTCTGCCAGTAAGTTATTTCTGCAATAAAAAATGTTATGCTTTTCTACTCCATCACAAAATCTAAACAGGAGACAAGAACTCTGCATGTATACCAGTGCCTTGTCTAGATGCAAATATTGGGGAACCAGCAACTCAAACCTATGTTGAATACACCTCAAACAGCATTTAGTACTCTAACATAGTAAGATACATCACAGCAACACCTCCAAGAAAGGCATAAGATTTCAGCACACCCCTTCCAGGTTTTTCCCATTGGGTTGCTCTGTACACAAACTTTCCGCAGCTCTGTTCTGAAGCATAAACTGTCCTTATGAAGCACAGACTATCCATAAGGAATATGAAAGAAAAGAGAGCTCTGGGATTTATATTCCATTTCTGAACCACGTCTTTGACTTGTGGATGTTGATGTTTTGTTTGTTGTTTGAATTCTCAGTTTTAAGTGGTATCAGATCAGATCAGTACTCTTCAGAATACTCCTGTATATTATGACAGAAGAGCACTAAAAATCACTATTATTCAAGAAAGATGTGATGCAAACATGTGTTGCAGTAACTACAATACTACCTCCTATCAGACTTACTCACTTTTTAGCTCACTTACAACATGCTTTTAATGAGGTGTCAAGTATTTCAATTAAAGGCAAATGCTGTGGAGAGATCTTTGCTTCTCACAGATGTGCTACTTAAATATTTCCCCTTCTCCACTCCCCTGCTGTTCCCCTGCAACTACTTGTCTGCTGGAGGTTGCCACCCTTGCTGAACAATGTGTGTGTGACGGATGCTTAATTCACTTCCCACAAAACCAGCTGCACCAATTTAAACAGTTCATATAGTGGTTTGAATTAACTTAGTTTATTTTGTATGATCTGGATTAGGGAGTATTCCAGGATCCTTTTAAGCAACCACAATTGTGGGTGGTGAAAATTTCAAGCCAGCCAAGAAAAACACCAAAAAGAGCAGGCAGTAATGTTTTCAGTCGGTGCTGGTGCACTCAAAAGAGAGCATCTGCTCATAAAATAAAAAGAAGCTTTGGAGGCAGTAGTACTAGAGATTTTCACCACTGAACCAACCAAAATTGTGAATTTGATATTAAATTAGCAATGGTAAGTAATTTCTGATCCAACAGAACTTTGGAGAAAAATGACACATTATTCTTGATCCAAGATAAAATTGGACAAGTAAACCCCAAGCAAAATATATTAAAACAACTTTGAAAAAGAAGAGTGAATTTAAATTTCTTCTGTGCTTTATGAAGAATACATCTTCTTTTGATCTACATACAATTATTCAAAATCAAATTTTCCAGCTTCTGGTACTGCTGCTTGACAGAAGCTGATTCTGGGATGTTGTTATTTTTCTCATGATTTAGAATCACAGAACCACCAAGGTTGGAAAAGACCTGAAAGATCATCCAGTCCAACCGTTCACCTATTACCAATAGCTCCCACTAAACCATGTCCCTCAACACAACATCCAGTCTTTAAAAACAATCTTTATTTGTTGTAAGAGAATGCATGCTTCCTGAGTGTTTGAGAATTCAGAGAAGTCTGTCTATAACATGAACTCTACATAGCCAACGGTGATGAGGGAGGCCCTGTTTTACAGTGAAACTACGGAGACAGAAAGGCTGATTATGAACTCTAACTCTAGGAAAAACTGGAACAGCCTTCTTCATGCAAAACAGTCTTACTTCATATGTAAACCTATGATAACTGAACATATCAAGATCATTGAGATCATGAGTAAAGAACGAAGCATCTCATATTTAGGCAAATAGACAAAAACTTGACAACACTCAAATGGCAATGCAGATTTACCTTGTGTGGAAAACTTTGCATATCTCTTTGATTTTCATATTCTTCTGATATTCTGAAATACTGTCTTACTATCTGCAAGCCTTTCCTCCCATGCTCAAGCCAAGAGCAAACATTTTCAGTGATGTTTTTATGAGTTTAATTATTGCCCATAAATATAAACTGGTAGATTAAGTTCTGATTCAACAATCTTTTCTTAAAATTACATACTGATGACCAAAATTTTCAAAACATTCAAAATCAAATATAATAGTGTTGCTTGGGCCAGATGATAGCCTGGAAGACTTGAATTTATCCTAAGTATTGCTTGCGTTAGCTAATATAATTGGAATAAAAGGTACAATAAAAAACAAAAGCAAACTTACAGAATTAATCATTCTTGACCAGAATAGAATAGAAATCAAATCCAGATATGACTTTGAAGTGATCACTGTAAAGTCCAAAAAGTGGGGAAAAACAAACAAACAAAAAAAAACACATGTCTGTGAAGAAAATCTCTTCGGTTATGTAGCATGAATCTCTAGTCCCGTTTCAGATTATAATTCTGCAGTTCAGGCACATCTCTACACTTGGGGCAGACTCCCCACTATACAATAGCTTCTTTAAACATCCAAGATTGAATAAAATTTATAGATGAATTTAATAAGTTTCTATTATTATTTTTATATTTCCTCGAGGCACTGCAGAGAAACTGAGCATGAATAAATCAGGTTATTCAAATACGCATACAGAAATACACTAAGCAATCCTAAAAAGATTTGAAAAACTGCTGTCAGTGAGAGTTTCATTTTTACGACTGACATTTGCAGCTTTAGATTAAATTATGGCACCTATATATAATGGGCATTTTAGAAATCAAGTCATTAACATCTTTGTACTCAAGGAGATAACGGGGCACTCCCTCCAAGAATTCATTTCTCATATAAAATAGCAGTGGAGCCAAAAATAGCATTGCACATTCTGGAGCACCACCTACTGGCACTTCATCTGTTCTCTCACTACTAGTAACAACTAGTGTATCTGATTAATGTTTTTTTTCTCAGAAGGTTTGGATTTCCTTTCATTAGTTGTCATTATTTAGGGGAAAATGATATTTTAAGAGAAAGTAGAGTGATTAAATTAATCAATAAAATGTGGTGCAAATTCTTAATCCCACTATAAATGCTGGAAAATCTATCAACCTCTTCCAAGTACAGAGAACATTTTTAGACATTTCCATGTAAGGGAATTTCAGATTCCAGAGGGTTCTGCTGCAGAACAAGATTGCTCTGTTCATTGCTGTCTTGCTTATCCTGTCACTGCTAGTCATGCCTTTGGGAAACTAGAAGGGGCCAAAGCTCTCCTCTCTCTCCCCAAACACACGCATATATGCATCTTAACATCTCCTGGAGCTATAGTGATTTCAGCAAATGTTTTCAATGGGCCCCACAACTTCACAATTTTGATTAGTTCAACTCTCAACTCCCAGCAGTATTGCTCCACTTAGCATAAATTATTAATTTATTACAGACCATTTCAAGGGAACAGAGGAATAATTCAGCGGGATAAAGACATCAACAGCAAAAAAGGAGTTGGAGACTCTTAGTGAGAGGGAAATCTCTGTTCCCAGCTTTTCAGATGAAAACAGGTGGAATGATGCCTCAACTGGATATGAAAACTCCCTAGCTTCATCCCCAAATTAATTAATTACTCAGTGGATCTGATCCAAAGTCACTAAAAATATGCAGTGTTAAAGTTATACTGCTTTACATCAGCTAGGGAACTGTCTTAGCATTTTGCAGGGATTAAGTTCTATCTTGCATGATTTTCTTTTCATTTCTAACATTGTATATTACAACAAAAAGGCAGTTTTGAGCAGTGTGGGTGAATGCATGATTCTTGCATACCTAAAGCTGTGAAAACCTTGTAACAAGACCACAGACCACAGAATAAGTTTCACCAAAACAAGAAGGAAAAAAAAAAAAAAAAAAAGACACATTATTCTTGTTCTAATTCACTGCAAAATCAAAGTTGCATTAAGAGAGCAGATATTTACCCAGAGTAAATGTTTGGCATTTTACAGTTTAACTAGAATGTAGATTTTACTATTTGCACCACAAACACTCAAACACTTCTGTCTGCTGCTCATATCTGGAAAAAAACAAAAACAAAAACAAAAACAAAAAAAACAGTAAACAAGCAAACAAACAAAATCCAACAATACAACCAACAAAACAAAAATAAGCATTTCCACATCTTACTTGATAATAGGGTAGGGCTGAAAATGTGCCACAGACTACAAGTTTAAGGACATAGAAGAGGACAGAAATAGTATTTGATATACATATGCTTTACAAATTCTTCATGGCATAGCTTTTGTTGTGAGCTACTCTGCACTTGCCAACTCCCCCCAGAATGGATAGTTGCCAACATCTACCTCTGGCACTGGTGTACAATATTACAAGGGATTTCTTCAGTCATCTGCACAGAGGATGTAGCCCCATATAACCATTTCTAAGGGTATTCCCAGTGCCAGGTAATCAGTAAGCTCTGTAGTAACCTGTTCTGCACAGGTCTTGGGACCACTCTACCTATTTACCTGTCACAACAATCCTAAATTAACTGTTAATCAATATAACCCCTATCTATATTATCAACTGCATTTTGTTAGATTTCAAATAACTGTTCATATAATTTATGTCCTGAGATTGAGCAGATAGGACTCAATAAGAACTCCTGAGATCAAAGGCCAACAAAACCAATCAGAAAAACACAGTACTTAAAGCAAAATCATGCCTGAAGACAACGACAATCAAATTGAAAAATTGTAAATGGAATCCATTGTCCTTCTCTTCTTCCTCTGTGATTCTCTCTTTCCCTTCTTTTCCCCAGCCAAAAAAGCCCACAACTCTTCCAAGGCTGCAATGAGAACAGTGTTGGTAATGGAGTTACTGATGCAGGAACCCTATGCACATACTGCCATCAAGTGCCCAGCATATCTGTCTGCAGTGCAGGCTCCTGTTGGCAGTTACATGTGAAGGTGTGCACATTCACGAGCCGTGGAGGCTTATAAATGAGTTCCTCTGGCACAGTGCCACAGCACTGAAGGATCTGCACATACAGCTAAAGGCAACAACAATCCTCCCCAAGGCAGCAGAGTTGCATAAGATTTAAACAGAAAGCCATCCTTTCTACTCATGGCATTGTCTGTGCGTTTGCAAGACCTATTCCATCTCTTCGTGTGCCCCCAAAATTGAAACAAAATCCTCTTTCCTGATTCAGCACTTTGGTGTGTTGGCAAGGGCTTCAGGAGAAAGAACAGTGAGAGGTATGGAATTGTGGCCAGCAGCCACAGGGGCTGGCACCAGCATGAAGAATACCCTGACCATAACACAGCATGGCCCTGCAGTGCCTGGGAGGACTCCCGTTTGCCTGTGACCAGTCTCTGGCAAGCTCCGGTGGCCTAGCACCTCTTTTCACTGCATGTGCCATGGCTGCTGCCAGCCTGGCCTTCCTGCTCACAGTTGTTCTTCCTGTCTTCAACTTTTGGGCTTGCAAGCCAGTTTCGACTATCTGAACCAAAGCATTTTTTTATAATCGGTGACTTCAGTGAAGAAAATAAACTCTTCAGTCAGGCATATGAGCTTTTTCCTTATCATTCTTCTGACCCATCTGATACATCACAAGAATCTAGATCATATATGTTCTCACTAGTAATTTTAGTAATATTTTCACTGTTACTTTGGGCAGTTATAGTACGAGGAATGCTTCCCAAGAGCAGGAAAAGAAAAGAAAAAAAAAAAAAGAAAAAGAAAAAAAAAAAAAAAGAAGGCATGTCCTCTGGCTATGTTAAATGTTACACTGTAAATGATTGTATCAGCAGCATGAACAAATGCCGCCAGAGAAACAAGTGCAAATGATAGTCAGTAAGACAAACCAGCCTGGAAGTTTTCTGTCCAAATAAACTTCAGAGGGCCTTGAAGAGAACTGCTTTTGGACAGAAAAAGTGCAACTTTGTAATGTAGGAGATAATAGGACAATAGGTTGAGATACAGGAAAGAGAGGAAAGAAAGGACTAAATGAAAACATTAGTTTAAGAAGATTGAGGTAGGGGAAAAATACAATTAATTTCAATGAAGATTAAAGCAAAGTATGACTACATGGGACACTCAGACACAACAGACATGAATTTGTAGGTTAATTGCTGCAGTGTTGTATGAAGCTTAAACTTGAGTACTAAAATCCTGAACACAGTGTAGAAAATAATCAATGAGGTGTTTCCAGATGAGGTGATCCAAGACACTATACAAGAATTTAACTTTAAAGGCAAGTGTGGGTTAGATTATTTTCTGTGTGTAAAATATTGGTATTACAGTAATTAGCATTACTTGCCTTAGTTGAACTTGCTGATCCTTACGCTATGTCAGGTAGAAAATCCTTTATTGGGAAGACTAGACATATAAACAAGCTAAGGAATAATATAATGTAAAGCAGCAATTACAGACAGCTTATCTAGGAGATACCAGGTGACAGCAGAAGGGGAATTTTGGTGTCAGTGAAAGAAGAGGCAATCAATGGTTTGGCTGCTGCTTTGCCTTGGCAGAGGCTCCAGGGCTAGATGTGATTTCTGTATCTGGGTGTCCACAGGAGAAGCCAGAAATTTCTCCTAAGTCACATTTCAATTCTTGTCAGGAAAACTGATCCAAATGTACACCAACAACCATACTCATTCATATGCATTAACAATATAATTTTGTTCTGTTATTTGGTCTAGGAGTGAGGATGTACATATGAATAATCATGTAAAGCAATAGTTAAGATAATGCTTATATTTGCTTATATTCACTTTCCAAGCCTCAAAGACAATGTGAAAGATCACTGCTTAATAACGATGACATTGCAGGATAAACAGAAGCTTCCTACTCTGTCAGTCTCTGAGTGTGGCCTTTCTGGGGTACACCACACATACGCTGAATTTCTGCTACCAACAGATGTTACTCCACTGCTTAGAATGAGATAAGTTATTGAAGTTTCCCTTCCACCCAAGGAAAAAAAGGGGAGAAGTGAACCTGACCTTTCATAGTTAGTCCCATCAATCACTGCAAGGACTGTAATACAATTCCCACACACTGTGGTCTGGTGCTGCCTAACTAATCTCATACACAGCTGGTGCAGGGCAGCTCAGCAAGGTAATTTGCTTCCAGTGGAATTTTCAAATGTGCTTTAAAGTACTCAAGTATAAAGCTTTGTAAAATGAATAATCTGTCACAAATGATTGGAACTGCCCTTAAAGGAGTTAGTCAGAAAGTCAGAAACAGATGTGTCAAGTAGTTAGCTTACTGGTTATTTGTGGCCAGAAAGAGAGCTTTTCTGATAAAGGCCCTGACCAGAAAGTGTCAGTGGGCAACTTGTTGATGTGAGGAAAAGTCACAACTAGAAGCGAGGACAGAAAAGGAATTACTAAATACTTCTATGGTGTTTTTACCAAGATGTCTCATACTTTTTACTTCATTGTACACTGTATATGTAGATATACATACACAGACACATATATATGTATGTGTATATATATATGTATGTACACATATGTATTTCATATGGTGTTCATTATTCAGGTAGCTTTTGCTACTTTTCTGGCACAAAATATATTTTTTCTTGTTACACTCTATACACAATTCCATATTTAACTAGAACACCTTTCTTGGCTACATAGTTACAGTTCCTGTCTGCTTTTATATATATATATATATATTTCTTTTGGTTCCAGTAGTAAATAATTTAATTTTTCTCCTACTCTTCCTTTTAAGCAGAGTGTTACTCCACAAGGTGCCCTTCTCCTTCCACATTGCTGTATGTTTGGATACACAATTCAGGCTTGGAAATGGAGCCTGCAAGTATTTGAACTTGACTGTCTTTTCAGTACTCTTCTTTCCCTTCTAATTCTTCAGAATGTTATTTTTCATTCACTAGTGGTGCTGAAGGATCACAATAGATCCATACTGGGCAAAACATAAAATTCAAAGATGTGCAGAGGAACTGCAGAATTAGGGTAGTATGGTTAGGTTGCAGTTGGACTTGATGATCTTTAAGGTCTTTTTCAACCTGAGCAATTCTATGATTCTATGATTCTGTGATTAAATTGCAACTTCTGAAGAGATGTGCCAATATTAAAAGCAATGGCACCAGGGCATGGGATCAGATCACTGAATACAGTAGGAAACATTTGTATCCAGAGACTTTGTGTAATATGTATCAGTCAATTATGAAAGTGTTTCCTGTGTTGGTTAGTTCAACAAGAGCTGGTTATTTCTGCAATAATACTGTGCATCACCTGTCATTGGATCTAGGTAGCAAAAAATCAGCTAGAGGGAGCTCTGTTGTTGAAAAAGCTGGCAGAAAAAAATTACAAATTAAATACGGTGAACTGGTATAGATGATGGTTTTGTCTGTCAGAAACACAGGAAAAAATTTTCTTTAGATTAGGTTATGTCAGTTTTATGAAATAGATTGCTTTCACTAACAGTATATTTAAGAAATTCGAAAAGGTCATTAGGTCAGCAAATATTTAACTGAAAAGGTACTAATAAACCATTAACACACATAACTTGCAGTGTGAAAACATAATAAACATGGAAGATGAGAGCTTTGGATTTTTTTTTGAAGCAGAGTAGACAAGACCTGCAAAATAGAGATTGCAAATCTAAACTACCCATGGAAAGATTAGCTGTGGAAACACAAGTTCTGCTGGCAGAAGGATTAATCCTCTGTTGATTTTCCAAATCCACTTATGTTCTACTAAATCCTTTGCCTTGACAGGCAAGAGGAAGTTTTATGTCCCTTGGAGCTGAAAGGTCTATATCCTGAACTACTTAATGGAGAGAAGCGGCAACTCCTTATAGTGTATTGTGTTTGGAATATACATATATATTTTTTTTACTCTTAGGCATAGTTCCAAGTCTGGTATCTCAGCAGACAGGCAAAAAAGGGAGTTGACAGGTGAAACGTGTTATGTTGGAGTCTCCAGACTCCAACATAGGTTGTCCATTTCATTCATGGACAAAACTGGTCTAGCAACAATGCTGTGACGCTGAGGCACCTGCCGCCCTACAAATGTGCCCCAGGCCAAAACCTCCCCAAAAAGCCGGACTAAAACTCTTATCAGGATGGTAACAACTTTTGCTGTGTTAAAAGCATGTGTTAACAGTGGAATTTAGCCACTGTTAGCCTCTTCATCTCATCAGCTTCTGTAAAGACTTGAACTTCTAAACAGCTATTAAAAATTCAAAAGAATGTTTTACATGGTGCCTCTCCCTCCCCAGGCATCAGCAGTTTAAAAAAAAAAAAATCCTTGGAGGTCTAACTGAGCAAGCATGTTGCTTTTGGCTGGAGTAGTATTTCACAACCCAGGGAATTCTCTTCTCTTCTGAAACATATTTTACTTCAATTCTGCATCTGGTCAAAAATTGTAAAGCATACAAATATGGAAAATACCAAAATATGCCTTATCATGTTTTAAGTATTTCAGTGAATTGATTCTCTGGTATTTGTAGGAAAAGATTTTTTCTTTCTTTTAAAAAGTTTTGATGTTCCTATTTCTTTCAAGTTGCCTTCAGCATTCAAGGGATGACCTTTGACAGGATCATACTGGGTGTTCCCATTACACCAAGCTGAGAGACACTATGTTTTCTCTAGCACATCTAGGGAACCAATACAAGTGAGAGATTTAGCTCAGACACTTCAAGTAAATAGGTTATATTCAAACCCATTTGTCTTCAAGACTTGATGTCCACACTGGGTTCACTTGGTCTTGCTGTGGACACATGGAATATTTATTTAAATCTACAGTGAATGCTCATTCTGTTTCAAATTCATTCATCACATTGACCTTGTGACATGTAATTAAAGCAAGACTGCTAACAAAAATCAAGGAGAAGAAAAAAAGACGAGTAATTTGCCCCAAAATAACTTGCATTGTTATGGTTCTATAGCCTTATTAAAAATCTTTTTTCTATTTCCTCTTGAAAGCACACACAACTCATGTCCTTTTGCAGGCCTAGTTAGCTGCATTAGATGAAAAATACTGCTCAGAGTAGTATGCTATATGAAGAGTACTGTACTTGAAGAAAAATACTTTGGGTATGGTACATTCCAGTTCTTTTTTCCCTTCTAAATTTACTCTGACAGTAAGAAGACTCTGTGGCTAGAGGACTGGGAGCTGGGAGTCCTGCTCTCAGCAGTAAATTTGGGCACAACGCAGAGCTTTGTGGTGCTGAAAATGTAAGCCTATTGAACTAAGAGTAAGAAAAAAGCAGTGGAACAATACAACTATTAAAAAAAAAAAAGAGAGAGATAGAACATTCTTTTTGCATAGACCGCAAGAGTAAATCTCCCACCAGATGTTGAGATAAAAGAAGCTTGAAGATGCCTTGCAAATAAAATCATTTACACAGAGGCTTGCAAATGAGATGCCCTTGCTCACAAGTTGAGCAGAAGCTTGCAAATTCCTTTCCTCTCAGTCTGTACACTCACCAAATTAAATTTTAGTTACAAAAACTATGGAAAGCTTGAATTTATGAACTTTGGATTTACTACACAGACCTAAGAGATCATATGCAAGTGAGAATATATATATATTAGGTAGACCAGGAAGTCTGTAACCTCTGAGAACATCAGCCAGTGAGGGAAGGAGGAAGGGACAGTACAACCAGGCATTTAGAATCAAAGGGAATCTGCAAAGTCTGATAATTTGAGACCTCACAGGACTGTGTTCCAGTGGACTCTTCCTTTATGTGAATAAAAAAAGGAAGAGACTCTTCTGTCTCTTTTTGTGATAAAGAAAATTGAGCAGGCCTACTAGAGCAGAAATTTTCCCAACATACCTTATGTTTAACTACATGGTGCTTTGTCCAAAGGTACACTTTGCTTTCGGTATCCAGTAAGTTTGCTAACATAAAATATAATTTGAAGGAGTAAACTTTGCACTGAAATGATCAAGTAATTGTCATCCTGACACTTTTGCAATGAAAAAGAACTAGTTTTGCAGATGATTTAATGTGTTGCTAGAAGAGGAGAAACAGCAGAAAGCACTTGTGTATTGATCTAGATACGACCATAGGGATTTCTTCCAAGTGTGTGAGTTTAGACTCCAGATTTTAGTACTAAAGAGTCTGGATCTGAAAATGACTCAGTGCCACATTTCCTTTGTCATCTTCCTTGTGGTAGTAAAAGCATTTCCAAAACTAGCAGGGGGACAGAAGGCAGGAAGGAAGAGAGAAACAGCTGAGGTATGCAGTAATCAGTGGGCCATTATATCAAATTTGTTAAAAATTTTAGCAGCTATTTTTGTTACCAAATAGTGTGCAAACAGAAAGAGGCAATTAGTCACAGAAATTGCTCTATTCACAAAGTATATACAAACAGGAACAAGCACTGATTTCAAAACCTGAGACATCAAAAGATTCTTAATTATATATTCTGTTTTCCTGCGTTTGAACAGGGAAAAACTACTCAACTTCTTAAGCAATAATTAGATCCAAAGACCATGTACTGCAAATATGATTTATAGTATACATAAAACATATTTAGGTTATTTCCCAGAAAGATGTATCACCTTGTTTTTTATACAGTTCTGCTTTTCCATGCTAGTCGATTGTATCTTTATTCCTAAAACAGGACATATTTTTTTGCTCTTTCACAGGAAGAGGGAAAAACGCATTTCAAACATTTTCAATTTCCAAGAAGAAATGAATTCAGCAATCTAACAAGTTCATAAAAATACACTGTCGTACTTTAAAGGAAGAGAATTTTTGTTTTCCTTAAAGTAAAAAAATACATTTATTCCAATTTTTTCAGAGATTTGTGTCAATAAAAGAGCTACAGTGAATTTGCAGAGAACAAACTGTAAATGAGAAGTTCACAGGCAAATAAAAACATATTTAAAAGATCTAACTGTTCTAAGAACAGAACTTCCCAATACAGGAAATGATATTGAAAACATGTAATAAGAAATTCTTTATTTAAAGGTGAATAAGGTGAATAATGTTATGACAGATAACCAAATGATCCTATGTCATACGATTTGGAATGCAAATTAAAAATGTGTAACATGTATCTGTTGAAGATTTGAGATTCTGTTTGTTGTTGTTTCTCTTGTAGATGAAATATTTAATAACTATGAAAATAGAATCATGACAACCTCACAGAAATGGTGATTCGAAATAGCTGCTAAAAAAAAAAAAAAAAAAAAAAAAAAAAAAAAAAAAAGACAAAAACTGTACTGATGTCATAAAGATCAGGGTGGAGAAAATTTTCCATTCACTATTTGCTACCCCAAGCCAGAAACCATGTGATTACATGACATGCCAGAGAGACATCTACCTTTCAGAGCATGAAGAAATCCTTCCTTCCTTTCTCAAGAAACACTGAATTCAGTCTCCCACACCAGCCAAAAGAGGCTGTCCAAGGGAGAGAGAAGGTGGAGCTAGAAGTGAGCAAGTGCAACCTGAGAATCCCTACATTTGATTAGTCTTCAAGAGGTAGTCACAGACCTTGTGGATGGATTAACCAGATGCTGACTGCTGTTGCCCTGTGCTACAAGTAGATTTCAACACTTATCCAAAACTCTCGTGTCCATCCTAGGCACATGGAGCTGAAGGAGACCAATCGTGATCACTCAGGAGTACACAATTTGACCTTCCAGGTAAGCAAGGTTTCCTTTGTTCTGTCGGGAAAACTTAGAACAATGAATAAAGCTTACTTCAGTCCCTGAACACTCTACATGCTTTGCACTGATATCTTGCCAAAATATATGGCTTTTATACAAAAAGGCAGAGCTATAATTGACACAGACTTCTCTTGCTCCCTCCATTACCTGGTATATTGGTATCTTTGAGAAGTCTTCTGAGTTGGTAATATTTGATAAGCTGACAGGTCTCACAACTAACTCATCCAGTTTTCCTCTTATACTAGTGCTGCTTTTTTCCTGAGGATGCCTGATTTACACTTGTATTGAAAAGATCAGTGTTATGAGCAGACAGCAAAGCAATGTACATTAGTAACATGAAAAAAATATTCCTATAATCAGAGCAGGGCATAACTTCCTTCCATATGTAAGATAAGTGTAATTGTATGTTTTGCTCCAGAGAAGAATGCAGAACGGAGGTAAGGAGTCAACACAGAAGGTTCTGCATATCATGTGGACAAAGGAATGTTAGCAGCCATTTAAAAAATGTAGATTTCAGAAGCTGAAGCACAAAATAACAGTATTTAGTGTTAGTTATTGTTTCTCAGTGCTTGGCATCCTTGCACTGTCATAGGAATATCAGAGTGGGAACAAACAGAAACTTGTGAATCCACAGCCAGGCCAATTCACTGTCCTTTGTTTCTGGGAGTAGAACAGACAAGGAAAAAGTTGTGTCTCTTAAGAGTGCTCCAATGACAAAATACTCCTTGCTCTTTTCCTGAAGCTTCCAATCCTTGCACTGTCGCAGAGCCCAGCTAATAAGAAGGGGAGCATGCTGTGGGCATTACTATCAGCCAGCACCATCCAATACAGAAGAATATTTGCAGATGCTAAATATGATGTAGCACCAGTGACATACAAGCATTTTATACTAATAAATATTCACTGGGCTATATGATACACACACACAAGAGGTTGATTTGATAATGTGCCAGTTGAGGAATATCTGGAATGTAAGGGAGCTAGGGGCAAGTCCCTACTCCCATCAGTAGTTAATAATTCACAGTAAGTGGGACTGCTGTCTCTCTCCTGTAAGAGGAGAGTGACAACTCTTAAAACATGATAGCCTGGCATTCAGGGCATTCTCCTGGCTAATTACAGTGCTCTCATAGCATCTCTGCTTCAGAGCAGGTAGATGAGCAATGTGAACTTGAGTGTCTCTCAGTTTAAATGGTTGAGGTAAGAGAGAGCATAATTCTGGCTTCATTTTCACAAAAAAACAGGGGCCTGAACCAGCTTCCAAAATCTGTGCTAACAAACCTATGGAGAAGTATCTCCATAGGTGCAGAAGCTCAGTGCCAAGTGCTCTTAATCTTCCGGATTACTTCCCCTTATCACTACATTCCTCAGCAGTCTTTGTGGAATATAGAAGAGTGACTTTGGTAAATCTCTAGCTTTGTGCAGCTACCCCATCAGAGCAATGCACAAGTAATCCAGGTGCCTTCCATACTCATCACAGCAGAACTTTGCAAGAGCCTGGAGATCTCTGATTTACATAATCCAAGTACGGAGCTATTGAGACCATCCATTAGTGAATCCTGGGCCTTGAGTCAGGTTTTCTAGTGGTTTGGGGTTTTTTGTTCTTGTTGGTGTTTTTTTCCTCCTCATTTGGGACACCAGAAGGAGTAAATGTTTATATTTATGCTGTTTATCTCTGACTCAACACATAACTCACTCTGAGGAAAAGAAGACAGAGAAGGAAATAGGTAACTACTCTTTATTATTTATTATCCACATTATTATCCACAATAATGTCATAATATACAGAAACACTATTGTATCCCTTGCTTTCAGCCTGAGTGAGTTTACTTTTCTGATAGCACCAGTTGGAGAATCATCATCATCATAGATTCACAGAATGGTTTGGACTGGAAGGGACCTAGTTCCAACCCTCTTGCTATAGGCAGGAACACCTCTCACTAGATTAGGTTCGCTACCTTAAGGATTTCCCACTGATAAACCTGGAAATGCTAACAGTAACCTTAAAACTTAGATTTTATATATCTAGTTTGTGTTTATCCTACATTTAAGATGCAAAGGTTTTATTTAATTAGTTCTGATGATTTGGATCTCTGCTAATGATGACGTTAAATCCCTCAAAGAACTTCAAGAGCAGGCTCGTACAAAGAAATGGTAGGTGAGACAAAAAAAAAACAAACAACACTGACTCATGGAGGAACTTGGAGTTGTTAAAACATAAACTAAACACAATGCAAAGAGCAGATTGCAGCCAGTAAATATTTATTGTTCACTGGTCTTTGACTGATGGTGTTAAGACGCATTAAGCAGTCAGAACCGGTTTCTGTAGCCTTGTACATCATACTTTCAAGAAGCTTACCCGAGGAAAGATCCCTCTTATACCAGCCTTTTATTGATGCTGCTTAAGGACATCGGTACTTCCATGACATAGGCAGTTTTCATAATCCATTCCATTCAAGCATATATCCTTATAATATAGCTTTAAAAATGCCTTCTATTTATCTCTGTATTTACTGCTATTCTCCAGAGTTTCCTGAATTTTTATGTCTTTGGTTAGTAAAGACTATATTAAATATTTCCATTTCATGGACATTGTTGAAATTTTACTGGAAATTATGAAGGCATTGTACTGTATACCACCATCAGACTCAGGCAGGAAAGTATATTATATTTTCCTATTTTCTAACTTGCTTTTCAAAGCTATGTTTATTTTAACAACAAATACTTAGAAGTTAGCCTACTGTGATATGCTGCTCTGTTCCTTACAGGAAATAGTGAAAGTTGGTCATACCTCTACGATCTTTTGTGCTCAGGTAAAGTTTTTAGGATTTTGGTCCATGTCATACTCTCTTTGTTCGTGTTTACTGCAGTGCCACAATGCCACAACTAGAATGGTCATACACACCTTGTCATCTTCTCAAGAATGTGGAGATGTTTTCCCCTCTCACTTTTTCTAGATTTTGCTTTCTCTTTCTCATACACTTAATTATTCTATTTCATTTTAATGACTGCCACTTGTGCCAATCTATAACTTGTTCATCCAGCATTTCAAGATGCCATTCAACTGCCCCACTCGCAGCAGACAACTTGAGCGTTTTAAATAAAACCCTAACATACTCAGAGGTCGATGAGCTTAATTTACAACCCATTTCAACACGTGAACACTGTGATTACTGATTAGAAATGTTTCCCCTCCGTATTTAAGATTTATTTTCTGTCTTCCAAAGTGGGGACGCTGGCTAATCAAAAAGAGTTCGCGGGGGCAGTGGGAGGGAAAGCCCAGGCGAATGGTCTTAAATAGCACTGAATGCTAAAAGAATAGCGAAGGTTTGAGCTGTAAAGTAGGTGTTTTCGTTTCGATTTACCGAAAACAATCTATGAAATCCATCTAATCCAAATAAAAACATTTGCTTCTGAAGGATTTCAAAAGAGATCCACAAAAGCGCTGAGTTCCATAAGCTCTCTGATTCTAATCTCAAAAGCTAATTCAATGACCCACCTTTAAATGCAAAATAGTTAAAGCAAGTGCCTTGCACGCGTTGACAGCCAATCTGTTGTAATCACTAACTGGTAGGGTGGAAAACCATCTGGAGTGGGCGCAGCTGTTAAAAGAGCAACCGAAAGTGAGTTTCTTTGAGATCTTTCTGGGAAGCGCTCTCCTCGGAAACTCAAGAAGATAGCAAGGGAGCTCAAAGAATGTAGCTATTGAAAAGGCTTGGTGAGCGAATAGCTCTTCTGACGAACAGAATGCTGACCCTGAAAGAGCTCCCTGCGCAGAAGTAAAAGACAAATCCGCGCTTTTGCTATTTAATCAAGCATTCTATAAATAAGAAACTCCAATCAGGAAGGTTCAGCAGAACGTGAAATTTCTGTGATATTGGTCATATTTGCTACTATTCAAAGTAAATTGATCGAATCTGTAACCTTTTCCATGTATGCTATCAGAAAGAGGAATTTCACATTCAACTTACGGTAACTTGTTTTTAACTTCCTGCTTCCTTGTGTCACTGTATACTGAGTAAATTCAGAACTAGCTTGGCACTTTCTCCTGTTTTCTGTTACAATGTTTTATTCTGTAGTCTTTACTAGGGAAGTAGATGGGCAAATGAAGCAGATGCTTGTTTGTGATGGGTGCTCAGGCAGCAATCTATAATAGCTGTTGATAAACACAAACACTGATTGATATTTAGTGGAAGATTTTCTTCAGTAAAATCAAAAATACTCTGAATAAGTGTGTGTGTGTGTGTGTGTGTGTGTGTGTAGGTGTAGGGGGGGGGGGGAGGGGAGAAAGGGATATGGTGGGGTTTTTTTGTCACCTGAATATTGCTATTCTGATGAGAAATTTGATAAATTATTTTTCTTCAAGGTCTAGGGTAAAATAAGGTTAAAACAACATGTTTTTCACCAAATAGGATAAGAAAATTTTAAATGGAAAGGAGGAAAGATGATTATTTGCCAATACATTAAAAATGCTCTGTTTCATGGCACTCATTCAAAGACTGTTCTTAGTCTTTTACTAAACCTCTCTGACTTAATCTTGCTATCAATAGTGATTAATCAGTTCCTACTAAATTTGGAATATGCCAGGAACATGGTGTGATCCGTTGAAGTGAGCACTTCTTATGCTTGTAGAAAATAATACATTGCTATCATTCAATGTGCAGATTATTAAGACTTTCAGCAACAATGTCATCCTCCATATTGCTCTTACATTCATATATTTTAATCACTCTAAAAATGAAACTCTTACGTAACCAATGTGGTTGAGAACAGTTGTACAAAGCAACTTCTAGAGGTTTTTCCAACACAAATTATTCTGTGCAACTTGTCTGAAGGCAGCAATCAACATACTTTCTGTTTTTCATGTGTTTTTGAGCAAAAATCCTAAGAAATCACTGCCTTTTCTTGCTCTCAGTAACAAGCACTGAAATCTTCAGGGAGAACATCGTCCTCTGTGCTTATTAATTACAGAACTGGATCAGTTCAACTTCACTATTCTATGTAGAATTTCTCATATATTAAATTTAATTCCCACAGTTAAGCATTGCTCTTGCTTTTTTTGAGCTGTAGGGAATGTTCAGTAGAGGCTTTAAGCATGGACTGCGGGACTAGCTATAGGAAATGTATAAGACAGCATAGTCAGAAGACAGACAAGTAACAGAGGCTCTCTTTCAAAAAGAAACATCACTCTTCGAAGGGAGTGTAAAGCTACTCTTTTCTTAAGACAGGGAATGGAAATTGTGTATTGGCTTTTGGTTTATCGAGGCCACAGAGACAGCTTTTGTGATGCCTTTCTCTTTTCTCAGTTCTAGAAATACTTTTACTGACACTTCTTCTGCGAAGTTAAACAATCTTTAAGAAGAACACATTACTGTAACGTGTTCTGGGTGCTTTTAAACTCACGTTTCTGCTAAAAGGCAAAATTAATTTATATAGAAGCATTATTCATTTTTGCCTTTATGATAATGCACTATGATTAAGGCTATTTTGTATTTTGTTCATCTGAAAACATTTATTTTCGTAGAAGACTAAATGTAGGTAATATGCTGTTTCTTACCATATTAATGACATGCATCATAGAATAGAACACACAGAAATGTCTGTTTTGTAGGAAGAAGGGAGGGGAGGAGGAAAGGAAGAAAAAAGGAGAGAGAAAGATGGAAAGAAAAAGAAAGAAGGAAACAAGAAAACTTGGCTTCAAAATAGAAGTATGTAGAAATAGTGGAACTTGTTACAAGTGGCAGAAAAGTACAGCCAATTAGCACACACTAATAAAAAGCATACCACAGAGTGTGAGTGTAATAAAGCTAACTACTGCCTTTAAAAATACTCCTGAGTTTTATTCCAGAAGCAATTGAAATACATGTTAAAACATTGTACACATATGCCATGCATGCATTAATAAAAAGCACTGTCTTGAAAAAAAAAAAGACTCTAACAGCCTGGGCTATTAACACCCAAATAAGTCATTTTGTTGTAATGTGAAGAATGGACACATCTTTGTTAGTGTGTTAAGCAAGTTCTGAGGCAAAGAGTAGAAAATGCTGCTTTAGGTCAAGAAAACAGCAGACTGACACTGAGTTGTGTTTGTGATCACAGCTTTATGTAGAAGTACAAGGACAAGAGTATATGCATTTTGAGTACTGAGTTTTGGGCTATTCTGTACTAAAGTGAAACATGAAAGCTCAGGAATCATAGAATAAACCAGCTCTCATTTGACATAAGAAAGGGTTTTGCTTTTGATACGAATTGACACCATTTTTGGTCTTCTTGTACCCCAGAATGACAATGAAGACATTGACATTGTAAATAAGGAAGATCTTCAAGACAATTTACAGAGAATTGAGAATTCACAACATGAGAAAAACGTACATACTAATCAGGTATGCTTCTAGCCTTTTTCTTTTGGAAAAAAACCACAGTTTTTAGAAGCCTGATGTAAATTCATTAGCAGCAAATTCCATGTGAGAGGCTGTTATGTCTAAGACAGATATTTGTAAGCTAACAGGGAGGCCAATTTTGTTCTCTGAAATATATTAAGGAAAAAAAAAACCACAGAAAATTAACAGAACACTTAAGAATAGGATTCTGAAAAATTTAGTTTTCTAGTATCGCCGTAGCTTCATGCAAGATGCAAAACAGGTATCAGAAATGGTGTTCAGAGGAAATATTATTGATAAGGACTTGACACAGAAGTATTTTCTACTGAAAAGTTGAAAACAGAGGACCTGGGAACATTATTTGTGATTAATGCTGTCTTTCAGTCAGGTCACAGATATTATCATATACCTATGGATCCAAAACAGGGAAAATTTCAGAAAAAAATACAGTCTGGAGGCAACAGCTCTGGCTTGTGACTGACCAAAGAGAGAAAGAAAAGAATGAAGTACAAAAACAATACAGATGATTTCATAAACATAACTATTTTAATTTTTTTTACTGTCAGTTTGTCTAAATCCACATATTGAGTAGCTAACTATGAAGGTAGGAATCATTTTTACACAAAACTTTTTTTTCCAAAAGTGGATATTTTCTAATGTCATCTATTTTCACACCCATACAAATAATAAAATAAAATAAAATAAAATAAAAATAACCCATTGTCTTGAATTCTTGGTAAATACTTTATGTGTATATATATGTATAGATACATTCCTGTTTCGTAATCATGTCTATTTAATAAGTATGATGGTAGGATCTGAAACTACATAAAAGAAATAGAGCTTGTTTGGTGTTGGATGTTCCTCTCTTTCTTTCAATGAGTTTTGCATATAAACAGAGGCAGAAATTGGCAAAGAAATGACTCTGCTTTCCTCCTGCCTCTCAAAGCTGAAGTGATTCTAAATTTGTAATGATGGAAGGGAATCACGCACATTATTCTGATACATAGACCTGGAAACTGGGATGTGACATCCTAGGAATGTGGTAGGCAATGTCTGTATCTGCCCCTTCAAAAAGTCATCAAGAAGGAAAGAATGCAAAGAATGGAATAAAAGAACTTTCAGAATTGTTGGAAATTTTGAAACCAAGAGAAGTAGTGGCAGTCAATGAAAGTTTGGTTTCTGTAAGTTACTCTGAAAGTCATACCTTCTATTTATGCAGTAGCACTTGAAGAGTGTCAGTCTTCAGACCCACTAACAGACCACAGAAAAAATGGGAAGTTTTAGGCACATGCAGAATGTTGGAAGTCATATGAGCCTAAAAATGTACATATTTGATCAGATCCTTGAGTCACTGTCCCTGGAAGTGTTCAAGAAACATGAGACAACATGATTTAGTGATGAACAACATGGTTTAGTGAGGAAATACCTACTAGTTCTAGGTAGATGGTTGGACTGGATGATTGTGGAGGTCTTTTCCAACCTTGGTGATTCTATGATTCTGTTAATTTCCATGGAAACTACAACAGCTACAAAGTGCACAGTAAATATATTTGATAAAGGAAATGCTAAACTACAAAACTCTATTTCTCAACATAGACATCATCATTAGCTATGCATTTTGCCAGTAATGAACAAGAGTCTGCATGCTGTGCTTGTAAATACCTGCAGCAATGGAGTGAACCACTGTTTAACAACTGCTACAGTGGCATAATTGCTGGGAAAATATTGCCCACACAGCCCATCTTTCATTAGATAATATTTATCTCCAAATTGGAGGGATGTGGATTTGATGGGTGGACCACTCGATGGATAAGAAACTGGTTGAAAGGCCACAGACAGAGGGTGGTCATCAATGGCTCTGTGTCCAGGTGGAGGCTGGTAACGAGCAGCGTCCCCCAGGGGTCTGTGTTGGGACCGGTGCTCTTTAACCGTTTTAATCTTTATTAATGACATCGATGTCAGAATCGAGTGCACCCTCAGCAAGTTTGCTGACAACACCAAGCTGAGTGGTGTGGTGGAAGGGATGCCATTCAGAGGGACATCAGGAGGTTTGAAAGGTGGGCCCGGGTGAACCTGATGAGGTTCAACACAGCAAAGTGCAGAGTTTTGCACTTGGGCCAAAGGAATCCCAGGCATTTATACAGACTGGAAGGAGCGGTCCTTGAAAGCAGCCCTGCAGAGAAGGACCTGGGGGTCTTGAGAGACGAAAAACTTAACATGAGCCAGCAGTGCGCTCTTGCAGCTCAGAAAGCAACTGGTATCCTGGGCTCCATCAGAAGAGGGGTGGCCAGCAGGGACAGGGAGGTGATTGTCCCCCTCTGCTCTTGTGAGGCTCCATCTGGAGTACTGTGTCCAGGTCTGGAGTCCCCAGTACAAAAAAGACAGGGAGCTGTTGGAGAGGGTCCAGAGGAGAGCCACAAAGATGATCAGGGGACTGGAGCACCCGCCCTACGAAGACAGGCTGAGGGAGCTGGGCTTGTTCAGCCTGGAGAAAAGAAGGCTGCGGGGTGACCTCATTGCAGCCTTTCAATACCTCAAGGGAGCCTACAGAGGGGAGGGGAATCAACCCTTTGAAAGGGTTAATAAATGCAGGACAAGCGGAAATGGTTTTGAGTTGAGGGAAGGGAGATTTAGGTTGGATGCCAGGGGGAAATTCTTGACAGAGAGAGTGGTGAGGTGCTGGAACAGGCTGCCCAGAGAGGTTGTGGATGCCCTGTTCCTGGAGGTGTTCAAGGCCAGATTGGATGGGGCCCTGGGCAGATTTGTCTAGTATTAAATGGGGAGTTTGATGGCTCTGCATGTGGCAGGGGGGTTAGAGATTCATGATCCTTGAGATCCATTCCAACCCCAGCCATTCTGTGATCGGCTTGAAGAAATGAAGTCAGAAGATGATAAATCCAGAAGGTATGTTGGGAGTGATAAGTCAGTCCAACCAAGATTGGCAATATGCTTCACGATGCTTCAATTGATATGGAGCTTAGCATCATCACAGAAAAGTTGTCTTCTTCTCTGGCCTGACTGTGGAAGTTTGAGCCTTTAGCTTATCTGGGATCACAATGTTGTGATCAGTGTAAATGGTTTGTTTGAGTTCCAGGAAATCCAGAGAGATCACCCCTTTCCTATAACAGAACACAGTGCACATCACTTTACCCACCAAGACCTTGTCTTCAACTTCTTATCTGATGGGGAATTCGTGTTGCCACTCCTCCCTCAGGCTGTCATTTGAATGCCAGTTCACTGTAATGACAGGACCGATCTTGTCACCGATTATGTGATTCTGGAAATTGTCATCTTGTACTGGTCTTATTGTTCCTAACAAACTTGTATACAGTGTTCTTTCTGTTCCTGTGTTTCCACCTGTGAGACCCACCTGGCACAAATTTTGTGATATTCCAATTCTGCTGCTATAATTTCCAAGGCAGTGAAGCCAATATTCAGCTCTGTACACAGTTCCCTGATCATTATTCGCTGATTTGTGCAGATGAGTTGGTGGAGACTCTTCATTTTATGGTGTCACAGCTGTGCATGGCTACGTGTAACATGGGTTGTCTTTCACATCTCTAACATCATCGCTGAAATGCACCACCCACTGCCTCACTGAGCTCACATCCACTGTTTGGTCTCCTTAAACATTCAGTAAATGTTGATGAATGCCAGTGGGTGAAATTTTTGCTGTGTGCAGGAATTTAATGACACACCTCTGCTTCATATACACTTCCATGTCAGACACCCTGCTCTGAGTGCTCCTCTGCTACCATCTGTCACATGTAACAGCATGTAACGAAATACTAGCAGGAAGGTTCAGCCTATACTGCCATACCACCAACATCTGCCTCTGCCATCATGGGCCAACATAGGAAAAATAAACAAAAGACTTTATTTTCAGAGCAGCCCTCATAAAATCGTAAAATAAAAAAGAAACCAGTTTCCCACTGAAACAGTTCAGCTGACAATGTTCAGTCAGTACTTTGTACAAACATGCCTGTAGATATGCATATCTACAGAGATTCATAGACATATTATGTCTTTGTAAGAAAAGAGCTGATATGGTCAATTTGGAGCAAACTAGAACAGCTTTCTGTGCACCTTCACATAGGCCTTGGGTTAAACTCAACAAGGACCTCCACCTCCCCAAATCTAGCATTATGTGACCAAACTGAAAAGAAGGAAAGGGTTTGGATCAATTTGCTCTTTCCCTTGTGCACAGTTAGGCACAACAAGATCTTTGATTTCAGATTTTCTTCTTTTTAATACATATTAATGACAATAAGGATTAACATAATATTCTGGATCTGTTGAAGTACATTGCAAACAGTGTTAAAAAGATAGACTGGTACTTTTTATAAAAGTAAAAATCACTCAGTTAAAACAAAAGGTGATATTCTCAAGATAAATACTTGAAAACAATTCTTCCCACCTTTCACTGCCTGGAATCTTTATTGTGCCAGTGTATTTCATGGATTTAAAGAACCACGGTGAGGTTGTGAGTGATATAGGGGAGCTCCTGGCCTTAGGATGACATGGCAGCATGGGGGAAAGGAACAGGGAGGTACAGTTTGGCCTTGGCCATATGTGAAGCATGTCTGTCAAGGGCAGTGGAGAAGAGAGAAGAGGGATGTCTGGGACATCAGTATCACTTGTAGCCTAGGGAAAGGACACAGTGCCCTAAGGAGAGCACAGTGATCCACAAAATTGGAAGCATAGGTCTTCAACACAGAAGGCAATCCACTCTCGATTTTTTAATTTATAAGGTAGGCCTGAGATTTTTGTCCCTACAAATTCATAACCTTGTGAGAACCTGAAGTTAAGCTCAGAAAACAATGACACTTCTGTTGCCTCTGCAATCACTGTCCCATAGAGAAGAAGTCAACTTTTGGCAGCTGCTGGGAGGACCGCTCCCCACTACCAAAAAATAGCAATTCAGCAGGTGGTGGGATTTGCAATTTATGATTTCATAACAGATAACAAAGAAAGAAAGAAATCAAGTTTATGGAAATAAACTTGATATAGCTTAGAGCACAAGATTTGCATTGCTTCACAACATCTGCTCTGCTGTGGGATTTGTTGTAGGGGAGCAAATAGCAGTTTCCATGTCTCCTACGTGCCATTTTAATCACTGGCTACATGTCCATCCTTTGCCAGCTTTGCCCATGAGATTTTCTAGCCAGATGCTAATGGAGAGCTCACCAGAACTGTCAGTAGAATGGCAAGATCCCAGCATGAGCAGAAGAGCCTTTCTGAAAGCAGGGTCATGATTCAGGATATACTCTGATATACAAGAGGCAGCTTGGGGAACAAAGCTGCTATAAATATTTGTGACATAGAAAAGTTGAACTCACTCACAGGCCAGTCCTGTAGGGACATTTCCTCCCTGCAGTATATAGCACACTGCCCAGTACAGGCCAGTACATACCCAGAAAAACAGGTTTGCCATTGTGGGAGTTTCCAGATACCGTGGAGCACGTGACCTATCACGTTTCTCAGGCTGGGTGTTAAAATCCAGGAGGGCAGCTAGGCCATTCAGTTGCTGTGCTGACTTTGGATGCCAAGGAGTCCCAGCAGCAAATATGCCTGGGTGCCAGTCCTGCCTTAGTCCCTGCCATGAGCACCAAGGTACATACAGGAGGGATGGGCACCTCTGAGTGGCACTGAGCCAGTTCCAGAGGCATCTGAGAAGCCACATGCCTCCCAGACACCATGAGGATAGCCACCGAGTGTGACAGAGCTGAGTGCATGCTGCAGCATTGGAACAAAGCTCCCTGCCATTTTGGCAGAGAAACGGAAACTAACCAGAACATGCAAGTGCATAAAATGAGATGAAAAGAGGAGCTTCATAGTGTTTCTGATAAAAAATTGCCTTGTTAGACTGCATATGTAGTACGAGGTAAAATAAGAAATTTAAAGCGAGCGATGAAGTACAGGAGGAAACATCAGAATTTCTCTGACAAGGGAAGATCCGGGTATGAAACAGAAGGAGATTCTGGATTTCATGCTAAGCCCGCTGGCTGTAGTGACATACGCTTCTGGGTGAAGGCAAAGTGTCAGCACAAGCACCTGTTTTTACAAACCACATGAATCCAGCTCCCTGCCCTCCTCTCCACAGGACCAGTGCCAGCCCATGCTCTGCCCATAGGCTGTGCCAGGAGCACAGCACAGCCAGCAGGAAGAGAAAGGTGCATATACTGGATGTGTCCCTGTGGACAAGATCACACTGTGCTCATAAGTGCTGAGTGAGTTGGTGCGTAGGCAGTTATACAATCCCCACCTGTAACATTCACTGTTTAGTAGGTATGCACAGCTGCTTTATATGAGTGCCTCTTTAGCTCCAGATAACACTGGAAGGTGGTTTTTTTTTTTCCTTTATCTTCTCTTTCAAAATCATGTGGAAGTCTTGAGAAAGTTTGTAACTCAAAACAGTCATGAGTTGACAGTCACAGATTAACTACCTCATTTGCCTGCTAGTTATCACAGTGTTGGTGGCAGACAGGACAACTGTAGCTGTGTACCCAGTGCAGAACAGGGAAGTCTTGTGACTGTTTCAGCCATCTGCCTGGGGGGATCTCTGCTTTTTCACGTTACTTAACAAGTATGCATCTCTCTGACAGTGTTGGTACTGATCTGTTTTCCAGGAGGATGAATTCATCAACATTGAGAGTGATCTGCATGAAAACAAACATGACTCAGCGGGTGATGAGAAACTACACTTAAAAGGGTAATGTCTTCTGGATGGACAAATAATCCACTCACTTCATAGCAGCCTAAACAGTCAGCTGCCAGTGTTCCAGATTCTGGAGCAAGAGCTCATATAGTTGCTGCCATACCCTTGTGCAGTGCAGACCTTTGTATCACGATTTGAGTAATACAGAAACACATTGTTTTTAAAATAACTTTACCTTTCAGCCAAAATACGTGTGGAATTATAATTATAAAACCTCACAAATTGAGCCAGCAGTGTGTGTTTGTATTCCAGAAAGCCAGTGACATCCTCGGTTCCATCAGAACAGAGGCAGTCAGAAGAACAAATGAGGTGATTGTCCCCCTCTATTCTGCCCTCGTGGGGCTCCAGCTGACGTACTGCATCCAGTTCTGGAGCCTCCAACACAGGAAAGATGTAGAGCTGTTGGTGAGAGTCCAGAGGAGGGCCACAAAGGTTGTCCAAAGGCTGGAGCACCTCTCCTATGAAGACAGGTTGAGGGAAATGGCCTTGTTCGGCCAGAAAAATAAGAAGCTGTAGGGAGACCTCATTGTGCCCTTCCAATATTTTAAGTGAGATTATAAACAGGAGGGAAATCAAGTTTTTGCAAGGGTAGATGATAACAGGGCAAGGGGGAATAGTTTTAAACTAAAGGAAGGGAGATTTAAATTGGATGTTGAGGAAGTCCTTTTACTGAAAGAGTGGTGAGGTGCTGGAACAGGCTGCCCAGAGAAGCTGTGGATGCCCTGGAAATTACATTTCCAATATTTCTGAAAGGGGCTTTTTAAAAGAAAGGCCTTAAACAGTGAACTCTTGCAGAAAGTCAAAGATTCGACACTGCTCTTCATTTTACATATCTGGTTACCCCACCGCAAGTTGAGAGTAGAATAGACAAAAAATATATATATCATTTTGCTTTAGCAGCATTTTTGCCTCTCATGCAGTGTTACTAAGTCTACACAGTAAAAGTACACACTCATAATTATTTGCAGGTTAGTATCCTTATGAGAACTATAAATCTCATGTAAGACATCTAAAAAAGTGAGATAGAAGACTTAAAATAGTAATTTGTATCTTAATATTTTTCCACCAGACTGATGCTTTATTTAAAACCTCATAGAAATCATGCTGTAATTTTTCTGCTGACTTACATTTCTCCACCTTAATATACATCATGCCATTTCAGCTTTGAGTCTCTGTTTTTATCAGCTGATTCTAGGTACTGACTTGCCGGATGTTCCAAACAGGAGCTTTTCTAACTCAGACTGAACAACTTGAAATGATCTCATGCCTGAACAAATGGTACAGTTATATATTGTAGCAGTAAATTACTGATCATTCAGTGATGAGTAATCATTGTGATTATAGTGATCATTCATGCTTTTGAGCTGTACATACAGAACTTCCAAGACTTCTTACTGCGATTAGGCTTTCTGATGCCACTGTATCATTAAAATGCTGCTTTAAAGAGCCAGCAACAGTCTCTAGATGTCCTTAAAGTCTTTAAATTTTCTCTCATTTCTCTTCTCTGTTCTACAGAGAACATTTCATATTTAAATATTTTCAGTGTTCTTTACAAAAAAAAGCTGAGATTTGATAGATCAAATGTCAGTGACATGTACCCAACACATATTCCAAAATTATCTGATTACACAATAAGTGTTGGTACATGAACAAGATTAGTAGTGTCTGTCTTCCCTCAGACCCAGGTCCAGAGGCTCATTGGACTGGAGGGAGTTCTGCCCAGATAGGCACTTGGGCAGTGGTAAAGTTCCATATTTGTCACTCATTTTTGTACTCCTACAGAGAGCCAAGAGCTAAGTAGCTTTTAATTCACAGGGCCTTATCATTCTCTAGGCTATCTTGTTCTTCCAGCAATATCTGGTATCATGCCTTGGGCAGTGAGAGCTCCTTTGCAGACTGGAAGCTGAAGAACACTTTGCTCTATTCTAATTATATTCAGGCTATGGCTTGCCCTATACTGTTGGGCAGTGCCATAATGTGATCTAATGTTTTAATTTTATCTGCTTAAAAGGAGTGTTCACAAAGTGTCCCTTAATTTTGAATGCATCATTGATTTCTTTCAGAAAATGGCACCAAACAGTCTGTGATTTGAGACACAAAACCTCTGAAACATCAGATTGTGGATAACAATAAGTGTGAGCACATTCACTCACAGAGCACATGCAGATCAGAACAAGGATTTCTAAGTTGTAAAATGCAAGCAGTAATAGAGTTGGTATGCAAAAATGTATTACATTAAAGCTCTCATTTAAATATGCTTAAAATACATTTGCTTTTTCAACATCTTCAGTTAAGTAAAAGCCGTCAGCAGTGTGCTGCAGTATAAATCAATAGTCTTCAGCAAACAGTGTTTACTTGGATAACCAAACATCATAAGGGAGACTATTTTCTTCTGCTACCTTTCGGAAACAGAGCTGTATATTTATAACATACATGTTGAAATATTTAAGATATACTGGTATCAAAGTGATAATCACTAAACAGATAAAATAACAAGATAAGGAAAGATGTTAGATTAAATAAGAAATTGCAAGGAGTTGTAATATTAAGTAGTGATCTAAAATCCCAAAAGACTCATAATACATAGTTCCAAATCAAAGCTACTACTTTTTTCCTTTTTATGTTGGTGGTAGATGAACAATTAATTTGATAAAGTCACTCTGGATTGTTTGTTCATCTGTCTTTCATTTCTCCTTTTATTTCTTCTCTTGTATCTAATCTTGAATCTAATCTCACTGTTGAGACTGAGTGGATAACCTGATTTTCTAACAAGTAAAAGCAAAGGACTGTGATCTGTAAGGCAAGAGGAATTCCTAGGAAGAAAAAATAAAAAATAAAAAACAACTGGAATATCAAAAGCAGTCAAGATTTCTCAGAGATCCTGTTACTTTTTGAACTAATGAAGAAGAACGTTCCTTCTCTGCTGTTCTGAGTACAAATGCAGTAGGGCAGAAAAGCAGGGTATTCATGCTGAATGTCAGCATGTATCTGACTCCAGATGCATCTGGTTTTTCAACACATACAGTCTGGGCAATTAGCAGCTCTAAACATATTGTTGCTTTGATAGACTGCAAGGGTGTGAGACATGACTTTACAAGAATATAAACTGTAGCTGTAATTTCCCTTTCAGTTTGAGCAATACTAAGGGATTTATTTAGCTACAGCTTTTGTAACTAAAATACACCAACATCATCGGCATATTTCACATCAGAAATCTGTGCAGAATTATCATCTAAAATGCTGTTTTCCTAAATCTCAGCCTTCCTAGTGAAATCATTTTGTGTTACCACTAGTAAAATGAGAAAAGAACAGACACTAGAAAAACGTATTCAATATTAGAAATCATTTTACCTCCCGTAAACTGAAGAGTCTTAGATGAAACATTGGTGTACAAGGGCTGCTCCCAAAAAGTAATGCTTCCTACTTCTTTATGTTGGCCCACAACATTGCAGGGGGGTGTTGGTGACATGGTAGTAGAGGCTGAACCTTCCCACCAATATTCTGTTACCTTTTGTTGCCACGTGACTGATTGCAGCAGGGAGGCAGTGTGAGAAAATGGCATCTGACAGGGAAGGGCTGATGGAGCAAAGATGTGGAACTGAATTCCTACATACAAAAAAAATCGAAACCACTAGCAGTCAATGATGCTTGCTGTGTACGGAGACCAAACAGTGGATGTGAGCACAGTGAGGCAATGGGTGATGCATTTCAGCGGTGATGACAGTGTTGAGAATAGCCGGATTTTTACAAGCAATGCAGATTTTTACAAGCACAGCACACAGACTTGTTCATCATTGGTTAAATGCATGGATGATGGTGGTGACCATGATGAAAAACAGGGCTTTGTAGCTGAGAATTTGCTCTATCAAAAAGATTTATTGTGCTCTTTGTAGCTGTTGTAGTTTCCATGGAAATAAATGACAGGCATTACTTCCAGAGCAACATAGGTAAGTAACAAATTTTAAAGTAGAGAAGCATCTGTGCACACTATAGTAAGATTTTTGCTTTCTATTGATTATTTTGCATCCACAAATGCAAAAGTGCAGGTGGAAGCTACAAGTCTTGAGACAAACTCTTACTGTCAAATTTTCCTAGGAAATTCTCCTCTAATGTTGGGCCTTCACAACAATAGCAAAACTGCCACTCTATGTAGCAGTGATAGACTGACTGTACTAACAATCTCTGTGGGTCTAGCAATGGGCACTGAATCTTTATCTAGTTTGCACTAACCTTGTAAACAGAGTTCCTCACAGAATTAGAGCTGGCAGAACTGGCCTGCTAACTTTGGTCCAACATGTAGATACCTGCTGGACTGGCCTGTTAGATAAACTGCTGGATTTTCCCTTTTAGTTGTCAAAGCAGAGAAATAATCAACAATCTTAGAAGACATCAAAATGATTTTCCTTAGCACTCATGGATCCAAATTCAGATTTTACTCCAGTTAAAAACATTCCAGTAGATAAATATACTCCAGCAGTCAATTTCAACTGTTAATTCTGTGGAAACTACTTTTTTATTTGCAGCTCAAGTTTCTGTTCTGTTTGTTTTTTATGTTTTCCTAGGCTTTTAGAAAAGAAATATGATAAAGCCTGCATTTTTTGCAAGAAATATAGAACCAGAATTAAGTATGTGATGTGCAGAATTTTAATAACAGGTACAGTATTTTACACCACGTGTTGGTGAACCTTTATTTATTTACCTGTATGAGGTTGTAAATTGTGCTTGTCTTACATCTGACACACACAAAGAAGCTCTAACAACTACTCCTGACTCCCTTAAAAATGCATTTGAAATGAGGTTAAAATGAACTTAGTCCTAGGGAAAGCTCTAAAGTGCAAACCTTCGCTCATTTCCAAACATAACAAGAGCACAGGCCTTGCTACAGTACTCCTTCAGTATGTTTTATCTTTGACTATCTATTCCTTAGGGCATAAGGGTTAGTTTAGTCTCTGTGTCTAATCAATTTCTAGCCCAGTCCATGTGGCTTGCAATTAAATTATAATGTCAGAAACATGCTCAAAACCATGAAATCACCCAGAAAGAATCATGGACTAACCTGGATAAGACTTACCTCCGCAGGAAATGAAAGTTTTTTGTTCTGACCTATGTCATGCAATAGCAACAGCAAATGTTTTCTATAGAAAATGTTCTGATGTATGTCAGTTTGCACTGCAAAGTAATTCAAATATTCTTGCTTGTTGCTTTCCTAGTTATCCAGTAGATTGGTTTGTTTCCACTTCACCAAGTTTCTATTAGAGATCTTTCTTTCTACTTGAACACTTACTGAGAACACGTAGACCTACAACATGTCTATGAGATAAGCATCAGCATAATATAAAGTGGGTATAAGAGAGACTATTGCATAGTGAATATCCTGTCCTCCTAGCATCAGCTCATCTTTGTAATAATGTAAATGCATCTTGGCTCAAGAAAGGAGGTGAGGTCTAAGATTGTCAGGGATTTACATGTTAATTCTGTGAAAAACAGCTTGCCTAACAAAAATCAGTAGTTCTTTCTTACTTGCCATAGACAAAATTAGGTTATTATTTAAAAGCATTGAAAATTTCATTAGCAATGAAAGTACCAAATGACAGGTTATTTCATTGCTACTTTATGAAATAGATAAACTACTTTTAAGTTTTCCAATTATTTCAGAGGCCCATCAAATCAGAAAATTGGCAAATGTTTCTACACATTTGTTCTGATCTTATTGGATAAACTCACCCTCTTGCGAAAGAAAGATCGATTTTTCTTAATTCACTGTTTTTAATATAGGATAAAGCATTTGTGCAGATGGTTTTATTTTCTCAAGTGATGAATATATTTGATATGAATTTGACTTGGTGAAAGCATACATATTCTGCTTCCACAGAAGAAAGCCAAGAACAATTCCACCATTTCCAGCAGTACATTTTATATCAATGAGCATAAGTAACAACAATATCCGTGAAAGCAGAATTTCTCAGTATCTAAAATAAGAGTCAGAAAAGCACTCAAAGCACTCAAAGCTAAGCTCAGACCCGACTTTAGCCCATGCTCTTATCACTGAATTTAATATTTGATTCTCTCTATAAAGAGACAAGAAATAACCGACATGTATAATTTTGTTTCTTGGCAGCTTATTTGGCAGCAGTTACTGCAGCCTGCAGCTTGAATTTTCAGAGAGCCTTGCCACTCTTCATCATTACTGTCCTAGCCATCTTCCTCATCTGCTGGGATTTTTTAGTAGCGAAGTATGAAGAGAGAATTGCAGCATTTTTTTCCCCTGGAGAAAGATATTTGGAGAAACAGTGGTTTTGGCTAAAATGGTAAATATGAACGACTACTTACAAAAGAACAAAGTGTTAGCTTACTTTTACGGCTTCTTTTAAGCTTAAGAACCATAAACAAAGAAAGATAGATTAATCATAAAAAGTAAAACATTATTAGATAGTATACACAGACTAATAAATTACTTCCAGTTAAGACATGTTAGAAACATCCTTAACATCACAATGCAAAAGCTAGGTATAAAAATCTTAGCAGAAAGAGTAAAAAAAGTCTTCAAATTGAGGTATGTCGGGTTTGTTGCTGTGGAAGCATATGTCCAGAGAAGTTCATTTCTACAAGCCAGAAATGCCATTGTTAGCTGCTCAGAGAACTGTGAATTTTGTGAAAAACAACAACAAAAATCACCTTAATTCTAACTTTAGTAGACTATTAAATACCGAAATGTGTTATTGAAGAACTACTTGTTCACATACCCCCTCAGAAATGAGCTAAGAGCTTTTCTGATTTAATCTTCAAAAGTCAAATCATAGCAGCCACATTTGATGTTGTAATAACATCATACAATCTTATTTGGAGTGGTAAACATTTATCTGGTAGATAACCTGCAGGTACTTACATATGGAAGATTTTTATTCCAAATACTTCTTAACAACTATCAGGAGTATTTAACTTATTCCCGGGAAAATGAGGGATGAAAGGAGACAGACTGAGATTCCAAAGACCAAGTGAAATGTCTTTAAAATAAAAAAAAATTGTGCAATATCCTTCATTCTCGGCTGCATCACCTCTTCTCAGAGGGAGACAGAGCTGTAAGAAGGAATCATTGCAGGTTCGCAAAATAATGATGAATTAGTCTTTTTCTTTAGATTTTTAATTGGTTTGCCCCAGGAGAATAAATTTCAAATAAAAATGCTACAGAGATTTTGGTCGTTTTTCTCTTGAGTCACATCAGGGAGCAGTTGCACCCGAAAACCGATGTTAGGCAATTTGGCAGGGGAAGGAACAAAAAGAGCTGGAGAGTCTTGGTGGGTAGATGGAACAACTCAGAGGCAGTAAATGCTGAATTAGGCAGGCTGCAATCTTTAAACAGCATGTTCCAGATTAAGTGGTTAACTGTGGATCACAGATCACCAAGAGAAAGAAAGTCTCTCACGTGCAGAAGGTGCTATTCAGCATTGCAGGAGACAATTTTGTGAAGCTAGCCTGTAGTACTTGTGTTTTAGGTCAAAAAAAGAAGTTTACATAGGTAAATTTATTTAAATACCACTCCAATCAGTGGAACAGCAGTTGGACATAATCAATATGAAATAAACTGAACTGTGTTTAGTTTTCCCTTCTGTAAGCTATATGCTGTATTCCCCTATCTTTCAGACTGTTGTTAGGATAGTTGCCCTAATATGGAAACTGTGCATAGTTCTTTGTTAGAGGAGATTGATGGATACGTTGCTTTTGTCATGTAATTGCTGTGACTAAAAGTTGTTTTTCTAAACAGGCTACAGTCAGTTGGAAAGAAGTAAGCGGTTTGCAGCCTGCTCTTTAATGCTATGTATTTTCTGTGCACAAGGCAGTTTGAAATGAAGCTCTCGCCCAGATCCAACAAATTAGTCAATGGGGAAGACATAAAGGAAAAAGAGAATGGAGTAGGAAAGGAGGGCATATTTTCACATTTCACTTAGTAGAAACAATGCCTAGTCACTTGTATTTTACTGAGTGTTCATCACTCCTCTGGGAGCACAGGTGCAAGACACTTCTGGTTGACACCGAGGGGTGTAGCAGTGAGAGCAGCACTAAAACACGTTCCTGCTTTTGTACAACTGAATGTTTCAGCTTAATACTTGTGTTCAGAGATCTTTTTCACAGAAAAGTAAATGTCAGGGACAGAAAGGAGGGAAGGAATCTCTGAACTCCTCCACAATGTCATGCCTGACACTTTTTTATCTTGCAGGGTAGTGTGTGCAGTTGTTATTGTAGCTATCATTTTCTGGCTCATCTTTGACACAGCAAGACAAGGACCCCACCAGCTGATCTCCTTTGGTGGGCTTGTGATGTATATTCTCTTGATGTTTATATTCTCCAAGTATCCAACAAGAGTGAGTATTTAATCTATTTTGGATCTTTCTTATTTTAAGTTTAATGTCTCAAAAACTGTTTCCCTGTTTAGGGCTAAGTTCAGTAACAGTAAAAGAAAACTCATTAAAACCAGAATTTAAGCTTGTCAAAGTACAGTGATGCATTTCACTTTGGAGGAAATCCATTTTGCTCTGACATCTTGGGAAACATTCATGGGGCTGTATGAGCAACTGTCTCTTAATTGTTCGGGAGGCCATTTCCTGTCCTTTGTACCAGCAGAGCTGTGGGTGGGAACGCGTTTGCTTCCAGAGCATGAATGCAAGCCTGAGCAGGTTGCTCTTTGCCTCTCATCCACAGCAGGCTTACCACAGCTTCCAGAATGTCGGGTTATAGTGACAGTGTACATTCTTGTCATGTTAAAGCAAACTGCATGAACTGGAGCTCTTGTACTCTCATCAATTTTATTTCCATTGCAAATGCCAAGCTCAGTCCCACAGGTTTCACTAACAAATTGTTACAGGCTCCCTGATGCCATTTACGTTAATTTTCCAACTGAGATTTCCACCATAATTCTCTGCACCACTGTGATATCACAAAAGCCATGGCAACTCCCACCTCAGCTTCCAAAAAAACTTTGTGCTGTCCAACGGGTCCTGGTTACACTTAATTGGTTCATACTATTAAAATACCAACTGAATGAATTAACAAGAGCCATCTCAGCAATTTGTCTTATTAATTATCAGATGCAGTTTTCATGAAATAAAATGAAGTTTTCCTGAGGCAGCAAAGCAGAAATCTGTGTGTGTAGCAAAGAGGGGCCATTCAAATACAGACACGGCTTTTCCTGTGGCTGACTGTGTCGCATGACTAGCAATAGCTAGCACTAAGTAGCTCCCAAGTATACAAGCTGGAGAAGACAAATATACAGCTGCAATTACTCAAACATATGATAAAGTCTGTGTAGAAATTTTTTTTTTTTAATTAAAAAATCACCTTAGTTATTTCTTTTTGGATGATGATTCCAGTTTAAAAAAAAAAGGGAAAAAAAAGAAACAACAACAACAACAAAAAAAAAACATGGAGAGGGAGGGAGGGAGGGAGGGAGGAGGATAAAGAAAGAGACAGGAAGAACCCTGTCAAAGTATCACTTGTCTGCTGCCATCATGTCTGTTTATTTCAACTTTAAACTGTAACACAGGAAGAACTGTCTCTCCTTTTATTATTACTTGCTTGCTTGCAATCTGTGTTGGTGAAATGAGCATGTTCACACTTATATAACCAGATTTTCAGCACTTATCTCAGATAGAGATAGCCACACCCCAAAGTTCTCCCATTAGGAGCGACTTATGCTCTGAGACCCTTGCTTTGGCGGCTGCTGCTACCCCGCAGACTAGCCAAACAATCCATTAAGCACTATATTAAGAAACATTTGAACTATATTGTTACATATTAAACAACAAGAAGTTTCACCATTTTTACTTTCCTGTCCATCTAGGTTGCTTGGAGACCAGTGTTTTCAGGAATAGTAATGCAGTTTATTCTTGGGGTTCTTATCCTGAGGACAAAACTGGGATTTGATGTATTTAACTGGCTAGGCATTCAGACCCAGGTAAGCTACTGGACATAACTGTTTATTTCTTATGTCATTTTCTGTTTTGAGGCTCTTACTTAACAGTCAGGCAGTGCAACAATCTATTTGCCCCTAGATGTTTTTCCCTCATGAGGAAAACTGAGTTCTGAATAGTAACTGACAACCTACATTCAGTCTTCTCTTCTGTCTCACCTAGATACCACAAGACCATGTGCAACAGGTTGATAAATACTGACCAGAGTTTGTTAATGTCTTTACCTTCCTTGGGATAAAATCATATCTTGCAACCCTCCAAATGGAAATCTGCTTTTATCCTAGTTCCCTCATAGAAATACTAACACTTGGTCCAACACCGAAATATCCCTCTAAAAATCTTGACATGCTGAAAAGCTTTGAGATTTAGCAAGCCTGAAAAACCACTATCTTCAGAACAGTTGTAGTTCCAGGGGCTTGTAAGACTTATCACAACATATAAGAAAGTAAGGAACAAGTAGAAGAATCCACCTCTGGGACAAAGCAAACCAGGTCACTGCAAACAGTAAGAGATCTCTAGAGGGGGACAGGATTCTAGGTATCTGTAAAGGTAGTTTGCAGACACAAAGGTTTTTAATAAGCTCGCTGTTGCAAAGTACTAAATAAAAAAAATCCAAAAATCAGACTAGAGAGTACTCACTGAAGGACATTCAGACTTTTCATCACAGAGTTACTATTTATGCATCAGTTCTTCACAGTACAGATAATTAAGTGCCTTTAAAGTAAGACAGGGCGGAATGTACTCTCTGCACAGGAGTGGAGGCACACATCTGACGTCTGTTTCCTGCTACCCTGCAAGCAACAGAAGTTACCTGGGTTTTGTCATTGGATTCTCAGCCTTCCCTTTCAGTGCCCCCTCTCATTAGCTCCATGTGGCTTATGGCCACTGTCATTGTAACTAGCCATTTACATCTCCATTTTACATTTTATCAGTGATAGCATATGTTGGTGTCAGGAATATAAGAATGAACCACAATACCAGAATTAAAAAGTAAAATCTTCTTTTATGTCAGCTTTTGACTGTTCTTTTTACAACTCATTACCTCAACCATCATATCTCCCTTTCAAACAGTTTCATTTATTGTACGTATTTACATTGGGAGTGTAGAATACCACAGTATCAAAATTAAAAAATACATTCTCCTCTTGGTAAAGCAGGAAAACTTGTCCTGTGCTGTTCATTTACACAGTTGGAAATAGTATGCACTTGTGGCAGAACAGAGCAGAAACCCCTAACTGATGCAGCTCAGTTAAGCCTTGACCCATAAATAGCATAGCACAAGATCCTTGAACTGCACAAAATTGCTGCAACAAATCTAGCAGTATTGCTATGCTTTTTGTTGATGACACAGAGCCTATTACTAATTTCATTTTATTCTGTCTGTAGACTTTTCTGGAGTACTCTGACACAGGTGCTAAGTTTGTCTTTGGTGAAAAATACACAGATCATTTCTTTGCTTTTAAGGTAAGGTAGCTTTTATAAGTACAGTATGGGAAGTTAGGTCGCAGAAAGGAACAGAATGTATGGGAAATATATGCATTATATGTCTTACTATAAGAGTGTAGTAACCTGAGAGATCAGCTAAGAGGCAAACGCTTCCATATTTTGTTCTGCATATAAGATCTGGGAGTCTCATATATAATGGACTGTAGTTAGAGATCATGTAGTAATGGCTTTAAGTTAAAACAGTGTAGATTCCTGTTAGATGTAAGGGAAAAATTCTTTACTAAGAGCATGGCAAGGCACAGGCTGCTCAGAGAGTATGTGAATGCCCTATCCATACGGAGGTCAGGTTGGATAGGGCCCTGGGCAGTCTAATCTGGTGAAAGATGTCCTTTCCACTTTAAAGAAACATCATCTCCTGCCTACCTTCCTCATGTCTGCACAAGGTTCTATACTGTGCTATACTGTCATATCCTGAATTACTGTATAGACCACTAAGTGACAGACATTGCCTATTTAGAAGTGGAAAGCCTAGGTGTATTTTCATACCAAGGAAAAGGTGCCCATGCAGAAGGTAGCTAGATTTCTAAGCCTAGACTTCTAGCTCTTTGTTACAAATTGTACATAGAAGATACTGGCTTTTTCAGGGTACTCATTACATTTCTTCATCAGTTAAATCTTGCCTATCTAAAAGTATGTGGTAGGTACTAGAAACAGGAGACTGAACTTTCTGAATGTTTTTTCATGGAGAGAGATATAGTTCCATTAGTTTGACCAAGAAGGTATAATTACACTACAGGACCTATCTGTTCTTCCCCAAGTGAAAACATGCTAGCCGTTTATGGAGAGAAGATCCAAGATGAGGTCCATCCGACTTCTGTGTTGAATTTCCTTTCGTAGTTCTCAATCCACTTTCCTTGGCACTGACATCTTCTTCACCTACAGGTTCTACCTGTGTGCACCTTCAAGCTTAACTGATGAATAGGTTTTGTTTTAGTCAGTTGACTTTGATTTTCATTGCATTTATTTCTGCAGACAGTGTAATTGAAAATCCATTGCAATGCAGTGTGTTGCATGTAGCTGATTTCCATGTGCTTGTATTAATGATTTGCAAATATTTTCCATGTGATTTCGTTATGCCCTAGATGACTGTTAGCCTGAATAGATCATTAAAACAGCTATTTACCTATTAAATGGTTGCTGCTATTTTCTGATGAAGACATAACGTATTTGGTACAACATTAAGTCACTGGGGATTTAGTTTAGCTTTAAAATAGTCTCCTGCTTTTTATGCAGTCAAGGCAGAAATTGTCACAACTGGAAAATAACCTCTCTGTTTCATAAAGAATAACTCTACATCCAGAACTGCCTGCAGCTCAGAAATGGAGAAGCATGATTTACAGTTCTGCAGGTTATTTTCACAGGAAGAAGTGATTGAAGTGAGGCAAAGGGATGCTAGCTGTCACCTACTACAGACAGAACACGGGCTCCTCTCTCCTTCAGCCAAAAACATTCTGCTCCATCAACTGATAGCTCATCCATCTGGAGTGAAAGACACTCATGATTTTAACTGACATACACAGCAGACTTTTGATTATCTAAATTGAGTTTCCAGGGTTTATCAAAATTGTTGATTGTATTAAGGAACAGCTTTAATTTGCTGGAAAGTTCTGAACTAACAATATTTTTTGGTTTTTGTTTTTGTTTTTTTCCATTCCGTTTACTTCTTTTATTTATGATATATTATGACCTTAGTTCAGCACACATAATACCTTACTATTCTTAGTGGCATGGTTTTAACCATCATTAATTTGTTTGACATATCCTGGAGACTTCTGAGATATTTTTTCTATTATTTTTTTCTATGAGTATAGAAATGAAGTGCTCCCATGTGTTTGACAACTTGAGAATTAAGTTATATTAATTTTATTCAAAGTGAAAAACTAGCACATAGTGGGTTGGACATTCTTGGAATTGTTTTAAATCATATGTTTAAGGAAAATGTTCCTTCTACTTCCACTGAAGGATACATATTTGATTTTCCTTATATTTAATAAGTATAAATGTGTGAATTTGTTTTTAAGCAGAATGTGTCTGTACTTACAGTTACAGAGTTCTTCCATATGCCACACTCAATGTTATCAATATAATGGAATAACAAAACAGAGGATTTTACTATATTGTGTTATTAAGTGGCAGCTATACTGCTTGAGCTTTCTAAGCGAGCTGCACTTTATTGTGGGAAATCGAGGTAGTTACAATTCCCATTAGAATCTCTCCATCTTCTGAAGGATTTCTGTCCCAGTACTTCTATAGCTGTCTAAAAAGGATTTTTTTTAAGAAATAAACACAGAGGAGCTGAACTCTGAATTCTATGCCATTGTATATATTTCATGGCTTTCAAAAGTCGGTACATGTTTTAGAAAGTGCTAGTGCTCAGTAAATGTTTGAGCTCACATAAATACAGCTATAAACAAATACTTCACAGATAGATAATAAATAATTCCAGCACAAATACAACAATTCATGAAGGTTAGAAGTTTTACAGCATAGATGTAAACTTAATGATTAGTTTTCAAGACTTCTGAATGTATCTCAAAAAACATGAGTCTACAGAATCATGGACAGGAAAACCATTCTAGAAGTTTAATGATTTTATGCTTCCCAATCAGGTCTTGCCAATTGTGGTTTTCTTCAGCACAGTAATGTCTATGCTTTATCACATTGGATTCATGCAGTGGCTCGTTGGAAAGGTAAGAATTGCTAACAGTAGGTTCTTGTTTGCCTAATATGAGACACCTTGAATGCCTGTATCCTTTCAGGGAAGACATATGGAAAGTAGTTTATTTTTAACCTGACAGTAGTTTTGAATGTCACCACTACAAAATCGTAAGTGACATCACCAAGTGCCGTTTCCACCCCAGACTGTACTGTTAATGCCACAGTAGCCAATGGCTTTGCATGGCTGCTCTCGAGCCCCTCAGATGCTATCCTTACCTAAATCTTCCTTTCCATCTGTCACATGTCCATTTTCCATCCCACAAAATGCAAGATTAAGGCTACATTGCAGCCAGTTGGATTGCTGCCTACTACAAAGTATTGCAGGAGTAATTGTGAACACCACCCACACACAGGCTGCCCAGAGAACTTGTCTCCCCAAATAAGATTACGGAATCACAGAATCAAAGAACCCTCTGAGTTGGAAGGGACCACAAGGATCAAGTCCAACTCCTGAATCCATACAGTACCACCCCAAAACCAAAGATTGGAAACTGTTTCCTCATCTCATACTTTGTCTTCATTTTTGTCAGGTCATAGGTCCGCTGTCCAGTCTGTAAAGTTGGCTAGCAAGTCTACAATTAGTCTTTCTACCTATATGCCCAGTGAATTTATCAGATGAGGGAAAAGATCTTTTTATTGGTGACAATTACAGCTTATTTCTGAATAAACGTGAAAAGTCCTTTGTCGTTCACATTTACAGGATTATTACACAATAAGCACAAACTTCTCCAAGATGAAATACTGTGTACTAAATTTTTTGCCATAATAAAATTCTGCATTTTGTTCCCCTTCACATGGTCAAAGTCCCTTTGGAAAGGTGCATAAGTAATAATGACATATCAAAATATCTACTTCAGTTAATTTAGTTCAGCACCTAGTGCCCAGGAGGAGCCTGAGGTCTTTCAGAATTTTACCTTCAGTTCTGTTAAATTATTCCTCCTTGTCTTATTTAAGCATGTTACTCCTAAATGAATACACTTTATCTTGATGTTGAAATCATTAATATTAAATATTTATGGAGTCTCAGAGCCCTGATACTGACATGATTAATTCAAGAAGTTAATGGATCAGGCACACCAATGTGTTTATTTGTTTTTTCTTTTTTTTTCACTTTTTATCACTTTTTAGGTTGGTTGGATAATGCAGATTTTTATGGGGACAACTCCTGTTGAGTCTCTTGTAGCTGCTGGTAACATATTTGTGGGACAGGTGAGTTTAAGCATGGAAAAACATGCTAGAATGAGATTACTGAATATCGTGAAATATAACTATTCAGCAAGCATCTGTGTATAAAAATTCAATTCAGATGAAGTAAGGACAATAGTACAGAAAGTCTGGTGGTTGATTTCCTGGAAGATAGAATTCTTCCAAGTTTATGTGTTGGCCACAACAGAACATACTTTTGGAAATACATCTGTTCCCAAAAGCTGTTCAGATATAAATGTAGGTAATGGATCTCCCTTGTGAGACTACTCCAAGGCTATAATTTTTTTTTCTTTTTTTTTTTTTTTTCTTCTTAAACTAAGGAGAAAAGAAATGGGATGAAAAGGGGGCACAAGGCAGATAGTGATAGAGAGAATGGGATCCTGCCTCATCTGCACAAGGCCTTAGCCATGGAGGCATGGTCCACTTAATGGAAAATTCAGTAAAATTACACTACAGCAGTATCAATCCAAGACTTCAGAGAAGAGTGAAAACATCACTGAGTAGTGTCCAATCCCCAAAAAACACTTACCACATCATAGTTATTTTGCAACAGTGCCTTACTCTTTCCTACTTCTTCTAGAATGCCCTTAACACTACCCTCAGGATACGTTCACACTCATGCCAGAAGTACTGGGAGCACCTGCCCATAAATACTGGCTGGTGTACATGTATCCCACGATGCACAGCTCTACCTGCAGCTCAAATCCATGGCTGTTTCTAGCTCACTCAGAACTCGATTTGCATTTCTTGGCAATTTCACTTGGCCTTTGGAGGAAAGTTAAGATCTGCAAGAATCATCAGTAAGAGACATGCTGGTGAAATTTTCTCTCCTGAAGAAAAAAGCCCTAAATTATTCATGTTGTGCACTCATTAGCACAAAGATTGACTGGTGAAAAACACATAGGAGTGTGCGATGCAGCTGGTGATTTTCCTGCCCATTTAGTAAGATAAATTTCTGAGGATTTATTAGGAAGTTCTGAATTTGTTGTTTGTTTTTCAATTCCAGACAGAGTCTCCTCTCTTGGTACGGCCATATTTGCCATACATCACCAAATCTGAACTCCATGCAGTCATGACAGCAGGATTCTCAACTATTGCTGGAAGTGTCTTAGGAGCATATATTTCTTTTGGGGTAAGTGACAGAGGGAGAACTGAAAACATATAGTTTAGCTTAAACTATTTAAGTAGAGAAGCCCAGGTAAAATATTGGGAAGTACAGCTGAGTTATTCCTCTACCTCCTTTTTTTTTTTTTTCTTCCTGATAGAAGTAATCACAAAAAAGAAGAAGAAGATAACATGGTCTGATCTTAAGTAGAGTAATACACCTTAGGTGTACAGAGAGTCTTCCTGCCTTAGCTGCAAGGAAATTCTGATTTCTGTACATTTCTGCAGTCCAGATGAACTAGCATGGAATATGCTTGCTTGTCACAGATGAAGTCCTTCAGGAGTGGCTGCTAGCCATACAATCCTAAATACTTTGTTTGTGACCGAAGTTCTAATAATGCTGTATAAACACAAATAGTGAATGCCTTGTCTTCCATGAGTCTAGCAGCACAAGGTTAGACAGAAAAGGAAGGCTGAAGGTGTGATTTTCTATCAGAGACATCAAGGGATGGATGATAAATTTGTTCCATATCTGAATAAAATACAATGGAGGGACAGAGGCAAGAAGAGAGGACTGACTGAAAAGACCAAGAAGCAAAGAGAAGAAGAGCTAGAAATACTGCAAAAGCTACCAAAGTTTTTTGCGTAGAAATTTATGAAAGAAGAGATGAAAGGGTAACAAAGAAATTAAGCCAAGTACATTTTTTTTAATTGCACTTTCAAGAGACGGAAATAATGTTTGGCTATCAAGGAACATACATGCACTGTTACAGAAGCTAGCTCTCACTCTTCTTCTATTGCTGCACGCAGGACCTGGATTTGTTTTTGTTCTGCCATGCCTCTGGCTTTTTCGTTTCTTTCTTTCTTTCTTTTGATTTTTGGTTTGGATAGGAGAGAAGCAGCTCTCCTCATGGAAAGATTCCTTTGTACTTTTTACTTCTTAGGCTTCCACCCTCTCCAGTTAGCTTTCTCCAGTTTTCTTTCTTTCCCTACAAGTAATGTGATATTTTTAATGACTCCCTGTAGAAAAATAATCCAGTCATCTAATGATTTTAGTTGCTTTCTACATGCTTGTTTATGTTCATGATGCAGTTATCACAGCATATTTTCTGTCACTCAAAATTCTAGGTTTCTGCTTCCCACCTACTGACTGCTTCTGTCATGTCCGCACCAGCATCGTTAGCCACCTCCAAACTGTTTTGGCCTGAAACTGAAAAGCCTAAAGTAACTTTGAAGAGTGGCCTAAAAATGGCAAAAGGGTAACTCATCTAGGTTCTATGTTAACAGTAATAATCTTGTGAAAACACCATTCAGAAAACTAATTAACTCCTTACACATAAGATTTAGGGGCAGCACATGATGAGCGGGCAGGAATTAAATCAAGTACATGCTGCTATGTGCCAAGCTAGCAGTTTATGAATTCAAGTGCAGCATGCCCAGCTATAACTATTTGAAGGTACCTACCACTACTCATCAGGACAGGTGCAGAGCTGCTATGGACCTGGGCTTGACAACTCTTCAGGAGACTGAAATGCCTGTTCAATGTGAATCACCAAAATATTTTCCCATTTGCTCTTTTCTTTGCAACAAATCTACAGATACAAGCAAACAGAAATAAAGGTAGAGCAACCATTTCAGTGACGGCAGCAGCAGCAAACTTTTTGCCCATCTGCAGGGAGACTTACTTGCCTCAGGAAAGATAGACAAAGCAGAAAGTCTTGGAAGAAGCTGCTTCTGAACAGAATAAGCATCTCTGCAAGGGCTGCCTGCAAAAAGATCAGTGCCCACTCCCTCATCCCAGCAGTGTCTCAAGCAGTCACAGCACTGGGATATGATACAGATTTTGCCCAACCTCTATTTCCAAAACACTCTTACTATCAACCATGCCAGAATTTGTCCTCGGGGTACCAAAGACACACCCTCCCAGTATCTCCCAAGAGGATCCAAGGCACAAACCTGACCGTTATTTTCCTTATGACTGCACAGACAGTTCTAGGAGTTGATTGCTAATCACATTCATGAAACTTTTAGATCTGTGATTTTTCTTGAATTACAAAATGTTCACAATCTGTTGTGTTTGCTTTTTTTTTCACTGAATAAGTGAATCAAATAACCTGCTGGAGGCAGCCAGTCAAGGTGCATCCAGCTCTATTCTGTTGGTGGCAAACATCACTGTGAATCTCATCTCCTTCCTTGCCCTGCTGGCTTTTGTCGACTCAGCCCTCTCTTGGGTGGGCAGTTTGTTTGACTATCCACAACTGAATTTTGAGGTATGGTCTTCAAGTCCTTAATACAATTTACATGTGTACATAATCTGCTGTTCTTAAATTAAGCATCTGTGTGGCTTGTTGTTGTCATCTGTTCTGTTGTGTTGATTTTTTAGTATGATCTAAAAATTTATACTTTTGCGCATGTATTCTTCAGAAATGTCTTTACTATCAAAGGGAAATTTTTGACATGTAAATATTTCTGTTCATTAGTCCATGTAGAGTTTCCCTCTGAACTGTTTTTGATAAGTGCACTTTTTTGAGCATTGTGTGCCAATACTTGTCTCTTCTGGCTTGGCTGTGTACTTGCCAAATCATTAACATCTCCTTCAAATAAACATTGAAGTGCCTTTTGCTTTAAGTAGCCACAGCAAGTCCTTAAAGCTCCCCAGCTTCACCTAAATAAGGACAGTGGTACAAGGCTGGACTTGTTACCTGTAAAACTACAACCAAATCAATCAGCTGAGAAAACAGACTTTAAATAGGACTCAGTTTTTGAGGATTTTTTTTAGCTTAGGATGATACATCGTTCTTGACCCAACAGAACAGTGATTCAATGGATTTGGTCTTTCTGTTTTCCAAATTCCTGATACACCAGCAGTATGAAACATGGATATAGCATTGTGATACAGGGCCTGAAGAAGTGGATAGATGCTCACATTGGCTTTAATAATATTAAGATGCTATCCTACAGAAATTTCTGCAGATTATTTCACTACATGGACAACCACAGCAGAGGAAAGGCATGTGTATGCATACTTCAGCCACATTCATTGCAAGGGTGGTGTTTCAGAAACTAATGGATGGAGCAGGATTTGGATGAATGGATAAATTATAAGAAGATGCAATACACAAACATTTTCATTTGGCCATTTCTTTTGAGAGTCACTAACTTCTGTTGTGTTCCATTCCGCTCTTGAAGAAGGTCCAGCTAGGACTGTAAGCCTAGTGGGTCTGTGCTGTAGATGTACAGGTTAGCTGTGCATTTTTGTCTTGAATGGAAAAGGAAGATGTTGGTGTGAGGACATACTTTTTGTGGGGTTGGGGCAGAGAGACGTGCAAGAACAGTAACTGCCTAATCTCAGTTAGGTCCACAAAAGACAATCTGCTTTCACTGCTTGACCTTTCATTTGCAAAAATAAGCTATACTGGAATATGAGATATGTTTTTTCTTGCATAGTTTTTATACTAGGAAAAACATGTATCATTCTAATTATGTCAGGAGTACAGCTTTTACGCAGAAATAAGCCCTTTTCTTTATACCAATTGGAGTTCAATAACCTGTAAAGCCTGTTTATTAAAACGATTTAATCAGCATATGAACCAGATTTTTATTCTTTTGTCAGCACTTTTAACTCAAGCCCTTTTATTTTCTTCAAATGCTCTAACCATCCAGAAGTCATTTTTGGCGAAAAATAAGGCACAGAGACTTATTTTATATGAAGTGTTTGAAGTATTTGGATAAAATTAAGGATATATCTAATTACTTTTTTAGATCTAAATTGTGAATTGATATTTTAAAAATTAATTCCCAATCTCTCAGATGTTCTGGCAGTAAGAAAACCAATGTTCCTACACTGAAATAAACCCACCTTTACTTTCAGTCTATAGAACTTATCAGCTGTCATTGTTTTTTGATCACTTTTGACCAGTTTTGTCTTACATATTTTGCAGAACATTTGTGCATATCTCTTTATGCCATTCTCCTTTATGATGGGAGTAGACTGGGAAGACAGCTTTATTGTTGGTGGACTCCTAGGTTACAAGACTTTCTTCAATGAATTTGTGGCTTATGAACGTCTCTCAAAACTGATACACAATCGAGAAAAGGGTGGGAGCATGTACATCAATGATGTGAAACAATATATGACGGTAAGTAGATTTTCTTTTATAGATATTTATTCAATCTAATTCTTTTTTGCTGCAACCAATATATCTTTTAGTATGGGCTCATCGGGACAGTGGTGGCATATTGGTTTAAACTGTGTCTTTCAGCAACAGATCACAATTGTTAAAATACAGCGTTGTCTTGTGAGCCTGCCATGACTGTTACCACACTATATCTCAAACAAGTAAAGAAAGGAATAGCTTATGGCTAGAGAAGTTTTAAAGAATATGCCATATCCCGCAGAACATTTCCTGAAGCCTATGGCTATCTTCAAAGTGACTTTTTTCTTACTTCATTCTTAGGTAGCACTTCCCTATGACATACTCTCCTAGGAAAATTCTGGGCAAGAACTGAAGGATATTCCTGTCCATAGAGATTTACTCAAGCATTATGCTTCTGGAGAGAAATCCAGGAAGCTCTAGCTCATAGCATTTAGAATAGTATCATCTTGTTGTCCGTGCAGCACATCTACTGGAGGTTATTATCCCCATGCAGAAGGCAGTAGTACAAGGCATATAATATGGCATACACCAGGTATTTTTATCCCATATAATTTGCACTTACTTGCACAGTGGCAAAGAATACAGTGATCAAGACTGATTTTTGCAGCTGTAACTCTAGCACCCCCGTTTATGAGCTTTGCCACCTCCACTGGTCCTTGCTATTCCAATCAAGATAAGCTGTCAGAGTAGAGGACCCTTAGTTAGGAAACCTTCTTAGGTATAGGCTTTAATTTTCATTTTCTTTAGTATGATACTTTGGATACCTGCCTTGGTACAAAACTAAAGCCTTGTTCCTGACCACTTGCATTCTTTATTCCTGGAACATGTATCAGAAATTGAGGTATAAAGCCAGTTAGTCTGATCAAATTCTCCCACTCTTGCCCATGTTTCCACAATCAGTGGTCCTAGAGAAAGATCTCTGAGCTAGATAGACCTTTGGTCAGCCTTGTTATAGCCATGTTATGTTCCATAAGGGAAAATGGCTGTGAATTCAATGAATTCTTAGATTTAGTCTGATTTAGATCCCATCACCTGTATTTTACTTTATTTTTTTCCTTTTTATTCAGTAAAATGCAGTATAAGACTTCTTTGTTCACAATGAATATTCTCACAGAGCTGTATTAACTCCCACAATAAAAGTCTCTGAGATGTAAAAGCAATTTTGATTCATAACACTTGTAAAAATGGCCAAGTAATCATTTTAATTGGAACAACCGTTCATCCGAGAGTAGCATAGCTTCCAGTTCTAATTTCTGATCTGCATAAATAATAACTAGTGTGTCTAGTAACAGATATTCAGACAGAGAAAGCAAACAAGCAGTTTTGTTTACTGCCTGATCTAAGTAAGTAATTACAAAGCTTCCAATTTTTTAAGCTGGGAGAATGCAAGTAAAAGCAGGAAATCATGGTACACAAAACCTTTTCTAGGAAAAGTAGGCAGAATGTGCACTTGAAACACATTTTCCCGCATATGTACAGATTGATTGAAAATTTCTACAAATTGGTTTTCATAAAATAGGAACGGAAATAGAGGAAACTTCTAATAAATAGAAAACCTACTAGAACACTCATCCAGCTGTCTTGCACATAAAATACAGTAAATAGAAGTTATGAGCTGACTGGGAGCAAAAGTCTATTTGCTGAGGGATGCTACATTTTTCCCCAAAGTGTTGGAACTACATTTGCCTTGAAGTTTCTATCTTGATTCCACACACAGTCATTCTTGTGTCCTGTGAGGGGTGCCTCCATGTGGGAAGGGGTCCTTCCAAGAGAAGGAAGATTGCTAAAGTCAGGAAGCAAATAAATTAGTAGTAGGGATTCATAAATCATAACATTTATCTGCCTGTTATTACATCAAAGCATCCACTCTGAATGAAAAGTATTTCCATTTCCTTCTTCCATCCACAGGATGGAGCATACACAGAGCAGCTGGGCTCATAAAACTCTCTGCTTATTAGGGACAGCATACCAAAACTTGAGATTTCAGCAGAGTGCTACAAAACCAGGCCAGCTATGAACATCAAGATGAATTAAAGCTCTCTGACTCATGATATGATGTTCAAAAAGGCCAAGTGAAAGATGTTGCACTTGGATCAGGGCAACAGTCTGAGAGAATTCATCTCAGTGAGCAGCCCTGCAGGAAAAAACCTGGCAAATGAAAAGCTGGTTGTGAGCTTGCAACCTGGAAGGCCAACCACTTCCTAGACTGCAGCAAAAGAGGGGTGGCCAACAGGGAGAGGGAGGGGATTGTCTTCCTCTATACTGCCTTTGTGAGGCTGCATCCGGAATACTACATCCAGGCGTTGGAGCAGGTCCAGAGACTGAAGCATCTCTCCAAATTTAGGCAGAGGGAGCAGGGTTTTTTTGGCTCAGAAAAGAAAAGGCCACAAGAAGACTTCATTGCAGCCCTCCAATAAAAAAAATAACAAACAGGGCTTATAAGAAAGAGGTAGGCTTACTTTTTAAATGGTCTGATAGTGACAGGAGAAGAGGAAATGGTTTTGAACTAGAAGAGGGGAGATTTAAGTCAGAAGTCAGGAGGAAATTATTTACTTAGAGGGTGGTATGAGATGGGAACAGACTACTCAGAGAAGCTGTGGTTCCTGGAAGTGTCCAAGGCCAGGCTGGATGGGGCCTTCAGCAGTCTGATCCAATGGGTGGCAGCCCTGGCCATGGCAGAGGGGTTGGAACTGGCTGGGCTTTGAGATCCCTTTCAAACTATATCATTCTACCAGTCTGTGAGTCTGTGACACTCTGAAAAAATAATATCTAGTAGTCACTATGAGTTAAGAATAATTTTTGTCTTTACTTCTACTCATCAATGTATATGAAGAATAAATCTACCACGTGGTCTTTGAGTCCTCAGATATGAAAGCCAGCATACCTGCAGGAACAGAATGAGCTAACCTTGTTGCAAGTCACACGCTGAGATAGCAACCATGTGCAATTTAATAATGTGATTTCAGTTCTCAGAGCCCTGGGCCACAATGCCATAGTTTCAGACTTCTAAATCAGCCTGTGCTGTCTTGATTCATTCAACTGAATATCTGTTTGTTTTCCAGGTCCGTTCTGAAACCATTGCCACCTATGCTCTTTGTGGATTTGCCAACTTCGGCTCTCTGGGAATGGTAATAGGAAGTCTAAGTAAGAATGCCATTCATGGGTTATTTATTAGCAAGCAAATACCAAGGAAACACCCAGAGGGATGGGCTGCGGGGGTGAAGCTTGGCAACTTTAGGAGCTGAGTATCTCTCTTTCAAGAACCAGTAGCCCGCTAGGCATGGGAGGACTCCCTAAGGGATATTCACACTGAGGTGCGGGAAATGAGCTGAGAACGAGGGGAGGGAACTAAGCCCCCAAGTCTCCTTGTCAAAAACTCATGCCGCCAACCACTGCAACTACTATAGATCTTAGGACTGGGATAAGCAAACCATGTCTGTAGCCAACTAGTTTGCAAGACAAAATTAGTGTTTTTCTTCAAAAATGTTACTTATATGCAACTGACTTAAAGGGGAAGAGAAAAACAAAAAGAAATAAAAAAAAAAAACACAAACTTTTCAGAATTCTAGGAGAATTTAAAATAAAGAAATAAAAGAAAAAGAAAGAAAGAAAGAAAGAAAATTCATCTGGCTTTCTCACTGCAAAGCAGAATTGCTATTAGATCCCTTTACCATGGAGCCGAGGTGGGCTTTGCAGTGCCAGCATCAGAGCAGTGTGTAAGAGCAGGATAAGAGCAGGATCCAGATGTGGGGCTAGATCCCAGTACAGTGACTGAAATTCACTTCTAAAAGCAACTGTTGGCTGGCAGAGATGTGCAAATTGCCAAAGCAAACATAATTTGCCTTTTTTGTGCTCAGACCAGCTTCTTAACATTGTAAGCAAACCTTACAATGTTAACATACCTAATTTTCCTTCTTGATTTCTTCTGGTTAGAGCCACAGGGTGGGGCTTTGCTCACATGAAGAGAAAACTAGCATGTTAATTTTCTTTGCATCTACATGTATTTTTCACAGAATCACAGAATTGTAGGGATTGGACAGGACCTCCAGAGATCACCTAGTCCAATTATTCCAGTGCTTGACTACTCTCTCACTGAAGTGTTTTTTTTTCCTGATATCTAGCCTTCTATTTTATGCACACTTTACTTTTCTTCCTAGCAAGCATGGCTCCCACAAAAAAAAAGGAAATTGCTAGTGGTGCTTTCAGAGCAATGATCGCTGGAACTGTTGCCTGTTTTATGACAGCATGCATTGCAGGTACTGTACATGAGTTTGGTACATTTGGTGAAAGTGACCACAGGGCGGCAGCACATCAATGTGATAATTACAGGGGGGAAGCTCCTGCTACTTGAAACTTCATGAGATTAAAAGTCAACGTTGTATTAAAAGCTGCTGAAAAGTGGAGTATATGAAATATCTATTTCTTTAGTTTAAACTTTTTTGTTAGTCTTTGTGTAATACCCCACAAGAAAAAATGATGTTGGCAAGTTATATTTAGGATAAAATCTCTTCTTTACACGGCTGCCTATTGCAATAAAGAAGTAATTACAGAGCAGAAACAGTGAATTAGATGGGAAATAGAATGCAAGAGAGAAGTGAGAGAAGCTACAAAATTTTTATCTTAGTGCTAAAAGAATGCTTGAGTCTAATAGTATTCCCACTGTACGTTTAATTTAAACAAACTGTCGTAAGGTGGGACTCAGCAGGAGATCCTTGTTTGCAAGTTCTCACATTCATAGTGAGTGAAGAATCACAATGAAGCATTCAGTTAAGGGAGGAAATGAAAAAGAACATGTAAGTCTCCTGGGAGGTATTCCCAGGTATAATTCAGCAGACAGAACTCACCCCTAGTATTTAACAGTGCATTTCACAGCTTTCTTTTTGGAGCATGTGATAAACACTGGTATTTATCCAGTGAAGAATTGTTGAAATTGTTTCTTCATTAAGTTGAAAAAGAAATCTGTCTATAGGAACCACCAAGCTTTCTTGTCCCTTTGTGATCACAGCAGCAGCAATACCATACATGCTGTAAGGATAATTCTGCTGTGTTTTCTGAAGGTTATAGAAGTAAAGTACCTGAAATTTCATTAGGCACACTGTGCTCATAATGTTTTAATGCATGAAACTACTTAGTATAACTGAGGAATCAGGAAGTCTTACTAAATGTTGTCATTTCACAAACTTGGCCGTAAGAATAAAGTTGTGAACAGGTACAGGTATCTTTCCAAAACAACAAAATCTACGATGGAAAGAAAATTACATTCTTGCCTCTTCTGGAATGGGAGATGCTTTCATTTTACATTAAATGAAATGTTTTCATTTACACAGAAGGCGAAAGAGACATAGAATTTCTACTATCCCATGTAAGATAACATATTAAAAATGTGACCATGTTTCATAGCACTAAGTAGAAGGAAGAGCTGTTATTTTCACATTTTTGTGTCTGCATCTACATTGGATATTAATATTTGTAATTTTGGAGAACACCAAAACAGGTAGATAAACCATACACATTCTTTTAAAACAAAAGAAAGGCTTGCATGTATACTTGTTCTGCTATAAATGCAGCATAGCTCCATTTTATTTATTGAAAGCGCACTGGCCCAGCACTAGCATACATTTTTAGAAGCATAAAAAGGCATAAAAGGCCCAGATGTTCTTAATGCAATGGGTCACCACAGTTTAATTTCTGTAGGTAAAACATATGTGATTCCTTAATCCAGTTCTGTAAAAATTTTGAAAACGTCTAAGATTTTTGAGGATTTTAAACTTGCAGCATTTTATGGAACTATTTCAAGGGATGATTTCAAATCAGCCAGAACATTTTATCCAACCTTGCTCCAATAACTGACGACCCTAATCTTAAAATTACCAAAATTGTTCCTTTTTTAACAGGAATGCTGGCCATCCCTGATGTGGAAGTTCCATGCCACATTTTGTTACAAACTGCCTTCAACTCTACAAGTTCCCCTGCCAACATCACAGAGCTGGTCGAATGCTGCCAGCAGACCTTCACCAGGTAATGAGGGCCTGAGTATCCTCCACAAGTAGTGCAGGCTCTGCTGCAGGCGTTCCTCACCCTATTTCAGTCCCACACCAGTGGGAGGGAGCACATGGGTAGAGGGCTGGACCAGTCCCTCCTGCCAGCACGCCCTGGCCCCTTCCTCAGAGCATTCCCATCTCCCAGCCATCAGCATGGTGGAGTTGAGCTCGGGAGAGAGCTACAGGCAGAAGGAGCAGATGGTGATGACACCCTCTGTCCCACTGCAAAGGCCCAGGTGGGCAAGGGTCTCATTCAGCAGCTCTGCACCTAGTAACAAGGAGCTCTTTATCTTTCTAGCAGCCCTTTTTTTTTTTTTTTTTAATTCTGTTTTCTTTTTCACCTCCTTTTTGTGAACTTTTAAAACTTCTGAGTCATGATAATTTTAACACTTTAATAGTCAGTTTTTAAAAATTATGTGTTCGTGTGTAAGCGTGTGTGTGTACACAAACACACAAAAGAGGAGTAAATCTGATTTCTGTTTTTTCCTTCTTCTCTAGTGCAAACAGTTCTCACGAGAGCTTCTCTGGAGGAAACTATACCCTGAGCTTCTGGAAAAAATGTTGCCAAATACTGAATCAAACAATTTTTAATTGCACATGAATTAAGCTTTAATCTGGAGTGGGATATTCATAACTAAGAGCCATGTTTGTTGGCAGAAAGGCAGTAAAAAGCTTCCTTTTCCACAACTGTGAATAATATGGACCTTTATTTCCTATCTCTTGCAAGTCTACTTCTTATGACATGCATAGAATTAAGTTCCAAATTTAAACTGGGATGAAAGCAAGAGACCTTCTGCTACAGATCTGTTCTTCTATTACACATCAGAAAAGAAGAACATTTCTGATTTCATTTCTACTGTGAAACTGATGAATCTGTAGCATAAAACTACTATTGGCAAGAAGAAAATCATGCTCAGAGGATCTGACTTGCAATTACAGAAAGTTGTGTACTCCAAATAATATTTTTTAGAATTATTATCCTTTCTGCTCCTTTTTGATACTTTAGAAGTGGTTTCACTGCAGGTAAAAGCCTCTGTTCTCAGAAATCTCTGTACACTTCTTCTGGTAACTACGGCTACATGTGAACTGAGCTTCTAGCATGGGATGCACCTCATCCCCTTGGCCACCAAAAGTACCCAAACCAAGGGACTAGCCACTGTGTGCCCCAGCTCCCATCTTTCTGCCCTCAGCAGAAGGTAGGAGGCATCCTGTCTGTATCTGAATTCAGGAGGCTGATTCGTGCTTAGAGGTAACTCACATGACTTGGAAAAGTCCAAATCCCAAAGGAGGTTTCCCACATCAATTTGTCCCAAACTTTGTTGCTGAAGGTCGATCCCATGGTCACCAAGTGGGTACTCACTGTCATATTCCCAGCAGAATCAACAGAGCATCAACAAAATGTGGATAAGATCAAGTCAGAATCCAGCTCTCTGTGAAAGCAACACTGATGGATCCCAAATACCAGGCTCTAAATGGAAGAATGTGCTATCAAATAAAATATGTCAAACAAAAAACCTGATTTTATTTCCTCTGGTTATGTTTTCTACACCATTGTAGAGGGTGCAGGATTATTTCCAAATTTCAGTGAGACAAGTCCTGTAATAAATTGAATAATAGAATAGATGTTTTAATAAGATGGGGACAACAAACAAACAAACAAAAAAAACAACCAGGAATTTTGGTAGCGAGTAAATCTGACATCCCTTTAGATGCCAGAAATCCTGGTTTCATGCAGGACTGACTTTTCCCATAGTGATCTGTGCAGTTCTTAACCATGGAGAAGTCCTTCATGGGTCTGTTTGATGCTGCCTAAAAGCAAGGTTTCCAGCACATAAAGGAACATAAGATTTATTTGTTATATTCCTTTTTTTTATTCTAGGATGTAAGATTTACTTGTTATGTTCCTTTGTTATTGTCTTCAAACAGTTGTACTGCCTGCTTTAGCTCTCCCCATGCAGAACACTTTGTTTATATGTGTAAATGTAATAAAAAAAGATTACCTATGTTGAGGTAAACAAATATGAGTTTTCATAATAAAATTACTGTATGTTTTTGAGAATGTGCCAAAAGTGAAGAATTTATGTTAAAAAAAGGATGCCTGTTATGTTTTTAAGTTCTGCTCTTTTCGTGGGCTAAAGAGCGGAAAAGTTTTGTTTTGCAAATGCCAGTGGTAGAGCATAACTCACACAGATAGAAATGAATCTATCGATTCTGACAAAACAGTATGCATTAACTTCTCATCTTTCCATTAATTATTGCAGAGTCTGCTCTGGGAAAACCAGATTAATAAACATAAACAGCTGCCAATACAGCTGTTTTCAGTGGGCTTTGATTTGGATTTACCCTAAAAGGTCCAAGTTTCCTGTAAAATTCAGTTTTTTGACTCAATTCTCCAAAATTACAAATGCCAATAGTACTACCGCTTCTGAATTTCAATACTGGTTTCCTGTTGTTAGGTGTTTTTCTTTGGCTTCATTCTCCAAGATTTAGGAAACTGCACGACAGCCTCTGGTTTCAGAGTTCTTAAAGTGTGTTCCTAATCCTGTTAATTGTAGATCACGCTCAAATGCATGATGCAAATATGTCTTAAAGATTAAAACTGACTGACTGCACAGTTCTTAGTGACCATTATCATTATAGCACAGCGTAGCTTTCAGATAAGTTCTGAGTTAGCTGATGTGAAATACAGAATTTTCAAGAGAAATGAATCAGAAACAATTCTGTCAAACACACTGTCCGATGGTTTTGCTGCTGGCTCAGTCAAAAGGTGATACAAATGGTGCACTGCATCCTAAATGCAACAAATGAAGCAGAGGGGGCTGGATAGACTGCTGAGTACCACCATGCTTCCAGGTAAATATTTTCCCCCCTTCTTTGTGATGGTGTTATGAACGCAAAAGGGGAGCCACGTATCTCATATGTTTTGAGTTAACCTGGCAGCTTGGGCCCAGGGTTATAAGTGCTCAGGAACGCATTTCCAGCAACACAGTTGTCAATAACAATGAACACAGAACACATAGCTACAAAGACATTCTGCTTAATCAAATGCTTGCTAGCACTCCATTCTTGTATAGATTCTAACTTCACAAACTCTTAGGATTAAGCAACAGACAAAGCCTGTATAAACATATCACAGTTTCAAAGGTCCTACAAAAAAAGGGAGAGATTTACCTGCTTTGCAGTTATTGGCCTGAGAGTATACACTGCATTGTAACTAAGGCAGATGGCTAACTAATGTGCCTCAATCTGTCACCTTCACAAATTATCCCCTGGATGTCACTATTTGTCTGAAAGCCTTGTGAAGCTCTGTACTGAAACATTTACGGTCGCTAAATATCTAGTCACTAAAAATCACTGTTAACAATTCCAAGAAGTGTTTTACATAGGTGTACAACAATTCTAGGAAATATAACATGCAGCCTTTATTATGCTGAAAGCATATAATATCAAATCCTAAATATAATACAGCTTTTCTTTGGCCTCAAACAAAAAAACCCATTGAAATATGCAAATCAGGAAAAATGGTAGGTAACGGGAATATTTCTATTTTAACTGACTGAAAGGAAACTGCTGTTGGAAAAAAAAACACACCTTATGAACAACTTTTTTTTTCCAATTCCAACATCTCAAAATAGCCCTTGAAACTTGTATACCTTTGTGATCATATGAATAATAGTTTCAAAGACGCAAGTCATGACTGCAGCAAGTAATGGAACTACCAAGTGTTCTCCAAAAGAGGTCCAACATTATCACATCTTTCTAAGAAAGTACACAAATAGAGAGAGGGAAGTTTGCTAAAGAGGCAGAATATAAACAGTAATTCTTTTATTTTGCGGAATGAGATCACCCCCACTAAATTTGTGGATAACACCAAGGTGAGTGGTCCAGCTGATAATTTACTGGGAAAGGAAACCATGCAGAGTGACCTTGATGGGCCTGGGAGGTAGGCTCATGCAAACTTCATGAAGTTCAGCAAGTGCAAGGTCCTTTGTGTGGGCCAAGGCAGTTCTAAACATCAGTACAGACTGACTGACAGATGGATTGACAGCAGCTCTGCGGAGAAGGACTTAGGGATACTAGTGGCTGAGAAACTTGACATGAGCCTGCAGTACATGCTTGCAGCCTAGAAGATCCACAGTGTAACTAAGCTGCATCAAAAGAAGTTTGGCCAGCAGATGAGGTTTTTACTCTCCTTCTCAGCTCTTGTAAAGCCCAGTCTGAATCCAGATCTGGGTCTGGAGCCCCCAGAACCACCTGCAGAGCTGCTGGACAGGTCCAGAGGAGGGCCAAAAAGATTATCTGAGAGCTGGAGCATCTCTTCTGGCTGAGAGAGTTAGGATTGTTCGGCCTGGAGAAGAGAGCTCTTGGGAGACCTTGTAGTGGCTTACCAGTACTTAAAGGAAAGCTATAGGAATGATGAGGGGGTACTTTTTACAAGGCTGTGTAGTGATAGAAATAGAACGAGGTGTAACAATTTTGATATAGAAAGGGTAGGTCTATATTAGAAATAATCTATGAGTGTGGAGGTGATACAGTGGTAAAGGCTGCCCAGAGAAGTTGTGCATGCCCCATCCCTGGTGGTGCTCAAGGTTGGATGTGGCCCTGGGCAGCCTGGTCTTGTGGCTTGCTCGTGACACATTGGCTGATATTGAATGATATTTAAGGTTCCTAACAATTTAAGCCAAATTTTCATTACTCCCTTAAATAGATATTGCTATGCAGACTGCTATGTTAGACTGCTTTTCAGAATGAAGTGCAACAAGTCCATGGTTCCCCCATTATGTCAGTCTGTGGATCAGTGCAAGACCACTTGGCCTAGACCCAGACAGCTTTAAAATCTGTCAAGCAACATGCACTGTTTAGCATGATCTGTTGTCAGTAAGGTGGCTCTGAATCTCAGCCCCATCAGCAGTGGATGAAGACAAAGCTGTATCCAAAGCAAAAGTTGCTTCCTGTCCTGGGGGGGTGCTTAGTACAGAGAGCACAGAGCCCTGCCTGTCAGCCAGCAGCACAGACAGATATGCCCAGAGACAGCTGGCATTTGCCCCCATATTCACTGAGGGCTTAGGGCACTCTTCACACATGCGGCACCATCCTTTCTTTCCAGTCAGGCTCACAGAATAAGTAAGTCTGCTAGCATCCTGATTTGAAACAAAAAAAGAAATGAGCCTACAAGTATTTAATGTTTGAAATTCTGTATCAAAACATTTTCTCACTTATATCAGTCTAAGCTTGGGGGATGATCTCTGAAATTTGAATTGTCACACATTTAAACCAAGATAACCAAGACGAGAACTCGTTTCCTGGGATTTAATCCTGGGATTTAATTTAGGAAGTATTACTTTTCAGAAAGGGTGGTCAGGCACTGGAATGGACTGCCCAGGGAGGTGGTGGAATCACCGACCCTGGGGGTGTTCAAGGAAAGACTGGATGTTGTGTTGAGGGACATGGTTTAGTAGGAGCTATTGGGAATAGGTGAACGGTTGGACTGGGTGATCTTTTAGGTCTTTTCTAACCTTGGTGATTGATTCTATGATTCTATGATTTTGAGCTAGTTTTAAAGTCAAGTCAGTTCATGAGCTAATGTAATTAAAATACGACAACATTGTGATAGTGATCAGTTCACAAGTTTTTGGCTTGCTTACTGAAGATCTGAATCCGAAACTTAGAATATTCACAAAAACGTACTGGTGAAAACCAGCTCAAAACTACTTCATGATGGATTAAAGCATTTTCTTGTTGCTATGGCATAGAGATTCACTATAGCAACCAATGTGTTAACTCAAAAGGCACTGATCAGAATGGATAGGTTGCCATTGTGAAAGCATACATTTTCTTTTATGTATATTGATTGCATAGCGATGTTTGGAGTCCCACTGTTTGGGAGAGCAGATCTGTGCATTAAAGAATAAACGTGGATTTGTGTCCAGCTGATAGTTCTTCCGCAGATCCCACGTATCTTTTGAAATTTTCCCTGTGATTCTGTGATGCCTCTGCTTCTGATATGCAAAGAAAAGCAGAAGCCTAGGAATGCTCTTAGCAAACATAATACAGTAAAAATTGTTCGACAGCAGGAATTGGAGAGACAGGTCTTTGCAGCTGTGGGCCTACACACCCACAGCTCCCTCCAGCCTAATTTTGTATTAGGAAGTAATGAGAAATTGTGCACTGACTTGACTATTTTCTGTCAGAGGTTCTTACATACGGTTCAAAACAACAACACCAACATCCTGACCCTTTTCCTAAACTGAACAGCTCTGGTTAAAGTAAATGAGGAAGTGCAAGAGCTAGGAAAAGAGAAAGAAAGGGAATGAGAGAGGGAGGGGAGGAGAGGATGTTACAGGGGAAGGGAGGTGAAGGGAGGTGAAGGGAGGTGAAGGGAGGAGAGGAGAGGAGAGGAGAGGAGAGGAGAGGAGAGGAGAGGAGAGGAGAGGAGAGGAGAGGAGAGGAGAGGAGAGGAGAGGAGAGGAGAGGAGAGGAGAGGAGAGGAGAGGAGAGGAGAGGAGAGGAGAGGAGAGGAGAGGAGAGGGGAGGGGAGGGGAGGGGAGGGGAGGGGAGGGGAGGGTGAACAACTCACCTGATGCCAAATGAGGTGTTCTCTGTACTTCCAACATAACCAGAGGATTCCTGAGTTTTATCCTTCTCAGATCCCTAGGTGGCAGAACACAATCAGTGAAAGCCCTTCAGAAATAAATAAATAAATAAATAAAAATTTGTTGGGATAGAAGTATCTTGCATTTTCATTTGGATACATGTGGTATATTTATTGTTTCTTGCACAAAATGGTGGGCTAAATATCTTTATTAGTTGCCTCAGTTTCCACATAATGTAAGAAAAAGACACTCTTTGGCCAATATATTTTGTTTTAATTGAAATACTGCGGGCCCTTTGAATAACTTTGAAAACAATGTTTTCATAAAATGCTACACGCTGATTCCCCCAAATCACATGTTACCTCTATAGATTGTGTTGAAGGGTATTACTGCCTGTTAATAAGAACAGTAGTAAAAGTAGTAAAAGAATGAATTATGGGATAATATGCAGGGATGCGTGGCTAATATCCCAGAGTGCTGTGTTACCATGATTAAGAGGGATCTTGACAGTCTGGGGAGACTGGCATGGAGAAACATTTTGACGTACAACAAAGGCAGTGCATGGGCCTGTACTTGGGAACGAATGACCATATGCGTCCGTGCAGGGAGATGATCTCTGGAGAGAACCTGGGTGCTCTCTTGAGCGAGCTGGCCGTGAGCCAGCAGTGTCCCCTTGTGGTCGGAAAGGCCAATGGCATCCTCGGGTGCATTAAATAGAGCGTGGCAAACGGGTCGAAGGAGGTGATCCTTCCCCTCTACTCTGCCCTAGTGAGGCCACATTAGGAGTATTGGGTCTATTGTTGGACTGTCCAGCACAAGGCAGGCGTGAGTTCCTGGAGAGGATCCAGTGAAGAGCTACTAAAATGATGAAAGGACTGAAGCATCTCGCCTATGAGGAAAGACTGAGGGAACTGAGCTATTTGTGTTGGAGAGGAGAAGGTCTGGAGAGATCTGATAAATGCATACAAGTGTCTGAAGGGAGGATGTCAACAGGACAAATCTAGACTCTTCTCAGTGGTGCCCAGTGATAGGACGAGAAGCAACAGGCCCAAAATGAAAGACAGGAAGTCCTGACTCTACACGAGGAAAAATTTCATTCCTTCGAGGATGATGGAATAATGGAACGGGCTGCTCAGTGAGATCTTCTTTCCTGGAGATATTCAGAAACCACTGGCACACAGTCCTGGGTAATGTGCTCTGTATGTCCCTGCTTGGGCAGGAGGTTGAACATGATAATCTTCAGAGGTCCTTTCCAATCTCAAACATTCTGCAGTTCTGTCAATAAACATAGGCATAGATGTTGCAACAGCCCCACAGGTGTTGTGAGGAGAATGTTGTGCAGACTTCCACAGTAACGCCACACTACTTGGCTACAGCTAATACAGGGACTAAAGGTTTTTGAGCGGCTACATAGCTCATGCATAACCCTAAATATCAGCACCAGTAATAGTAACAGTATCAAAGTCTGTTTTAATTTTATCTCCACCAGGAGCCTACCTCTCAGCATGTCATCTTCCTTGATGCTCGTGAACTGATCTCACATTCTGATGGAGTTTTCCTTAGATGCACTGTAGTAGTGAGAGGTTCTTACGTACGGTTCTTACGTACGGTTCTTATGTACGGGAACAGGAGAAATCAGCTCACTGCTGTAAAGTGAGTAAAGAAAAAATGTATTAACAATAACATTTTCCATAATTAGAAGCCCTAGAAAATCATGATCTTGGATAGAAGAGAGAAATGTTATTTTGTGGAGAAAGAAATTATAAGATTCATTCCAAAGAGATGTAACTCGGGTAGGTGACTGTTTCTGAAGTGTCATTAGTTGCAGAGTCTGGCACACTCTTATTTACAGGGAGTAGGGAAGCACAAAGAGCTTTCCTTGCCTTCCAAATATTAAAAACGCTACTGAAGAGTTTAAAACTTACTGCTAAAAATGACCACGTAATCCACTTTGTAGAACAGTAAACTGTTCACAGTGAATTTACAGAGCCTATATCATATTTTAAAACCTCTTTAAAAGAGACTGGATGGGTAAAGTCTTCGCAAAATCCAAATGAGGATGGTCTCTCCATTATTTTAGATCCAGTTGAGAAATGTTTCATCAAATAACATGAGGCAAAGCACTTGCTACTACCTACTTTGGGCTGTTCTCATCTCTCAGAGCTGTGATTTAACATGAGCATTCAGGAAAGGCAAAGGGATGTGATCACCCATCCTTCAGAAACCTGAACTGAACAACCCCCAGAACACTCCTGAAAAACCTGAAAGGCGCAAAGGTGGAGACAACATGCTGTTGGGACAGGATCAGTTAGATTCTTACTTTCTTACGTCAGCTTTTCTTCATTTTTCCTAATGAGATTCTGCAATGTCTGTAACTCATGTTTATCACCAGTCAACTGATGTCTTGGAAGGGAATGGAGAAGCTCTTACCAGCTAGGACCTGCATCAGAAAGTCTCTATTTTCTGTAACATTACTCATGAAAGTATTTCCACTTGAACATGAAAGGGAACATATTCTTTAAAGATACTTTCAGACAGTTTCAAAGGTGCATTACCACCATGCAGTCATTAATTGACAGTTTTCACTGGAAAAGTTGCCAAATAAAGACCAATGGGAAAAGAAAAAAATGTTGATCTAATTCACTATATGTTTTGTCTATATTATTTTTTCTTTCAGAGAAATGCAAGAAAAAATATTTTTTTCCTTCTGTGAAGGTTGTTATGGGGAAGTCTCTGGACTCTCAGGAAGCTCTAGAGACATAACAGCACAGCAATGTGGTTAAAAGCTATTAGTCCACTTTATTGTTAAGCACTACTCTCTTTATACATGTTAACAGAGCATTCTGCAAAACACTCTTCAACCGTTCACACAGGCGCTTAGCCAATGATAGCCATGAGATGTCCTTTCTTCTTCTAAAGGTGTCCTTGGTCCTCATGCCGCTTATCTCGCTCCACAGCTGCTGCTCTGAACAGTTTTTTTCTTACGTTCCCACAGTTGTTGTCTAAAGTTCCTTCAAAAATATTAGCATCAAATGGGAGTATTTGCTTCTCCATGTCTGAGCATATGTTGACAACTAGAATAATGTAATTCTTTAGCTAATCACCGCTGTTACACTCATTTCTTTGCAGTTCCTTGAGTATTCAGCAGGTTGCTAACATAGTGCAGAACTTTCTCCTGCAGGGGTCACCTTCAGAATCTTCTTACTCTTTAAACGGTCCCTACAATAGCAAAAAAAAACTGCTTTCAGCTACATCTAGTTTTGTTTCTTCTCTAAGACAAGGACGTGAGTCTCTGCAAACATCTTCTGTAATTCCACACCAGAAAAATCTATTGATGGTGATAATGATAGCAAAAATAGCTTCTGCACTTTGTATATGCTCACATATGTGTGCTTAATTCTCTGACAAAAATATTCTTCAGCGTATTTGATTCCCACTAGAACTGCTTGTGGCACTGACAGAGTGAACTTGATTTCTTCTGTCTTTCATACTTGTTCACATGTAACTGTTCTAGTTATAGTTCTGTGTACATCCAGTCAAGTTAACTTGTTAACCACAGAACAGAGAACCAGCTTCATTCCTAGGACCTATGTGACTTTGCAGCAGTAACAGTGAAGAAAAAAATAAATCTGACAAGTTTGAATCTACCAAAGAAAGTACCAGCTGAGTCTGACCTCCAGCGCTGCTCAAAGCAGGAAAAATGGCAAATCTTTCCCTTGTCTATTTCAAGAGAGGACACTGAGGACACTGTTTTTCAAATGATAAAAAGCCTTCCCTCTGTAGATTGCCTTTACCAATACAGACATTCCAGAGAAACAAGGACAGATCTTGAGATCTTGGTACAGCTGAGCCGGGAACTGTTCTGGTAATTTTCTCTGTTCTTTCTTGAAAAATAATCTCATCCAAGCTTCTTGAAAGAGCCTCTTACATTCATATGCCGCAGAACAAATCACTGTTAGAAGTCTTTTCCTGCATACGACAAAATGACTACCTTACTTGACACACCAGCTGTAGCAAAGCATATTCAGAAACTCAGTAGGTATACTGTGAAAGGCATTATCTCTGTTTTACTCTGTATAGTACAAATAAATAGGCTAAGCATCTATAGAAGGTTTCTGATTTGTATTTTTTAGGAAATAGAAGAACAACATATTTAGAAATCATGGCAGAAACAGAAACCGTTGCACAGAATAGTAATCAGGGTAGTGCTATTTTGGATAAAATAAAGGCAGTGTGAACTAAGGAACTGTTAATGATGTAGTATACAGCAAATCCAAATAAAATCTAATTATTTTCCTCCACGAGAGTGTAAATGTACTGCACTTCTATTATAGTATAGCATTGCCCTCCACTACACATAAAACAGTGCAAATCAATCAGGTGATCTCTCCCTTTCGCAGCTGTGATCCATGTCCATTATACCATGGGAAGGTCTGGGTTGGTTGGTTACACCACTGGACAACAATAGGAGTTGAAATTCTCATTTCTCGTCACAGATGAGCCCATGAGGCTTTGTTTCTGCCACAGGCATCCAACTGCCTCTCAGTGGCTTGGCATCTGAGTTTGTAGAGTTTATAGAGTTTTCTGAATGGACACTTCAGTCACTTTAGCATCAGTAAAAATGGTTTAGAGAAGCTTTTGTTTTAAGTATTGTTAATGTCAGCTTCTTCATCACAAGCTTAGACAGACTAAGACTGACAATGCATATAACTGGCACTTGAAGTAAGAAGGATAACAATCACAGTTTATTCACAAACGAAAAGTTTGTAAAAACAGCAACTTTGTTAGTTCATATGTCTTGTTTGCCAAGCTTATAAATAGTCAGCTTTATAATGTTCAAGAGTGAAAGAAGATATAAGTTGTGTAGCCTAATCATAGAATCATAGAATCACAAAGAGCCTTCACATGCTCAGCAGTAAGCTGTTTGTGTCCTGGTACACATAACCAAAACATCCAGAGAGATCAACATCCAGAACCTTAAACATTTGAAGAATTTGCTTCTTTTCTGATGTTGCAATAGGAAATGAACCCCTTTGAGACTGACTATATACCAGCTACTGGTATGCTCTTCAGATAAGATTCTACGGAATATTTAGGCCTGCAAGCTATGGTGGGCTCTGCAGCCAGCATTTCCCTGGGATGAATCATGTTTGACCCAATGAACTTACACACATGCAGCTGGAGCAGCAAATCTCACTGTCTTGGAGTTTATGTTTATAGAATCATGTTATATAAACATGAATTACATTTATAGAAAAATCCAGCTCTGCGCTCCAGGTGTTCCAGGGCTATGGAAGATAAGAAGTTAAGAAAGAAATAAATGTCTTTGCCTTGATTTGTCCCTGTCTGTGAGGTGACCATCCTCATCAAGTAATAGACTAATGCTACCTCTGGTGTTCCTTTTGTTGTTAACTCTAAAAGAACTTTCAGTTTGTCCTCCATAGTACTGGCCAGCTTCAATTCTTATTAAACTCTGACCACACAAATCTTCATATGTCATTCTTAGTTTGCACATCCTGATGTTAAGAATCATAGAATTTCTCCAGTTGGAAAAGACCTTAAAGATCATCGAGTCCAACCATGACCTAACCATACCACTCTAACAATCCCCTGCTAAATCATGTCCCTAATCATGCACCTCAATCAATCCCTAAATCATGCACCTCAATGTCGTTTCTATACCAAGGTGCCCAGAACTGAACACAGCACTTGAGGTGAGGCCTCGCCAATGCAGAATACAGGGGTAGGGGTAGTTCCCTAGTCCTGCTCACCACACATGCATCACATATCTGACTTAAATTTTAAGGACACTTAACAAGAGTCGTCCATAGAGTAAGGGAAGGTTATCTGTATGTATACAAAGGATAGACCATGACTGGGAGTTGTTAATAAGGATATGCTGGATAAACCAAACGTTAAAAAATTGGTATGGAATAAGGAGTGGAAGTGAAACTTGTCTGGGATGATACAGAGTCAATTTTCTTCACAGCAACGTCTACAGTGTTTACTATCTTAGGGGGCTCATAAGAACCTACACAGTTCAACAAGGCCAAATGCAAGGTGATGCACTTGGGTCAGGGCAACCCCTGACATGAATACAGACTGGGAGAAGAACTCATCCCACTGATCAGCTCTGTAGATAAAGACTTGGATGTTCTGGTGGATAAAAACCTGAACATGAGCCATCAGTGTGCACTCATAACGTGGAAGACCAACTATTTCCCGAGTTGCAGCAAAAGAGGGGTGGCCAGCATGAAGAGGGAGGGTATTGGGCCCCTTTACTCTGCCCTTGTAAGGCGCCATCTGGAGTGCTGTGTCCAAGCCTGGGAACCCCAGTGCAAGAAAGATGTAGAACTGTTGGAGTAGGTTTAGAAGGAGGCCGCAAAGATGATTAAAGGGCTTGAGCTTATCTCCTATGAAGGCTGAAGAAGTTGGGCTTTTTTAGCTTTGAAAAGAGAAAGCTCCAGGAAGACTTTGTTGAGGCCTTCCAGTACTTGAAGGGAGCTTATAAGCAGGAATGGGAGTAACATTTTACACAGTCCAGTAGCGATAGGGCAAGGAGGAATGGCTTCCAGCTAGAATGAGGAGAAAGAAGGTAGATTTAGGTTAGCTGTTAAGAAGAAATTCTTTACTTAAACAGTGGTGAGGCACTGGCATAGACCGCTCAGCGAGGCTGTGGATTCCCCATCCCTGGAGGTGTTCAAGAGCAGACTGGATTGGGCTCTGGGCAGCATGGTCTAGTGTTTGGCAACCCTATTCATGGCAGATAAGGTGGATCTCAATGATCTTTAAGGTTCCTTCCCACCAAAACCAGCTCTACTTTCCTGCAAATAGTTAAATATCTGCCCATCCATGGAAAGTACTGAGCTTGTGCGTACCTTGTTTGTACGTTGTGCATGCCTCTGTTTTACCTTTTCTGTATCTTTATCCACATATCCACTATACCTCTGGGGGGGTGGAAAGTGAGTGGTTCTTAGGGGCTATGTCTTTTCCTGGGGGTCAAAACACAATGCTGATAACTATCAAATTTAATTATTTAAAATTATGGGTTTTCATTGATGCAAAAGAAAACAATATTTTTATTTTAAAATTAGCAGTCAGGCAGTTTTAATGGTGCATTTGTAATAAAAAATGCTATAATTCACATAAATGTTGAAAAGTTCCTCCATTTCTCATTGCGAATCTCTTATACCTGTATAAATTTAGGTTTGTTGCCTGTCATTTTTCCCAAGTTCTACTGTTGTCTAGTTTCAAAAATATCATTCCTAAGAAAAACAGAGAGACTACTGGGAATGTTCTTCAGAGGTAGAATTCATTTTTCCTCTTTGAACAACTTTATTTTACAAAATTTTCTTTTGGTCTGTCACAACATTTCTTCACACCACTACTTTGATGAGGAATGCCCTAAAAATGCTTGAGACTGTGAGCTCTATGAGAGTGAACCCACTTTTTCCTTCCTGGCATTTCAATGTAAACTTTCAGGTTCAGACTCTCTAACCACCAGAGAACTGAAAATGACAACATCTGAGAGAAAGTGATAGTAAGTGCATTCATTTTTCATCAGGTAGGTTTGCTGCTGTAATCACTCTTGAACCCAAAGAGAGATGTTATTGAAAAGACTCATCACTAGAAAACCACTAGCTTCAACAGCAGCTAAATAGCCTTTCTGACTTGTCTAGACTTTCATAGAAGTTTCTGTAGTCTGTTGTTATCTTGTCTTTTCTGGCTGATTCAAAACTCATCTCCATCTGTTTCACTCTTTGAAAATGATGCAAAATTCACCTACTTTAGAAACTCCTGTCACCTTCTGAAACTTCTTTCTTTTTACCTATCTCCTCCTGTCCCACTTCCTGATAAGTTCCAAGTTGTTCCACTTTTGTCCTCTTGCTCACCTAAGTGCTCTTTCTGTGGCTTGCTGCTTTTTATTAGCCCACTGGATTCATTGCCTTCTGTTTTCTAGTGCCTTCTCACAATTCAGTTTACAACTCAACCTTTTGGACAATTAAATAGGCATTAGTCCTTCCTTAGCTGACCTTCAGTTTTGCCTCTTTGTGGTGAGTCTTCCTTAATTCAATGCTGAATTTCCTCTTCTCTCTCCTTTCCTTCTGTTAAATGCAGTTGAATAGGGAGTATCTGTACAGCTCCCATGTAAATATATGACTGAAAGTTTATGTATCTCCTAGGGGAGGAGAGAAGAGTGCAGATCATACCGAGCATCACTAACTTTAGCAGTCTACTGCTCTGTCAAAGAATCATTGAAAGGTAGAGTTTGTTTCAGAGCCAAGTGGAGTAAGAAGATAAGACCCATCAGTTCTGCCAAGCTTTTGGGTTAAATTTATACTTTGAGCATGGTGAGTACTTGTAAGATGATGAATAGTTTTGTAAATGCAGAGCATTGATTTACTTGTCTGTCATTTACAATGCCACAAGCACACAGGCAGAAATTGTATAAATTATGAAGATGCTGGAGATGTCATTGTCAGGGAAATCTGAAAGGAACAGATTTATTTGCAACAGGCATAGTGTGAGCTTAGATGTCTGACTTGGCCATTTTGAAATCTGTAAAGGGAGATCTTGAAAAACCAACAGTAAATGTGCTTTTAGACAGAACTAAGAAACTAACATTTTCTGTTAATGAAACTGTGCCTAAACTTATGAATAAAATCTTACATTTCTCTTGCTTTTTTTCCTGAATACTCAGAAAATGATAACAAACTCAGAAAAACTGGACTTTCAGGGGATAAGTAAGGGATAAGCACTCTCCATCAGTTTTCCAAATGTAACTTTTCAACAGCCAATCATATTTTATTAAAAGATAAAAACTGTCACTGGGAGCTGTAGCAATGCAGAAGCATACTGAGGATTTGATGACATGGTAACCAGGAGGGTGACTCTTGAGTGGTGAGCCACACTGTGACATCCCAAGAGGCTGCTTGTGTTCAGCTAGCATTGTTGGCAGCGCAGTTCATGGATTGGTGACTTCTGTCATGTTTGAATAAGATACACAGGTCCTTCTTCCCTCCAACATATGTTTTATGTATATTCTCTGCAGTCCAAATCAGCTGTTTATGTAATTTGTTTTTGCTCTGCCTGCTTGTATTTTCAGTTTAGTTTGTGAAGTTACCTAAAGGACTTTTTAGGACAAAGAACAGAAAATGTCCTAATGTAATAAACATGGCATTTTTATCTGTAGAAAAAGGATGCTAACAGAACATTCCTTCTAAAACTGTCAGTAAAAAAAAAGAAAGAAAAAAGAAAAAAGAAAGATAATGATACAAATAATTTCCTCCAGGCATCAGAGCTCACAAAAAGAGGCAAGTACATAATGCCTGTTCCATGCTATCTGCTGGTTCAGGTTGACCTTGCAGTGCTGGCTTAATTCAGCAGGTAGTTGCAAAGCTTTCTTCATAATCATACATATTATACTTTTTTCAGCACTTATATGACATTCATATTCTAGAACACAAATCTTCTTCAAGCAATTTACATTGCTACCTATCAGTACCTATCAGGTACTATTAAAAAGAAAAAATAGCTACAGATAATTAAAAGAAAAACCATATTACAAGTATGTGAAACATACAGACATTCGTCATCTATAATTTTGTTCCTCTTATGATACACTCATTACCAAAGGAAAAAAAATAAATGGCAACAAAAGGATGGTTGCTGTGCAGCTTTATATCTTATCAAGACAGAATTATACAGGAATGTGTGGAGAGAGAAGAAAACTGTGAGCATAAGCACGAAGTAAGAAGTGAGTTTAGAATATACAAGCAGAAAAGTCTGGGACTCTAGGAAGACAAAAGTGACAGGGAGAAATAGAAGGAGATAAAAGAAATGAGGGAAAAGAGAATAAGCAGGAAGAGGGAATGGAAAAGAGAAAGAGAAATCAAAACGGAGCAACAGAAAGATTGAAGAAGGATTTTTTCCAATGCATTAATCTCTTGTTGTTGTTATATTTCCATGTGAGGAAAAAAATCAGACAAAAAGAAAGCAGGATAAGAAAAACCTTGGGATACATATTTCAAGAACAGAAATTTCTTCCTGTTAGTCTCTTGCTATTGGCCATGCATGGATATGGTTTTCAGTCTTTGTAAGAAGATCAGAAGGAGCTGATTGTCCTAGGGTACAAGGAACATGTTTGTAAAAACATAATGGAAAAACATAGTGAAAGGATCTGAGTATTCTGTCCTTCAGTCAGGGAAAATTTGGTTCAGGTTAGTTAGAGCATTTCTGTGGAATGCTTGAACTGTCTATAAAAACTACCACTGTAAGTATCTTGTGTTTTGTACTCTAGAGAAAAACCAAACGCAGCTCTAACCAAAAACAAAAAAACAACCACTTGGATTTTGCACTTTGGACAGGTAATTCTGAGGATTTTTAAAACTCTCAAACACTTTTCCAAGCACAGGAATTTGTTGAAAGAAATGCTTTTCTAGCAATTTTATTATTATTTTGAGAAATTGCTTTTTAGCACAGAAAGAAACAGTAGTTCCTAGGTAGTTCCTATTTCTCTGATCTTTAGGAACAACATTTCCTTTAAAAATACTAATGTGATTTGTTACTATAGATGTAAAGGCCTATTATTATTTAAAATATAAGGCAACAAAATCCTCTATATATTTAATGAGTAACAGTGCTTCCGTTACTTTCTCTGATTAATATGATAAAGCCATAAATAAGTTACTAATAATCAAACAATCTCTTTTGACAAATTTTATCTGAATATGATCTTCTGTAGTGGGAAAATAGACTTAAGTCTCTTGGAAAAGCCTTTTCAAATAGATGAAATTCCTCCGGATATTCGCAGGCTGAAGAAGAGCTCTGCCAGATGCCTGGGCTCTTCACTGTGCTCAAAGGTCATGCTGAATGTTTTGCACAAAATGAACCCCAAGTTCCTTTAAAAGCTTTATAGAATTTATTGGGAAACCATCCAAGCCAGCTGTTTTTCCATTATTCGGAGAATTAATGGCCTCCTTGAAGAATGCTTTTTCTGAGATATCCCTCTGTGCATCTGTGCATTTGGGCATTTGGAGGTTGTTAAGGAATTCATTACTTTTTTATGCATATCAAGAGTAGTCATTTTCCAAGCATACATCTTCACTGAGCTGCCTGCAGGCTTTATATTTTTGTATGTTTAAAGTTGCTTTCCATTCCATTCCATTCCATTCCATTCCATTCCATTCCATTCCATTCCATTCCATCCTGAATTTAAATTGAACTTATTTTATTAGTTCTAAGCTATTTTTCCTTGCCTATTACCCATATTCCAGTGTTATTCCCTTAAATTATAACATAAAACTTACTCTGTATCGCAGCTGGTGATCATTTTTTTTTTTTCTGTAAGCGCTGTAAAATGGAAGTTTTGTTGCTCTGCCAAAATAATGTTTCTGTCTCAAGGTTTGATTTTTCACAAATTACAATTAGAGATGGACCAATAATTGTTACCATTTCTGTAAGAACTTGGATCTTAGGAACTAAAAGCACTTAAAAGCAGTACCAGAGCCTGAGAATGCTCTGTAATGTTTAAGTAATTCTGTGGTATGCTGCTTCTCTTACTTGTTCTGCATAAAGACAACACTTTAAAATAAAAGGTATCACTGTCAGCTCCTCATGCTTTGGCTGCAGAGCAAGGAGAGAAGTAGGAAGTACTACTGTTGTTGTCACCAGTCCATGCTAAAGAGAAGACTAGAGAGGTCTTCACTGGGAGCTCTAGGATTAAAGAATGTCAGGATCAGACAGAGGAGACACTGGTTTTGGAACACTGATATTGTTCAACAGTAGCAGGGCAAGGGAAACATACCTGTAGACTCAAAGTCTAGTTTGTTAGAACAATATTACTTTAGCAAAATCCTTTCATGAAGCCTTCCTTGTTATATTTGTTGTACACTAGGGTAATATGTCTGTTTTTGACAAGATCCAGCTCCTTTAGTTTATCTATCTTAAATAAAACTTTAGGTTGCTGGACACTTCTCTTTAGGTTTTTGAGTTCCAGCACTCCCTTTGTCTTGCTACATAAGAGCAACAAATCCCATAGGAGCTTCCAGAAGACAACTGATCCACATCTCAGAAAAAAAAGGAAAAATGGCTTTGTTGAAAAAACTGTAAGTAGTATAAAAAAAACGCATGTCTTGTTTATTTAGTTTAACTTCTTAACATGAAAACAGCTCTTGAAATGAAGAGAAACTGCATCCAAAGACTTTCTTCTCACCAACCTTCTTCTAAATAATAACAGTAATACTTAAATAGGATTAAAAAAAGAAGCAAAAAAACAGAAAACACAAAGCGTTTTCTGAGAAGTTGGGAGGTTCAGGAGGTCTTGATTAAGTCTTTTCTTTTTTCATAGTCAGATTTCTTTACCCTGGGAATTCACAGACCAATAAGACAAAGTGTCTGAAGAGCAGCACTGGTCCCTATACTTGGAAAATGAAAAGAAAGACATGGCCTTAAGGAGAGTGACTGTACTTCAAACCAGGTCTGCTGGTAACAGGTTAATTTATCTGCGTTCGTTCTGAATGCTATTCTTTGCTGGGCTGAGCTGTGATTAAGTTTGGGAAATCCACACTTCTGCAGCTACATACTCTTGTTTCACCCTAATGCAAACTTTCCACCAACTTTTGTATCTAAGTTTTCTTTATCAATATTTTAAGTAGCCCTTATGCTGAATTTACTTTTTCTCGGTGGGTTTACGTGTGTGCTTCCAACAATTGCTACCAATTCCTACACAGATCAGAGAGCAAATCTCCAATTATTTCCTTAGGGTCCAGTGTTTATAAACTCGCTCATTTTTCATATGCTTCTCTAAAGAGTCTCCAGTACCAATACTGACATTGCTCATTGCATTATGAACACTGTGAGACTGATTGTGCATCATTTTTGTATGTGCTCATTTGCCAGAGAGCAGGAGGATTCTTGCTGAAGTCTGAGCACCTCAATGCAAACATGGCACAAGGGCAGCAGCTGTATTTTAGCAAATTAGACTGAGGTGGGACTGAGAGATGTAGGGATTATTCAGCAAATAACATTGCCCCAAAACAAGGGTGCCTCTTTAAAATACTCCACTGCCAAGGAAATTTCCAGCTTTTGATCACTCTTGGTGTGATAAAATCCAATTAGTGACAAACCTCTGTTTGCTCATTGTTGCTATATATTCCAAATGGCCAATTGCCAACAGTTTTACTGAGAGTAGGAGCCATCTGATATTTCAGCTCACCGAAAGAAACCATCAGCAGAATGCAGGGGATCAGAGCACTGAAAGGCTGGTATGGTTTTCGGTATGGTTTGAGAAAGAGCAAAAGTTGTACAAAAAGGTAATTTATACAATAAGCAGCTTTTGTCCAATGGGCTCTTTTTAAGCTCTAAACATGTAAAGAATGTGCTTATTATTTACAGTTTGTTAAATAAGAGCTTGAACAGTTCCAGTTTGAGTCAATCTGTCCTTCCAGACAGGAGTGAAAGAGAAGGACCTTTCAGATCTTCCTGACAAAGAAATACAAAGCGGGATTACTGCGTACTGTGTGATAGCCTAATGTCAGTGCTTTCCCTGGTATTATTAAAACATGTTCTTATGCTTCACATTTACTGACTCAGAAATACTTTCTGAGTTCAAACACCTTCAGCTGAACTGGAGGAAAACTCCCCACTTGATTGCATCCCTGCAGTTTATTTTAAACAGGACATTTACTACACTCTTGATATAAATCCTCTTTCTTCCTGTTAATTAGCTAAAGCCTTCTTACTCATCTATCGTGCTATCCAGGACCGCTGAAAATCTTTCAGCCAAATTTTGGATCATTCTGTAAGTCCTGCACTTTGCAGTGAAATTGCAGCCTCAACCACGAGTAGCTGTCTAGTGCCTCCCCTCTCGTGCCCAAAGAAATATGCTCATGTATGAGGTAGCATGGAGGACTCTCAGAACTTCTGAGGTTATGAAGGCACCAGCACGTATCTGTCTATACATTTAAGCAACATACACCAGCCATCACACTTGCAGCAGGCTCACTCCTTATGCCTTGGTTAGGCTGACCTGCATGCTCAAATTCAAGTGCAAAAGATCTGACTTAACACTGCAGAAAGGATTCTCCTTTCAACATTATCATCTAGAATTCCTAAGTTTGCTTCCATCTTAGAAACTTCCCGCAGTTCTGCATATCACTGGAGGAAAGTCTTACAGAACGAGTCATGTACTGCAACTCTCCTATAGTTATTACTTGAAAATTATTGTAATAAAATCCTTAAAATCTTCAAAAATAACATGCTACATTTGTAGATTCAGATTGCAAGTATTTATGAGCAACACTGGATGATTTCTATGTTATTAACAGGAAAAAAAACAGGATATAGATAGAATCATGCATGATGAGTAACACTGGAGAGCTTAAAGACTGTGTTTCTCATAGCTCATGCCATTATTACTGTATTCCACTCAGTAATAACAAAAATTTCACCTTTCCAATACCATACGTTACTGAATTTCATTGTATCATTATTCCTGGCTATCAGCTAAACACACACAGCCTATCATTCACTCTCCTCTCTTTACCTACTTTAATGGAATCAGGGACTAGAAGAGTATAAGCAAAAACCTCTTACGTCAAGATAAAAAATATTTGAAAACACTAAGGGAAAGTGAAAGAAAAGAGAAAGAAAACATAACAAAACAAGTGATACAAAGGCAATCATTCACCACCTGTCCCAGGTTGTGAGTAGTTAATAAAAATCATCTGCCTGGTTGTGCTCCCTCCAAAACTCTTGCATGCTTCTGTATCTACTCTCTGGAGCAACAGAGTGAGAAACAGGAGGCCTTGATTCTGTACATTCAGTGGCAACTAAAACATTGGGGTATTACATACACTGTTTTGGTCACAAATAAAAAACATACCACCATGTAGGCTGCTATTAAGAGAATTAACATTACTGGTGGTTGTGTCTACAGTCTCTGGGATGTATTTCCTTGACTGGATTTCCATAGCTATGAATTCTGTCTGAAAGACAAATGACATCACTTCTTCCATGAGTAAGAGAAAGACAGCAGTACAAATCTGCCTTCACCCTTCCAGAAGTCATGGCACAAGTCCTGGCAAGGTCACCACAGGTCCAAGATCCAAAACCATGAAATCCATACTGTGCTCACACAGGACTACCAGTAGTATCACAGTGGGAGTGCACTGGAGAAACCTCACACAAATACCCTCAGGTAGAACACATCATCTCATCATCCAAACTGAAATGTACTCTGACAAAGTGCGCTGATAATGGTTTCTCCAGATCTAAAAAGGTGTGAATGATCTTTCACTACGTCTTTTTTTGGAGGATACAGACTCCTACTTAAGACAGGCTCTTAAACCAAACATTCTAGGCTGTAAATACATGTACTTTGTATTTAACGTAGTGTCTGTTTTGAGATGCTCCTAAACTGCAAATGTCAGCACACTTCATTGATGTTAATATTATGGCTATTTTCCAGAGGGAAAAAAAAAAAAAAAAAAAGAAAAAAACTGAAAGAAATACTGTTCCTAGCTGGAGGCCCTGCAAGGCCATATGCGGAAGTGCATGCAGAAACCTGAGAATAATTCCCCATTGAGACTGGTGTATAAATAAGTTAGCAAGGAAAGACAATGGTGACCTGACTTCTTCAGACATTGTAGAAGAACATTCAAGGATGGAAATTTTTGCTAACCTGTATCCTCACTGTTCTTTGCACTCATTAGGCTGGTGATCCATGGAAGAAAGGTGTTATCTTATACCCTCTTAAGCCTGCAGTATTTTTAGTTCACTTACATTTGAAATGGATAGAGAAATAGTAGCAATGAGTTTGTCCAATTTTGTTCACTTTTATTATGTCTTCATAGATGATTGTGGCTGTTTTTTGTTTGTAACCAATTATTATATAATAATAATTGTAGTTCAAGAACTTTTGAACATATACGTTTTAAACAGTGGTTTATCTGATGTAAGAGCAATCATGTATATTTCTTTAATTACAACAACAAAAATATAAGACCATGGCATAATTTTATATTTAAATTATTAAATTTGCATATATATGTTGTGTTGAAAGAGAGATTAACAAAGGGATAAAAATATGTCTCGGCTTAATGACCATTTTCAGATGCTCAAAAAACACCTAGACTGCCATTGTTTTATCTTCTTATAGGCACATTTGGGTTTGGTTTCTCTTCCTCTTTACTAAACAAACAGATCAAAGGATGAAAGGAGAAGGCAATTTTAGTGTTTCCATTGGTAGATAAAGATAATGTGACTGACAAGGGAAAAATGAGTGTGATTTCTTGAGTACATCTAAACAAATACAATTCACTAACGATCAGGCCTTTGAGTATAATATAAAGTGCTGCACATTTTATACACACAGCTTTTAGGAATATTACTGGTTGTTAGTATGGTACAAGGCACACTTTCTAAAAGCAAGTATTTAGGGTAATAAAGATGTCTGATTTTAAAAAATAAATTGCTAAAATTTATTTTTATGCCAAATGTTCAAGTGGTTTCAGGTGCTGAAAATTACAGTGAGATTTGGGGCTTCAAAATGGCAGAGGGATTTAGCCACAGAACTTCAGTGTTAGTTGGCTGGCTAGATGCTTGGTATAATTTTCAAAATTTTTGTCTTCTTAAATCAAATTCTATTACTAAATAATGTTTAGTTTTTCTTGCAGATGTTTGATATCAAAAAAGAAAAACATTAGGGTCTAGTCTTTTGTTCAACTATTTTGCTTCTCCCCTGTTGCCTTTTCCTATTTATGCTAATAAATAAAATACTAATATTAGCTTTTAGGAATTAGTATGTTCTTAAGAGCCAAAGCAAGGCCCACTGAGTTTATCTAGCAAAGCCTTTTTTATTTGAAAACACATTTACATGCTACTTAATTGTGAAATAGAAACTGAAAGAAGAATACAGCAACCAAGCAGGTAAAGAGCTCAAGTAGTCTATAAACTCTGTTTAGTCCAAATTAGCAGTGTGGGCAAAAATAGTGTACTATGTTTTCATCCTTAGTTGCATATATTAACAGATTCACATGCAAAACAAATTCCCCATTGTGAAGAATGAATTATGTAAATGTAATTTATATCATCAATTTAGACTTGTAAATTTAATCCACTCAAACATGAAAAGGTTTTCGTGTACTGAATACTCCTGTGGTAGTTTAATATGTTTAAAATAAATGTTCAGCAACTGACAGAAAAACATGCCCTCCATATCACAAAAAACTGTTTAAAAACCAATAATTTAAGTGCCTAATTAATATTTACTACCCAAGGATTAAACCACTAAATAAATTCTCTTTCTAAAATAGTCACTGTGCAATCTATACAGGTGGCAGGTATTAAGGAGAATAGATGGTAAATGGGTAAGCCAAAGGCACATAATAAATGCTACTATATTGAGAAGTCCTTCCATGAAATAAGAGCAGTTGTTAGAAAAGAGAGCCTGACTTTCAGGTCTTCAGCTTATGAAGTGCATTTTCCACCAGCTCATAAATTTTAAGAGAATACAGGTAATATAAACTCCCTCAAAAAAAACCTTTTGTTTAAAAGGTTTTATGTTTGTAATGCACCATCAAGTGTTTGTTCACCAAAAGAGAAATGCAGGGAGGCTCAACAACAAATACAAATACATTGCATGGTAGCCATTGGGCTAACCTGCACTTGTGTGTTAATTCAGCCGTTAATTACTATAGCTTTTGAACTAATCTCAGCTTCAGAACTTGTTAAAATCTGCCAAATCAAACTACCTTGACTTTGCTTTTGGTTCTAAAATATAAAATAAGAACTTTTATTAGGAAAAGCAAGGTAAATCTCCCAGATTAAAATGGTATACTCATTTATTTCCTTTTTTTTAGACTGGGAGGAAGAAAAAACATTTCCTTCCAATCTACGACCATGAGTTCTTTATGATTTCTATCTCTAAGTGCATCTTCATACATCTGTTCCAGGGACTATTACATGATCTTTTGCAAACAGTCTTCTTGCCACGGCATAGCCAAATCCTCCTCCATTAGTGGTCTCACCAATGCAGAGTAGGGAGGATGAGTAGACCTCCTGACAACATTTTGCTTAATTCAGCTCAGGATATTATTATCCTTCTTTACATCCTTTTTTTGCAGCCTTCTTTGCAGCAGTGGAACAAACTTGTTGCCCATGGGGATCCCCAGTGCCTTTCCTGCCAGGCTGCTTTCCAGCTGGGTGACTCCCAGAATGCACTGATGCCTGGAGCTCTTCTTTTACAGATGCAGGACACTGCAATACTGGTTGAACTGTATGAGTCTCCTGCTTGGCCAACTTCTCCAGCCTGTCCAGGTCCCCCTGGTTGGCAGCATGACTGGCGTATACATAAGTCACTCATCCTAGTTTTGTATCACCTGCAAACTTGCTGAGTGCACTTAGCCTGTTCATCCAGATTTTTAATGAAGATGTTAAACAGGACTGAGTAATACTGACCCACAGGGTACTCTTCAAGTTACTAGCTTCTAATTAGACTTTGAGGCACTGGCCACCACACTCTATGCCTAGCCATTCAGCCAGTTTTCATCCAATCCCACATTTGGCTATCCAGCCCACACATCAAGAATGTATATCCAAGAATCTTATGGGAAGAATGTTAAAAGCCTTACTGAAGCCCAGGAAGACAATGTTCACTGCATTTCTGTCACCCATCAGTTTGATCCACTCAGTGTAGAAGCTTGTTAAATTGATCAAGCATAACTTCCCTTTAGTGGATGCGTGTTTGCTACTGCTTATGATTTTCTTATCATTCATGTGCCTGGATATGGTTTCCAAGTTAGCTGTTCTATTACCTTCCTAATGACTGAGGTAAAGCTAACTAGCATGCAGTTCCCTAGGTCCTCCTTCTTGACCTTCCTGAAGACAGGAGTAGCATTTGTTTTCCCCTGGTCTTCAGGTACTTTTCCTTTTGCCATGATCAAACAAAGATTTCCAAGAATGGCCTCAAAATGACATCTGCCAGCTACTTCCTGTGGGTGTATTCCATCAGGGCCTGTGAACTTTTTGTATGCCCAGTTCACTTAAGTATTTCTTGACATGATCCTCTTCCATCAAGAGTACGTCTATCTTGCTCCTTTTTTTTTCTCCCTATCAATCTGGTATTACTTAAGGCTAGTCCTGATGGTAAGTATAATTGTGTTTGAGGCTTTCAGTACCTCTGTCTTATCATTTTCCCATGTAACTAGATATTCTATTTCTTTCAGCAGAGGGCCTGCATTTTTTTTATTCTTCCTTTCATCAACAATGTTCTTGCCTATGCCTTTCTTGATGTCTTTGACATCCCTAGTCATACTGAATTTCACTTGGGCTTTAGCTTTCCTAACTTCATCCCTAGATGATTAGACAATGTCTATATTCCCTCTTCATTACCTGTCTTGCTTCTACTCTCTGTATACCATCTTTTTGTATTCGATTTTTACTTACCTGTTTTACTTACCTAGTTTGACAGGCCAAACTCATAAAACTTACCTAGTCAAACAGGTTTCACTTGTGGTTTGATATTTTAAGTCAAACAGTGGGAAAGGAGTGAGACCCATGTTGGCACAAGGAAAGAGATGTCCCACACCCCCAGGATCTTGTTTAGCAGCTTTCTGGTCAATCGTTAGCATAAAATGGAGATATCTGATGAATGTAATTACTAATTTTTATATGAATATGCAAGTAGTTACATATATACAAAATATTCATCCAAATATGTACTAATTAGAACTCTATATTATACATTCAGACAAAGGTAGGTGCATGTGATGAGTTCATCTGAAAGTGCAATCATCCATCGGTTCTTCATTTCTCTTCTGTAAAAAGAAAGACAAAAATTACCTGCAGGTGGCTATGGTACACTGCAGGAACACTTGTATTTTGTACATAATATGATGTCAGGAGTCCCAGAGTTGATGTTTCACTAACTGTAATGAAGGTGAGACATGGTTTACTTTTCTAGATGAACTGACGTTGAATAAGTAAACACTAATGACCAACACAGCCTTGCTGTTGTTTAACTTTCAATATACACAAATCCAATCCTGGAGCTTTTCTGATTTGTGGGAAAAAAAAAACAAAACCAAAACAAAACAGAATCTAAGAGCTACACAATACCCTCAGTTGGAAGAGACCCACATGATTCATTGAGTCCAACGCTTGGCTCCATCCAACACCACCCAAAAATCAGATCACATAACTGAGAGCACTGTCCTTGAACTCCAGAAGCCTGAGGCTATGAACACAGCTCTGGGGAGACTGTTCCATGTCCACTGCTGATTCAGTGAAGAACCCTTCTGAACTGCTGCTGAACATCTTTCTAGTGGGATTCACACAGTCTTGTTGTATAGCTCACTTAGTATTTAGGAAACCTTTGAAAATTCTAGAAGAAAAAAAATAATTTTCAAATTCAGAGTTTTTAATATCCATGAACATTTTATTTTTTCAGTTACTGATATAATGGTTGTATTCTTCCTCTGCATAGACTGAAGCAGGAATAAGGCATGGGAAATATGAGAGAAATTAATTCTAGTGAAGCAGTTCTTTTCAGGAGTGCACTACACATTTTACTGCACTGATCCATAAAGAATATGTTACTACAGCGGCAACTAAGCATACTGAAGCACTACAAAACAAAGGTTGCCAACTGTCTCTTGCAAGAGTTTCTAGAATATACATTTCCTCATGCCTTCCCCTGCTGTGACCTCTAAGTCAGGTTTTTACTAACAAGATTATACCATGTAGCTCAGACTGTTTCCTGTCCAAAGAACATACACAGGCCTTTGTCTGGGAATTACTAAGACTTTCTTGTCTTTTAATGCTCTTTCTGTAATTGGCAGCAAAGCACCACCAGCAGCAGGAGTCCCTGATGGCAGAAGAACAGGACACAGTAGTGGAAACTGGAGAGCAAGATCTTGTCACCTAGCTGTAATCTGCCATGGGAGGAGAGATGGTTGGGCACAGGACTAAGGGTAAGTAACAAGTCAGGCACAGACACTAACTGGGGATCAAGCAGCTTGTTGAGGTTGTGTGCCTGTACTATGATCCAGAGAGAGGGACATGTTTGTGGTAAGAATGTATGAAAGGAGGAGGAAGGGATTCTCATTATATTTCCTCCTGTTACTATTACACAATTCACAATCATAAAACTCACAATTTCAATTATATATAAGAAAAGAAGTCACAGAGCATGACTCCTAAGTGATTAACTGAGAAAAGAGCCTGGCAGTACCTTGTTTAACTAGTGTCATGGTTTTGTGATTTTTGGTTTTTGGCATTCCACATCATAACATCGTATAGTGCACTGGGAGTTACTGTTAATGCTCAAGTTCCGGGTGCCTGTCAGGAAGAGAAGAAGAACCACATTCCCCAGGGGGTTTGGCGGTCAGAGAACAGATAGAACTCCTGGCGAGGTCACCTGATGTTCTCTTCTTTCTCTGCTGTTTTTCGTCTCCCTGCTGCTCAACTGGACTGCACATCTCACCTCGGCATTGTGGTGAGGCCTATCCGCCTTTCAGACATTCTCTCTCATTATATTTGATTTATTAGCTTCAAGTCTAATTATACTGCATTATGGTGTGCTATCTTCCATTCCAATACTATATTTAGTAAATTACTTTGCTTCTGCTCAGATTGTTGCCACTGTTTTTAATTCTTTTGAGGTCCCCTGTTTCCCTTTTCCGGAGGCGCAGATTTTGCAAAATCCCTCCACCCTGCCAGTCACGGAACTGGGCTGAACCAGTCCGTAAACCATTGACAACTAGCTGTCTATTAGCTCATGATTTTACCTCTTTTTCTGTTTGGCTAACTTTATCTTCTTCTGTGACTGGGTGGCCCACCTTGTGGATGATGGAAAGGCTGTTGACATAGCCTACCTAGACTTCAGCAAAGCCTTTGCCACTGACTCCCACAGTATTCTCCTGGAGAAACTGGCAGTCGATAGCTTGGACAGCTACAGTCTTTGCTGGGTGAAGAAATACCTCGATGGCCAGGTCCAAAGAGTGGTGGTGAATGGAGTTAAATCCAGCTGGTGACCTGTCATGGGTGGTGTTCTCCAGGGGCTGGTTCTGGGGCCTCTCCTGTTTAGCATCTTCATTAATTACCTGGGCGAGGGCATTAAGCTGGGAATAATTATTGATTTTCTTGGGGTAGGAAGACCCTTCAGGTACAGGCTGGGTCTCTAGGTTGATGCCAATGGGGTGAAGGCCAATTGTGACTTTTGGTCACAACCTCAGGCAAAGCTACAGGCTTGGGAAAGTGGCTGGAAGATTGGAGGAAATGGACCTGAGAGTGTTGGTCAGCACTCCACTGAACATGAGCCAGCAGCGTACCCAAGTGGCCAAGAAGGCCAATGACATCCTGGCTTGCATCAGAAACAGTGCTGTCAGCAGGAGACAGAGGTGATCCTCTCCCTGTACTCAACTCTGGTGAGGCCACACCTCAAGTACAGTGTTTAGTTTTGGCCCCTCACTACAAGAAAGACATTGAGGCCCTGGAGTGTGTCCAGAGAAGGGCTGGGTGGGGGTCTGGAGCACAAGCCTGATGTGGAGTGGTTGAGAGAGTTTGAGGGAGTTGTTGAGACTGTTTAGCCTGGAGGAATTTCAGGGGGGGACGTTATCATTCTGTAACAAATGCCTGAAAGGAAGTCATGGCGAGGTGAGGGTCAGCCTTCTCTCCTACGTAACTAGAGACAGAACTAGAGAGAAGTTGTGCCATGGAAGGTTCCAGTTGGATATTAGGAAAAATTTGTTCTCTGAAAGAAAGAAGCCTCTGTTCCAGGCTGCATAAGGAGGTTGTGAGTCACCATCTCTGAAGGTGTTCAAGAAACATTTAATGTGATGCTAAGGAATGTGGATTAGCAGGAAAATATTGGCTGTAGTTGGGTGGTCGGACTAGACATCTTAGAGGACTTTTTCAGTCTTGGTGGTTCTCTGACTCCATGATCCTTGAGCCTCGTTAGATAAAGAGGACTGCTAGATTTCTCCATCCCTACCTGTTTTCACGGCATACACTGATGATATTCCTCTCCAAACAGATCATCCTGTGCATGGAGACTCTTGGGTCTACCCATACCGTGCAACAAGGATTTCCCTAAAGGAAGTAAAGCAAACAAACATCTTCAGAAGCTGAAAGCTGTAATGCTGAACTGCATCATTAATGATTTTGACATCAACTGTTCCCAGTTAAACTTTTGTATAACAAATTGCTTTGGAAGGTGAATATTACAATTATTAAGTAAGGTCTTTAAATGCAGGTCTTTAAATTGAATTTGAACATTCTCTTTTTATTACCACTAGTGTGTCTACTAGAATTAAAATTTCTGCCTTGTCTTTCATGTAAAATGCAAATTATTTTTGAAATACAATAAGAATTACATCTTACTCTTACAAATTCAAACACAGGATAGTCAACTGATTTTGTTTTTGTTTTTTTAAGTTAACAAATAGGTATGTTACATGTAAAAGATACAGAAATTTGAATGTCAGCACAGTGATTTTCCAGCAGGAATCATAATTAGAAATGAGTTCGAATTTTATCTTTAAAAAAAAAAAAAAAAAGTCTCATGTTTATTGCTAGCAGTATTTAGTAGCTCCATCCTAGTTCATTGTAACAGAGACAGATTTCTTTTTCCCCTGCTTCAGAACACATTTCAGTGATACAGTATTGATTTGGAAAAAAAAAAGTAGAGATAGTTCTGTTACATTACTAATCATTCACACACCAGGGAAGACTTGATAACAGCAGGAAGGAAAAAATCCATAATGCACTTAAGAGATTTTAATATCATTCCTAACACATAAAAATTATAATACTGAAATGTAGGAATCACTAACTCCGGCAGTTATCTGAGCGTGTTGCCAGTAGCCATTTGTTCTACATTTCACAGAGACAGCCTCACTCCCAGCTGGCTGGTGTCAGATAAAGGAGAGACGTGAACCTGAGTGGCCCTTTCAGCGCGGCATGGCTGAGGCTTTGTGGACAGGAAGGCCTATCATCTTTCCTCCACAACTATTCTGTGCAGTTATCTGGGTGTAGGTAGGACTGAAATGTCCCACCCAGAATCCTGCATACTATGCCTGGTAATGCAGAGTGGCACAGAGTGGCACTGGCAAAATTCTCAAGACTGTATGGATCTCTTGTCACACCCAGCCATGGCATGTGTGGGTCACTGCCCAGATGTTTTGCAGTTCCTCCTCCTGAAATTGTTCAGCTGAAATTAGGGGAAGAGTCATGAGTCCTCCAAGCAAAACCTGCTTTGTGTTCATTAGTAAAAGTACAGATAAATTATCTACTAAAATAAGTATGCTTTAGAGATCTCTGAGAAACAAGCAGTATTGAAGAGAAATCATCTCACTTCTACTTCTCTACCCTTCGAAATGTAAGCATCTGTTTAGAGCTCTGAGGTTCCAAGGACAACAGTGGCCCAGGGGAACAAAAAATTCACCACATCTTTCCACTGTTGTCAGAAGAGTTTTCCCAGAACAAACTATTTTACTTACAGTAAATATACTGTTCTTGAAACATGCCAGATTGCAAGACTTTTGCAGGAAGGAGTATATGCTTGTGCTCCTCGTTTTTTTGGTTCTTGTATTGATCCTGATCATGATACCACTGCACTTTCAGGTGTCAATGGTGCCCTCTAGTACCTGAGCAGCACTGGGCTGTCTGTGCTGCAGGTACAGTGTTGCCTTTCAAAATGTGCTGTACTGTATGGATCCCACAGCTGCAGAGCAGAGCACCACTCTGCCAGAGGAACCTGCAGCCTGCTCCCACATGGTACCAGCACCTGCATGGCTTTGGATTTATATTAGTGTGCACAAAGAGCTCTTACGATAATGTCTTTTAGGATCAGAGTACTTTTATGTAAGGAAGTGATATGCCACCTTACGTAATAAAAAAGGGAGAGTTTCTCTGCATGGACAGGATCTGCTTCTATGCAGATGTATTGTGGGAAAATCCATTAGGGCTCTGTCTGATTCCACATGAACATAGTATTTGAAGGCATGTAAGATTTATTCAATAGCTGTATTTCCCTTCTCATTCCATCTTATTAAACAGATCTCCTATTAATGCCTTTGTTGTTGAGCTATTCTTGCTTAGTTTCCTCGTGTTGAGTTCCCTTGCACCAACTTGCTTACTCTCTCATTCTCTCCAGCCCTGGTACAGAACAATTCTTAGTTTAGATAGCTGATGACAACTCCAGCGATGAATGGCTTGTTACTTCTAAAATGTTCGTTTGTTATGAGAAAACTGCTTTAGACTTTGCCATCAGACAGCCACCCACAACCTAGGCTCCAGATAGCCTGGGCCAAGTCCATCTCACTTACATGAAGATGAGCAGTTCTGCACCCCATCACCAGATGGCTGATCTATCCACTTCTTCCAGCATAAACATTTGTGAGTGTAAGAAATTGCCTTGGTAACAAAGCCTCCAGATGTATCGTATCCTCACTTTATATCAGAGGGTGATAACACAAGGGGAAAAAACTAGCTCAGAGAGAAATGTCCCATTTTTCTGCTTGCATCTGTATTTGACATCTGTCTTTGGCTCAGTAAATCAATACCCTTCCATAAGTATTCATTTGCACATGTTAGTACCTTGTTCAAACGTTGTGTATTATAAATAATGAAGAGAGCACAGCTTTCAGAAAAAAAGGGACCTGAAAGGAGTATTGTCTCCTATATTTACATGGGTTTTCTTACTTCCCTTGATTTCGACCAGGTTATCTTTATTTATGATGATGTCAGAGAAAGGATCGTCAAGCTCTGTAGTCAATTCTGATTCAATTAATTTGCATGGATAGATACGGACTTTTTTTCCTGAACTGCTGTTTGTTGGCCTGAAATGTCTAAGTGATTACATTACTAATGCTCTTTTTTGAAGCTTTGTAAAGGTAAAAATGTGATTATCCTAGAATTTCCTTGACGTACTATTTTGAAGGTACTAAGCAGGAAGCAGAACCTATTATTCCTTTCAGGTTCTTCTCCAGCTGGCACCATTTGGTCTTGATAATAAGCAAGAGAGCAGTTCAAGACAAAGCCAAGTGAGCCCATGAAAACCTACTGAGGTTCAGCAAGGCCAAGTGGAGGTTGCTGCACTTGGGTCGGGGCAATCCCAGGTATTTATACAGACTGGGAGAAGAACTCCTTGAGAGCAGCCCTGTTTAGAAAGACTTGGAGGTCCTGGTGGATGAGAAGCTGGACACGAGGCAACAGTGTGTGCTTGCAGCCCGGAAGACCAACTGGGTTGCATTAAAAAAGGGGTGGCCAGCAGGGCCAGGGAGGTGATTGTCCCCCTCTACTCAGCTCTTGTGAGGCCCCATCTGCAGTACTGCGTCCAGGCCCAGGGTCCCCAGCACAGGAAGGACGAAGAGCTGTTGGAATGGGTTCAGAAGAGGTCCACTAAGATGATCAGAGGGCTGGAGCACCTCTCCTGTGAGGAAAGGTTGAAGGACCTGGCTTTGTTTAGCTTGGAAAAGAGAAGGCATATTGTGGCCTTCCCGTATTTGAAGGGAGCATAATAAACAGGAGGGGGAATAGCTGCTTACAGGGCGGATAGTGATAGGAAAAGGGGGAATGGTTTTAAACTAAGACAGAGGAGGTTTAGGTTAGATATTAGGAGGAAGTTTTTCACCCCGAGTGTGGTGACACACTGGAACAGGTTTCCCAAGGTTGTGGATGCTCTCTGGAGGCATTCAAGGCCAGGCTGGATGTGACTCTGGGCAGCCTGATGTAGTGGTTGGTGACCCCCTGCACGCAGCTGGGGGCTTGAAACTTGATGATCATTGTGGTCCTTTTCAACCAAGGCCATTCCATGATTCCATGATTCCATGATTCCATGATTCTATGGTTCTGTGATTTTATGGATGTGTTGGATTCTCTTTTCCAAGAAGTGGAGGATAACTGTAAAGCACATACATTACTTCAATACCTCAGGCCTATATCAAACTAGTATAGGAAGGATACACCATGTTTGATGCAGCTGCTTCAAAATCTGATGAACATTTTTCTTCATAAGTTCATGCTGACTACTCCCAAACATCTTATTCTCCTTTGTACACTTAGAAATGATTTCCAACATTAGTTCCTCCATCACCTTTCCAGGCACTGCAGTGAGGATCACTGTCCCACAGAGCTTGAGTCCACCTCCCTACCCTCTCTGAGAACAGGAATGACAATTGCTCTCTTCCAGTGCCCAGAAACACCCCCTTCTTGCCATAACCTTTGTACAACCTGATCTGGCATGTTGCAGCCTGGGTTGTGACTGGGAGGTTGAACTAGATGGCCTTTAAAAGTCCCTGCTAGCCCAAGCCACTCTATGACTTTATGAAGTGGACGCATCACGTGAAGCTCTATGGACTTATGCATGTCCAAATTATTAAAATTTTCTATGACTCAGTCTTGCACCAAGAGCTTATCTTCCTTGCTCCAGACTCTATTAAAAGGCTCAGGGGCCTGAGGTCCTTGAAGACCAATTCTATCAGTTAAAATTAAGTTAAAGTGTAGGCAGGCCACCAAGCAAGATTTTTAGAAAGGCTAAAGACAAAAAAAAAAAAAAAAAAAAAAATCTGAAATCTATAAAAGTATTTAATTCTACATTTTTTCAAATCTTTAGGTCAAGAAATTCTAGTCCCTAGATTTCTGTTGGCAACAAACTCTTAGTACACAGGTGTTTACAAGCAAGTAGGTATTTAAAAATCTAATAGTCCAGGTCCTGTCCTGGTGTCCACTGTCACGATCTGTTTGTTTCTTTAATTTGTTTTAAAAATTCTTTATACTTTTCAAATTTTAAAAGTTAGGGCATTAAATGTACTTCTGAGATCATGCAACATTTAGAGCTTTGTAAAATCACCATTTACCAGTGAAACACAGCCATAAATAAATAAACAATACTATCTTTCCTCATAATTCTGTATTAAATAAAGTGCAGTAAACAGAAAGATAGGCTGAGTATTATGTTATTCTTAAGAGAATAGGTCACACTGACATTAAAAATTAGAATCCAGGGAATACAGTATGCAGGTATCTCTGTTTAAACTGATATTTGCTGATATAACTTGTTTTTTGCAATGTTTTTAACTACCAATTTACACTTCTTTATGCAGACATTAGCTACAAGCTGTCACTTTAATTGTCACATCATTGAATTGATGTTATTGACTTTGGAAATGTTATTTTCTATTATCAAAAATAGTAATAATAATCTTTTTTTAGAGAAGCCTACATTTAACAGAACAATACACTCATTATTTAGCTGTTAAATAACGCTATACCTAAATAGCCTCTGTACTTCTATGACTACAGATATGCAAAGGACAACCACAGTAAAATCTGCTATTGTGTAAGGTTATTGCTCATTCTCACCTCCTGCTTTCAAGATTCTTTGCCATATCTCTGTGATCAGCCTTCATCCCTGAGATGAGCAGGAGGAAGCATTGCTTCTTTAAGAGTTTTCCCTTCAAAAGGTGGGAAAACACTGTTTGCTATCTCCTTGATGTTATTTGTGTAAAAGGGCTTAGCATGTGCATCTTGCTTTGAGTTCACTGATACTTGTGTGATCTTGGGATCTCTTAAATCCAAGCTAACTCTTAGTTTTCTCTTCAGAGATGGGAGTGGTTGGGGGTGGGGGAGAAGTATTTAATCAGCCAAGCTTAAAGCCAATGACCACACCAAGTCGATCATTTTAATTGTGGGATTGAAAATAAAACACCAGTTTAGAAAATAGTATCACATTATTAAAATAATCTAGAACTATTTCAAGTCATAATGGCAGTAGCTAGCACAAATTATTTATTTTCTGTATTTAATCTATCATCGGACAAGAATATAACTTTGTTTTCTCACACGGGTAGACATAGCTTTGAAAAGGACTTTTGTGTCTCTTTGGGGAAATACAAATAAAAAAACACCAATCTCTGTGTATAAGAACATGACAAATCCACTTCCAGGGCTTGTACATCACCTCTAACGAACAGCTACTTATAAGGCTTCTACTCCCACCATAAAAGGTTGTGTCAGAGCTATATTATACTATTCTGCTCAGCAAAATAAACTTCAGTGCTACATGTTCCTGTTTTCATTGAAGTCAATATTATTTTGTCATAAAAAGAAATGACAGCATTGTTTTACTCCTGTTAAATAGGCTGCAAAACAACAAAGGAATCTGATAGTGGCAGAAAATCAAAGCAGCCAAACGTCATGATCTAATCGTCAATTACTTTATCAGCTATATAATACAACATATAGGGTTTTCTCTGCCATTTCCAGAAAGTTATGTTAATAGATATGCCCCCTAAACAAATACAGCTAAGATGTACTCCAAGACTGGATCTAATTAATGAAAAAGTGTGTTGTGTAACATATGCATGAGGAGGATCTGCATCTTAACAGTGATTTGAAACTGTCTGGTTCACCTGGATGTGCGTATTTTTTAAATGTCATTGGCAAAAGAAACTTGATTAAATGTAATGCTGTAGTAAACAAGAGGCTCCTGTGAATGGATCTATAGTATAAGAGCAGATGGCGCAGGTTAAATCTATTTATTAGCAGTCATTTGGTAGGGAGATAGAAAAAAATAGAAAGAAAAGAGACAGGTGTAGCATGACACTTGTACAATAGTTTCATGCTTAAAGCCAAAATACACTTCATCCTCCCATCTCTCTCATGTCTGGCCTTCAGCCAGAAATGTTTAAAATCCACTGTTTCCCACTAGGATACTTTTTTTAAATCCACACAACGTATGATCTGCAACAACTTTGCTGTGCAACTGTTTTTCCATGAAGAACATGAACATCATTGTTCTTTCAGTGAAAAATCAAGGATAGGAAGTCATACAAAGTCATCAAACAGTGATGGAGATCTACTCTCCTATGGGAAATTCAGTCATTTGAAACAAACAAAGTAAGATGAATAGCTTAATTGCCTGTCAAGTGTTTTCAGATTAAACTCCCTCCCCTTTCTGTTTGTGGTGCTACTGCACTGTATTTCTTTAAGAATCAGCACGCTGTTTTTTGTAGAGAGTATTCTTGTTCTCTCCACAAAGCTCCTGAAGGAATAAAAAATATTATTTTTAGTGTTTTAACTTAATTTTCACCCTTAAGAACCTAATAGGCAATGCAGTGGTCTGTGTGTTCAGAATATACTAACCCTGTTGCTATTTCCTTACAGCTCATTAAAATGGCAACATATTATGGTTTTTGTTCTTTTTAGGGGGACAAAACTGCTAACTCTGGTGTTAATAGTATGATAATCATCTTTATATGTCTTCTTTTTTCCATCATCTTTCAATTGTTTGGAGTTCATGAGAGAAGGGTAGCTTTGGTGAGTATGAAATCAGTCTCACCTTTTATCCTTTCATAAGCATGAAGTTAACTTTGAGTGATACTGATTATAGCAACTGCATCTTGGCCTTGCTCAAACCTAATTACTATTGCACGTGGTGTGGAACTCCATTGTTGTTTATTAAGGCCAGAGATAATGCAGCCTCTTTTTTGCTCAGCAGCCTTTGCAGGCAGCTCACTGTTAATGAATAGAAATAGATGAAAAAAACCTACGCAGAGTCTCAAATGACTCTTTTCCATTTTAAAAAGATATGTGGATTGATAAACACACTAGGATGTGTTAGTATCCATTATTTAATTTTACAATTAATGAACACCTGGCATGGGGAAAATGAGATGTGTGTCTTCTTTCCATCAATATTAATGTTGATGTCCAGAAGCAACCAGAAATCATACCAATTTCACCCTTTCAGAGGAGACAAAAGTACAAAACAAAAAACAATTTTACTTGATATGAAGATATATAGGATAAAATTTAAAGATTTAAAGATTACGGATTACATGCCTTTTCTTAAATATCACTTACATGAGGCTTCTCATAGAATTGAAATAAGACTAACAAGTATTGTAAAAGGTCAGCTGCTTCAAGTGTGCAAAATAAAAAGGAGATAGGTCAAGAAGGGGTAACACTGTGGCTTAGCACAGCCAGACAAAGATCATTTTGTTTTGTCTAGCTGATATTATCCAACAGGGCTGGATCAACTTGATGTTCAGATGGAATTTTTTAACAAGTATTCTTTAAATCACAGATACAAAAGCTTGGTTATATTTGATTGACTACTATTAAATATAGATCTAGCTGATTTTGTCTCTAGATGTATAATTTTCCATTTTTATGTATAGTATAGAAACTGTAAATAAACACATGAATACATCAGGCTTGGCAGTCAGCAACATCTTATCCAAAAGATATGTTGAACAAAATTAAGGGGAACAAAATGTTAGTTGAAAGCAGACGTTGGAAGCTCTGGAAATTCACAGCTAAGATTTTGAGTATAACAAACAGAACAGGTGAAAACATTAATTTTAGATTTGACTGTTCTTCACAGCATAAAGGAGGATTTATGCACAAAGGAGCGGATTGTTTTTCTTTAATGTGTCTGCAGGTGTCTATTTTTCTGAGCACTGAATGCATTTCTTTACTAACAACAATATGACCTTCAGATTACAGTAAGTAAATATATTTATCAAGAAGCATTGATCTTCGGACCAGTTTATCTCTCAGAGTAACCCCAAATGCTTTTCCAGAGGGAAAGTGTAGAACAGTGAGGGGAAAAAAGGGCTTGTTAAAGAACAGCAGTAAAATAAAATGAAAGAAGTGTTAAGGATTAGTTGCAAAAAAAAGATCCATGTACTCAGCATCGGTTCAGACAAAACATAAACTGTCCAGTGTGTTAGTAGAGTAGGAATAGAAAACCGTAAAAACACTAAGCCACAAAATGTTTGGCATAATAAACACCTCATAAAATGATATAGTGAGAACACAGGTTGGAGTTTTTCAGTGCAACCTGCATACTTTGTCTCACACGAGGACATTTCAGCTGATTTCTATATACTGCTCTTCTCACGCCAGATTGAGATTTGTTACTCCGAGTTTACAGTTACAGAACACTGTTTGCTAAAAGTGCAGCAATGCAATGGTATTGATGCTATTCCAGCTCCAGTTCAATAACACAGCTCTGCATTTACACACCTTTTCATTTTCTCCTTTCCTGCTCCTCCCTCTCATTCTACCCTGTTTATGGGATCCACAGGATTCACAGAACTATGCAGCCAGGCACAGCAATATGGGAAGGAAGGCAGAAATCCATGTCAGTGCTTCTGGCTGAATATAGAATCGCAGAATCATAGAATTATTGGATATCCCAAATTGGAAAGGACACATACGGACCATTAAGCCCAACTCCTGGATCCACACAGGATCACCCAAAAATCACACCATATGTCTGAGAGATTTCTGCAGACACTTTTGAATTCTATGAGCACTTGCCCTGGGAGGCTATTCCAATGCCTGACCACACTCTCAGTGTGGTCCTGTTTTAACCAACCCGAACTCCCCCTGTCACAGCTCCATGCCTTTCCCTCAGATTCTATCACTGGTCAGCAGAGACAGAGAATAGCACTGCCTCTCCACTCCCCTCGTGAGGAGCTGTAGCCCACAGTGAGATCCTCTCTCATATCTCTTCTCTGGACTGAAAAAACCAGGGGACTTCAGTTGCTCCTCACATGTCATCCCCCTGTAGGCCTTTCACTACCTATTTAGATATCCTCTTGACACTCCCTAATGGTTTTATGTCCTTATAATACTGTGGCACCCATTGCTGCACTCAGTACCGTAAATGAGGCTGCACGGCACAGATCAGAGCAGGCAGCCCCTTGCCATCTGGCAGTGCTGGGCAACCAGGTACTGTTGACCCTTTGGGCTGCCAGGGCACACTGCTGGCTCATGTTCCACTTGCTGTTGACCAAGCCCTCCAGATCCATTCCAACATTTCTGCTGTCCAGCCTCTCATCCATGAGTCTGTATACATATCCAGTGTTGCCCCTTCCCAGATACTTGCCCTTGTTAAACTTCATGTGTCTAGTGATGGCTGTCAGGTGAGGTCCTGGATGACTGGAGGAAGGATCACATCACTCCCATTTACAAGAAAGGGAGCAAGGAGGATCCAGGGAACTACAGGCCGGTGAGTCTCACCTCTGGGCCTGGGAAGATCACGGAACAGATCATCCTGGACGACATGCTTGATCACATGAGGAGTGAGCATGTGATTAGAGACAGCCAGCATGGCTTCAACAGGGAAAGGTCATGCCTGACCAATTTGGTGGCCTTCTATGATGGAGTGATGGCAATGGTGGACAAGGGAAAGGAGACCGATGTCATTTAGCTGGACTTGAGCAAGGCCTTTGACATGGACCCCCACCACATCCTTATCTCCAAATTGGAGGGATGTGGATTTGATGGGTGGAACACTCGATGGATAAGGAACTGGTTGAAAGGCCGCAGACAGAGGGTGGTCATCAATGGCTCTGTGTCCAGGTGGAGGTCATAACGAGTGGCGTCCCCCAGGGGTCTGTGTTGGGACCGGTGCTCTTCAACATCTTTATCAATGACATCGATGATGGAATAGAGTGCACCCTCAGCAAGTTTGCTGACGACACCAAGCTGAGTGGTGCGGTCAACACGGCGGAAGGAAGGGATGCCATTCAGAGGGACTTCAACAGGCTGGAAAGGTGGGCCCAGGTGAACCTGATGAGGTTCAACACAGCAAAGTGCAGAGTTTTGCACTTGGGCCAAAGGAATCCCAGGCATCCATACAGACTGGAAGGAGCAGTCCTTGAAAGCAGCCCTGCAGAGAAGGACCTGGGGGTCTTGAGAGATGAAAAACTTAACATGAGCCAGCAGTGTGCTCTTACAGCTCAGAAAGCAACTGGTATCCTGGGCTCCATCATAAGAGGGATGGCCAGCAGGGACAGGGAGGTGATTGTCCCCCTCTGCTCTTGTGAGGCCCCATCTGGAGTACTGTGTCCAGGTCTGGAGTCCCCAGTACAAAAAAGACAGGGAGCCGTTGGAGAGAGTCCAGAGAGCCACAAAGATGATCAGGGTGCTGGAGCAGCTCCCCTATGAAGACAGGCTGAAGGAGCTGGGCTTGTTCAGTCTGGAGAAAAGAAGGCTGCAGTGTGACCTCATTGCAGCCTTTCAGTACCTAAAGGGAGCCTACAAACAAGACAGGAATCAACTCTTTGAAAGGGTTGATAACTGGAGGACAAGTGGAAATGGTTTTGAGTTGAGGGAGGGGAGATTTAGGTTGGTTGCCAGGGGGAAATTCCTGACAGAGAGAGTGGTGAGGTGCTGGAACAGGCTGCCCAGAGAGGTTGTGGATGCCCCGTACCTGGAGATGTTCCAAGGCCATATTGGATGGGGCCCTGGGCAGCCTGGTCTAGTATTAAATGGGGAGGTTGGTGGCCCTGCATGTGGCAGGGGGGTTGGAGATTCATGATCCTTGAGGTCCTTCCAACCCTGGCCATTTTGTGATTCTGTGATGGCCACCAGCTTAATGTAACTCCATTTACTATAGACTTTTGAGCCCAACCTATCAACCAAATGTTCAGCCACCACAAAACAGACTGCAGGAGCTTGCCACTCAGAATAAGAAAGCCTTACTATTTTTCACTAGGCAAAATATTTCTCATATATTAAGCTTTGATACGGTCTTTTAAAGAGACAGTAGCAATAGCTGCTGTCATTCACATACACTTGTTTGACATGCATGGGTGATTTATCTGTTGTTTTAAGGGTAGGACAAAATAACAAATACAAATACTTCAAGTTTTATTATCCATGGAAGTCACAACATCTACTGATAACCCAAACTCATATGCATTGGCATTTTACTGCTTTGATATCAATGCATGTTCCTGAGACAGTAACTTTTTAATAAACCTGTTTTTATTTTATTTTATTAACATCTGTTCAGTTATTCAGCTGGACTTAATATATATTTAACAATACGTCAGTGTTTAAATGGTCCTGAAGGTCTTGTAGACTGATAGTGTCTGCCTGAAATTAGTTTTCTGGCACATACTGTCCCAGCAGTTTTTTCAGATGCTTTTGTTAGTGGAAGAATTGCACTGCTGCGTCTTGAGGTGGCATTAGGACTGGGACCACAAAGAATAACACACTAAGAGGCAGTGTTTGCCTTTATGTGAAGGCAAAACAAGACTAGCAAAGATTAGTTCTGCAAAGCACCTGTTAGGATACAGACATTAAAAATAAATGTATTCTCTAGATGCCTGGAAATTTGTAGTAAGAAATTTTCTGTGGATGATATACAAAGTTACAGTGACTGTTCCCCTAAACTTAAACACGCTTGCTGCATGCTAATATTCTCAAATTCGCCTAAGGACAGTCAAATAAAGACGGTTGCTTTGGGTTATACAAATCAATCAGAAAAAAGCCTTTGATGTGTGGCTCAGTGAACCAAATTTTGCACTTGGATAGAACATTGTGATTCTCAAAAGGCTCCCAACAAAGGTGACATCCCTGAGCAAGTCAGTAGACTTTCATTTAGTGCAAGTTCTGATGACCATCCAAGTGCTGGGAGGCAGACAGGAAAATCTTTTTTTTCAATCTCTGTAAATACTATAGTCTTGTAACTGCTCTTCAAAACTGCCAGATTTGCTTACAGTTATCTCTTATGTATAATGTGTTAGTTTTCGAGGTCAAGACTGGGTGTGTAGCTAGTAGAACCATACAAAAACAAAATGGGAAGCAGCAGACTTGGCATTAAAGCAACTATTTGCTGAACTATTGCTTAAAAATGACAACTCAGTGATCACATTTTCCCAATTTGTGCCTTTCCAGTGCTGACTAGGAATAACTACTACAGAAAATCATACAAGTGAGAACGAACATTTCTAAAATGTGAATGTGTGGCTTTCCAGAATTCTTGAAAACATCTCAGTAGAGCTAAAGTAAATAGAGCACATCAAAATATACTCCAAAATAAGTTCTCCGCATTTGGGCAATAAGAGAACAAATCTTTCATCTTTTAAAATCAGTGACAGAACACATTTTGAACCTCTATCATTATTTAGAACTTGTTCCTTATCCTGAATATTATTCATTAATACACATAAGTATGAATTGCTTGCTAAACAACATGCGAATGTTTTGCAAAGAGTTTTTAATCTTCTAGAATCATCTGAATGGACAGAAGTTCTACGTAAAGGTAACATCACATGCTATATTAAAAAAGAAATGCAAGAGTATTAAGGCTTTAGGTTACCTTAATTATATTTGGCATTAGTTCAAGAGCTGCAGTCATCTTCTCTATTAGCAGTAACTATATATAACAACAAGAGATACGGACTGAGAGAAAAGTGTAGCAGCTTCTCTTATGTTTGAATTAGTGAAAAGTTATCAGCACTGGAAGATAAGCACTAGCATTTAGACCAGTGTAAATGCATGTAGAGAAAGTCAGCTGTGAGTTCACTTGCTTTTACAATTTGCCTAAGCAGAGAAGAAATTGAAATGGAGCTGAATCTGGCAGCAGACAGGAGCAGCTTGCTACACAGCACCATTTTCAGGTGAAAGAGAAGAAGCATTTGAGAGAGACTTGTGTCAGTAGGTAATCAAAAATCATGTAAGCAATCTTCAAAACAAACATCTAAGAGGTTACTGCATGCTTTTACATGTGAGACAAAAAAAAAAAAAAGAAGTTTCATTCAGAGCAATGGTGAATTTAAGGGGTCCTATAAAAACACAGCTCTTAGCAAAAATGCTTACACATTGCCTTGCAGTTCTAAGGTGAGAGAGAGGGAGGGAAGGAGGGAGATAGGACCAACAGATTGGCTGAGGAAGTTTTCTTGTTCATCTGTGGGAGAGTTGTAGGTTCTGTGTAGAGGTAAAGGAAGGCCAAAGATGTTTTCTATTTGAACAGGCAGACTGGCATATCTGAGTGTAGCCTTCCCAGTACTAAGCTAGGCGGAGTAGAGTCAGAGAAAAACTTTCCCTCTTACATACTCAAATACTTTACTAACTTCCTGATTTACTTATGTGCAGTTAGGTAGTTAATGACATGGCACTGCCGCACTGTTAAGCTGCTGCTGGTTAACAGGAGAGGGCAAGAGAATACCCAGGAGAACAACAAATGTGAGCACTTAACTGCACTGAGCACCAGCAAAGCTGATAAAACCACCAAGCACACATGAGAGCTCTGGTTGCTAAGGTGTGACTGGCCATTGTGCAAGACATCAAAGCAAGCATCTGAGGCAGATGTTTTTGTAGGAAAGCAATGTGTGCCCAGTGCAATAAATGTGGCAGTGGGGCATTTGGTGGAGAGAGGCAGGGTCGTTTCTGCCCAGGGCTGTTCTGAGATCTGTGCCTCATTCTCTTGGTGTTGGCTCTCCCATTGGTGCAGAGTGTCCTTGCTAACATGGCCCTATGTCCACTTTGGTAGAAAGGCGGGGCCCCAAGGCAAATTCTCCATCAGTTGTTGGAGTGACTGGGTCACCAACTAGAGTGATTTCACAGCGTTGTGAGAATATTGCAAAGCCAAGGCCTGTATCACGAAAGTAGATATTGAAGATTCTTCTGATGAAGCTGCATGAGAATGAAACAGCAGGAAACCCAGTGTAGGTTTCTTCTACTGACAAAAGCAAATCAGAGACCAAACTCCTTTGTCGACATTCTCATCAATAGATAATTATTGCATACCTGTTTTACAGTGGCTTCTCAAGACAGAGAACTTCCATTTAGAGACCTTCACACTCTTGAGAAGTTACTACTTTTCCACCTTCAATAAGCATTGCTTGCATTCTTTTGATAGGCTCTTTCATTCCTATTTTATTTTTATCTTTACATTATACAGTAAGATTTATTTTCCTCTGAGTAACAATGCTCTTCACCCCTTCAGAACTTCTTGTGATTTGTCACCAAGCTTATCATGCTTTTCTTCCATCTCAGGTGTGTCTTTCAGGATGCATCCTATTCTAAAGCAAATCTTACACTCCCAACATTTTATATAAATGTACTTTCTGTTCCTTTTTTTTTTTTTTTTTTAAAGTTCTTCTTTAAATGAGGCTTGAAAGATTGTCATTCTATTCACTACTGGACCCACCTACTTTCACTAAAACAAGCTCAGGATTTTCCACTCAAGGAGATGCTCTCTGCTCTGAATTATCTATTTCACATAACTCTGTGTTCAGCTGCTCTCGTGCAAGGTAGGTAAGTAAAACAGTACAAATGCATGTTAGTACAACTGTCCATCTGAGTAGAGAACATTTAAAATAAAATGCAAGCTCAGTTACACAACAGTTACAGTGCCACAAATAAGACATTTGATTTCCAACTGTTTCTCTTTAACCTGATACTAATGTAAAGATAATTGAATTTTATAACTGTGTTAGAGAAAAAACTCAGTGCTTATTGAAGGCATTTTCTCTACCTTAAGTTAGATTACTAGTCCCAGAGTATCAATTAAAGAAATGAACATAAATTCAGATCTCTTTTTAATGGAAGAGGAATCTGACATGTAGAGTATCATCTGATTAATGACACAACTGGGAACAAAACAAAAATATTTCAGTTTTCATTCCCAACTCTTACCCACTTACTGAGGTTGTAAGATTGTGAAACAAAACATGCTTGCTGTCTGTTACAGCATCCCTGTCCCACCTACATCAATTGGCAGAAAATATTTTAAAGAAAATATTTAAAAGTAAGATCAATAGATCTTACGGACCTGTAGTCTGAATTAAAAAAAAAAATTGCCAAGTATTATTTATCATTTGCAGATGATGTTGTATTATTTACCACTAAATTAGTTACTTGTTTGGGGATGTGATGTATTTAGCAGTAGAAAAGCCATACGTACACAGTTAAGAAAAATCCTAAGTATCATAAAGTATTGTTATGACTATCAGTGATGTGTCTTTGCAGTTAAGAAATACTTGTCAGCAAAAGAAATTTTAGTCTCTGATACAGGAAGAGGCTGGACTACAAACAGTAGTTGCACTGGAAGATAATTCAGAATCTGCATTCTAGTACACAGAGCTTGTTAGGGTAAATTGGGATGGGGTAGTTCAATGCTATTTTACTTAAAATGTATTTTTCTGAAACAGTGTAGAGGGAGTAAAATTTCTTCTTTTAGTTACTGGGTTGCAATACAAAATAAAACAAATAAGAATAGTGTTATTAAAACATATGCTATAATTTAAAGTTAGCTCAATTTGGAAAACATTTTTCTTCTTGCATATAACACTATGATTAATCTGTTTGCAATTTCTTCTTGTTTGTTTCAGTGTTGCCATAGCAATTTCTGTCTTTCAAATACCAAGTAAATTGTTGAAAAGTACATCTTTTCTTGATTACGTAAACAGCATGCTCCTATAGAAGGAAATACTTTACTCTGTGCACTAACATTTCATCTATTGTAGCTACATTTCCTCTTTTCAATAGAAGTACATCCATTAACGATCTAATTTTATTAATTCTTTTCTAATCATGCCATCAAAAGATTTTCTTCTCACAATGACATTCAAAAGAAATTCTTCTCAAAAAGGACATGGTAATCAAATTATAAGTGCTAATGCATTTCCTTTTTTGTAACAGTTCTGTAGTATCCTTGTACTAGTGAAGCACTTAACAACAAAAGTCTGCTACACATATGCCAGAATTCCATTCCAGTATCTCTCTATAAATTGAATTACTTTCAGGCATCTGAAACCCCTAAAACGAAAAGAAATGCATTAGAAGACACAGAACTCACAAATGGTTTGAGTTTTTGTTCTTGCAAAAGCAATTGTAAATAAATTGTAAATAAATCAGAATTGTAAATAAATGTAAAGGGAAAAGGAGAAGGGATATTGCACAGATTGATGCTGTTCTGCAGGGGAGAAGGGGGTAGTGAGGTTTTAGGTTTTTGAGAGCATGACATAATATATGTTAGAAAGAAAAAGGTCCCCAGTCCAGAGCAGGGCTGGTTTTGATATCATACAAAACTACTTAGGCTGTTATCCATTCCAGACTTGAAAACATTCAGTGATAAAGATAGATCAGTCTCTTCAGGTCTCTTCTCCACTGCATGGCTCTCCTTATGGAGAAACTGTTTCTCCTTATAGCCAGTCTGAACCTCGCATTTCCATCTATGTTTGCCATTGCTGTCCCTCCTGCATGGAAAACTGTAAGGAGCTTGGCTCCATTTTCTCAGTGACCTCCCCACAGATGCCACAAGGCTGCTGCTAGATGTCCCTAGCAGCTGTCTCTTCTCCAGCTTGAACTAACCCCCGTCCTGCAGCTTCTCTTTGAAGGGTTTATGCTCCAGCCCCCAGTCATCTTGGCCCACTGCTCCCCTCCTCTTTATCAACATCTTTGATGTATATGAGCCTCCAGATTAGTTGCAGCATCTAGATACTGCCTACCAAGCACTGAGTAGCAGGAAATGATCACCCCCTCAGCCTTCTGGAAATGCTTCTGTCTGTGCAGCCCTAAATTCTTCTGGCCCTCACTGCTGTCGACATACATGCCTGACATTGCTCAGCTCATTGCACAAGATGCTCCAGGTTATCACCACAGAGCATCTTCCCTGTCATTATCAGGATTTCTTCCGTTTCACAACTGAGCATTTGTTTCTACTGAGTTTCAGCAAGTTTCCCTTTGCCAGTTCACACAGCCTTCCTAAGTCCATCTGAATGGTAGCTGTTTCACTGAGTGTGTTTGCTAGTTTCCCCGCAGATTAGGTGCCATGCAAAAGAGTATCCACTCCTGCTCCAGGCCTGATCCCTGCATTGTACTACTTTCCACCAGCCTCTGGGTAGCCTAAGATCCTTGAGCTACCACCAGTTATTTAAGCAATTTTTGGCCGATTATCCACTATGCTGTCCTAACTTGAATATACAAACACTGAGGGACACAGTGACAAAAGCTTTGTTCAAGGTAAATGACCTCCACTGTTCTTCATTTGTCCACAGATCTGATTGTTTTATTATCAAAGGCAGTTAGGTTAGTCAAGCATGATATATTCTTGGAAAATTCATATTGACTGCTCCCAGTTTCTTTCTTCCCCTTCATTTGCTGTAGAATATGCTCTAAGAAGACTTAACTCTGAGACCTTTCCAGGGATCCATCTGAGAGTAATCACTTTGCAGTTTCCCTGATTCACTTTTCACTTTTTTTTTTTTCCAATATGGGCACGTTTTCTGTCATTTACCTTCCTCTGTGTGGGAGGAACCTTTCCTAAACTCTCGGAAATTTCGAAGGTGATAGAAAGAAGCTTTTCAAGGACTTTGGCCATCTCCTTAAGCACTCTTGGGTACAATTCATTGGGTCTGGTTGAATCCTGTGGGCTGATGTCTGACAACACTTCTGATTCAGAGCTTATCTCCCCAGGTACCTTTTTCCTCCTTCAGCTCTGTCACTAAGAATAGAATTGTGGCTGAGTTTTGCTGGTAAGATGAAAGCCCACAATCTCTATCTGTGCACACTGTTAATAAATTAGCACCACTCTTTCAGTCAGCAGCAGTCTCACATTTTCCTTGTTCAGTCTTTTCATTGCGAATGTAGCAATAGAAGCTCTTTTTTGTTGTCCTTGACATCTGTTGCAAGGCTCATCCAAGTTGAGCTTTTGAATTTTTTGTAAACACCCCACCTGCCTAGGCAACATTTCTCAAATCTTCCCATTGTAGCTGTACTATTTTTTTCTGGGATGGAGTTAGCTTTCTTCAAAACAACCACTACAGTGCTGTGTTTTGGTCTTGCGGTGAAAACTACAGTGATAGCACACCACTGTTTAATTTGTTGCACAGTGGTGCTTATACAGGGCCAAGATCTCTGTCTTTTGTGCTGCCCTGACAGCAAAGCAGCTGGGGGTGCACCAGAAACTGAGCGAGAAACGCAGCCAGAACAATTGACAACAGTGACCAGAGGGTTGCCCCATACCTTATGAGCCCATGCTCATCAATAAAAGCTGGTGAAAAGAAGGAGGAAAAGGGGAATGTTCAGAATCACAGTGTATGTCTTCTTAGGTAACTATTACATGCAAATATTATGGTAACATGGCATAATATGGTAACTATAACAGCAGAGTTTCCTAGACAGCAAGTCTAGTGTGTACCACCAGAACCAACGCACAATTGGAAGTCCAGTGCCCCATGCCGCAGTCACCTGCTCTTGCTAAGGGCTGGCTAATTTCAGGAACCAAATTCAGGGAAGTCTCTCCATGATTAACACTGAACCTAAAATGCAAAAATCCATGAAGTTTAAAACCTAAGAATAAATTGCCTAAGTATCTCTGGCATCCCCAGTTATTTCCTAGCACTGTATTTTACCATAATTAGTTAAGATTTGTACTTCCCCTCTCAAGGCAATAAAATATCTTCATGGCTCTGGAAATGGAGTGATGTCTTATGTTAAAATTAAAAATTCCTAATTAAAAATAAAAATCAAACAAAAATAACTTTAAATTTATATGCTGAATTCTTCACTTTTTTGCTATGAAAATTATTCACCGTGCAAACCAGATGAGATTTTCTTGGATTTTTAAATGTTACTCCTCTCTTTTTTGAAATTATTGAATACATAATCTCAGTAATATTTATATTTGAGAAACAGAGTAAAAAGGAAGTTTAAAAACTATTCGAAATATTCCAGGCAGCATCCATCTCACAAGGCAACAACAGCTTTTGTTAGCCAGTAAATTCCTACTGGGAAGATGTTAATAAAGAAAAGCACAGTAAGATCTTGAAGAATTAACACATTCAATCAGTATCTAGATTCTTTGTCAAAGACATATCAAAAGTTTCTGCTGCCTGGGCATCAGCAGAAATATTTATCTTTATTTCAGTAAAGGAATTGTTCACACACACACACACACACATATATTCCAGACATAGATCTTTTGTCAAAAAGTTCTGTTGATGAAACTAGTTTCGTATGGCTACATTCACAAACACGTTCTTTCCCTTATCCTTTGCATAAAAGAAGAGCAAAACACAGTATTTTCTAAGTCTTATTCTTTCAGGGAATCATGTTGAGACATAGATCTGACAGGTCATCCTATACTTCCCCTGCCTGTGGGTCTAGCTGGTGTGACTGGAAGAGTGTTGTTGCTGTTCAATTGCCAGCTCATTTAAGCTTGAATCTCGGAGTGACTCCTTAATTTGCAAAACCACATCTGCCATCAGTTCTGAGGAAAAATGGTCTGAACCACCCAAAAGCAGGTTATGATAATAGCAAATGCTTGATTTTTCCCAACTGTGAGGGAATAATATACTGTATGGTCCTGCCACAGAAAAGATTTGTTTAAGTACAGTATACTGAAAAACATGAAAAGATAATACATGATAATAATTCTCTAAAACAGTGGTTGAGCTCTCCATGAAACCAATAATTTCCTTCTTCCCAGAAGCTGGTAATCATATATCAACAGCTTAAGAATTTTATTCCATTACTTTCCTTTTTTACTGAAATGAACTGAACAAATACACACACCTGCACTCATATAAAGATATAAAGATATAAAGCACACACCTATATACATACATGTTTTTTGTATATAGAAATACTCATGTGCTGATAAATATCATGGCATCTAAGCTGAGCCTAAATCCCTATTCAGCATGAGCTGCAGAAGAGAAAGTAATACTCTTTAGTGCCTGTTATACTGGCACTAAATCCTTTCTTCTCTTACCTCCTTGTTTTTCTTGAGCTAGCTTATAATCACAGAATCACAGAATCATAGGATTTAGAAACGGTCTCCTGAGATCACCTAGTTAAGCTCCCTGATAAAGAAAGTTCCCTACAGCAGGTTGCACAGGAAAGCATCCAGACAGGTCTTGAATGTTATCAGAGAGCAAAATTTCAGAACACCTCAAGGCAGCCTGTTTCAGTGGTCTGCCACCCTCACAGAAAAGAAGTTACTTCTCAGTATGGAAATTTCTGTGTTGCAGTTTGACTCCTACGTTTTAGATATTCACAAGCATTGTTGAGATTCCAGCCCTTCCCATTCTTCTCTTTCTCCCGGCTGAACAGTCCCAGGTCTCCAAGCCTTATAAAGGAGATGTTCTAGGCTCCTAATCATCTTCACAACCCTCCTTCTCCAGAAGTTCCCTGTCTTGGTTGAACTGAAAAGCTCAGAACTGGACACAGTCCTCCAGATGTGGCCTCACCAGGGCAGAGCGCGAGCAGGGGAGGATCACCTCCCTTGCCCTGTTGGCCACATTCTTTTTAGTGCACCGCAGGATACCACTGGCCTTCTTGGCCACAAGGGGACAATGCTGGCTCATAGTCAACCTGCTGTCCAATAAGTCACTCAGGCCATTCTCCACAGAGCCTCTTTCCAGCAGGTCATCCCCTAACATGTATTGATGTGCACAGTTATTCCTCTCAAGATGTAGAACTTCATATTTGCCCCTGTAGAACCTCATCAGGTTCTCTCCTCTCGACTCTCCAGCCTGTCCAGGTCTTGCTGGATGGCTGCACAGCCACCTGGTGTGTCAGCCACTCCTCTCAGCCTTGAATCAGCAAACTTGCAGTAACTCTGTCCTTTTACTCAGGTAATTAATGAATACATTGAAAAAGACCAAATTGAATACTAACCCCTTAGGAACTGCCCCTTATCTATCCCATACTTCCTAAACTTACCTATGAGAATGTTATGGGAAACAGCACCAAAAGGATTGCTGAAATCGAGGTAGACAACATCCACTGCTCTTCCCTCATCTACTCATTGAGTTGTAGAATTAGAGAGGGCTACCTGATCGTCAAGAATGATTTCCCCTTGGTGAATCTCTGTTGACTACTCCTTATAACATCATCTTCCACTTGCTTGGAGATGACACCCAGAATAAGCTGTTTCATCATCTTTCCAGCAACAGAGGTAAGATTGACTGGTCTGTAGTTTCCTGGCTCCTCTTTGCCCTTTTGCAAGACTGGAGTGTCACTGACTTTCCTTCAGCCTACTCCCATTTTCTATGACTTCTCAAAGATAACTGAGAGCAGTTCAGCAATTATTTCTTCCAGCTCCATCAGAATTTGTGGGTGTGTCCCATCAAGTCCCACTGATTTATGTGCATTATTTCACCTAGATCCTCTCTGAAAAGATTCTCCTCAGCCAAAGAGAAGTCTTCCTTTCCACAAACTCTTATTTTCAGGGCCTGGAATTTCTGAGGGGCAGTCATAGCTTTAAAGACTAAAGCAAAGAATTCAGTAATTCTGCCTTCCCAATGTCTTCTATTAAGAGGGCATCTACCACCTTCATCATTGGGCCCACATTTTCCCTAGTCTTCTTTTTGCTCCTGACATACTTAAAGAAGCCTTACTTGTTGTCTTTGATCTCCCTCTCCAGATTTAATTCTAAGTGGGCCTCGACCTCCCTTTTTGCATCCCTAAATGCCTGACAGTGCCCATATATTCCTCCCAAATGGCCAGGTGTCTTTTTCACATTCTGTAGAGTTTCTTAGTCTGCTTAAGTTTTCCTATAAGCTCCTTGCTCATTCATGCAGGTCTCCTGCTGTCTCTGCCTGATTTCTTACTCTTAGGGCTGCACTGATGTTGGTCTTGGAAGAATGGGTGTTTCAATGTCTATCAGTTCTCTTGGGCTCCCTTTCTTTTCATTGCTCTAACCCATAGGGTACCTCAAAGTAAGTCCTTGAAGAAGTCAAAGTTTGCTCTCCTGAAGTCTTAATTACCTTATTTCTTCCATGTAAGATCCTGAATTCATTTTCTCATTGTCACAGTAACCAAGGCTGCCCCCAGCCTTCACATTCCCAAGCAGTCCTTCCTTGTTTTTAGGAGCAAAGTCCAGCAGTTTACCTCTTTTCATTGGCTCCTCCACCACCTGTGATACCTTCCACACATGACAGAAACATCCCAGTCTGTATGTGTGCCAGGTAGTGCTGCTTTTCCAGTAGGTATCAGGGTGGTTAAAGTCTACCAGCAAGAACAAGTGTCTATGATCATTACCATGATCATTGTGTAAAGTTACTTCAAGCTGGCTGCAGCAGGCCTCATCATCTTCTTCCTCCTGATCAGTGGCCTCTAGTAAGCACCTACAATGGTGTCATTTGCCTCCTCATTCTCATCAATTAGCTCTCCACTCAAACATCATTCATCCCTCGGCAAAGCTTATACATTCCTGTTGTTCTCTCACTTAAAGAGCAGCTCCACCACCTCACTTTGCGGGCCTTTCCTTCCTAAAAAGCACGTAGCCATCTGTGACAGCACTCTAGTCACAAGCTGTCCTACCATTACTGTGGTCGCAATGACATCATCGCCTCCCACAACTCATGATCAACATTTCTGGCAAAATCTCTTTCCACAGTCACAGACAATACTTGGAGCTGCAACTGCATCCTTGCTTAAGGACAAAAAACAGTCTTTCTTATTTGGTGCAAATCTGGAGTTTGTGTGATTAGCAAGCATCACAATTGGGTTCTCAAGCCACATCCCTGTCTTGGAGTACCTGGAAAACCAGACAGATGTGTTCTCTGACCAGAGCCAATGTCTGGGAATTCTGTAGAGCAATAATGGTGACTTTCGTCAGCATTAGATGTGAGAACTCCATAGATCAGAATCTGCTTTTGTCACAACACAGTGTTAAATGGACCATTGTGACAACTTGATTTATTCTTTCAGCAAAAGTTAGAAATGGACATGAAAGCCATAATTAGATAACCTTATGTCACAGCTTCTTTAGGGATGGGGATGTGTGCAGGTATGCTACAAATAGAATAGTGCTTTCTTTAACCACTGATTAGTAAATCTGGTCACAATTCTTTCAAAACACATTTTCATGAAAATATCTGATTGTCCAGACTGAAACATACAAAAGGAATTAACATGGTTCTATGGAGTTTTGGGAGGAAAGGTTTTATAGCATCCCAAATCAGACAGTTATTTGAGGTGAACAAGTAAAATTGAAAACCTGAATATTTTATCTAGCATTTCTGGATATTTCAATGCAATTTTACCTGTGAAAACATCTTAGATCTTCAAAAGCTTGAGTATTATAATGAAATTGAATAATCTTTCACCAACTCTAATAACCAGTAATATTTTGCATTAACATTTTGCTTTTCAGAAGATTAGAAGCCTGAAGTAAATATATTCCTCTACATAATACTTTTTAGATGATCAGATAATCCCAAGCGTTAATTAATTAAGCCTGGCTGTATTCCAGTCATGCACATCATGCCTACACATTATAGAGACCACAACACAGAGGTTAAATAATTTCCTGTTCTCAACCCGTTGTGGAGAATTTACCTCCTGGCATTCGGTATATTATCTGAACACAGTGAACTCATGGGAACTATGGACAATTGTTAATCCACAATAAAAAAAAATTAGTCCACAAGAGCAGAAATCACTCCATAGGGTTCAGAGGAGAAAAAATTCAAAAATAAGAAGTCAAGCCATATTTAATAAGCAACTTCCTATCTGTCAAAAAAAAAAAAAAAAAAAAAGGAAAGTTCAAAATAATTCATCTTCTGTTTAAAAAAAAAAAAAAAAAAAAAAGGCACTTCAGTATTGTGGCCATCAAGCAATGCATCATTCAATTATTAAATAAGAGAGCACTATGACATCTGAAATGTGGACTAATTATCCTAAAAGCATTAATCAATTTGTTAAGAACTCTTCAGTAATAATATAGTCTGTTTATTCCTACCACAGTAAGATTTACTTCACACAGCCATAATCTGCTTACTGATACAAACACCATCTCCTTTTTGTTAATTTCAGGAAAACATTTTAGAAGTGCCTCAGGCTAAAAGGGATGATAAATAAATTTTTAGACTGAAAGTTGAAGTGGATTGATTAGGAGCAATTTTTTATGTTTTACACAATAAAAACATGAACTGCGTGGTTCATGGAGCTAATTTGCAGAGCAACCTCTTTTCTCTAATTGCTGCTAGACTAATGTAGAAGCACACTACTAGGAAGTAGAGAAATCCATTTACCCAACCATGTCATTTAAGTAGTGAACACAAGTAGAGAATTTTTCCATTACTTTTCATATTAGCCTTTCTACATTCCACCTGTGACCCTCATTTTAAGAGGGCATTGCTCTTTTATACAATTTTGTAACTATAATAAAGGTCCTCTTCAAAATTTTTTGAAGTAGACCAAGGACATTCAAAAAAAAAACAAAAAGCCATAATTAGGGACATAACCAATCTCACTAATTCCTGGTAATGTATTGTGAAGCCAAATTATTTGTTAAAAGGTCTAATAAATCCCCATCTTCTGGAGCAGGAAAGAACATTTCCTCAATTTCCTCTAGCATGAAAATCTAGTGACTCTATACTCACCCTGTGGTTGCCCCAGCTACTGAGAAATTTATTCTAAGAATCATTTATTAATAACAGGAAACCAACATACCAAATGGACAGATCCTATTTAACTCAAGATAGAGATTTTTTCTCCCATACTTCACAAAATCTTCTTCAAGATTTTTTCTTCCATACTCTTCTCATGAAGACAAACAACAAATTGTAGCTGAAAAGAAAAAAAGAGAGATATATCCTTAGCTCCCCTTATCATAGCTTGTCAGTGTATAAGGAGTAATTAGCTCTGCTAATTCCATATGTTTTCTCTAAGGACTGTTCCTATTATTGCTGGAACCGCATTAAAAAGAATCCCATAAGCAAAAAGTACTCTGGGAGCAGGAGCTGGTTCAATGCTTCAGAGTTTCCTTATTGGAATAACGTTTTTTAAAGCTACTATCATAAATACCTACAAAGAAATTGTAAACAGCTTTGAAGAAAGTATTCATTTTTCCAAAATGTAAGCAAAGACCACCATTGAGATTCTTAAGTTACAGAGAGTTTCCTGGTGGAGTAAAATACGCCTATGGTGTCTCCTGACACATGGGTGAAATGCATTAAATAAGTACAAAGTGTTTTGATATTGTTACACCAAAATATCTTCTATGCTACAGAAAAAAAACAAATTAAAGGAATGATTCTGGAATAAGTGCTCTAATTCTGCATTGCATACACAGAAGCCCCATAATACCAACAGCTGCTACAGCTTTTGTTGCAACACAAAAATGATCAGTAAAGGGAAAACAGCAGAACCGGAAATGCCAGCTTAGTTTTTTAAAGATGGGGCAGTACTTGTAGCACTTTAATACAGCTAATAATATTCTTATTGTTAATGCTCTGCTTTAAAACATGATCAGTGAAACTTTTCCTAAAAACTGTATTAGCAATATTAACAGCACTAATTTAAGACAACGTTAAGCCTCTGCTACTTTTGTAACTATGGATTTAAACGTATTATTTAGATCTCATAATATCAGGGCTAGCATGGATACATTTGCATTGCAATATTTACCATTTTTCAGCAATATCTGGGCTTTGAAAATAAATTTCAGAGCAACCTGGTTGGGACAGTTCAAAGTAACATTTACAGGTGTATGTAATTTACATTATATTGAATATAACATTTGCACTAATAAAGATGAGACATAATACTATAAAAGAATTAGCATCTTCAGAAAGGGTCAGTAGTCTTGGCCTGCCTGCAGTATATACTGTAATACCTCTACAGACACAGGACATAGCGAAAGTTTAGATAAAATGATGTGAGACAGGCAGCCTGCAAAGAATGTGACTTCTCTCCAAAACTAGTCCAGTTTACAGTGCAAAGCTGATGGGCTTCTCCACTGAAGCAGGGGATGTGTGACAAAAGGCTCATGAAGTCTTGTTGGAGCAGCAGGAAGAGAACATGTGCAGGCCACTATAGCCAACTTCTGCTTGAGAGCCACGCTGCAGGCCTGGCCCTACCACTGAGTTGAGAAGAGGGACTTGGACAAAGAAGGGTATGATTGAACTGCCCAACAGTTCCTTTGAACTGCCCAGCAGTTCCTTTGAAAAGCCCTTCTCTCTGATTTTTTTTCTGACAGCCTTCCCAGCAAATGTTTGATATTGGGTAGAGACAGCTGTGTCCTAAAATGGTGATTTACTAATTTTCTATTCAAAGTCTGTTGTAGCAGCATAACTTCACTGTCTTGATTAGATTAAAACCTGATCTATATCTGCAAAACCGGGAAAGGAATCAGATACAAATATATACTTAGTATTAACCTAAAATCCTTAAGCAAGAGCAGGCTTTACTTTAAAGGTGCCTAAGAAATTCTGTTAAGGGAGATGCCAGATATAATTGCACAGTGTGGTTCACGTAACCGTTTTGCCTACAGACTTCTCAACAGTTCACTGAATAAGCAACTTTGGCAAATGTTGAAAGGGTTTTGTTTGATTGTTTTTAAACAGAATGTGATAATCAAAGTTTTTCACTCCCAGGGTTAGTCATCAGCAGTCAGCTTCTTTGTGGATCCAGCACAGGATATCACAGCATTTTCCTGTTCAGGTACAGGAACCATTTCCTCTTTACCACTTCTGGCTAATTGCTCTTGCAGATAGGCTGTAATCCTATGGTTATAATTACCCAAATAAGCCAGGCTTATATCAGAATTCTTGCAAGCTGTGAAGAGGTAAAATTGCTGAGCAACAAGGGCTGTGCCAGCGGAAGTCTCTCATGCAAATAACACTCCACTGGCAAAATAGCACTGACGACCTGAAATGGCAGATGCAGAAGGGAATGCATGGCAGTGGCTGTGCAGAGAAGATGACACATTTGCAGAGCACAATTTGCTTTTATTAGGATAAAAACAACCCTTTTGGATAAACCTACTATTTCTAGCTGCAGGTGCATACACCATGGAGCAACTTCAGGAATATTTCAAGTATTGGTATTTGAATGAGAAACACTCTGAACTTCAATACTAGAAAAATTTCCCAGATGCTTAAAATTTCAACAGTCATGAGAGAGCATGTTTGAAGGGACTCCACATTGCCTGACACTATTTTCTCCCTTCAAACCACATAACTATTCAAGGCACTCCTGACCAATCTGGTCTAACCTGTCCTAGTGGCCTTGTGGCCACTGAGCCCCACCACCTCTCTGTGAGGTCTCTGCAGGTAGTAGTACCTTTACTAATATTTTCTTCACATCTAACCTGAACCTTTTCTGCAGTAATTCAAGCCTGTTATTTCTTGCCCTGTTGCAGAAAAGATTAATTGCTTTCTGTCCTTAATAATCCTACACTCATTTGAAGCTTACCATGTTTTCCTGTTCCTCTCTCCAGTCTTCCCTGAGGTAAACATCTCCATTTCCTCTGACTCTCGACCCTCTCTGCTGACAAACTTTCCTGCTCTTTGGATTTTCAGTCTGGTCTACAACTCCCCTGCATCGGGTTTCCTAAAGCTGGACAGAGTAAACCTGCATAAATTCAGCAGTGCTGGCTGATGGAGAACTATTTTGTGCATCACACTGGTTTTGGCTAGGATGGAGTTAGCTTTCTTCACAGCAACCTCTATAGCGCTGTCTTTCAGATTTGTGGTGAAAATAGCAATAGTACAGACATTTTTAGTGTTGCAGAGTGGTGCTTACATAGCACCAAGGTCTCCTGTTTCTTGTGCTGCCCTGTCAGTGAGGAGGGGATGTTCCCAGATAAACTGCTTTCCTAGAAGTGACCAAACATCTGCCTGCCCATGGGAAATAGTGAATTAATTCTTTGTTTTGATTTGCTCAGTGAACTGTCTTTATTGTGACCCATGAGATCTCACACTTCTTCTAAGCAGTTACTGTCTATATCAAACTTACGCAGTTGATTGCTCCACCTGAAGTATAGTATCTTATACTTGTTCTTACTGATTTTCAGTGGGGCCATTTTTTTGGCCTTTTAAAATGTTTTTAAACTATCAAATTTGCCAAGATAATTTTGAATTAACCATTCGAACTTTTCTCCCACAGCAGGCGAAACTGAGAGATATTTTAGCAGGAATGATTGAGTCATTTCTGAGAAGATGATGGAAAAATATGCTATTCTGCCAGTGATTCAAAAGATAATTTAGAAATACTAATAGAACTCCAGCTGCCATATCTTCATGCTCATAGGCCCAACACCCCCACTCATCCCCCTGTTCCTTTCTGTCACATCATCTAGCAAAACAGGACAACTCTTGATTATTAAGGAAAGCGATTGTGGAGGGAGGTCTGAGAGTACGAATGTTCAGGCAAGAGTATCAGGAAGTACACAGAAATATTTTTGACATCTATAAAGAGTACAGTTATGGCAGTCACAATTCTTGGGATAGAAATCCCTATTTTACTTCCACTATTGTCTTCCCACCATCTTCCATTTGTCAGTCAAGAGCCTGGAGTAAGGAAGGAGTGTATTCTGATAATCCCCATCTAGTGAAATCAGCAGCCTCCATTGCTTTCAGGATTGTAAATAAACCACAGGGAAAAAAGAAAGGAAAAAAAACCAACACTTTTTCTGACCTGAGAGTAATTCTACTTGTTTTTTTTGGATCTGAAATAGAAGAGTATAGAAGGAACTGAGAGAACTACAGAAAAAATAAATCAGTATATTTTGTACTATCATGTTCAAATGAGAACAAGACCAATATCATCAAACCCTTCCGTTAATATATGATTAAGATATAAATTGATTATGATAAATTGAAGATATGATTAAGTACAAATCCTAATGAATTTATGGTTCAAGCTAACAAAACATAAAGCAGAAAAAAATCTATTAATAATATACACAACAAGAAAATGAGAAATCAGACAAGACTAAATTCTCAATAAGGCTATGTGACTAAAATACTTGATTCTAGCAAAACAACTTTTTTTTTTTTTTTTAATCTAATGAAGGTTTTCCTTCAAAGGTCTCTGTTTACTATCATTGAAGCTAACAGTTCTCAAGAAGTCCTTTCAGAAGAATGCTGTTCTTACCATTTCATACAGCATTGCTATGATTCCCAAACAGGTATTAAATTCATATTATCATGACTAATCTAATCCTCCTTTTAAATTTCCAGTTAGTATTTTAAATTGGTTGGGTTTTGTGCTTAGATAGATTATTTTCTTTCCTGAGTTTTTCTAAGACTGAAAGTAAACTATGTAGTTCACATATAACATGTAGGAATATAGGAACACAATAATATAGGAACACAAGTGGATAATAGCATTAGTTGCACTTGTACAAGCACTTGTGCACATATTACATTTTATAAAAGAGCCTGTGTAGTAGGAGAATGAGAAAGCAATGTCAATAAACTTGGAACACATTATATAGACAGAATATTTGTTCAAATATAACTTTAGCAGTCTCTAAATGGAAAATAGAAAGCAACAATTATCTTTTTAGACAGTGTTTTATATCCTGAAATCCTTCTAGTGTGGTTTTAGCTCAGTTACTGCATTTTCTTAGTTTCCACCAGCAAGTATACTAGTTGCAAAGGCTTAGGAGATCCATACTTCAGGGACTGCTGAAAGAAACAAGGCTATATGCCTGTCACATTACTCTCAGTATGCATTATAAGAGATTTTCAGGGACACTGAACTACATAAGCCTTTATTTTTCTTCTATATAGGCTTCTTGTATTTTTGTTTATAAAACTAAGATTCATTGAAGTTTCTTACAAATGGTTTTCCACACACTGGAGGCCTGAAAAATCAGTTCATCTTTACCATATTGTTTATGTATTTACAGTATTATATTCTGAGAATTCATTAGGATACATGGCTGGAAAATTCCCACTTGAAGTAGAATTGTTATTAAGCAACTTTAAAATTTAATTAGAACTCTTTGTTGCATTTCATTATGAGGTTATTTCATAATTGCTCAGCACGTCCTAAGTATTACTAATGCAGAGGTGACAGTACATCATATTGCCAAATTACAACTGCACAGCTGGAGAAGATACTTAGAAAAATGAAGAGCAGATAAATGCATCATTTAAAATGCAACAGAGGAGCACTCAGCACTGAGCATCCTTCCCTCCCTCTCTCCAGCTACTATTCACAGTTGTAAATAATGCTACAAAATTCAGTGCAGTCATCTAATATTTTAAGGAGTCCACCAAAAAGAAACAGCTGGTTCTTTACAAATGCAGCTGACAGAAGTCAGGGTACTAAATAACCAGGAGAAAGGTATAGTCCTATACACACCGAAATAGACTAGTTGCCACCATTTGTGCTGCACTTATTGCATGGCATGTAATACAGCAAGACAGCATGCAGGGATACATCTCAACATCTGCTGAGACACACAGCTTTTATTGTGAGGGGAAAAAAAAAAAGCAACAAAAAACGCAAACAAGAAAAACACAAAATCTAAACCTACAAATTCTTTTGGCTGAGAAATATCAGCATTCTTTACCTCTCAAATTCTGCCACTACAAATGAAGTTACTACTACCACTCCGTCTGCTTAAATAACATGTTAACATGCTGCCATTTCTGAGAGAGGAAAAGACATTAGTGTGCAGACATTATCTGTGCATGCATTCACAGAAGTGCAGTCGTTGTGGTATTTTAGTTTCTTACATCTGAAAATATTAAAGTTCAACGAAGTACTTATGGGAAAACATTGATCCCTGTGCCTTCCTTTCTCCTTTGACTAGAAAAACCCCAATAGGAAACACAATGTAGATAACTAATTATCCTTAAATTAAGCAATTTCTTCCAGTTATGTTGAATACCTTCATTGGCTACTTTGATGAGTATAAATATAAATGATTTTCTTCCTTTGCTTTTCCTGAAGCCAAACTGTGTATCCTACAGTCACTTATTTCTTAAGTGCCTGGAGAGCTTAGAATTTCCCTTTCCCCACCCCCCATCTTCATCTGTTTATTCTTCTTTCGAACTCCTAAGAAAACCATTGTTTGATTCAAGTAAGAAAACAGAGGACATAGTGAGCTTTTTCTCTCGCTGTTCCATTCAGAGTTTCTTAGCTTCCTTCTCTTGTGTTCTTTCCTTGGTCTCTTCCTATATTTTCATCCTATTTTCCTCCAGCTGGTTCCAAGGATGCCCGTTGCTATCATCAAGATTGTGCCTGTGGCCAGAGTTTCATACACCTTGAACCAGCCCATGCAGCTCTCCCTCACCCTGCTTCTTCCAAACCTTGCATCATTTACTTCCTCGTGCCTTAGGGGGCTGATTCAGGCTAAAGTCCAACCCAGTGACAGGAATCAAAGGTAGTTTTTAAATGCAGAGCACTGCAATGATTTTTCCTTGTTTTAAACCCAGGATAAAAAAGGATGATGTACAAACATGAAAGCAGGGACATAAAATGTCTAACAGCTTCTTTTAGTAGTTGCACTGGCTCAAAAAAATCTAAAGCAAATGCAGAAATATCACATCAAATTATCAGTTCCTCATTTATTTTTTCAATGAGCTAAATTTCACCTAAATCGTAGAGGAAATTTATTGACCAGGGTTCTGCGAACTGGCACAAATGCTAGCAGCCAAAGCATCTTTATACAGAAAAAATAGTATCTGCTGATTTTGTTGGTCTGTGACAATACCATGAATAATGCAGTTGCACAGAAACCATCCCCCAGAAAAAACAATCCAGTTTCCATGACTGAATGGCATCAAGTTACCCCAGACAGCTGACTGTTTTACAGGCTTCCCCATAGAATGAACATTTTTGTTTCAAACATGTTTGGGTGAGACAGTACCCTCAGTAAAAAACAAAGCCCACAGTATCTTTAAGTTTTTGCAGACCAAGCTTACAAGCACTATAAAAATACTTAGGAGCACTTGTTGAAGTCTTATCTGCCATGAGCAACTACAGCACAAATGTTGCTTTTACAGGTGATGATTTTCAATGCTGTACCAGTAAAAATCATTACTTCCTTGCCTAGATCAGCAATCTTAATTTAAATACAGATATCAAATTAAACTACAATGAGCAAATAGTTTGTAGAGTATGAGCTAATAGCTTAGGAGAATGTCCTTCTAATGCTGGTTTTTAAAAATCTTTTGCTTTTTGTTTTCTATGTAACTAAAGAAATTAAAGAAATGTCCTGCTAAAATACACTTTCTTTGAGATATTGGACTTTCTCACCAATCATAACGCCTTTTACTACTAACAAGCTCTTACACTTCCTGAATGAATTTGGGAACACATACATCCGATTTTCCAGCACTCAAAACCTTAGCTGACAAAATATTACAATGCAAAATATAATCACCTCTGTTGCCATAAAAACTTGGTTTCCTTCCTTCACAGATCACAGAACATCTTTCCTGAAGCTTGAAGACCCCAGTAGAATAAAAAGTGAACAAACCTACTACTTCAGGAAGACATAAAGCAGTAAATTAAAATGGAAATATAATACTGGATTTTTAGATTAAACACTAATTATTTTACAGAATAGAGAGTCTTCATGAAAAACGTTGACCTGTGCACTTAAATCAGCTTAAGACTATCCAAAAGACTAATACTTTTTCTTACCACACATTTTCATGTGTTGACAAAAACAAATCAAGTCAAAGAGCACTTTTTTCCATAAAGAAATAGCAGTAATAGTTAATTCATGCCTACAAAAAAGTGGGCTTGGTCCAGACTGTACAGTTGAAGCAGAACTGTCTGTAGCACAGAATAAACTACTGTTAGGAAAATATAAAAAAAAAACCGTAATAATAGATAAATATACAGTCATGCTTCACTTTGTACATTTGCAACTGTCTGTGAAGACTGACTGCTATGCTTACCTATCAATAAATAATACTTTTTGCTGTGAGTATTCATAATTACTTCACATCTTGATTTTTGCAGGGCCTAATAATATATTGTTCATTAACTTCATAAAGGCCACTATGAAAATATAAGATCAAACTAACTCCCAGTTCTATCTGTGAATGGCAGAAGCTGAGGAACAATAACCAAACTAGGAGTTCAAAATGGAATCAGAAAGTAATATTTGCCTAACTGGTTGTCTTATACCTGCTGAGAACACTCTTTTCTCCCTTGTGATTAGTCATTTACCGTCAAAAATACCAATAAATATTGTAGACTGTGTATTTTGCTCGAAAAAGCAAAATACACTGTTTCTGTCTTACTTTACATTAAATAAGATCAGTGCTCTACAACGCTTATATTAGAAAATAAGGTTATAAATAAAAGCTGACATAGTTATTAAAAATGTAATATCAAACTCAATTCCCTTCACAAATAGCAACATACTCTATAGTTAAAACATCTCTTTTCCTCCTGTGTTGGCTTTGCCTTTGTTAACAAATGTGATCACATCACAGTATTTACCAATTCATGCCTATTAGCTTTGCAGCTAAACACGTGCTTTCCTAGTGACTGCTAAAATAAAAAGTAAATCTTCCTTCAGTATCCTTGCACAGTTTAACATACTTTTAAGAAATATTTTCTTTTTGTTTCATTTTATTTTTATACATAGGTTTTTGCTGCACATATCCTGGCAACTCTTGGCAGCTCAAGGGTATTTTTTGTCACTTTTTGTACTCAAGAATAATTGATCTGTAAGTTAAAGGGAAAAGCACATCTTTTCACAGCATGTATCTACTGGATGACTTCTGAATGCTTTAGGTTAAAAGTAGAACTTTGTTTACTCTTTCTATTTCACAATATTTTCTTGCGAGAATCTGTATAAGGGCAACTACACTAACATTTCTAACTGGAGGTAAATTATCTAAGTATGTGCTTAGGTAGCCAGCAGTACTGGTCTGTTTTTCTATAAAATAAATGCCTGATTTGTAGTTAAATAGTAATAATTCTTGCCTGTACTATATATACACTATACATTTGTTAAATGATGATTGTACTGTAATGGTAAATATTAAATGAAATTGTCTTACATGCAGAAAAGTCAGCTGTAAACATTTAGCTTGTAATTGCAGTTATTTCTTCCTCAGTGCTGCTGGTGTAGAACATTTCCTCATAATGACCATAGATCACATTCCTTCCTGTCACAGATTCTCTTCTATGTGCATATTTTCACCTCAATGTTTTAGGATATATTTTTTTTTTAATCTAAAAGGATGCTCTGTGAAGGCTATGATTCTGTCAGTACTTTAAGATCAGGCTGTCATCTACTGTCTCATTGTTGTTTATTATCAACATCATTTAAAAAAAACCTTGACCCTTTATGCAGAAATAATGAACTTCCTTTCCCCCCCCCCCCCCCCCCCCCTCAAGGAAAGCTGTTCTCATCTAAGGACAAAATTCCAAAGAGAGACAAAAAGAATTTGTGTAACGTGTCAAGGTGGTCCACACCAGCTAGGTTAACTGCACAAGCTGTCAGCAGAACCTTTTCAAGGAGTTAGGTGCTTCTGAAACAGGCATAGATGCTCATTTATATAGCACTAAATACCAAATATCTCCAAATTCCCACCCCAATTGCAGATAAGGTGCTTAAGAGCTGAAAATTAGATGAATTCAGCTCATTCACCTACTCAGACTCAAAATCCTATCTCACTTTCAGTAGCCACCAAGTTGAGGTAGATTTCTTTTCTTTGGCAAATGGACTTGTGAGAACTTCTGGAATGGACTGCCAAGGGAGGTGGTGGAGTCACCGACCCTGGGGGTGTTCAAGAAAAGGCTGGATGTTGTGTTGAGGGACATGGTTTAGTGGGAGCTATTGGGAATAGGTGAACAGTTGGACTGGGTGATCTTTTAGGTCTTTTCCAACCTTGGTGATTCTATGATTCTATGATTCCTCAGGAACGAAGGAAATTCCTTTGCCTGTAAAAGTTTCAGGCCTGTCATTTCTTCTACAAACATCCTTTCCAGCTGCTTATCCAGTCAGGCTGCATTACTGATTCAAGGGTATTTGCCTGCATCCTGACCCTTTTCATATTCTAAAAACTTTGTTGAAATCAGTTGACTGTCCTTGAAAATAGTGGAAAAGTTACGTTTTCTAAAAATTCACCTAGCACAGAACAACAGACTGCATGTTGCCATTGTCTTTTAAGCAACTTATTTTGCTGTTCAGTGATAAGTTCTTCCATTACTCACACTACAAATGCTAGTTTAAATCCATTATTACGGTGAGTTGTGTTACAATACAAAACCTTCCCCTATATAGCTTACAGCTTACATCAGACATACAGGTACAAAGATGCAGGTGAGCAGTGAGTGGATGACAGGCAATGCTCTGAGGGACCTGAGCCTCAAAGACAAGACCTCATGATGGACTCAGCTAAGAATAGGCCTGTCTGAGTGATCCTGATACTGTGCGGTAAAGTGCTTCAAGTAGTGAGCAAGGTAACAGAGTTATAACTCTGAGCTTCTGGAAATCAGGTTAAAGCTCACTTAGGAATCTGCCTGGACCCAGTGAGAGACTGCCCCCTGCTTGGGTCAGGCCCACAAGCTGCTTCTCTAGGATAACTTCTCTGAAGCAGGCCTGGAAAAACATCAAACACCAAGCAGGTGACACAGAGGGTTGAGCAGGCGGACCCTGCCTGAGCTCAGGGTGACTAACGAAGCTCATGGAAGAAACTTTTGGAAGACTGTAGGGACACGAGGAAAGTACACAAGGATGAGCATTGCAGCAAAAAGGATTTCTATAGGTATATTCAGGGATGGTGAAAAATAAGAGCTTACCATTGAATAAGAGAGAGTACAAATTACATGGGAAAGATTGAGGTACTCAGTAGTTTTCATTTGTTTGTTCTAAGTTTTTTTTTCCTCGAGGATTAAGGTCTGCTTCCTGCCTTACACTTCCCCAGTTCTATTATCAGGACCTGCAGAAAGGCAGCGCTGCAGCATACTGCAGAAGACAAGACAGATAAGGAGCACAGTGTCTTTACAGTTAAGGTAACTAATTGTATATCAAGCTTTACTGGACAGCAGCAAGCAACTTCAAGAAAGCAACCCTTCCTGTTTTCAGTGCTTTGAGAGGGACCACTTTTGGAGCACTGTGTCCTATTTTGAGCTCACTAGCATAGGAAAACCACTGGAGCATGTCCAGCAGTGGTCTGCCAAGGTGATCAGGGGACTGGAGCACACATCAATCCCTGGAGAGGATAAGTAAGTCTAAGAAACAAAAGCAGGACAGATTCTGACGGGAACACACTACAGCTTTACTATGTTGGAAAACCCAGTGTAAGCAGGAAAAAAAAAAAAAAAAAAAAAAAAAAAGACAAAACAAAAAAACAACCCTTAAGGAAAAAGGATTAAATAGGGCCATACTGATACAGAAGTCTGGTACACGGATAGCGGAAGCTGGTAGGTAGGAAATTATGCCTCTTCTGTGGAGCTTAACAAGATTGCAGTGTCAGGCTGCCCTTATCTCCCATTTCTGTCATTGTTGCTGTTCTGCTGTTTCATTTCTTCAGGGACTGTAATGCAGAGAATTCTGGATCTGAAATAAGAAGTACTATTTACATTTAAAGGCTTTTTTGCCCTTTTCTCTCAGGTAAATACATTAAAGTTTGCTACCCACTACAATAACTCAGAAACACTCTGCTGTAATTCACTCTTAACTACCTACCAAGAAATACTTGAAGTTACTGGGTTTTTTTATTCTAGATAGAAATACTTGACATTACTTTAGCAAGACACTAAGAAATATGCCTAGTAACAAATATTATGATTTGCCACTTAGCTTTTATGAGAACTTCTCTTACTGATATGACCTGAAATATTTTTTCATCATGAAGTCACTGAAATGCTCTTAGATGGAATCATTAAGTGCATCCTTTCGGAAGCGCACTACCATTACTAACTGGCACTTCAAGATAATATTATCACAACAGGCTCTTGCTTCCTTCCTTAGGATGCTGCTTTCATTCAACAAGACCACACTGTCAGGTTACAATGACATGCATCACAGTGGACAAACTTGTATCCAATAGGATTAGGCTAGTCCCCAAACTGTTTTTGAAGCCTAGTCTATTTGTAAACCTGCCACATCCTTTGGTCTAGCTACTGCTTTATGCTACTGTGAGAGGCAATATCCTTAAAGTAGGGCACAGCTAGGGAAGAGTGAAAGAGAAGACAGAAAGAGCAGGAGCTGCTTTCTGACAGAATGCTACATGCAGTTCTTGAGTTATATTGACTATCGTCTTCATCAGCTTGTAAGGGATTTCTGAACCACTTCCAAGCAAAATGCATTTGCACCTCTCTTCTTGATCCCTAACACAGATGGGAGGTTGCAGCCTGTTTGATTACTTGACCTGTAAGAATTCTGATTATCGAAAGACAGACATGCATCAGTGCTTGGCATGCAAAGGCAACATACATGCATCATATGTACTCACAGCACATAAGCATTGTGATCAGAAATAGCAAAGGTGGATCTGATCGCCAATAAAGTGAACTGTGCATGAACCAACTACTGGCATACAGCCAGTTATGTCACTGCTTCTTTGATATGTTGCTGTTAATCAAGTGTGCTGAAATTTTATTTCTTTTCTTATCTGAAAACAAAACAAAACATAATATTTGTCATTAATTCTTAAACACAGATCTGGAATCAACACATGCCTGAAAATTGTACTGAACTGTACTGCTGAGCAGTCAAGTGCTGAGCAGACAGCAGTATTGAGATATACGTTGTTGCATACACTTGACAAAATGCACAGAAGTCTTCCAGGAAAAGGACATTCAGAAACTGAAGACTTAGGTGTGGGGCAGGAAGTGAGAGGGAACAGATCTGACAGTATATCTCTTTCCAGCAGGGAGAAGGCCAAGGGAGGGAGGGAGGCATTTGAACTTCTTTTAGCAGAAAAAAAAAGCAAATGCAGGAAGACTGGAAGAGTGATTTGAGGTGACTAGCTCAGACAATGATAACACTTGTTTAAGTGCTTTGAATGGTTTGCTCTTCCATTTCACTGGTAGAATATGCATGTATCATTTGTTTAGCTCAAACTTAAAGGACTTGTTTTTCATGATATATTTAGCATCTCAAACGAAATAATGTAATTTCCACAACTCCAAGAAATGTAAAAGTTTTATGGAAAACTTCCCTAGATTAGTCATCTGTATTACATTTTAAGGGGATTGCCTGAAATGAAGCTTAGTCAGCTCCCTATTAACAAACACATAATAATGCTGGAGCTTCACTTGCTTCAAAAATAGATTCTTCATAGCAATCTAGATTTTTGCTATTACAATTCTAAATGACACACAACTCTCAACAGACCAGAATATAAAAAACAGACAACAAGGTTATGGTTTGCTTAGATTCTCTTCAGAGAGGAGAGGGAAAGGGAAGCAGAGGAAGTAAAAAGCAACACAGGAATTCCTATAGTTCTAAGTTGTTGGAAACAAAAGGCATAAAAAGGCCCTCGCCTCACAAAACTTTTCCTTTCTCAACCTGCAGCCATTTCTATCTTATTTAGCAAATTACCTCTGCTTTTCTTTAAGTTCCTTGGAGTCTTGAAGAAAAACTCTCAACTGGGTGCAAAGCAGGGAAGCAATGCTGGCAGAGTCTCACAGCAACTTCCAAAGTTCTAGCAGCCATGGTTTAGAAAGGGAAAAGGCTATGAAAAAAGTTAAATAATGACAACCCAAATGAAAAATCCCTCTCTTCACTACCAATTTTCTCCACACACTCTCTCAACACTGCACAGACTTATGCTGTTATCACCCTACTCCTAGAAGAATTCAGAATTTCACTCATTTCAAACAGCAAAATGAAGGTTAAAGGTGGGAAGAAGAAAAGGGAAGAACAAAACCAAACAAAAATATTTATCATTCTCTATACACTCAAAAAGATTTTTATATATTATAATTTTTCTCTGAAGGTGACAGAATAGCTTTCACCAAAATTTATACAAGAAGTTTAATGTTTACTTATATACACTCTAAAAGCAGAAATACAAAACAAAAATTAAGGCCAACATTACTGTATGGGAGATTTGTAGCATAAGTTTTTAACAACTCTGTGGAGAGATTAGACTAGTAAACACTGTAAGAGCTAATGAATAAGTTCGCCTGGGTTCAAAAATATTAGCAATGATTAACATGCCAAAATATAGAAACATATTTGTTAAAATAATTATTTTCTGCTAATAAAATATATTTTTTAAATTGCCAAGTATTTTAAATACAGGGTTTTTGGGTTTTTTTTAATCCCATTTATGTATATGTAGGTTTTTGGGTTTTTCTACACCTAAATTTTTAGAAGAAAATCTTCCACTTCTCTATACTTCAGGCTCTTGTACAAACACTATCTACACAAATTTTCAAGCTGGCATATTCAGAAGTGATCACACCTAAACAATAATTCTATCGCGATTTACTCAGTTGCTTTCCACCACAGCTACCTTTTAAATATCAGGTAAGAATTCACCCTTAAGAAAGAGTAAGAACGAGCAGGTTTGTTCTTTATTATTCATTTCCTGACAAAATCTGCTCCTACAGAATACCAGTCAAGAACACAGAAGATTTTGCTGAATTAGAAGGATACATGAATGTTTTAAATCAAGCCAGAACTACGTGAAAATGTAACTCAATGCTGTCACTTAAGAAGCACAGTGCTAAATTCTTTCCCATCAATTCATCCCCTCTTCTCATTTTTCTACAACTTTCTCTGAAAGAAAAAGCACACCATGTAACTTCAAAATGTTAAACTTTCAACTCTTGGAGGAAATATTAATTTAAATGTTTCTGTTATGTCAGTAGCTTTGTACATTTTCTTTATTTAAACGTTTCTTCAGTTGTTCTAGATGTCTTGCATCAGTATCCTGTAGTATTAAGACAGTGGCTTTAGACTGAAATGGATTAAACTCTATAGTCATCAAACAACAGAGATCTATCAATTGTTTCTGGCATCTTTCTAAACCGTCCTTAAGCTTTGATTGTAAAGCTGGATCTTTTCTCAACATATGCATTTCAGGCACTGAAAATCCTATCAAACTTGTTAGAATATCATCAGCAAAATCTACTTCAAGGTAAGCAGAGCCATCTGAAACTTTAGCTTTTATACCCCAGGACCCATTACTGCTTGTGAGATTTCCAGTGAGAGTTACAATAAAACACTTCACTTTCACAATTGTAACCGTTTCTGGCTTTTTTGCAAGGAGAAGGGAAATGTACGTGAAAGGTGGAGAATCTAAATCGAGATAACGTGCATTTTCTGGTCTGCAGAGAATGGCCTGCTGATCTGCTTCTGGAACAGTTTTTGAGAAAGATACAGGATCCTTGTTCAACTGCCTGCTGTCAGGAGCATGACGGGACTGACAGCTGCTCTCATCCAGGCCTAAATCATTCAGTCTTTCTTCATGAGGAATTTCCGAAAGAACAGCAGCCGAGCTGCAGGCCTGAGATACACTGTTACACTGTAAAAAGCCACTAGTACTAGTTCTATCACCAGTAGATACTGTTCTTCCTAGATTTTTTCGCTGGCTGGTAACTTCTATAGGCTTCTCCCATTCATATCCATCATCTTTTTCAGAAGTTTCACTTAAAGATGAGCCACGAGAGCTTTGGTATACATGTGGAATTCTCTCAGTACTTAAATTTACATTTCCATTCCTGGCAACTGATGGCACTTCTTGTAGTTCTCTTTGGATCTCTTCTTCCAGAAGAATGTCATCTTCCAAAGGAAAGTCATTTAAAAAGGCATCGTCGTACTCCATAGGAGGTGGAGTTTGTTCATCTGAATGATTTACTGATTCCTGTTGCAAAGCATTTTCATTGTGTGCAGTGAGTGAACCTGAGGCTGTACTAAAATTATTGCTTCTACTGCAGTATCCACTTTCTAAAGATGTTTCATTGTTTAAAATAAAATCATTATTTTCATTAAGACTGGCCAAGAGCTCCTCATCCGAAGGGCCTAGAGATTGTCCTAATTCATCCACATGACCTGGAACAATTTGTTCATGACCAGATTGTCCAACAGAATCTGGGTTCTCAGCTTCTCCAAGTAATCTAGCAAGGACCTTTTCCTGAGAATACTCCTCCAGAAGAGCATCCACCTCACCACCCAAAAGTTTTACATTTTCTGGTTTAAGCAAAAGGACTCCAAGACGATATGCAACATTACCGTGCACGGTGATTTTTGTTCCAGGTGGAAGGCTGCTATGGAGGACAGGCACTGGCTGATACTCCATGCCCTGGATTTGATGTATCCCATCAGTTAGCTGCAGCATCAGCATTCGGGTAGGCTTTGCTTCCCAGGGCTTTTGGGATGCCTGAGTATTGGCTGTTACTTCTTCATTTACAGTACTTTTCCCTCTTATCTTCTGCAGCTGGGAATATGCTGGTTGGCTAACGTCAAGCAATGAGTCAATCTGCAAGGAGTAAAAGCCAGACAACTCTCCTTTGGGGGCATCTAAGATACCATCAGGCAAAACCGGATATTCCAAATCTCTTAGGTCTGTAAGCAGCCACTGCTCAAATACCTGCCTGTTAATTTGAGCCTGACTTAAGTTGCCACCACCATTTTCTTCCTGAATCCAATTAATACATGCTTCCAGCCATGTCAAAGGAACTTTAATGTGCCATGTAGATGAAAGCCAGGTTTCCACTCTTGCTGTGACATTAGGTGCAGACATTTTCTTTCAAGCTAAAACAAAATCCAGAAAGATATACTTACACTTCTGACAACAGCTGTATTTGTGACATATCTTTCACTCCTACAATTCAGCAATTTTCTCTCATTTAGAAGCCCAGCTATTCTAAGTGTGACAACATAGAAGCATTTTCAACTAGAAACGCTTCCACGGATACTAAAAATAAATATGCAACATTTAAACAAGTAAGCCTCAGCTAACATCAGCAACCTATGCAGCTTGCTCATGGAGGAACAGTATTCAACACCCAACACTTCTGGGGAAGTCCTTCTTTCCTGATGATTTAATCAGAAGTACGCAACCGCTTCCCCATTGCTGTGTGTGGAAAGATCAGACCAAAACAAATCTCCTGACCAGAGCTACACACAAAAATGGATCTCCTATTTATTTTATTTTATTTTATTTTATTTTTTCTTCTTCTGGGTGCCACTGTTAACATTGAATTTACTTCAGGAACTGACCTGAGATAACACTGTCCCATTTCGTGAACAGAAGCAGAAGGCCCCATCCACAACACAGATCTGCTCGCTCCTGTGGCACTGGAGTTGAGCTTCGGGCCCGACCACAGGAAATACCTCTGATATCTCGAGCCTCAGGGCAGGGTTTGACGGCCACACGTCACGGCAGTCAGTACCTGACGATCACTGGGGGCTAAAAGGCCGCACTTTCTGTTTAGCTTAGGGAGTAGTTGTGTGCATCCAAACTGCATAACCGTGCCTGCAACTACTTCACCCCCAGAACACCCAAAATACACAGTACCTGGTTTTGGCCGCTATATCCCACAGCAACATAAACGAACACCCGCCTCAACGCTCCCTAAGGCCCCACCATAGCACCACCAGCGTGCGAACGCCTAGAACAGGCTCGAGGGCTCTCAACAGGCGTAGAGAGACTTCCAGGCACCACCGACGCACCCCGCACTTACCGCAGCCCCGCTGGGGGGGTCATCCCGAGCCCGCGCGCCGCGGCAGCCAATCACAGCCGCGATCCGCGCGCCGTTCTAGGCCTCGCGAGAGCCCCGCCCCCTCGGCGCCGGGCAGCAGGCGCCAGGCGGGGTTTTCGTAGGCGCCATTTTCTTTGCGCGCGACGAGGGTGCTGTCGGTCTCCTTCGCCATTTCCCGCCGTCTCCACCGCCGCCGCCGCTCCAGGGGCGGCTTTTCGCCCGGCAGGTAGGCGTACCGCAGGGGCGCGGCGGGATGGCCCGGGACGGCGGACATCGCCCTCCCGAAAACGGCCGGGCCGGCCTCGCCGTGGCGTACTCGGAGGGCGGAGCGGAGCGCTGAGGGGCAGCGCTCTTCCCCAACGGGGCGGCGGCAGGGCCGCGCGGGGGGGGCGCGGCGGAGCCAATCGCCGGGCGGCGGCGGAGGTGCGCGTCGGCCTTGGGGGCTGCACCCCTTTCTCTGCTGTGTGCGCGGGGGCCGGCGGCGGCTGCAGGTAACGTCGGCCCCCCGGCGAGGTGCAACGGGGGGGCGTAGTGTGCCAGCCGGGCTAGGGGAGGTGGGCGCGGGGAGGCCGGGCCACATCGGGGGGGGCAGCGGGGCCGCGCAGCACCCCTCCGTGACGCGGCGAGGAGAAAGGCCCGGGTGGACCGTGGGACTTAGGAGGGTCCCGCGGGGAGCTCGGTGAGGCTGTGCGGAGGAGGAGGAGAGCGGGGCGGCCCCGGCAAGGAGGGGAGGATGCGAAGAGCGGCGTGGGCCCCGCACGAGCGGTGCGGCCGAGGCTGGCGGTGCTGCAGCGGCTACTTTGGAGGGCGGGAGAGCGGCCGCCGCCTCCTCCTTTCTCCGCCCGCCCTCGGCAACTCCGCGCCCGGGGCGAGTTGTCGGCGGTTATGGCGGCGGGGGGAGGGCGCTGGCGGCCGCGGCCTGCGCCGAGAGGCTGCGCCGGCACGGAGCGGTGTGTCCCGCGCCGCCGCCTGCCTCTTCGCGGAGCCCCTCTTGCCGCCGGGCCGTCCCAGACGGCGAGGCGAGAGCCGCCGACCGCCTTCTTTGTGTTCCCCGTGGCGGGAGGGGGGAGATCTCCGTGCGGCCGCATGGTGGAGGTTCCTCCGCCGTCGGCTCCGCCTAGCAGCGGGCAGGCGCCATTGCAGCCGCCGCCATTTCTGCTGCGCGCCGACGCCGCCGGTAGCTGCGGCTCGGGCTGCGGGTTACGTAACGGCGGCTGCCCGGGAAGCGGGCGGCGAGGGGAGAGCGGAACAGAACCGTGTCTGCCTTTCCCTGTGCTGTTCTCGGGGCTGCGGCCGCTCGTGAACGCTTTGTCCTCCTGGTGCTTGTAAGAATGTTGCGTTCGTCACATTAATGCCATTGGTTCGGTTTACAGAGCAGGCACTGTAACGCAGAGCACCTTAAGTACACGTGACAGGGGAGATTTGCTGTGGGTGATCAGTAAAGGAGGCTGGGGGAGATTAAGCCCTGAACCAAGATATTATATTTCATTCCCTTCCCTGCGGTGCTGAAATTCTTGGGATGGTCGGAAGTGGAATAACCGGTGTTCAGATGGGCTGATTGAACCTTGTAAAAATCTCTTTCACTGCATAATAGCGTTTTGGCAGTGTCTGGTTGAGACTCATTAGTTCACGCAAGGCAAGGGCCAACCTCTGATGAGAAGGAGCTGCTCCACGGCTGCCACCTGTCCCTTACTGTGCAGTTGTAACAAGTTAACAACTGGCTGGGTCTACCTTTAACAAGTTGGGCTTTCCTCCCTTCTTTCCTTTGTGGAAACCAGACTCTCAGACATTTGCTGGAAATTAAACAATAAGTTACCAGGGAGACGAGTGGATTGTGTGGTGGTGCTATCTGTAGAAATTATGTTTTGGAAGAAATTAAGTTACAAAATTATTCCTGTCTGGCCTTGTGAGTATTTCCAGATGGATTTAACGAAAGTAGACATGTTAAAATGCCTGCTAGTTAGTTGACACAAGACTTATAAAAAATAATGTTGACAGTTACCAGAAATTTCCTGGTTTTTATTTGAAATTATTCAGAATTAAACACTCGGAGCAGAGGAATTGTATTCTTCTAAGTATCTGAAAATCACAGTTAATAACAGTAACTACTTAATATTACCAAATGCTTGTAAACTATGATACTTAAGACTATAATTGTTTATTTGTAAGGTTACAGATTTGTTTAATATCACCTGTTAGTGGTGTCTTTGGCCTTCATATGTTTTCTCATTTATAAAGAGCTTTACAGCAAAAACTTGGGTCAGACCTCTTTTTTGTTCTGTCTGTAGTGAGAATCGTAGCAGGAAGCAAGTCACAACTCATCTGTGCTGTTTTCATAGGTTTTTGGAGGTGATAGGCTGTTGGATTTTGATCCCGCCCAGAATACTTGAGGTTTTTCTCCACAAGGATATATAACAGCGGTAAGTCTCAGAAGCAGGCATGCATCTTTTCTTTTTCTCTTAAATATAATGCACAATTCGCTTTCTTATGTAGTAGGTATTCTAACTCTTACTCTTCAACAGGTTTTATCTGCCAGCCTAAGAAAAAAAGGTGATGGAGACTGAACAACAGGAGGAGACCTTTACCAACACAGAGACAAATGGTAAATTTTTTCAAGGACTGTTTTTTTTTCTGAATCAGCCTTTTATAATTTCATTGTTCCTAAACATCTTGTAATGCTTTAATTGTATAAAATTAGCATTTACCAGCTCCCATCTTGCATTCTGCATTAAATCTTCCAATTCCGGTGCTCTGTCTGACTGACTTTTGAAGCATGAAAGCATAATTTTTCTTTGAATGCTTTAGGGATTGCCTAAATGGCTGCAACTACATAAAAATAACAGTAATGTCTCCTGACAGTATTTTTGCATTGCAGGAAGTTAGGGAGGTAGTGCTGAGTTGATTCATGCTAGTTTTTCCAAACAGCATTTGAAATGCTGCTTTCCTGTTATTTCACCATTATTTCACTGTTGGACAAGCTGCCTTTGAACTTCTTGGTTGAAAGGTTTTCACAGTTGTAAATTATAAGAGGAAATACTGGGTAGGTGATGCTGTATTGTTTGAAACAGCATGTTGCTAATGTGTCACCAAACAAGCGTGTAATATTGACATTTAAGTCATGATTCTAGGGTTTTTAAATGGGATCTCAATAACTGATGCAGACTGGTAGTGTAAAAGCCTGTTGACTTGCTATGAACCTGAGATTGGACATCAATAATTAGTGGTGGGCTGATAAGCAGTAATGTATGAGGAGGAGGATAAACTTGGAATTTGTTTCATTTTGTTTTGACTTAGAAAGTTAAATAAATGTTTGTATTTCCTCCCTATGGACCTTTCTACAGGCAAACGTCCTGCAGAAGACATGGAGGAAGAACAGGCCTTCAAAAGATCTCGGAATACAGATGAGATGGTTGAATTACGTATCCTGCTTCAAAGCAAAGTATGCTATCTTTTTATTATTGCTCTGTTGTTGCTTATAGTGTTGCTCAAGACAGCTTGGACAAAGTGTAATTTGGGACATAGGTTTAGAAAGAGCATGCTTTATTTAATATAAAGTAAGTAGAAATATTTCTCAGTCTGCATAGATAATAGTAGGACTATTGTGATGGAGTTTTCTTCAGTAACTCAAAGGGTAAGTTCTTGAGAATGTGCTGATTTCTTTAAAGAAGACAAATTCTGAAGAAAAAAAGCAATAGAAATGAACAGCTGTATTGCTTGTGTTTGAGTGGATTGTCATTTTGGAGCAGAGAAGGGGGAAAGGGGTATGTGACTGTGCATTAGTCTTCAAAGAATGGTCAGCCAGTGATTGTTAATTGTGTGGTAGCTGAGATGAGAGCTTATTGGGATTTTACTAACTTTCACTGTCAGATTTCCTAAATCTGTTCAAATGCACCAACAGGAAAAAATGTGGGAATAAAACTTCAGGGATTGCAATAGCTTCATGCACTAGTGTAAATTGTTCCTGTAAACTTGCTATATGTGAATTTCCTCTACTGCTTACAGTTGTTAAAGATAATTTATGTTGTCTGAAGCATCTCAGTCTTTTGTGCTGGCATGGGGAAATATCTGAGCTCCGTGCAGCATATCTGCCCAGTAATCAAGTTACGTGGAAATGTTTGTGTGCTGTTAGCCTCAGGTATGATCTGCATGTAGTCTTTGAAATAACCTGGTAAAAAAATAAAAGAAAAAAGCAGAATGTAATTTTGCATTTACTCTTCTTTGAACTCTGCTAACTTACTTCTGGTGCTTCTTTAGAAATGTTTAGAAAGTTAGCGATTGTTAATGTTGTCTTTGCTTTTTGCCAAATGCACCCCTCTGAAAAGTCAGTTGACTTAAATAGATGTAAACTAAAGGAAACCCTTACAATTATCAAGAATTGTTTGGAGAGCAAGAGTGAAATCTGTGAACATTAAAACAACAACAAAAAAAAGGTTAAATTAGGGAAATTGCTGATGTTCATGGAATCCTCTTTTTCAAACTTGTAATCTTAACTATGAGATAGTTCTAACATAGGCAGAATTGTCTAGACTTAAATTTTGAATTGAAGTTGTATGTTGAAGTTGTATTTTGAATATTAGTTGTAAAGCTAAATACTCCTCCCTTAGAATTCTTAATTAGAGTTGTTGGTATTTTTCCTATGGAAAATCCTTATTAGTTTGTTTCCATTTGATCCAAACCTTTCAGAAGCAAACCCAACTACACTCCTGCTCCTTCAACCCCTCCCAGCAGGATAGTACGGAAGTAGATACATAGTTCTTATTCTGAACCTCGGAATTGTTGGCAAAATGTGACTTCTGAAAACTCTTTTTTAGAACGCTGGAGCAGTGATTGGAAAAGGTGGCAAAAATATTAAGGCACTTCGTACAGACGTGAGTATACACGAGTTTAAACTAATTTAACACCAATTCTTTCAGAGCACTACATCGAAAGCTTGGTTGCATTCATATTTAGAAATGGGAGCAATTCAACTCTAGACACCAGTAGTCTAGCTACCAGCTATTTGTAGGTTGTTAGAGTAGGGATCTTAGTAATTAAAGCCCAGCTTGACCCATGACAGAAGAGGTTTATATTAAAACCTCTCTTCCTTTGAGTAGAATTCCACTAAATTACACACTTCAAGTGAGTTAACATCCTAACAAGGAACACTGATAAAACTTAAAACCCTTAATTGTACCATTTCCCAAGTGTGTGAATCAATTATAGTGCTGCTGAAACCATTGCAGGTGGCTGGCATAACCTGGTGATAGAGGAGTTCTATAACTTCCTTCAAAAAAAGAAACCAAGAATAAACACACACAACAAAACATGAAAATTGTCTGTCCATTCCTTAACAGCTTGCACATGAAACACAAAAACATTAATGTTAGGTTTACTTGGTTACAGTATGGGCATAGAGCAGTAGAGAAACACGATTGTATTACTTGGAAACATTTTTCAACAGTCATGACTTACATGCTTACTCATATTTTATAGTGGGTTGACTCTTACGATTAAACACGTGTTCAGCATTAATGTTATGTATTTATAAAACTTGGCAACGCTTCTTAAATTCTGTTTGTTTACACTCCTGTACTTAACATCAACTACAATTTCAACAATTTTTTCAAGCAAAACTCTGTTCAACACAGCATTTGGCAATGTCTCAGTAGAAATCTGTTCCACCTAAGGTCATAAATACAGCAAGTAGCTTTAAGCTGAAATGGTCAGGAATCATACATATGCTCTCTTTGGCAGCTAGTGGTTTTCTCGTTTTTCTTTTTTTTTTCCTTTTTTGGTTTTTTTGTTTTGTTTTGTTTTGTTTTTTTTTAATAATTAGTAGATCACCTAAGTCCAGATAATTTAGACTGGTCTGGAAAACTAACATTCCCTATTTGCCCAAGGTCTTCGTAGTATCAGTCTTGACAGGTTTTGTGTCTACCCTCATGAGCCAGCCTGCTACTGAAACGTCATATGTTAAAAGTTAGTTCAGTCAGATAGTGACTCATTTTTAAGGTCCACACTGATAAGCCACAGTCATTGTAGCAATCCGTTATTGTGTTAGTCTTCAGAACAACGTAAGCTTGTTTCATTAATTGAGAGTAATGAGTATAGTTTGTATTAAATTAAAATTTATTGCTTTTCCCCCTTTTCCCTCTCCTTGTTTTTTTGGCCATATATCTCCGTTGCCCATGTACTGGATCGTCTTGCCCCTGCGTTGCCCACCATGACGTTGGCCCATCCGCCCCTGAACGCCCATGTGAAAACCCTGGTTGGCTATGCCCAAAAATGTGCTCGTTGCCAAACGGGTACCATACTTGACAACTTCCGATTGAATACCCATGCCCAATGCCAACATCCACGAACGCCAATGACCAATGCAGTACAATGCCAGTGTTTCAGTCCCAGACAGCAGTGGCCCCGAGCGGTATGTCCCAACAGTTTATGCCTCACTGCCTGATTAGAAAGAGAGAAATGTATTTTATTACCTGCCTTTATATAATTAAATAGTATCCCCTTATAGACGGTGTATTGTTTTTTTTCAAGTTTTCTGTCTTATTTTCCCCATTAAGTCTTTTTGTCACTGAACTTTTACGTGAGTTGCCCACCCAAACAATCCACTAATTTTATTTCAATGGAAGGAGCACAGCTTCAAGTGTTGCATATTCGCTGCATTGTAAATCAAATTGTTTCAAAGTAGTCTCTCGCTCTGTCTTTGTGGCCCACCTTGCTCCCTCAACATTGCCTGTTCATAATTATTTCTGATGAAATGCTAACTCTGGTTCACTTTCCTTCACTTCTCATTTGTATTGTCCTTTTTTGTCTTGCATTTGTATTTGTTTTCTTGCAGAGCCCATTAGTAATCTAATTTCTAACTGGTATCATAATCTTACTCCAGATACAGTGTTCACCACTTGCATATCCCCACTTATACTACGAGAAGGTGTGCCAGTTTTACCAATGTAACAGCGAGGGTATCCTAAATTAGTGGTGGCGGGGAACATGAATATTCACTTCTGCTTTCAGTTCTGCGTCAATTTCTTGCCCACTTAATCTGAGCCCTTCCAAAAGCCCATTCTCTCTTTCTATCTCTCTCTGTCTCTCTGCAAGACCTACCTAATCTTAAATTTATCATGCATATGTATTGGTTATAAACAAAGATGCATGTGTTCTGAATTCAGAAAACAGGTTTACTTTATTTGGGGAATATTGACTAAGTTCTTCAGTACAGTAAATCTTGTTAGAATTTTAAGTATCATTATGAATAAAAAATTTACTTCTGCTTCTTCTTTTCACCTTCTCCATATTGTCTGGCACTGTGGGTTCTGACAGCATCTTGAGTATAAGTGCAGATATAGAGACAATTGGAGAAATCTTGAAGAAGATTATCCCTACTTTAGAAGAGGTAAGTTTCTTAACATTTTTGTTCTTTATACCCACAAGGTTTGCTTTTAAAGTGAGATAATTCTAGATGATTTGCTGCTTTTTAATACATTAAATTAAAAGGCTTTTGTTTTGTATTTTCTAAAGAAGCAGCACAACTGTCAAACTACGTGTTGGTATATATATATATTTTTTGATAGGTGATAGAAAGAGCGGTCTCTAAATACTAAATGAATATTTGGAGCAGCTTTCCCCTTCCTCCTGCTTCCAGAACACTTGTCTCCTAACTTTCTTTAGTTTCTAGTTATAAGCACTTGTATTCTCATTTGTACCCTGCCTTGGTTTTGTGAGCTTGTTGCACTGTTTGCTATCTTCTGAAATTGTTACAGAAAATTTTGCAATGTCACAATAGAAGTAAAGAAGATGATCTTGACAGCAGTTGATGTTGAGGCAAGATGCTATCATATGAAAGGAAATAAAGAGTTACAATTCTGCAGTTTACTAAATCATGCTATTATCTTTGGAGGAAAAAAATTGTCTCTTATTTCCTTCTTCAACGTATATTTCTGACAGTATCAACACTACAAAGGCAGCGACTTTGACTGTGAGTTAAGACTTCTTATTCACCAGAGTTTGGCAGGAGGAATTATTGGTGTCAAGGGTGCTAAAATCAAAGAACTCAGAGAGGTACTGTTTCCTTTTCTTGCAAGACTTGGCTTGTGTTCTGTGTCTGTGTGTTTTGCGTTCATAAAGTGCAAATGTGGGTATCCTCTGTTGATAGTTCCTTGTTACCACAGCGTGTGTGATTTCTGTACCCTGAGATGAATTTTTATTGGGAACATTCAGGAGTAAAGAGATGATTAATAATAGAGGCTCGTACTTCTCTTCAAGCTTTTAAGCAATGTTTCTGGTAGGGTAGCGTTTATAAAGGACGCTTCTAAATTTAAAAAGTTCATCACTCCTGGAAGGATCTACTGTATTGACTTAGATTCCTTGGGGTGAGTGGCTTGACATGCAGAATGATTTAAGGCGAAGCCGTTTCCACACAATCATGAAGATCATGCAGTAGATGTTTGAATATCTATCTAAAACTTCAAGACCGTTGTTTTCCTTCAGTGCAGGAATGAAGGTTTTGTTCAAAACAGCTAATGGTTTCTGTGAACTTAAAAGACCTTTGTTCTCTGTCCTTTCTTGGTATTGTATGAGAGGCAATTTCAGATCAGTTCATGTATAAGCTGACAATCTTCTGTGTATGTTGACAAAGATAAGGTGGCTAGGCATGTAATCCTAGCAACATTGGTGTCTTGTATCCAAAGCATGTTTTCCTGACAAGTGAAAGTTAATAAAACCTGTAAGCTTGCAATGGATGTGTGATCCTTATGTTAGTATTTAGTTTAGCAGTAGTATACATTAGCCATAAATAACAAAGGGAAAATAATGAACTATTTTTCCTCTTAATAGAGAAATATATAGTTACAGAGCTTTAAAATACACATTTCTAAAATAAAATTTATTATGAGAACTCAAAAGTAAGAAAGTACTTAAAATAATTGGAAATTCAGTTGCCTTTGGAATTGTTTATTTAAAAGCACTTCAGTGGGCATTTTAACCATTTTATTGTCAAGGAATTTATAAAGTTTATATTTCAGAGTCTTGTATTTTCTTTTCAATAGAACACTCAAACCACCATTAAGCTCTTCCAAGAGTGTTGTCCTCATTCAACTGACAGAGTGGTGCTTATTGGTGGAAAACCTGATAGAGTTGTTGAATGTATCAAGATTATTTTGGATCTTATCTCTGAGGTAATGTTTATTACATTTGATTTTATTCTTCTTTTGGCATTCCTGAGCAATAGGAATCATTTGGTTGGAACATTACAGTACTTCCTACTTTTCTAGTAGCAAAGGGCTGGAATGTGAAGTTTTGAAGTAGTTGTTGTTTTCCAGAATTGGGATGCACTTAAGCAATTTCTATACTAGTGGGACATTATTCATGCTTCATTTAACATTAATGCAAAAAGTGAAAATCAGTGCAACTGATAAGTAATAGCAGTTCCTCTATTATCAAGTTTACAGGAAACTCATCACCTTTTCCTTTCTTACAAGCATTGTGAAATCAAAAATAAGATATAAATGCTTCTATACATGTAATATATTTAAATATGCTAATTATAATGGTGCTAACTTCTTGTTTCTTTATTTTAGTCTCCAATAAAAGGACGGGCTCAGCCTTATGATCCCAACTTCTATGATGAAACATACGACTACGGTGGCTTTACTATGTTTGATGATAGAAGGGGACGCCCGGTGGGTTTTCCTATGCGTGGGAGAGGAGGTTTTGATCGAATGCCTCCTGGCCGTGGTGGTCGACCTATGCCTCCATCAAGAAGAGATTATGACGACATGAGCCCTCGTAGAGGACCTCCACCACCTCCACCAGGTCGTGGTGGCAGAGGCGGCAGCAGAGCTCGTAATCTTCCCCTTCCTCCTCCTCCACCTCCTCGTGGCGGGTGAGTTGTTGCATAAATACACTGTATAAAAGTCAAGTTGTATTGAATTGTGTTCAGGTTCCCCAGTGTTTGCTTCACACTTCCATGCTCATAGTGAAGGCTGTGTATATATTCCTCTGAAGCACTTTGAAATGTATTGGAATTTATTTTTTGTACTGTAGCATGGAGGCTGCTAGAACGGTGGCCATTGTAGAGTTCTTTTTGTCATTCACTACCTTGCTAAAGTAGTTACATTTCATGAATGTGAAAATGTGAATGAGAATGTAGGAAACTGGCTTATGATGTGATTTACGAGATGTTTTTTCATTTCAGAGATCTGATGTCTTACGACAGAAGAGGCAGACCAGGAGACCGTTACGATGGAATGGTAGGAGTTCAAAATTCACATTCTCATATTTTATAAGCACAGTTCAGCACATGACTGTCTGAAGGTACTGTTGTTAAACACAAGCACTTATATAGTCTTTTCTCTATAAAAGCAGTCCCTCTTTCAAAGGAGTGTTTAGGAAATAAGGATTATGTAGGACAATAACCTTAACCTCCCCTGTTACCTGCTTCTGCCATCAGTTCACAGCAAGTTGTACTGTGCTTTATTGTGCACTGACTTTCTTTTAGACTTTTGTTTTAGGGAAAACCACAGAAACAGGAGATTCTAGGCTTTTCAAATAAAGAAAAAGTCATCAAAACAATTACCTTATTTTATTCATGGATGTCTTAACACACATGTTAAAAAGGCAACTAAAGATCAGTAGTAATTTATATTTTTACTGAACTTTATTATATTAAATTAAGTACTTTTAACCATATTAGTGCTAATAACTGCTTGGGAGGGAAGGGAAAGGAGAGTGGAATCATAGTTTACGGAAACTTTTAAAACTATCCTGATGTGTAACTTCTCCAGCAATCCTCTGTAGTGTAATAGATTCCTCTACTTGTAATAGGAAGAAAAATCATAGCTGTCTGTGGTAACATTTTTTTTTTCTTTAGCTTTGTTGGGTACCTTTCTTAAAATGACAGATGAGATTTTTTTTCAGATTTTTAAAAAATATTCTTAAAATTAATGAATGAAGAAGAAATAAAGAGGAAGTATCAATAAATGGGTTTTACACATCTGTACCTTCTGGGAGTAAGAGTTACTGGAAGTACATATTACAAGGATGCTGGATACTCACTGGAAGTGTTGAAATTAAAGCCTTGCACGTAACAGATACTAAGAAGTGTTGCCTACACTACTTAATATCCTAATAAACTGGAAGAATCAAGAAATAATACCAAACTAATTATTTACATGTATTCATAGGTTGTCAAAGCCGAGTTTTTGTGTTTTCATATTTACAGTTTGTGAAGCTGATCACAAATGTGGCAGCTTGCCCTTTCTTGTGTATCTGGTTCAGCAGTCTTGCTTAGCTTTATTCCCAAGCGGCAATGTCTTCTAGCTTTGTTCCCTTCCAGCTAGAATAGAAAAATTGTGTAGATTCCTGTTTGGTCTGTTAATCTGAAAGTTGACCTTTACTTTCTTGACTTGAATGTCCATAAGAAAGTGTAATCACATGTGTTCATTCTCATAGACCAAAACCACTGCTTTGTGTATTATGTAGATAAAACAAAAAGGCAACAGTAGATGCTTTTCTCAGGCAGACATCTCCAAAATCTTAGAGATAAAACGTCCTGTTTTGCCAGTTTTATTTTCTAGTAAAGGAGTAAATTTGCAGTAGTAAAAAGACCACTGAGGCTGAATGTTGAACCATTCATTTTTGGGATGCTGAGACAAGACATTGACGGCCTTGTAAATTTTGAGATGAAAAAATTTTCATTTTAAAATAATGTTAATTTTCTTTGCCTAGCTTACAGTTGGAATCGTGTGCTGCTTTTTGCAAGGGTTCATTTGACATACTTTCTCTATTCTGAAAGCTTTTTCTGAAAAACAGATCTATATTGTTTCTCCTTAACAACTATACATTGCAGGCTGTAACTACTCCAGATGAAATGCCTGTGGACCATGAGAACTATTCAGACAATTGGAAAAAGAATTGAATATGTTTTTTCTTTTTTTTTTTTTTTAACACCTCAATTCCCGTGGCTCTTTCAAATACATAAATGCACACGAAACTATCAGCAGTGGTTGTGGATGAACCCCCTAGGCAGGGAAGCAGCACACAGCCACTCACTCATTTCCATTCTCCTGTGGATAGGTGGAGAATTGGGAGGGTGAAAATGTGAACTTGTGGATCAAGATAAAGACAGTTGAGTAGGTGAGGCAAAACCTGCACACAGCAAAAGCAGACTAAGGAATTCATTCGCTGCTTCCTAATGGCTGGCACATACTCAGCCATTTCCAGGACAGCAGAATTCCAACACACCTAATGGTTTCTTGGGAAGACAAACCCGTAGGAGGACATTGGGAAATGGTCCTTTCCTTCCATCCACTCCCAGCTTTTGTTGCTGAGTGCAGTATTGTATAGTGTGGAATATCCTTCCATTTGGTCAGTTTGGTTTTGCTGCATTTCAACTACTTATGCACCTGCAGCCTGCTCACTGGAGGAGCAGTGTGAAAATCGGAGACTTTGACTCTGTAAGCACTGCTCATTAGTAACTAAAAAATACAGAGTTATCAGGTTGTTCTTATCAAAAATCTAAAGCATAAACTTAAGGCATAGTATCATACAAGCTACTGTGAAGAAAATTAGCTCCATCTCAGCTCAAACTGGTAGAAAAATGGATAATGAGCCACTTTATTTGCTCTACTTTCCTCCCCCTTTTTAGCTTTAAAATAATTTTTACAGTAGTAAACATTATAAATTGAGGTTTATAGAGAATTAAAATGAAATACATCTCTTAAATGGGGTACATCTTCAGAAACTTTCATGGCATGTATTCCATAATTTGCTCCTTCATATGATTCCTAGTTCTTTTTTTTTTTTAAACTTAGGCATGTATATATATGTATATTCCTGTATAGACACTGCAGTAAAAGTTCATACAATTCTTATTGCAAATATCAAATGTCTTAAACATTAGTAATACAAACCATGTAAAAATCAGTAAAGGAAGAATATCAGACATCTCTTTAATTTACCTACGTAGGGAAAAAATGAAAATTTATAGGATGGATGAAAGTTAAAATAACAGATTTTGACATTGGCAAGGACTGCATGCATCTTCTGTAAAAAGTGAATACATTATTATTCATATGGCACTTATACTGCCTTGCCCAGACACATCTGATTTCCATTCTGGTACCAGTAGTTGTTAGCACCAGTAAGTCTATAGACCAGAGGATTTGATTATGTGTCTTAAGACATGCAGCTAGGGTTTTAGAAGCTGTTTTTAAATTATGAGGTGAACTTTCTATCTGTATGCTGCTTATCTTCTCTGTCTTGTGTCATTCTTAACTCTGCAAAGGGCTATGCCTTAATAGTAGTTCAGAAACTATATTTTTATAATCTCCTGTTAATCTTTTTTCAGTCTTTTCTATATAATTCTGGAAGTTCTATATATTGTGTGTTGTAAAAACATAATTAAATTTGTAATGTAGACAGGAAGCAGTATATTGCCAAAATATTGGTTATATTAGGTAAATAGAAATTAATTAGTAGAACATAAGAAGCAGTGTCCTTGATCTGCTCCTGGCATCAAGGTGATCTCTGATAGTTTAGCATTAATAAACATTTTGTAAAAACATACAGGATAAATGTTATTTTTATATCAGAATAACACTTTTTCATGTATGAATTTAGTACTTTAAGAAGAGGTTTAAAAAAGAGGAAAAAAAAAACCCAAAACCAAAAAATAAGTCTGTTCATGCTTTGCTGCTAGTTGTTTGTCTACTTACATTAGAGGAAAATACGTTACACTGCAGTAGAGGTGAGAGTGAGCTGTTCCATTATGCTGAAAGTAGAAGGTAACAAGTCTTGTAGTTTGTCTAAGCCTCATACTTTTTTTGTCTCTGTTGTATAGAGGTAGTTCAGAAGAGTTTCTTGGTACCAGCTTATATTGGATTTGGTTGCAACTAACCTTTAAGTCTCTAAGACATGGACTTATACCTGTTCTTCCTTTTTTCCTCTTATGTTTTGTCTGGAAGATGATGCAGTGTCATGTAGATGCCTGTGATGACATGCAGCCACCAGAGCTGGTGAGTGTCCCTACTCTTTTTTTCCAAGACCTTTCATTGAATTGGTTAAGTGATAAAGGTTTTGATAAAGGTTTTTTTTGTGCTTGAATACAGTCAGTAGCAGTTTTCATCTGTTGAAAATAGTAAATCTTCTGATTCAGAACTTTCTGGCAGCTTGTCCTAACAGTGTGTCATGTACATGTTCTGTTGACAGAAATACGAAGCTATGTAGCATTACAGTCAGAAGACAGGAATTTCTTCTATTCCACTGTATCTTTTATAAGCTGTTTTGGTATTTTAAACAGTAATGTTTAATCCATAACTGATGCATTATAATTGCTAATACTTAGGATATGTATTTTGTATTGATTCTGTTATGTTGCTTTCTCCTATATCAAATAGGAGATATTAAAAGTTGCCTCTTATTGTTTGTGTATGTGAGCATATTCAGTTTGAACAACAGGTTTTAGGAAGGAAAGTTCTGACAGGATTTATCAAGTATTTGTACCAGAAATTGTCAAAAGTGACAGCAGACATTAAATATCAGTTCTCAGCTCACAGAAACACTGCAGTTGTATTACTTAACTGCAGTCAAATTCATTTGCTGTCCCATAGTCTTGGGAGGACTAGCAGAAATGATAAAGGATTGTTCTTTATAGCAGTTTTGCCTAAAAAAGGGCAAACAACAGCAGAGATGTGTTTGTAAATCTGCAGCATGCTACTCTGATTGCTCTCTCAATTAAGTCTGAAGCGATGACCCAGAGGTCCCTGCCAATCTCAGCCATTTTGTGATAAGCTGAAGAATTTGGTACAAATAGCTTTAATTTTAATGTTCCAAGAAAGTAGAAGATAAATTTTTTTTTTGAGAAAAGTTGTTGCATTACAACTTTCTCAGTCTGGCGATTGTGATGGGTCGACCTTAGCTGGCTGCTAGGCTTTGTCTCAGCTGTGCTCTCGCTTTCCTTCCTCAAGACAAAGGCAGAAACTAAGATTAAAAAGCTCATGAGATGAGGTAACGACAATGAGACAAATTATCAAGTGCTGTTACCCAGTTTGGGGAAAATTCTTGTTGCTTGTTGCCTTGAAACTGCAAGAATGGTGAGATTTCCGTCTGAAATCATCTTTCCAGGCTTAACTTCAGTCCTTCATTCTTGACTCTTTCACCTCCTTCTCGGCCCAAGCAGTGCAGGGAGGATGGGCTTTGGTGGGTGGTAGCCAGTTCTTCAACAGTTCCTCTCTGTCACTCCTACCTCTTCTCACTTTTCCTTGCTCCATAATATGGGACCTCAACTGGTTTACCATCTTTCCCTAACTACAGCAGAGCAGGTCCTTTGCACAGGCTGCAGTTCTTCATGAGCTGCTTCAGAATGGGACTTCCCAATCATTTGGGAACAGTCCGCTCCAGTATGGGTCCTCTAGTGGACCCATGTTCCTACCAGAAAAATGTGTTTCTGTCTGAACTCCTGACATGGGCAGTAGTTCCTGCCAGAGGGAACTCCTGTGTAGGCTCTCTGTGGCCTGCAGTTTGCTTCAGGGCATGTCTGCCAGCTGTGGCATGATGTCTCCACAAACTGCAGTTTGGGTATTGGCTCTCACGTGATCCTCCATAGACTGTAGTGAAGAAAATGATGATCTCCTTCACAGACTGTGGAGAAACCTGCTCTGGTGGTCTGGAGCACTTCCTGCCCATACTACCATACTGTAGTCCTCCTGTCCTTGGAGTCTGCAGTAATCTCTCTCGCATCTTTCCTTTGTTATTCCTCTTTCTCACAGATGGTACATGGCATTTATTTATTTACCTACTTCCCTTTCTTAAATATGGTATCACAGAAGAGCCATGGAATCTGCTGGTAGGTTCAGCTCTCGCCAGCAGTGGGTTGTGGGTGTTTTGGAGCCAGCTGGAACTGGCTGTATCTGTGCACAGAAGCAGTTCTGGTTTCTTCTCACAGAAGCCATTTCAGCATTGGCATTCCAAAAATTAAATTCTAGAGAAATGCTTTTGTAGGGAAAGAATAAAATGAGGTTTTGTGCATTTAAACAGCACTACATGAAATTAAACATTTGGATATCAAGTACTAGTCTGAATCCTAAAATATGCCAGCAGTGCTTATTGCAGTGGTTTGGATTTGATATATGGTGTTTTAGCAGGACGGAAGTAACTCATTTCATGTTTTAAGAAAGGCTGCCTTGTTTTAAGAATGAAAGGACTATAATTGAGAGGCAAGTTACGGAGGTATATTTAAAGTTGTGTTTTAAGATATAGATGAATGGAGTAGGAGGGCTGACAGTCACTGGCAAACTTTTGGTGACCAAAATGAGGCTTTTTTCTCTCCTGAGCTATACTGATAGTATTAATGAAACTGTTCTCAAATCTCTTGATTTGAAAGTTTGTAGTAGGTAAGCATTGAGCTGTCCACCAACAGATGAATTAGAAAGATTGCTTGGTAAACTGCTATGTCTGGATTGTTAAATGTCATTTTCTGTCTTACCTCCTTGAAGTTTTTGACAAGGTGGGACGAGAGGTTAATGAGATTTGCACCTCTTGTTTCATTTTGCCATTAGAGGTTTACTGGGGAAAGATGACTGTTATATTTTAGCACTTTTAAATTGCTAGTAACATGGGGGGTTGAGATTTATGTATAAAATAGGCAGAGTTAGCAGTGTGTTACTTAAATTGTAAACGTGTTAATGAAGCGTGTAAGTAATGAACAGTATCTTTCTCTTTCTGTTACAGTTTGAGGGTGGCTCTGGATATGGTAAGTTTTTTTACAGAACTTTGATACATAACTAATTATGAAGTTTCAAAGGGCTTGGTACATACATTTAAATCAGACTATTCCTATGCAGGGGGACGTGGTTCATATGGAGATCTTGGAGGACCTATCATCACAACACAAGTAACGATTCCCAAAGATGTAAGTAAAGTGATCTTGCTTTTAATTTGATTATTTAAGATGAAGTCACAGAGATACTCAGAGCAATTTTAATAGTTAATATCAAATAATAAAAAATGGTCCATGCAGCTTCTTTTTAAAATGCCAGTTCTCCCATTTTATCCCAGATGCATGTCTGTACCTGGTATTGGGGGGGGGGGGAGGGGGTGGGAGGAGTTTGTGACTGTAAAGAAGGAAGTTTAAAATTAAACTCATGCGCAAACACTGACAGGCATTTTCTAATAGTTGTTATGTCAAGACACATCAGTAAATGAATGCTTTGCTTTCTCCCTTAGCTGGCAGGATCTATTATTGGAAAGGGAGGCCAGAGAATCAAACAAATACGGCATGAGTCTGGAGCTTCAATCAAAATTGATGAACCACTAGAAGGCTCAGAAGATCGGATTATAACTATTACGGGAACACAGGACCAGATACAAAATGCACAATATTTACTGCAGAACAGGCAAGTTGAAGTTTAATGTTGTTCTCCCTGTCAGTTTTAAATTGATTTTTTTTTCCTGGTGCATTCTAAGTTTCTTCTTTGTAATAGCGGTTCTTGGAAGGCAGGTTTTAAGTAACTGTTTGAAACTAACTTCTCCAGCGGTAGTTCTGCCTTGACTCTCCTCTGTTTTCCATTCTAACTAAAATGAAGACACCCTCAAAACTAATTTGCTGGAAGACACCTTAACCAAGCAGTCCTCTGATTTCTCTGGTGAAAACTGCTGCAAAACAAACAAAAAAACCCAAACAAACTACTTGTAATAAATTACATAGAGCCTGTAGAAAATCTAGAAGATTCAGTGGATGTTGGTCTAGTTCTGTGTGGAAGACTAGTGATTTTGTTGTTTTTAGATAATTAAATTGACAACAAATCGCAGTCTGCCATATGGCACAGATCATGCCTCTACAGGACAAGTTGAAATCAGGACAATTTGGTGCTGTTAAGCAGCATTTCACACCTTGCTAGTGTCACCTTGTCATTTCTGCCAAATGCAAATAACAGCTTCAGATATAATTTGCTAAGTTTCGCTTTATTAACATGTTAGCTATCATAGTAGATTTTAATGTTTAACTTAACTGTTCAGCTTCAGATCACTAATGCATAAGTGTGCCTAAAATATTCATATATATGTGTGTACATATATATAATTACTAGCAGTTAATCTTTTGTAACTATTTTTTACTGTGTTACAAGTTCTTGAAACGTAATCTGTTCTAAGAATGTCATTGTTAATGTTGATGCAAGATGTATGGTCAATCATTCTAATACATGCTTTTTTCTTTTTCTTTTATAGTGTGAAGCAGTATGCAGATGTTGAAGGATTCTAATGCAAGATTATTTTTTCTTTTTTATAGTGTGAAGCAGTATTCTGGAAAGTTTTTCTAAGACTAGTGAAGAACTGAAGGAGTCCTGCAACCTTTTTTTTTTTTATCTGCTTCTGTTTAAAAAGCCAACATTCCTCTGCTTCATAGGTGTTCTGCATTTGAGGTGTAGTGGAATCTTTGCTGTCCACCAGATGTAATGTTTTAGTTCCTTACAAATACTTTGGGGGAGGGAAAGGGCGCGTGAGACTAACATTGAAATTTTGAAACAGCAGAGAGAGTGAATATCATTTTTTGTTCACTGTTGGTGGTAAATTGTAACGTTTCTTTGTAACTGTTGTGAACACCCTGCTTTCATGTACACTGTTCCTTTTGAAGGGGGAGAATACTGGTAGTCCACGTGTCCTTGGCATCCTTTGAGAGCAGTGTGCAGAATGTAATGCTCTTTTGTAAGAAACATTTTTGATTTTTCAATAAATTTAGTGAACCTATTCTTGGTGGTCATCTCTCTTTAGATATAAATAAGGTAATATCTAAAATCAGTACACCCTTTTATTTCCCCCCACAAGGAAATGCATAAGTGAAATTTGCTGTTAAGCTTGCTTTATGCTTCTTTGATATAGATGGAGCTATGTGGGATGTTTTTAACGATGAAACTGTGTGAAGCGATGGCTCAGCTTTGCTACATGGGGATAAAATGCAAAAATGTTCACGTGAACTTAGTGTAAAATGACTTTCTGCAAGTGTTTGGCCCTCTTTGCAGTACCTCTATATATTGGTGACAGTACATAAATAAAATATTTAAGAACATTGTGATGTCACTGAGTAAGCAGTGGTAAAGCACACTGGTTCTAGACAGCTCGCTTAATGCAAATAACACTTAGAAATGGCAGTTGGTTAGCTGTTCTCAGAGCTTTCATTTGTATGAGGTAGGCATTCTTATGAATTGGCAAAGCGACAGTATATAACTCTGTAACTTGTTTTTGTTGTATACAAAACTTAACCTTGTTTGGTTTCCCTGCTGTATGTTTAATGCCATAGAAAATATGTGAGAAATAAAAAAAGAAAAAAAAAGAAAAGCCTCCTGAATATCTCATGTGTAATACCTTTGTATTTATAGTTTGAGTCTAAATTTCACTTCCTAAATAAATAACAAAAATAAATTAAAAACTGCAAACCGAGTTGCATATACGTATGAGTGGATTCTTTGTTTCCCTTCAGGTGCAGGTAGGACGCTTTGCTTTCCTAGTTCTTTGGTTTTTTTTTTAATCGTGGTGTAATTCCTGCCTTGGTGGGATGGGAGGGTTCGAGGGCCCTGCCTCGGAGGCACACACACACAGAATCACCCGGGCTGGAAGGGACCTCAAGGATCATGTAGCTCCAACCCCCTGCCTAGCAGGGCCACCAAACATTCACATTCAGATCAGGTTGCCCAGGACCCCGTCCAACCTGGCCTTGAACACGTCCAAGGACGGGGCATCCACAACCTCCCTGGGCAATTACGGGGCGGCTTCGTGTCCAGGAAACGAAGCCGACTGTCCGATAAGTAAGAGCGAAGGAAGCGGGACGTGTGTCGTGTCTCTTCTTTGTGCGCGCGTTCAGCGACGCGGCCACAACGCCGCTTCGCTGCTGCCCGCTCGCCTCCCGGGGGCGGCCCAAACCCGCTCTGCCCCACGCGCCTGCGCAGTGCGAGGCGGGAAGCGGCGCTCCGCCGCCGGAGGGCCGGCAGCGCTCGAGGTGGGGCCCGCCGGGGCGTGGCGGTCGGAAAGCGCTCCCGTTCCCTACCCGCGGGAGGCGGCGGCATGGAGGTGCTCCCGTCCCCACTGGAGTCCGCTAGGTTCATCGCGGGCCGCAGCCGAGACGTGTCGGTGGACGAGGAGGGGGCGAGAAAGGTGGCCGAGTCGCTGTTCGATAAAGCGTCGGAGGAGGCGTTCGGCCTCTCGGGATGGAAGGCGCTGCACGAGCTGAACCCGCGGGCCGCCAGCGAGGAGGCGGTGAGCTGGGTGTTCCTGGTGGACACCCTCAACTTCTCCTTCTGGTCCGACAGCGCCGAGCAGAAGTGCCTGGTGCGCTACAAGGGCAAGGCGTACAGCGGCTACTGGGCGCTCTGCGCCGCCGTCAACCGCGCGCTGGACGACGGTCAGTGCGGGCGGGGCGCTCCGTGGGTGGGCGGCTGCCCCGGGGGGAAGGGAAGTCCCCACTCGCGTGTAAACGGTTTCGGTGTGGCTGCGGTCAGCGCTTTGTGCCTACGGGTGTTTGAGGAGGCCGCGCCGAGCTGCGAGCCGTCTAGGTTGGCCACGTGGGTCTGAAAAGCACGTGCCTGCGCAGGGCTGTTGGGCGCTCCTGGGTGCGCTCGTTCGGAGAAAACGAGAAAAAGAATCTGAATGTGAGAGGGAAACTGTAGTAACTTTTCTGCTTATTTCCTTTTTAATTAAAGGAGAGCTTGCGATAAGGTCCTTCTTGTAAGTACGTAACAGTGAGGAGCTCAGGCAAAAAAAAAGACTGATAGGAATGGCCATATGTGGCTGGAGGACAGTGTGTGCACCGTGCCGAGTGATGGAAACAAACCCGTGGGGGAAAATCATGTGCAGAAAGTAAGAAACGAACCACGGCTACGTATCAGAAGTTCCTACCCGAGCAGGGAGCACACCAACCAAGTGCGTGTGGTGTTACGTTAAGCAGCTGTCTGAGTGTGATCTTCACTGCACGCTGTCAGTTTTAAGAGTTGAGGCGCTCTGCGTCTTACGTTTGCGGTGGGTATGTGCCTAATGTCTCTGGGTGTAGTGCAGCAGCCTAATACCTTGTTTTTGCTCTTCTGAAGGAATACCTGTCACCAGTGCCTCATACTATGCCACCATGACGCTGGACCAGGTCAGACAGGTGTTCCGCTCCGACACAGAGGTGCCCATGCCTCTGCTTGAAGAGAGGCACCGGGTGCTGAATGAAAGCGGGACGGTTCTGATGGAGAAGTTTGGAGGCTCTTTCCTCACCTGTGTTAAAATGAGTGAGAACAGCGCTCAGAAACTACTACGTCTTGTGGTGGAAAACTTTCCTTCTTACAGAGATGAAGCTGTTTTTGAGGTCAGTTTGTAGCAGCACTGAATGTTGTATGATATGAACTTACTTGAACTTTTTCTGGTTGTGGCTTTAAAAAATAGATGGTGATTTATTTATTTACTTAGTTATTTATTGGAGCAACAGTTCAGAATTGGTGTCAAAATTTGTGTATTTATCACAGCTTCTAGTACAGGAGAAGGGAAACTGAACATAAGGTCCAAAGAAGGACAGTAAGGCTTGTGAAGAGCTTGGAGAATGTGCCCAATGAGGAGGAACTGAAGGAACTGGGGCTGTTTAGTCTGGGGAAGAGGAGACTGAGGGGAGACCTTATTGCTCTCTTCAAATATCTGAGTGATTGCAGTAAAGAGCGGGATAGGTCTCTTCTCACTGGTGACAGGACAAGGAGAAATGGCCTCAAGTTGCACCAGGGTAAGTTTAGATTGGATATCAGGAAGGGTTAGATTGGGTATCTTTACAGAAAGGGTTGTTACGCACTGCAATAGGCTCCCCAGGTAAGTGGTTGAGTTACCATCCCTGGATGTGTTTAAAAACCATTTGGATGTGGTGCCTCAGAGACATGATTTAGCAGAGAGTTGTTAGAGTTAGGCTAGTATGGTTGGGTTGTGATTGGACTGAATGATCTTTAAGGTCTTTTCCAGCTTCAGGTTTCTATGATTCTATAATGATTTCTGTGGAATTTAGAAGTTAAATTCAAGGGAAGTAGAAGGGAAACACAGCACAATTTTAATATTCCACTTCAAATCAGTATAGGGATTAGTCTGCATAATGAAAATCAGACTTTGAAGCAGGTTATCTAATTATATAAATTGTTACGAGTAGTACAGATGGGGAAGATAAAATACTCTTGGGCCAAAGTATTTGTTCTTCTAAAGATAGGGTAAAGGTATTGAGATTCCATTTCTCTATCAGTCTAAACCTCTGAAAACAACATCACACCATTTATTAACAGCAAATGAATCTCCATTGTCTAAAGTACTGAATTGGCCAGGAAAATGTATTTAGTGATAATCATAGGGTTGTTGTTGTTTTTTTTTTTTTTCTTTCTGTAGTGGAGAACCAGTTTTTGGTTTTTTGTTTCTTTTTTTTTTTTTTGTGGGCTGTATTCTTTACTCTGTTGTAATCTATTTTGATATACTCCAAGTTTGAGCACAATTCTATTTTATGTCTTATAAATGCGTAACATAATTTTTGCCTAGCAAATCAGAATCTTTGTTTTTCTTGTCTTTTTTTCCTTAAGTTTGTACCTCTCTCTCTCTTTTTCTTCATTTACCATGAGGATCGTTGCATCTTATGGAGGAAAATGGAGACTCCAATAGTATTATGAAAATGTACAACTGACTACCAGGAATCTGTAACTGCTGTTAGTTCAGTAGACCTTGCAGAAATGGCTACAGGCCAGAATTAACCCTAAATGTCACACCACTTATTTCAGAGTTGAACAGTGCATAAGCTTTTTGCAGCAGTTTCTCTGAAAGATGGGAAGTAAGTAGAGTGTGTTTGGTGTCTCCAGTTGTCCCTATGCAAGCATCCTTTTTTTAAACCTTGGTGACATGTAGCTGCTCCTGTCCTCTGTTCCATCTGTGGTACTATTCAGACATGACATCAACAGAACTATCTGTCTCCAGTGCAGCCTGTGCTAAGTGATAGCTTGTACAGGCCTTTGGAAGTAGTGCCCTGCAGCCATGTTCGTTGTGCCTCTGAACCAACTGCTTTTTTCACTTACCTGTGATGTTGAGTAGGTGGCATCATTTTTTACTTCTTTGTCTCCTACTGTGAAGATACCATGTTAACTTGAAAAATCAGAGATTCTCTGTAACTTATCGGTGATGTTACTGGTTTAATTTATTGAGATTTTTACATATGAGGTCATTTTATAATGACTTCTGTGATAAAAAAAAAGGACGCATTTTTCAAGTGGTAAATACAGTATTTTCTTTCTTTATAGTGACTATTCACTGACGTACTGTCTTTCATGAGATGGTGCTGAGTGCTTTATAAAGCAAGGCTCTCTAAAAGCAGCAATAGACTACAGAATGAAAAGCTGTTCCAAAAATGATTCCAGCTCATAAGCACTGACGTAGTAGTGAAATCTATTGCATAAACACAGAAGCTGTTTTTCTACTTTCACTAAGCAAGCTGTTTTGACGGTAGATGAAATAATACAGATGAGGTTTACACTTTATTTGTTCTGTAATATATTTTTTAAGAAAACATAATATGAGGTGAAATGGATTGTTTTATCAACACCATTTCTATGCAGCCAGTTGAGATCTCACAAGTAAAGATTTGCCTTCATTACAAAGAGAACTAAACGTAGGTATCTGACAACATACCGGTGTTTTTCACTTATTCTCTGTAATAGAAACGTGTGTAAGAATAAATTCTGTACTGCAGCAAATCATACTATCACAGACTGCTACAGCTCTCCTATGGTCTGACCTTCTGGAGGAACATGTAAAATAAAGACAATTTATTGGCTGCATGTCTTACCAAAACTGTATGCTAAAAATTTGTCACAGGCACACATTATTGAATGTCATTACATATTGCCTATGTTCTCTTGCTTCAGTGCAGTGAGGTGCAAACCAAAGCCCCTGAAATCTTTTTGTGCTTGTATGGGTATTAAGTATTTAGACATTGTGCTGACTTTAAATACTAGCAGAACTTTAAAATCAAAATTATGCATCAGGATTTTCATGTTCTGACATATGTTTGAGTCCTTCCAAGCTTCCAGTCATCGATGCTGCGTGCATGCACTTTTTTGTTTCCCATCATTTTTTATAGAGGTGTTTAGATTCGTTTGCTCTTCCTATTCTCTGCTTTTCTTCCTAGTTGTGCCATCATGTTTATATATTTGCCGACACAGTATCCCTTCTTTCTTTTAATATCCATAGGCCCAAATTAGCTCTGTCTCCTTCTTGAAGTATCAGGTTGTGAAGGTAGTGGAGTGGTGAATGAGAAGAAGTAGTAGCTTTTCTTAGAATGTAAGGGCAGAAAAGTTGTTGAAAATAAGTGTAGGTTTGTCACCATCAGCTAAAATGTTCAGTTTTTGGAGAAATTGCAGTCTTTGAGAGGTAGTACCTATCACGCAGTGCTTTTCTTGCTCTCTGTTAAAAAGAATGGTGGGAAAATTTATTATAAAAGCTTGATTGTCTTTTCCATATAGAAAATTTTTGCAAACTTCAGATCTGTGCATCGTAAAAACTACCAATTGAACCAATGAGATCATAAATCCATAAGAAGTCCTACACAGTATTTTTCTTCCAAGCTAAACTGCAACACAAGACAGAAAGTTCAATCTGAAGTGTCTCTTCCATATTGCTCTTGTAAAATGATGTGGTGCTGTTGCTTATTGCACTGGAAAAATCTTAACACTACTAAAAGAGCGATGACCTTGGTTTTCATTAACTCCAGGATACTGGGAGCTGTGATGGAATTTGGTCTATTATTATTATTTTATTTATTTGCCCTAGAGAGTTTTGAACAGTGTTTCGTTATTTAATAGAGGAAATGTATGATTCTCTAGAAGGAAATGTGTGCATCTGTGTCGAGAGGGGAATGAAGCACAGAGAATGTTTTCAGAATATTTGCAGAAGGTGTTCTGTGAAGTGTTGTTGTAGATCTTGTTTTCAGTGTTTCTGTACAGTTGCATTTCTTGGCAAGAGGAATGGTCTGTAAAATCTGAGCAGTAATGTAAAATGAAATACTCTTTAAAAATGCCATTTATGAATTGTGGCTATATGAAGTGCGCTAGAACGGAACTTCAAGTAAGTAAAATCCCCGTCTATACTTTTGCTTAACTGTTTCAGTTACATCACACTGTTAACCATACCTCAAAAATTGAAAATTTGGTCTATAAAATGAAGGAAAAAAAAAAACAGATTTTTTTTTTCCTGAAGTTCACATTGTTTATCATGAAATAAATCTCAACTCCATACGGATTTCAGCACACTGTTAGTTTTTCCCCTTGTGAGTAGTCAAAAAAATATGTAAATTTTTGCGGGGCTTACACCAGCACAAAAAAGAATGTAATAGTAATAGACCCAGCCAGTGTTAAAGAGAACCTGAATTACTGAAATTATTTTTTTCTCTGTCCTCTTCATAATAAGCAAGATGCACTAGACAGCACTGAGCATCATGTGCTATAGTTTTCAGCAAAATTTTTTGTAAATATTGAGTTCTTAAAGGAAGTTCATGAAACATGTGAACTGTTTGATACGTGCTACTTAGCTTGGATGCTCTACGAGCTCTAGGGCTTCAGAAAAAGTGTTTGCATGACTTTGACTGCTGTTTGTGAAGTAGAAGTAAACCAGCATTAATGTTTTCTGTTATCTGAGCATTTTTTAAATATAAATAATTTTTTATTCCACTGCTGTCTTTAATGAGGATTGCACTTGTGTGCAGTTCGGTATTTAGATTTTAAGGTACTTTTAGCATTGCACTTTTATTGCTTTAGTTAATATTTTCTTAGTAAGGTACATCTTTTGTTGTGTTTTCTAGAGCAACATAACTTACCTATTTTCCTGTGTTTTCATTTTCTGTGTTTATTGAAGTGTCCCTAGCACTTAAAGTATTTCATTTTTTTTCATCAGAAAAAGAAGGTGTCTTTCTACAAACGGGCACAAATACTTGTGGCTGATACATGGAGTGTATTGGAAGGCAAGGGAGATGGCTTTTTTGGAGACATTTCTAGCCTGACTATATTTGCTGACTACAGAATTCCTCAAGTTCTTGTTCATTTAAAAGCCATGAAATATTCTGAAGATCTAATGAAAAAGCTACGTGAAGGTTTGTTCCTTCCTTATATTGTAAAATACTCTTGTGTTTTTAATCTGTCTATTCCTAGGGTTAAACACTGGCAAAGTATGGATAAAGAAACACTTAGGGGTTGATTGCAGAGTTTCAGAAGTGGCACTGTTGACGGCAGCATTTTCCAGCATGACTGTGGTTGTGATTTTGAGATTTAGATAGTAGAATCAGTGATTTCTTCATCAGTTCAAAGAACGTGGAAAAGCATGGAGATTCTTGTTTGTCAGTACTCAACCAGACTTGCTATAGTCAAGAGCAACAAACAAGGTAGTAAGATAAACATCCACTTTAAGAAAACAAGCCATTGCCTGTAAAGAAGATAATTGCACAGGCCTGATTCCATCTTATAATACTTATTAACTAGGAGCTTGAATGAATAAAAGCATAAACCAGTCCTTTTCCTACTGTGTGATGAATGTGTTTATAGGTATGACTATTGTTAGTGATTTTCAAGTTGCACAGCAAGATAGAACAAATGACCCATATGTTTGAATGGCTGCAGTGGAAATGACCATAGCAAGATTAATGGAAAAGATAAATTGTTCTGTGATGGTGAATGTGTCATAGAATGTTGTGATCTGCTTGATATTTGATCTCTGTGAAGAGTAGAATTACTCCTTGCAGAAAATACCCGATGGGAATTATGTTTGAGTATCCCTTTTGACTCCAGAAATGAAACAGTCATATATGTACAGTCAAGCCACCTGTTCTCACCTCAAGCTCAGTCTTTTAGAGTACGGGATGGCTTCTTAGATGAAAGGGAAGCAAACCTAACAAATACAGTAATGTTAAAGTAATCCACAGAAAATGTGCAGTAACATAGTTGCAGTGCAAGGGGTGGAAATTGTGGTCCTGGAGTAGCTTAAATGTGAAACAAAAAGGGAGAATCCTGGACATCTGGGGATTCTGTCTCCTGAACGTAAATGATTGCTTTCTCTTGTCCTACAGGAACTGTTTTCAAGTCCGGAGACAGAGAGGAGGTGGAGATCCGTGGTTGTTCGATTTGGTGCTGCACGCTGATCTGCAGTCACTTGCTGGAGCTCTATGAGAAGAAGGGTCAAGACATGCGTGATCAGATCAACGCAGTTTTACTGGATTACTATCTCTGGGACTATGCCAGGGATCACAGGGAAGATATGAAAGATATTCCATTTCACCGAGTACGGTGTATATATTACTAAGTCCAGCAGGATAGCTACTGTATTGTTGTGTTTCCTTTTCAATTACAGTTCCTTTTTTCGTACAGTGATTTATCATGTACTATTTTGGAACTTGCTAAATCAAACACTTTCTGATGACATATGAATAATTTGCTTGATTTCTTTGAGTCACATGCTGATTGAGGTTGGAGTTAATAATATAAAACTGCTGGAAAATTTGTAGATTTTTAGAGATACAGATTTTATTACTCTTGCTTTTGTGTATGAGTATGTACATGTATCTACATACATACGGTCTTGTTATATGTACATGTATAAGTGTAAGTTGCTCTGAAAGTAATGCCTCCTATTTATTTCCATGAAAACTATAGCAGGTACAAAGAAGGGCACTGTTTGACAGACCAGATTCTCAGCAACAAAGTACTGTTTTTTCCAGAAGGTGGCCACAGGTAGCTATACATTTTTGCCAGCAGCGAACAAGAATCAGCATGCCAGGCCTGTAAAAATCTGCACCAGGGGAGGTGGCCCACTGGCACTGTCTCTACTGCTGGATCACACCCCTGCCACCCCACATTCACAGCTTGGTCTCCAGATATGTTCAGCAAATGTTGGTGAATGTCGGTGGGTGCCACTTTTTCTGCACGGAGGAATTCATTTCCAGCCCTTTGCTTAACGCACGCTTCTGTGTTAGACACCATTCTGTCAGACTGCCCCTCTGCTCCTATCTGTTGCAGACCAGCAAAGTGTAACGGGATGCTGGGGGGAAGGTGCAACCTCTCCTGTTGTACCACCAGCATTCACCTCTGATAGCACGAGCCAGTGTAATAAAATAGGATGCATTGCTTTTGAGCAGCCCCGTACACGCACATGGGTGCGTACGCAGCCCTTCGGTGGCAGTGATGCCGTGTCAGAATGTACCTTACCACACTGAAGTGACCTGTCCTTCCTTTTGTCTGGGAAAAGCTCGCCTTACACTCCTAAGCTTTATTATTAAGCGATCAGCGCAACTCTTGTAATAAAGCGTGCAGAGCGTAAGCAGGCACCGCCTTCGTCCTTCCGGGGAGCTCCGGGGCCGCCGCGCCTCCCGCCGCAGGGGGGCGGGGCCGCCGCCGGACGTTGCTGCCGTTGCCTAGCGAGGCGCTGTCAACAGCGGGCAGCGCGGGCGCGGCGGCCGCAACGGGAGTTGGCGGGCTGTCTCCGCCTCCCGGCCGCGCCGCCCTCCGTCCTTTCTTCTCCGCTCGGCGGTATCGCCGGGCTGAGCGGTTCTTCCTTAGTGAGAGCTCCTGGAGGCGGCCGGTCCCGACCTCAGCAGGTTTGGAAAGAGGCTGGGCCGCTGCCGCAGCGCTGCCCGCCCGCTGCTTCCCGGCACCGCGGCGTTCCGTGGTTTGGCGTGCGGCGCCTTCTGGCATTCGCCCGTTGTTAGGGGGTAGTACATAGAGTGGCTGGCGCTCCCTCTCTGCCTTGCAGTGACCTCTGTTATTTACTTTCTTGTTTTTTAGAATAACTTCAAAGAGGGGAGTGGCAGCTTTGTGCGGCTGTCCTTGCCGGGGATAAAAGGAGGGCCCCCAGGTAGTTAAAAGCGGACGTAGGCCAATATGTGGCTCGGCTGTGCGTGCAGTAAGTCATACGGGCATTCCTGGTTGTCCCGTCCTTTGTGATATGAGGACGGTTCCAACCCCAGCTTTGCCTGTTTGACTTCCAGCTGCTCGGATTAACAAAATGGGGCTTTTCTTCAGCCCCCAGATAGAGTTCCTCAGCTCCAAACTAAATAAGACTGAACGAGGTGCAAAAGCTCCTCCTTTTGCAACCACGAAACACCACGTCTCTAAAACTCACTTGTAAATATATCAGGAAACCTGAGTGTCATGTGCTTAGCAGATGAGTTCTGCTAGGCAGGAGCTCTGCAAGTTTCCCTCGCCTCATGAAGCTGCTGAGAACTGGCTTAACTAAAAGCTGTGCTGAGGATCCAGCAATGTTCCCAACAGACAGCTTTAAGGAAATGCTGTTCTTTGACGCTTTTCTTTGTGCTGCACTGCAGTGCTGATATGCTAAGAATGAGCATGCAGGGGATGGTATCAGGAAGCGTGCATGCTAAAATATATAATTAATAGAAGTTAATTACATATAGGCATAAAGAGGCAGATTAAATCAGATGAATGCTTTGTATGTAGTAATTGGCAATGTGTGAAACCATCCTGCCTTGCAGGCAGCACAACAGCCTGCTCTGCATTTCTCAGGTTATAAATATGTGATCCTTCTGAAGTGGAAGAGGCTTCTAAGGTATATATATATGTATATACATATAACAGGAGAAAAAGGGGTTGTTTGACTGGTTTCTGTTGCCTATGCAGCAGGAATGTAGCAGTAGGAAAGTAAGATTCCTCATAAGGACCTGTCTTTTCAATGTTTGTGAATAAGGCCTTGCAATACTGCTTCTTCATTTGGCTTTATTGAGTTCATAGAGAAAGTCAGGCAACTTTCAGGCTTAAATCTGCTCAGAAACTAATAGTAACAAAATTAAGTTATTAATTCATTAACAGTTATTAATATCGTTGCTTTTCTGTCACAGTTACTTTTTAGAATTTAAAGACACTTTGTATTGTTAGGAAACTCTGACATTCTACCTCAGTAGGGAATTAATTCTTATTAAATAACTCAGAAAACATTTTTTTTTAGTTGCAGAAATAGTGAATGAGATGAGCACACAAACTGTGACATTTGCAGTGACTGTGTGAATACCAAGTGTGGAGCACAGAAATGGAAGCTGGCATGGAGGAAATCCCAGTTAAAGTTGCAGTAAGGATCCGACCTCTCCTTTCCAAGGAAGTGCTTCATAATCACCAAGTGTGTGTGAGATTAGTTCCAAATACACAACAAATTATCATTGGAAAAGATCGTGCCTTCACTTTCGATTATGTATTTGGCAAAAACTCAACCCAAGGAGAAGTTTATACAGTTTGCATTAAGCCTCTTCTACTGTCTTTAACGGAGGGATACAATGCTACAGTATTTGCATATGGACAGACAGGCTCTGGGAAAACTTACACCATTGGAGGTGGTCACATTGGTATGTTATCTTGTTGTGTTCCTTTTCTTTCACTTGTGTACAATGCACTTGTACAAATTAAGTAATTAATGCATAGCGGATGGAGCTGGAGAATGAAGGGGTCATGAAAATCAGTATAATAGAAAAAAAAAAAGAAAACACAAAAATATCCAAAGTGTATGAAACAATTGAAATGTTCTAAACACAAATTCTGTATACATTACGTTGTAAGAAAAGTATTGGAGAAAGAAACAATTTGGGTTTTTGTTTGTTGGTTGGTTGGTTTTTTATGTTTTTGTTTTGTTTTGTTTTTTTGCATTTTAACATGCAACTTAAACTGTAACTCCTTTCTGAAATCCATGACTGCATGCAGTGCTTTAGAAATTCTCAATGCTTTTACCTTACTGAGAAAATATCTGCTTTAGGCAATGGTTTGTTTACTCTCTATTGGCTTCTTTTGAGAATCTGGCAAAGGTATTAATTTCATGTTTAAGTTTCACAGAATCAATTCATAGAATCACAGGATGGTTTGACTTGGAAGGGCATTAAAGTCCACCCAGTTTCAACTCCTTACCATGGACAGGGCTGCCACATGCCAGATCGGGCTGCCCAGGGCCCCTTCCCACTTGGCCTTTAGCATTTCCAGGAATGGGGCACCCACAGCTTTTCTGGGCAGCCTGTGCCAGTGCCTCACTGCACAACGTGTAAAGAATTTCCTCCTAACATCTGACCTAAGCCTCTCCTCTTTTAATTTAAAACCATTCCCCCTTGTCCTACCACTGTACCTCCTGACAGCATTCTTCCCCATTTTTCTTCTAGGCTCCCTTTGAATACTAGAAAGCTGCTATAAGGCCTTTTCCCAAAGCCTTCTCTAAATTGAAGTTTCTGGAATAATTTAGAACTTAACTTTAAGTCCTATTAATGGATTAAAAGAAATATTCTTATCAACAGAAAAGCAAGTATTTTCATAAATTCTAGAGAGCCCTGAGCTCTTCAGATTACTTACTCCATCAAGTAGTAAATATCACAGACTTCTCATTAGCTTCAGCCTTTGTAATTTATGCAGCAGAATGACGGCAAGTGTCTGTGACATCTTTCTTTGTATTTTAGCATCAATTGTGGAGGATGAAAAGGGCATAATCCCACGGGCTATTCAGGAATTATTTCAGCATATTTCTGAAAACCGTAACATTGACTTCCGTGTGAAAGTATCTTATATAGAGGTCTACAAGGAAGAACTTCGTGATTTATTGGAGTTGGAGACCTCTGTGAAAGATTTGCATATCCGAGAAGATGAAAAGGGGAATACAGGTAGGATTTTGGATCTAAAATTTGATACACATGGTTTCAGCTGTATGCCCAAATTATTCTTTCCATCCTGAAAAGAGAGAAATAGCATCAGGTGCTATGGTAGAAACACAGTTACTGCTTCTGCAAATTCTGCCTAGAAACACAATGGTACCTACATATTCAGTTGAATAAATATTTTAAAATGAAGCCTTCTCACTTTAAGGTTGTATTTGTCAAGCTACTTGCACTGTAAATATCAGCACCCATTTCACTCTGAAATGAGTGGGACAAAGAATAGTATCATCTGATATTTTTAGGAGCTCTGAAATTAACATCTCATAGTTCTCATGTCTCTGCAGGAAGATGCTATAAAAATCCACTACAGTCTTTTTATTCTGAAACTGAGTAATTTGTATTTCGTTTTTGTTTTTTCTTTATTCTTCATATTTTCATTTTTGTATTCTTTACATTATTATTGTTGTTATTGTTATTATTATTATTATTATTGTTTTGAGCTAGTATGGCTTTCTTCTCTGTAGCTGGAAAAAGGCACTACATGCAAATGCAGTTAGTACAAAGCTTAGTCTGCAAACAGTATCATTGCTTCATGTACATATGTATACATACAAGTATGATACTGTTGTAGTATTTAAGCACAGTAATATTTAAACTACTGCATCAGGACCATTTGAATCATCTTTAGTTGATAGTGTACCTGCTGTAGTATTTTCCATCCTTTACTAAAACAAAGGATTAAAAAATCAGCTGTTATGAACATTAATTACCACCTCTACATTATGAGATTACTCCAGCGGAAGATATTTCTCTGAAAGGCCTTGCTACCTGATCTGTACATAATATGCTGCTCCTAACATAGGCTGGGAATCATTTCTACTACGAACTTTTATCTGTCTTTTTTTAACTCACAAAGTAAGTGAGATTGCTCACTTCAAATTGCATATATCTTCCTGTAAATGCCTAGAGGTGTGTGTTCTGTTTAACGTACTGTTACAAATGCTATGAGGCGATACACCCACACTACAAATTCATGTGGGCTTCAGATGTGCTGTAATTCATGGTTAACGTACTATTTTCTTTAGCTATGTGCTGTGACTTTATAATGTAGGCTTGTTCGTTTCTTTGATTTGTGTTTATAAATTGCCACGAATTGTTGCTGAAAATAATTTAATTATTCTTATTTTCTTCGATATGGTGTTTAAGTAATTGTTGGTGCTAAGGAATTCCAAGTAGAATGTGCCGATGAAGTAATGAGCCTGTTGGAAAGTGGCAATGCAGCTCGTCACACAGGCACAACACAAATGAATGAGCACTCTAGTCGATCTCACGCCATTTTTACCATCAGTATTTGTCAGAAACAATCTGCAGAGTCTCAGAAATGTACTGATGTATCGCAGAATCCATCTTGGAAGTCGGTCAGAATGATTGCTTCGAAGTTCCACTTTGTGGATTTGGCAGGATCAGAGAGAGTGACAAAGACTGGAAATACTGGTGAACGGTTCAAAGAATCAATTCAGATCAATAGTGGTTTGCTGGCCTTGGGAAATGTCATCAGTGCTCTTGGAGACCCAAAAAGGAAAAGTATGCACATTCCATACAGGGATGCTAAAATCACTCGTATTCTGAAAGACTCCCTAGGAGGAAATGCCAAGACAGTCATGATAACATGTATAAGTCCATCCTCATCAGACTTTGATGAATCTTTAAATTCACTCAAATATGCCAACAGAGCCAAAAACATCAGAAACAAACCAGTTGTAAACTACAACCCTGATCAAGACCGGATTGATGAAATGGAACTTGAAATCAGATTGCTCCGAGAAGCTTTGCAGAACCAGCAAGTCGGTAATCAGTGTTCACACGACTTAAATCAAGAAAGAATTCGAATCAGTTCGCTAGAAGAGCAGCTCACCCAGCTTCAAGTTCAGTGCTTCAGTTATAAAAACTGCATAGATGAAGCCTTCCCATTCCTGGTTGACTTGATTGATGATGTTAGCTTAAAAAAAAGTCAGCGGGACAGGTTGCAGAGTTGGATCACCATGGTGCAAGAAGTAAGGAAAGAAGCTGTCAGCATGCAGCAAGCTGGCACCAGGACTGGGACCAGCCACGAGCCTCATCATATCACAGTCCTTCAGCTGAAGCGGGAACTCAAGAAATGCCAGGTATTTAAGCTGATCATTCAGTAACTATGAGAAGTCTGCTAAAACTTGAATTCAGTTTTGAATCATGTAAAACTGTTAAACCTTAATTACACCTAACCTGTATTTAATTTTGACTATATATTCCCAATTTATTTATCTAATCCTCTGGAACACAGAGCAGAGAACAGAAACATAACAGCAACAAAACACACACAAAACAAACAAATAAACAACCCTTCAAGTTTTCCTCCATTTCATTTTCTATCCCACCATCCTTTGGAGGAGGGTGAGCAAAGAGCAGTCACATGATACTGCCAATGTTAAACCACAGCAGCTGCTTACTTTTCTATCATTTCATTCTGCCCCTCTCTTACCATCATCTGTATGATCTTCTTTACTACTACCTTTATTTTTTCCTTCTGCAGTTGTCTCAGCTCTGAGTAATGATACAGCCCCATTGTCAGACAGGATGCACTTGCCAACTAAGCTTAGTAGAAATATTTGTATTGGTACATGTACTTTGCAAAAAGTTCTATCCCCTGAAGAGAAATCTGGTTCTTCAGTTCTTTCATAGAAGCACTTAAAAAGCTCTTAAAAAGAGGGTTCTCTTTTTGTGGAAGAAAGATGTAGGTAAGCTAGTTGTGCACATATATCCAGTTTTAGAATGGTGAGATATGGTGTTTCCGTACTTTGTCTTTAGTTTCTGCAAGTTTTCTCATGGACTAACTACATTACAACTCTCCTTCAATCAATATTGAATTATTTTCTCATAAAAACACCTGACGGAGTATTCTTATAGTTTCTTTAACCTGTAGGCAGATTCCTTAATATAAAAATGAGGAAGGCCATCCTTATTTTTTCATTCAAGAAGCGTCTTTGATTGATGCTGAGATTTTGTGGCCACATCTCACAGCACACTGAAGAAAATAGTTGGATTTAAATATGCACGCCATAATGTTAATAAATTATTAAATAAACGAATAAATTATTGTTTCCTCTGGGAGAAAGAGATTTGTCTGAAGAAAATCAATAGATACTAAACAGAAGTGAAGAAATAGTTGATAGAAAACACAGATGCTATAGGTGAACAGCTTTTTCACCAGAGGGCCACGATATCATAATCAGAGGGATCTTGACAGCTGTTCTGCAGAAAAGCAGTTCTGCAGAAAAGGAACTGGGGCTCCCGGCGGATACCTCTGAACACGAGCCAGCAGTGTGCCTTTGTTGCTGAGAAAGCCGATGGTATTCTTGCCAGCACTGCCAGCATGTCAAGACAAGTGATCCTTCTTGATGGGGCTGTATCTGGAGGACTGCCTTTAGTTGTGGTTGCAAGCCACATTGTAGGGTACATTAAATACAGCATAGCCAGACAGTCAAAAGAGGTGATTCTCTTGCTACATGTAGCATTCATGCAGCCACACTGTGAATATTGTATGTAGTTCTGGGCCTCTTAGTATAAAAAGGGTGTTAGAGTCCTTGCAAGTATCTAGAGGGTAACACAGCTGGCAATAGGGCTGGCAACAGGCACACATGTGCTGTGATGACTGAGGGTAAAGGATTGTCCAGCCTAGAGAACAGGCCAGGAGGCGACTGCATGGCCCTTTGCAGCTTCCTGGAAAGGAGGAGTGGAAGCAGAGCGAAGTGCCACGCTCTGCTCCTGGGAACCCATGGCAGGATGTGGGAACAGCACAAAGCTGTGGAAAGAGAGGCCCAGTCTGGACATGAGGAAACATTTCTGTACTGTGAAAATGGTTAAACACTATCACAGGATTCCTAGAGAGATTGCTGATGCCCTATGAGGCAGGGTTTTGGAAGTGTTTGCATAAGTCCCTCAATAATATGCTTAAACTGTTGGATAGCCCTGCAGTAGTCAGGCAGTTGGAGTAGGTTTTTGAAGGTCCCTTCCAAATGAACTTTTCTGTTCTATTTGTCTTCTGTTCAGTTCTGAGGCCACCAATACTTGAGATACATGGAGCTACTGTAAGGAGTCCCATGTAGAAACACAAAGATGATGAAGGGACTGAACGCCTACCTCTTCTCTGAAGAGAGGCTGTGAGAGATGGGACTCTTCAGCCTAGAAAGGAGGAGGCTGAAGAGGGTTCTCATCAATGTCCGTAAATACCTGAAAGAAAGATGCAAAGGACATAGAGCCAGGCTCCTTCCAGTAGTACCCAGCCAGGACAAGAGACAGTGGGCACAAACTGGAGCATGGGACATTCCCTCTGAACACCAGGAAGCACTTCTGTACTGTGCTGGTGACAGAGCTCTGGCACAAGTTGCGTAGGAAAGTTGTGGAATATTCTTGGAGATCTTCAAAAACTGCCTTAATATGGGCCTGGGCTCCCTTCTCTGGGTGTCTCAGCTTGGGCAGGGAGGCTAGACCGGATGTACTCCAGAAGTCTCTGCCAACTTTAATCATTCTGTGATCCTGTGATTGGAGAAGTTTGTGTACGTACATAAAAACTTTGCTGTTCTTATCACATCTTTGAACAGAAAATGAATATGTATATATTTTTCATTTTCCAGTGTCAAGAATAACAATGTATCCTTTTTCCAAGCTGAACTTTCCTTTTATTATCTAGCAGGCTTTAGTCATGGATGAAGAAGTATTTAGCCAGAAGGATCATGAACTAATGATACTACAGAATCAGATAAAGGCATTGATACAGGAAAATGAAGAACACCTGGGATCCTTAAAGATGGCTGTAGAAACACAAAGATTACAGGTATTTTTCCTCTGGTACATATTACATATATCCATATTGAACCATCTTTCCACGGTATGAATGAATTATTATTTTAAGACAGACCCTTCAGGATATTTTGGGGGACATATATGTCTACAAATCTTATAAGCACTTTGTTTGAATCAGAGCTGTATACCTTAATGAGGCAAGTCTTCTGGTGGATGAAGCCCAATATTATGATTCCTAAAGTTTATATTTCAGCCTTGCTGGGCCACAGCCTTTCTGTAGAACCTTACATTAATCATTTTGTTTCTCTGTGCTTCTTGAAACATACCACATACATCTTTCTCCAGATGTATGTTGCTGATGTTTCAGGACAATTCATGGAGTAGGTTTTAAAAGTCCTTCAAAAATTCTTTAGAATATGAAAAAGACTTGAAAAGCACCTACTGAATGCTTTAATTGAAAAGCTGCATAGAAACATATTTTGTTATGTCTTTAAGTGTCAGAGTAAAGTATTATTGCCTTTGTACTTACTAAAACAGAATTTCGTCCTTATTTTCTGAGTTTACTATTATAGAAAACTGAGTAACATAGTGGAAACACTGCTTTCCTCTTTCCCTCTCTTGACCTCACTTGCTAAAAAAAATTGTAATGGATAGGAAGTTCAGAGTACTTAAAGATCTAGGAGACCACAGAAAGAACACTTGATCCCCCTCTACTCTGCTCTTGTGAGGCCCCATCAGGAGTATTGTGTCCAGGTCTGGAGCCAGCAGTACAAAAAAGACAAGGAGCTGTTGGAGAGGGTCCAAAGGAGAGCCACAAAGATGATCAGGGGACTGGAGCACCTCCCATATGGAGACAGGCTGAGGGAGCTGGGCTTGTTCATCCTGGAGAAGGGAGTCTGTAGGGTGACCTCATTGCAGCCTTTCAATACCTAAAGGAAGCCCATAAACAAGAGGGGAATCAATTCTTTGAAAGGGTAGATAACTGCAGGACAAGAGGAAATGGTTTTATGTTGAAGGAGGGAAGATTTAGGTTGGATGTCAGGAGGACATTTACTATGAGTACTATGGTAAGGTGCTGGAACAGGCTGCCTGGAGAGGTTGTGGATGCCCCATTCCTTGAGGCCAGTTTGGATGGGGCCCTGGGCAGCCTGATCTAGTATTAAATGGGGAGTTTGGTGGCTCTGCATGTGGCAGGGGGGTTTGGAGATTCATGATGCTTGAGGTTCCTTCCAACCCTGGCCATTCTGTGATTCTGTGATATTCTCCTAGCACTGCCTGTCATGTGGATGATAGATCTGACTTTTTGAAAGGGAGAAACATAAACATGGCTAGTTAGTGCTTTTCTCCTTATTCTTCTTTTTCTCTTTTTTCCTCTTCTTTACTGATGACTCGGGGAGAGTAGATTAATGAAAGGTAAGTATACTACTCATCATTTTTTTCTGCCATTTCTTGCTCTTTTTGTTCTGTCATATCTGAATAGATTTGTTGTTTTTTTTAACCCACTCAACATAGTGTCAGTGTATTGCACCAAGACAATGCTTATAATATTAATTCTCAATTATGCAAGATAGAATTTATGCATAGGAACAGCTGCATTTTAGGCAAAAAATCACAACTGTTTCAGTACTAGAGACAAGAGAGATGCTGGGAACTCCCAGCCACCGGTTTTATGTACTTAATCCACTAAAGTGATGTTTTTATTTAAAAGCATATAAAAAACAGTGTTGTAATTAAAAGCAAGTGTTGGGGGCAAACGGTTTAAAGTTGTATTCACAGGAACATGCATTTTAGTGATACGTGGAGTAAGAACTGAATGTAGCATGTTGTAAATGTTTATACACATACGTGTTTATATAACATGTAATGTGCTGAGAGGGTACAAGGGTAGCAGGGATAAAGGATCTTAAAAGAGTTAAAAACAAATACAAATGCATACATTTGGTTGACTACCACCAGCTGTTCTTCAGATTCCCTGTTTTTGGTAGACCAGATTTTAGAGGTATAAAGGAATAAAGGGAGTTGAAAATTGATACAATCTTGGCCTTCTTGAATGAATTAGTTCAGTGGAGATAAGTAATTTTGAACAATGTGCAGATACTGCTGTAGTAAAGGCAGATGAGTAAGTTTTTCAAACTACCATTGCCAAACATTTGAAGTTGAGTAGGAAAGAATGAAGTAGTTGGTTTCTTGGGTTATGTATGCTTTTGTTTACTAATAAAAATAATCTTTAAAATGAGACTGCTTGAAGAGGAAGCCTATGCACAATTTATAATTTAAACTTGAACCATATCTTTCTTTTGAGCATGTTTCTTGAATTACCTTTTTATTTCTTCATAAACACATATATAAAGCAATCTGGGACTAATAAGCATGTCATTGCCTTCTCACTGGATGACTGGATAAACTAACTTAACCTAACTAGAATAGGTCCTTCTAAACAAAAATGTCTCTAGCAGCATTTACTGGAGTTTGGGAGCAGGTTATTACATTACATACATTACATTAATGATATGCCAGACAATTTTCAGCTTGTTGCAGAATTTGGCTATGCGCTGCAGAAGGATTTAAGGTCAATGAATAATTTACAAGATTCTTGACCTTTGTAATGAATTTTGAAAAGGTGAGTATGATGTTACCTGATGAAGCAACAGCTCAACAGTTTTGCTTTTCTTTATTGTTGTTTGCTTGCTTTTATTTTCTAATGAGAATGAGAAAATGGTGGAACAACAGATCCTTATTGACCAGCTAAAAGAAAAACTGGAGAAGTTTGCAGTTGTGAAAACGCTGGACGTCTCAAGTGCTTGTGAAGATGAGCCTGCTGTTGTGGCATCTGCAAGGAGGCCGTACAGTGTCCCACTTACAAAGAGTCTGCTGTACTCACTTCACCCACCTTCAGGGTCAGAGAGCCGAAAGGTAAGATCTGCCTAAATATTACATTTTTTTAAATGGTTATGGTTCAATAATTATATTAGACGTTACAGTCAGCTGCTATTCAGTTTCCCTTACTGAAGGCTCTGAACAACTACTTTTAACATTGCAACAGATGGTATGCCACAATTGTCCAAAATGTATGGGCTAGCATTTAGAATCATGAATGACTAGAGTTGAAAGGGACCTTTAAAAATCGCCTGATCCAAGCCCCTGCCATTGACAGGGACATCTTTCAGAACTTCAGGTTGCTCAGAGCCCATCTAAACTGATTTTGAAAACTTTCAAAATTTGTCAGACTGATAAAACTGCAGTCTTTTCTGGTGTTTTCTGGGGATTTTTGGGGCTTCACATATGAAAACTAAGCAAAACTGAATGATTATTCTGCATTTATTCATTGAATATTTGGGATAATTAGTTGATGTTGTCACCTTCCTCTGCACTTAGAGCAATTTTTCTAAACACTTGAAGAACCTTCTGTTACAAAGGAATTCAGAAATATTATTGAAAGCATCTGTAATCTTGTTTACAAACTCAGGCAGTGAGAGACTGCCAAAATGAAAAACTACTGGAATATCAGTAATGAGTTACTAAATTATTACAAGTATTTCTTGGGGTGGCTTTTGGCAGGTATATACAAGTCCCCCTGCCTTCTCCCTGGCTCGGATGATGGCGGGATTCCGTGCTCGCAGCCAGATGATACTGAGCTGCATAGAAGATCAAGATGAAGTCCTTCGCTGCCACCTCTCTGATGAGAGTGATGGAGAGGAAGAAAATACACATAGTAAAAAGAAAAGCTCGTTTAAGTAATTTTTTGTTCTTCATTTTTAGTTACAGTCCGCTGTATAACCGATGAAATGCTACTGCCTAATCCTACTAGAATGTGAGGCCATCTTTGAGGCTATTTAAAGTAAACTTATGAGATGAGCTGGGCATGATACAAAGATTAGTTTAAGAAATATATGTATTTTTTAATGTAATAAAGATTGTGTGTATTCTGTTTTGGGCCAGAATTCACCAAAAATATCTAGAGGGGGAGGAGGAAGGTAAAAATGCTTATGTGAGCTTTCTCAGTTTGGTATTCTCTTTAAAGGTTGAGTACTTAGCATGAAGCTAGCAGAAAAAAAAATAAATAATCCTTTGTGTTTGAAATGCATGTTTTCCATTCTTCCTTAGGCATTCAATAAACCGCACATGGACACAAAAACAAGCTTCGATGTGCTTTCCCTTTGAGCTAATTGACATGAAACGTCAAGTAGAAAATTCCAGTTTGTCCAACAGATCTGCACTACAGAATGACACACCCACAGGTAAAATGGAAGTTATGAGAGTAAGTCAAATTAGTTGCTATAACATTGTAATATGCAAAATTGTGTTTATCACATTTAATTATTTTTCCCATAAAATATATGTCTGATACAAATATCTTTTGTTATAGCTCAACATAAACATATTTTGAGATTTTTCTTTCTGAAACTGACAGCAGTCACCTTAATGTTTGAATAATTCTCAATGGTCAGAAAGAGTTTCACATATCAATAGCTATTTAGATATAAATCTCTAGTGCTCATTCAAGGAAAGGTTGCTGTTATTTTATCAGATGCACTGAAAAGGTTTAAATACTATTCTACTTTCTAATCAGGGTCTTGAAATGTTAATGCATCCTACTGTTTCTTTCTCTGTTAGACATATGGCAGGGAAAAGGCTATTTGCACTGTTCTTTCCACTTGGTTCTTTCACTTCATATGCTTGATGTCTGTACATACAGTATTCCAAAACATTCTCTTTTTGAAAAACAGTATGTTCAATTTCTTCCTTCATTTCCACATTGCTTTGTTTCTTTCAAGGTAAAGAGATTGACAGCCTCCAGAAAAGTCATGTTTTTAACATGCAGAAGTTAAAGAATTCAGAGTTAAGACTCACTGAGGCCCAGCAGAAAATCAGAGAACTTGCACTTAATATCAAAATGAAGGAGGAACTTATTAAGGAATTGGTAAGAACAGGTAAGTGGCTGCGGATGGACAACACGAAATGAAGACATTCAGAAATAAGGAAGAGAAAAGTAGAAAAAATTCTGACATCCTGTATGTCGTAGTTTGTATATGATTTTTCTATGCAAGAATACTTCTGGTAACTTGAAGATTCATAACTTACATAGATTACTTGCTATGACTGCATTGAAGGCTGCAAATTTTTATTATGGCCTACTCTGCTATGATATGCAGATGTCTTTGTTGAATATTTTTTGTGCTTTGCTGCTTATTCAATTTATGCACTAACAGTGTAATTTTCCATGTAAGCTTAGAATTGCTGATTGCTTTGTGGGCTTGTATTTGTTACATGGTATCTGGGATAGGAAAGAAGTGACACTGTGCAGGGAATGCATGCATTCCCATCACAGCAGTAGGGAAGCAGGAGTCAGAAGTGGAACAGGTCAGCGTCCCTTTTAGCTTATGTCATTAAGCCTCTGACCTGGTAGAAACTAGCATTGCGAGGACCCTAAGGGTCTTTCTTTACTACTTTTAATCACACTCTTCTTCTGTGTACCAATGCTTTCAAGACTGTCTTTTGGCATTCAGAAAGATTCTGTACCCCCAAAAAATCATACCATGAGGAAAATTAGGGGAAAATTAGAGGGCAGAAATACAATCCAAAGTTGTTTACTGATTACCAAGTTGGAAGTTGAATAATAAATAAATAGCGTAATCTTCTGGGAAAAAGAAAATTAATCATCTGTGAAATACAGAGTTTGTCAAAGACTGAAAAAATAGGCAGAAGAACCTTATTTGGCACTTAGTTGGTGCTTTATTTGGTGACATCAGATGACTCATTGAAGAATTCAGATTTAAGATTCCATTGTTTATCTCTGTCTCAGAATTATAAAGGAATTGTTTGATTAGGGTTGGAGAAATATCTCAGAAATTTTCAGTTTAACTAGAATGAAGTAAATAATGATTAACTACATGTTTAATTAAGAAATTTCAACTGATTATCTTGCTGTTTTTAAACGATTTGGATGTGGTTCAAGGTAAGGATGCACAGTCTGTAAGCAGGCAATATACTCTGAAGATATCTGAGCTGGAGCAAGAATCTGAGCAGGCCAAAATGGAACTGGCTGAAACACAAAAGCAGCTTCAAGAGCTGGAGAGTAAGGAGATGAGAGATATTCAAGAGAAAGCCAGGTTACAAAAAGAATTCCGGAAGAAGATGGATGCAGCTAAGATGAAAGTGCAGGTATTTTTGCATGACCATTGGGATTTACAAATACCTGTTTAAATACCATCCTTAAAATCTGAACTGTCTACGTGTGAGATTCTCACCAGCCTTACACAGCTAAAGCTGGTTGGATTGAAGTAGCCAATGAAAATGTTAGTACAATTACACTTATTGCTACTTAACAAATATGTAGTTAGGTATATTCCTGGTAAAAAGAGATGGATGGTATTAAATTCTTAGATACCACTCTATCATACAAGAATGTACACAAGTAGGTTACAAGTTTATTAGCTGCTGTAAATAAAATTTATGTTTTCTGGAAATAGTGTATAAATTCTATCTTTGAGAAAATCATTATGATTGTTTTGATTATGTGTTTGTAATATCAGATTCAATACCAGCTAGTAACTAATTTTAAGTTCTCTTGTGGGCCAGCTTAAGCACTCCATGCCTCTTGGTCCCAGAATGGTTGGCCAGACAAGCACTGCACATCAAATTCTAACTGATATATTCACCTGAGTTCAGGACCAGAACCTTGATAAACCTTCTTATCTCTGCACATTAATCTGAGCTGTTGCTTCTGGAGGAGTTCACTACCTTCACCATGTTACCAAGTCTGAACTGTATCTGTGCCTTTTCATGCTGCTTCAATTAGTTCTTTCTTTCCTGATTTTACCAGAAGGCTTAGAAACCACAGAAATAATGAGTGATTATTGTGGTAAAATTTAGTTGGTCTTGCTAACTGTCTGAACTCAGTGAAATAAAGAATAAACCTGAATCACATTACAGTTTTAAGTTTTCTTGCTACTAAGATTAAATTTGCCATGAACGTTCAGGCCTTACAGAAAAAGAAGCAAGACTCTAAGAAACTGGCTTCGTTATCTAACCAAAGTGAAAAACGAGCAACAGAACTTGAGCAGAACATCGTTCAGATGAAGCATCAGCAGACCTTGCTAGAGAAAAGACTGCATGAGGAGAATGAAAAAAAGAAGCAACTAGAAATAGAGATTCAGCGAGACCAGCAACAAATTAAAGTAGGACTATTTCTGTTTCTGTATAACAAAGAATGAGATCAGCCAATTTTGCCTCTATTTTCCCCAAAACAAAACCAGATTTTAAGTAGTTCTATGTAATCACTTCATTGAAAAATTCACTGAAGAAATTGCGTATAAATATTTTGACAGAAACCTTTTATTCACACTTTTCCTCACCATTTTTAAAGAAATGCTATTGTGTGATGTCTAGCCTTGAGTTGCAGTTTTATTTAAATCATTTATTTAAATATATTTAAATTAAGGGTAAATTTAGGGTTGATATTTCAGTTTACATACTTGTGTAGATTCTGACATAGAATGTTTAAAAACAGGCTGACTGAGGCAGAAGGAATTTTTTGTGTGTTTCTTTTTTTGGTGGTTTTTTTTTGTTTGTTACTTTATAGGAACTGCAGCTTAAGATGGAGCAACAACAGAAGATTCTGACACTTAAAGATGAAGAGATTGCTGCATTTAAAAAGAATAACAATTCTGCAGGAGCTTCAGAGAAGTCAGAGGTAGCTAATATTCTGTAAGCCAGTGTGGGTGCTGAAAATAAAAGAAATAATCTTTATTCATCCCTAGTCATTCTGGTAGAATAGTAGGTGTTCTCTGCGACATTGCTACCTGCGTTATTTCAGATCTGGACACTGGGACATGAGAATTTCATGAATTATCAAAAGTCTTTAAAGATGAAAATAAATTTTAAAACAAAGTGAAGTAATGGTAGCTTGTTAGATGTACATGTATTATACCCACTGATAGACTACTACTTCAGAAGGAACTTCTCTGAGTAGGATCAGAACTCTCAATTTTCTGTCTTTCAGCATTTTAGATTCTACACTAAATGTCTTTCCTAGGGACAACTATAATGGAGTGAGGAAGGGCTAGCTGAATTCTTGTGGTATCTTCCAAACCTGGTTGGTCTCTTTATATACAGGGCACTTATTTATATCCCTTTTTCACAGGAAAAGAGTATTTTTCATTAAAGGCGTCTGGTAAAAAATTGTTTAAATAAGGTGTAGCAATATAACATTGCTGAGTCTCCTTTTAAGTCAGCCCAATTTTTGTATTATCCAGAATCAAAATTTTGTTGCAGATACAATGTTAAGATTAGAAAAGCCATTTCCTCATATAGTTTATTGGTTAGTCTAAAAGATGAGAAAACAGAATCATAAAATTTTGACCCAAGAAGTCCTCATTAATACTCTCTGTATCCCTATTTAAATTACAGAAATTAGAAGAGCAAAAGAAATGGCTGGATGAAGAAATGGAAAGAATTCTCCAACAGCACAGACAATTAGCAGAACTAGAAGAAGATTTAAAGAAAAGAGAAGCCATTATAGCAAAAAAAGAAGCACTATTGCAAGAGAAAAGCCACCTAGAAATCAGGAAACTGAGATCTAGCCAGGTAATTTTAAGAAAAAGACTTGAAACTCATCACAATTGTAGCGCTGACTGAAAGACTATAGAAGGAGGCAACCAGATAATAGGAGAGGTTTAAGCCATGTGGCTTGAGCTTCTAGCAGTGACATTAAATTATGGTGTAGCTTGAGCAAATCAACATTTTAAGTGTGAATAATACAGAACAATCACTTGTATTCACATTTTGTCCCCAGATTCCAACAGTAAAACAAAAAATTGAATACTGGAATACTGTTTTTGCAGATCATTAAATAATTATATTGAAAAATAATTTAATCTTTCTGCATACTAGAGAACGAGGTAGATAAATTTCACAGTTTATTTATCAGTAGCAAAAGAAATAGAAATTTAAGTATCATTATCAAACTCATTTAATGTATGTAGAAAACTATGCATTTGAGTGGTTTTGTTTCACCTTCTAGGTGAATTTTATTGTAACTCTACTCAATTTGTATGGGGTCCCATTGCAAGAATCAAGCCTTTCACTGTGGAAAGTGACTCATACTTGTTTCCTCTGGAAGGAGTATCTCAATTTTATACCTGTTGTTTCTGGGTATTTTTTAGGCTTTAAATAAAGATAGCATGAAATTGTCTTCTCGCTTAAGTATGCTGGACCAGGAATTGTGTGATAAAAGTATGCAGCTTCAGGGCAGCACTACTGAAGACAGGACAGACATTCTGGAAAAAATCCAGGTTCTTCAGAAAGAAAGAGATCAGCTGCTCACAAGAAGAAATAGTGTGGATGAGAAATTGAAAGAGGGTAAAGTGTTGTCAGCTGAAGTAAGTAAGCAAATAGATTTATGAAATAAACTTATAAGTTTTAGGCAATAACAGAACGTTCCAGTCATGGCCTAAGTCTCCCAGCAGTAGGTAAACTAGAACCAGGGAACTGAAGTTGGGTATTTTGATTAATAATAATGCTAAAATACTGCTATGTAGTGCTATTTTCATACAAGTTAATAAAGTTTATATTCAGAGAGAGTTTACCTAGTGCTTTGGTAAATTCCACTACCCTAGGGATTATAAAATTAGAAGTAATGGAACTGGACATACATCAGTTTATCTTAAGCAATGATTATAATGTCAGAACATAGACAAAGTAAAGTGTTCCTATTGTAATATTCCCTGATTCTCTTAAAAGAATGTTGTGAAAAAGCAAACTTTACCTGAAGGCCTCCATAGAATTACACTGAAAATACACCTTATTGTGTGGATGTTCCACACTAGAGTTATCAGTATAACTAAGTTGAAGGTATAGCATACATTTATATAAAATATACAGATTTGCTTTATGTCTTGAAAAGCAGTGTGGGCCTGTGTATGAGCTGATGATGTACTAAAGGGAATCCTATTCATCTCACTCCACGGAATCTTCGGCAGTGCTTCGAGCTATTCAATTCTACTACTTCTCTAAACAGTTCATGGTCACAAAACTCCTAACTTATCTGATTCATTCATGAATCTGACAGAAAACTGGTGCAACCAAAAAAAATATTAGTGGAAGTCAGACTGTGGTGAGGGAAGGAAGGGAGGGTAAAATTTATGCTTTTATGGTGAGGAAGCAATTGTTTGAAATATTTGTTCTGGAGGGCAGAAGAAAAAAAAAGTTCTAGATTTCTTTTTTTCCTCTTACTTTTCCCATTCCAGTGAAATTTCATTTCACTTTTAAGAATGAAGTTGATGTCTTATGTATACAAAGATTAAATTTGTACTTTTTAAGAAGATTTAACTCCATGTTTCTCTGCAGGAGGAACATATCCTTTTCCAATTAGAAGAAGGAATTGAAGCCCTGGAGGCTGCTATTGATTACAAGAATGAAAGTATTCAGAGTCGACAGCACTTGCTTAGATCTTCACAAATCCTTTCACAGAGTGAGGATAACATAATAGGAAAACTAGTTTCCTTGTCTGCTGCTGAACTTAGAGCTATCCTCTTCAGATATTTTAATAAGGTATTTGTTGGCTAATGAGAAATATTTTATCTGACTATGACTATCTGTTACTATTCTAGCTAATGAAATGAAATGGTGTCAAGTAGCAAAAATCAATTTAACAAGCTCTTCATGAAAGTCCACTCAGGTTACATACATTTGTTGTGATCTCAAGGTATTTCGAATCTTTACATTAATTTAAATAGGATGCTTGTGTGTTAACTTCATGTATCTTGTTTTGAGGTTACCAGATTAAAAAGGTCTTTAAAATCTGGAAATTTCCTTGCTCCTTTCCACTGTTCCTTTTGCTCACTTTTCAAGCATGAATATGCTTAAATATTGGTGTCATGTTAAAATTGTTCCCACCTGTAGGCTTTGTAAAGTTCAAGCTAGTTTTGGGATGGATATGTATGTATTTTTCTTCCAAATTCAGTATTAAATCTCTGTCTGCAGTATAAGCTCACAGCTCATAGAGACAATTGCTTTTGTATGCACTAGCCTGTTAAGCAGGACTATAAATTCTTTTCTTAAAATGGTTAGATGAATGAAATGTGTTTCTTTCTTAGATTGTTGGCCTGCGTGAGACTGAACGTAAGTTACAAATGCAGACTGAAGAACAAGAAATGAAGGTCATAGAACAGGAGAACATAATACGTGAATTAGAATCTGCACTTGAACACATCAAGTTGCAGTGTGATAGACAGCTGACCCTACAACACAAAGAACATGAGAAAAAACTACAATTGATACTGCATCATTTCAGAGGTGTGTGTTTACTTGTTTGTTTTCAAAGAGGGATGGTACAGTAAGCAATATCTTTAGCTGCTATTGAGAAATACTGCATTTTCACTAGAAAAAAGAACTGACAAAAAAAACCCCAAAAACAACAACAAAAAAACCCTATCTGAGGTACAAGGATACATTTTGTCTGTTTATATTATGATATTATATAGGATGCTGATGAACTGACACAAGGTGCCTGCATAAAAGAAAAAACAATATTTTTTAAAAACTATCAGAATTGATGTATTTTCATATTGAATTTGCTGATATTGGAAAGTTGAAATTTCCATCAATCTTTATTTTCTAAATACTCCTATTAAAATTGCAAATGAGGTTGACGTGGCCTTTTTATCACGTGTCATGCTAGTTTGCATGTACACACAGAAAGCAATGTATCAGCAAGATGCAGGACATATTCTATCTAGCTGGGCATCTTGATTTTTGTCACAGAGGAATAGGTGTTTCACTCTGAAACTAATTTTACTTGTCCTAGAACAAGATGGAGAAGGTATTGTAGAAACCTTAAGAGAGTATGAAGTGAAAGTCCAGCAACTGGAAAAAGAGTTATTTTTCTACAAGAAAACCAGCAGAGAGCTGAAGAAGAAATTGAAAAGCTTCCTTGGAGAGTCATCTCACCAACTGCTCGCACCCTCTAAATGTAAGTACGTTATCTTAAAATGCTTTTGCAATTGTCCATAGACCACCTGAGGGCTTGTGAAAACACAATGTACATCAGACAGACATAAAAACTGTATTTTCACTGAACTAACTGTTCTCCAGGAATATACTATATCTCCTCTAGTTTCAAAGGAGAGACAACTCTGGCTTCTAAATGCAGCAGTAGTATTTATCAATCAGTGTTCTACATTCTTGTTCACTTCTCTCTGTATTCTAGTGTAATTTCAGCAGTTATATATATTAATACATATTAATCACTGTTGTGATGAAGAAAATGGTATTTTGCTGCCTGAGTGTCTGTGAATGACAAGGTAGTTAACAGCTTTGTAGTATGCCACACCTCAGATCTCAGTATTTTAAGACCTTAATTAACTTAATTCTTGCTAGCACTTGATTTCACAGAAATTACTTACTGGGAGATGGTCTGTGAAGAGCTCCATACTTTCAAAACTTAAAAAGTACTTTTATAAAGGCTAAAAGACATTTGTAATAAAAAGATAACCTTTCTAATGTGATAGCTGTGCTTTGTAAAAAAAAAAAAAAAAAGCAAAACAAAAACAAACAAACAAACAAAAACAACTAGCAATAACACTGTGTGAGATGATGAGGAAAAAAAGATTCAGTTTAGATATTTCACACCTCACAATGGTACCACCAAACAACACCTCACATGCACAATGGCTCTGTGTTTCTTTTCAAAGCTCAGTATAACTGGGTCTTCCTCTCAACTGATGCTTCTGTTGTTTTCCACTTGAGATAATACTGTGTCTTCTAGCCCACATATATTGATCACAGATGTTGCTCTCAGGTTCAGCCCCCAAGGCAAAATAAGGTTAATTACTCTGAAGTACACTGTGATGGTGTGAGCACGAATATTCTTGAGGCTGGATTATAACTGAGCATGAGAAATATCATTCTGTATTTAATTCACAAAGAAGTGTGTAGTTCTGGACATGTTTCCCTGAGAAGAGACACACATCCTAGCCAAATTGTAGCAAAGTGCAAAAGGGAAGGGAAGATCCCTTTGAATTTCCAACTTTTACAAATGCTTATGTTTGCAATGTTTGTAAAGAGTGATCTGTATTTTTGTATAATTATTTTTAGTTACTTTTTATAGGAATATATTTTGAGCCATTATACAATGTAATTTAAAAAAATTGTTGGTGAACTTTAAACATAATTTAAAACTTCCATGTACCTTAAAGTCACATTTGCAGAATATATTTTCTATGTTCTATTAGTATAATTGCAGACTGCTTTTGAAAACAGAAATATTTTTTTTTATTAGACTGTCATGGTTGAGTTGTTTTAAGACTGTGTTCATTGCAAGTTAGAATCACGAAGCTTGTATTACAAGCTTTGAGTCAGAGGAAAGTAATGGAGTAAGAGGAAAGCAATTCCCTCTGATGTTTTTGTAGATGACAACAAGCTTTTAAAGAAAAAGGAACTGATGAGGTTTAATAAGAGCAAATGTAGACTCTTGCATCTGGGGAGCATTAACTACACAATCTGTATAAGGTAGGGAATGACCTGCTGGAGCTGAGATTTGCAAGAAGGACCTGGATGTTCTAGTGGACAACAGGCTGGCCATGAGCCAGCAGTGTGCCCTGGTGGCCAAGATGGCCAATGGTATCCTGAGATGCATTAAAAAGAGCGTGGCCAGCAGGTCGTGGCCAGCCTCTTTACCTGCTGTAAGGAACCTACTTTGGTAGGGAGGTTGGACACTATGATCTCTGGAGGTCCCTTCCAACCCCTACAATTCTGTGATTCTGTGATTCTGTGACTTTACTCTGCCTTGATGAGACCACATTTAGAACACTGTATCCAGTTCTGGGCTCCCCAGTTCAAAAAAGACAGGTGTCTCCTAGAAGGATTCCAGTGGAGGGCCACAAAGATGATAAAGGGATGGAACCATCTCCTGTGTGAGAAAAGACTGAATAACCTGGGTCTGTTCAGCCTGGGGTGGAGAAGACTGAGGGGAGGGAGTTCTTATCAATGCTTATAGGTACCTAAAGGTAGATGGGAGGCAGGTGCATGTGGCCGGGCTCTTCTCAGTGATGTGTCACCTAGGACAAGGAGCAAAGGCCTAAAACTTGAACATAGGAAGTTCCATAAAAACATGCAGAACAGTTTCTTTATGGTAAGGGTAATAGAGCACAGGAAGAGGTTGCTCAGAGAGGCTGTGGAGTCTCCTTCTATGGAGATTAAAGACCCATCTGGGCACCTATCTGTGTGACCTATGCATGCTTTAGCAAGAGGGTTGGACTCAGTGATCTCTTGAGATCCTTTCCAACTCTGCACTGCTGTTATTCTGTGACAAAAAGTGAGACTAATTTAACTTCAGATGACCACACTACAGGTTACACACAGTGTAAAACCATACCAGTTCAGCAACTTTTCCTGATGTCACGTACTCAGAGAGTCAGACTTTTACTTAGGTATCTCCTGATAAATTTGATTTTAGATAACAATGCTGGTGACAAGGCATCCAGTCAAGATGAAGCAGAAGTTGCATCTGAAGAATTCAAGTTGAAAACCCATAGTCAAGCAGGAAAAATAAAAGAAGCAGAGAGAACAAATGTTTTAAGAGCACGGCAGAATTCGTACAAGCTTGGAGAAGAAGTATCAGAATTTGGATGCAACAAAGAATGCTTGTCAAGCATGGCTGATGACAGACTAGGAGAAGAGGAAACTCAGCCTTTGAAGCCTCATTCTCTTCTACCTTCTGTCATCCAGAGAAGAGAGACTGTAACACAGTTTCAAGGAGTAACCCCTGTAAAACTATCTCGGAGAGAGTTACGTCATATCCCTCCCTCTGAATTATCTTTGAGGCGTTCAAGCCTTGGGGCTGGTGTCAGTTTTATTGCTCCAGATTCCACTGAAATGGGCAAAAAGTAGTACCACTAAGAGGTAGTTACTCTTTATTGCATTTTTAGTGTCTGTTGCTTCTGAAGCAATGTTGCTAGATTTCCTTGTTGATGATCTTGTTACATAGTAGCCGCAGATAAACCAGTAAGTCTGTTTTGGTTCTTCTGGCTAGTAGGTATATGTGATGTTCACACAGTTTCAGTGAATATTAGATTTTAACTAACATGGTATCTATGGGCATATCATTCAAAGTCCTTTTAACACTGTAGAAATTACATGATTTTAGTTTTTTTCTCACCGATTTGGAAAATAAAAAAAAAAAAAACAGCTTTTCAAAGACTGCACTGTGAAGTGCACTGTACTGGTGTAATTTAGGTTTCCTAGAGCAACGTTCTACTCTCTTGTGTCAGAAACAATAGTGAATTACTTAATTTATTTCAAGATATAGCTAGAAGATACCGTTTCCAGAATCTTGCCCAGTATTGATAATGACTGGCTTCTTTAAGCTTTTTTCATAAACACATTTCATGCGAACCATGCCTGAGATCAAAATTGATGCCTCGAGATAAATTTGTTATTTGAATGTGAAAGATTTTTTTAAAATGGTATTTAAAAGTCTTATTATTTAAAAGTCTTATTGTATGAGATGAAAGTTTTACTCTCCCTCCTGTCCCTCTCCTCTCCTTCCAAAAATAATTCTTATTTGCAAAATAGTTGTTATGGCCTATTTGTGAAATTAAGATAACTGCTTACTTCATATTACAACTTTGTTTATTGTAGCTTTTTAACAATTGAATTTTGGGAACCTCAATATGTGACATCTGCTTGTGTACTACTAGAGTAGGAAAAAAAAAAAAAAAAAAAAGAAACAAAAAGAAAACATCTTCAGCATCTTCTAGGGAAGCTAGATTGATAAATACAGTATTTTCTTTGTCCTTGCTATTTGTGTCCTTCCACTTAGAACACAGATCTTTGGATTTCTTATCTGCTTCAGAGAAAGGACTAAACAGGTCCATTAGTTTGTTGTTGGTAGGCGGCTTAGGAATCAAAGCAAATCTTTTTTGTATGTGTACTGTGCTCACTGAGAAGTATATGCTTAACAGCTGCACAGACTTGAATGCAGACAACAGAAGGACCACAATTAAATGAATTTGACACTTCTATCCATAAGTTTCTCCGGCATAAAAAGAGGAACTTCTGAAAATAAAATAGATTTTATTTCAGCAGTGGACTTCAAGTGGTCATGTTTGAAATGTGGGTTATTAGACACATTTAGCAGAATAATTTTTACTCTGCTGTTGTCTGGGCATGTTGTTGTATATAGCAGATGTGTCTATAGATAAGAAAGAGCTGCATTTTTACATGCTGCAAGCAAAGAACAATTTTGTCTGTATCACAAAGATATTAACAGCATGATAAATGGACCTAATGTCTTGTGGCACATTTTAGATTTTATGAGTAGACTGCAAAACGTTATATTGTAATCAGTTAGATAAACCATTTAACAAGTCAAATGACTGCATCATTCACAGTTAGCATTATATTCTCTTGTTCAGCTCAGTTGTGAGATAAAGACTGGGGTCTTTTTTTGTTTGATTGTTTTTACTTTCATGGAAGTAACAACAGTCTTACTAATGTTAAATATTAGTGTATATTTCACTCCATGTTTGTAGACAAAAAGCAATAAACAGAAACAAGTAAATACTGTTTAAAATGCATACTTATTTACTGCATCTCCACATTAATTGAAAGAATTACTGTGAAAGCATTTCTGCTTAGGGATAATACTGCACATTATCATATATCTCACACTATTCTACAAATAAATATTATTTTGTTTTGTTTTTAAGTTTCCAGAAGTGAAAAGCCTGTTCTTGATGAACATAAAATAAGCAGAGGTAAATTTAAGAAAGTACAGTTCGATCAGTAGTAGATGTCTACTGACGCTGTAGAGCAAAAGCTCTAGTCCAACCTTTTGGTTTGTCTGGGCAGTACTGAGTGAAGAGGAATTGTTTTGAGCCACATATTGATCGTTCCAAAAGTAATACTTTTTATTTATTTGTATGCTGAGTACAACAGATCCAAAGAGTAAAAGAACGCTGCTTCATACAGCAAATTCTCAAAATTCTCAGGTACAAAACACTAATTTTCAACATATGCACTACCATTAGCTATATATTTTCATCACTGATGAACGGCAAACCCTGCGGTACGCGGCCGTGGGCGCAGGAGGTCTCGGGCGGTGGGTGGGTTTGTTTCTCCAGACGGACGGGACGCCGTGGTGACAGCGCAGTGCTGTGCGCGGTTGAAACCTCCCCTACTGGGACAGCCGCGACTCCGCTCTTATGGCGATGCCTCTGACAGAGAACATCTCTCCGAGGGAGCTAGTCAGCGGACAAGGATTTGGGCTCCCGCTTCACGTCAGCTGGCGCAGGTAAATCGCTCCATGGCTTACGGAGACCAGAGTGGAGTCGAGCCCCGCACCAGGCTCTCTGCCGTTAGCGTTACTTCAGCCCTGGCGCCGAGGCCTCTCTCACCGCCACCGCACGAGAAGCGGGCAGCGGGCACACGTGCGGCAGGAGCACGCCTGCGCCCCACAACACTCGGGCCGAGCCTGGCGGCCGGCCCCGCTCCCCCCTCGACTCTGCCGTTGCGGAGTTATTTTGACCCTGCCTGGGTTATTTTGACCCAGGCAGGATCCCGTAAAGGGCGCCCGGCCGCCTCGAGGCCCGGCCCGGCCCGGCCGTAACGCCGCCGCGCGTGACGCAGCCGCGCAGTTCCGGGCCAACCAGCGGCCGCGGCCGATAAACAAACGTGCGGCCCGCGCTGCAGCGCCCCGCCCCGCCCCTCCGCGCCGCGCTCCGCCCCCTGGCCGCGCGAGTCCGGCTGCCGTTCGCCGTCCCCCAGGCCGTTATAGCCGCCCGCCGAGGGGCTGTGGTCGCTCTGTTGCCTTCTCGCAGCGTCGCCGCGACCGGAGTGAGTGTCCTGCGGGTCGCGTCCGTCCGCTGCCTCTGCGGCTGTCGGCCGCCTGCCTTGCCTTCCTCCCGCTTTGCCCGCGGCGGTGCCGGCCGGAGACGGGGCTGCCCTGTTCTGCTCTGCCCGCGGCGGGCCGGTGGCCGTGGAAGGAGAGCTCGGGCTCTTTCTGAGCGGGCCTCAGCGGGTCCCGGCGGTGGAGCGCCGGCCGTTCCGTCCGTCCCGGGGCGCGTTGGGCGGCGGCGGGAGGCAGCTCGTGTGTCCCGTCCGTGCGCCTGTAGTGGGCGGCCCGGGTCGGGTTTACAGCCCCGTCGCCGGCCGTGCCGCCCCGTGCGACTCCGCGGCGCTCCGTCCCGACTGCCCTGTCCTTGACGGAGCGCTGCCGGCGGCCGCCGTCCCCTCGCGCCGCGCGGTGTGCGCCGGTTGCGTGCGGCACCCGGGGTGCTGGGCGCGGGTCCGTCAGAATGCGGTAACTCGCTCTCCGTTAACTTCTTCGGGGAAGGGAGAGCAAAAGTTGCGGAGAGCGAGCTTCGTCAGCGTGCTGTAAGGAAGTGAAAGTCAGACTTGCCTGGTCGCTCCTGCGCTTTCACCCTGAGCCTAAGGAACGATTTATAAAAACGTTCCCCTCTCTCAAACTCGCCTACTTTCTGAGAATCGCTGTGGTAAATTCGTCCATAACCCGTTTGCCTTTTAAATGCTGTGCATCGGTGGCCGCTGCGCGTGCCGGAGCTGCAGCTTTCGTGTGAGTTTTGGAAGCAGGCTGTATGGCACTGAGGTTACTGGGGGAGCTCACTGACAAGTGGATGGCTTGAGTTGGCTTCAGTAACTTCGTGGATTTAGAATGCTTTGATGTATCTGCATAGTCAGATACAAAGGTAACTGAAGAAAGGAAAGCTGGTGATCTGGCTGGGTGGGTCAGAACTCTCTGTAAGTGCGCTGGTTGATATAGGGCTTGTTGTAATAAATGTACCAATGGCCAAAGATCAATAGATCAGGAGCACAAAGAGCAACACTTGGTCTGAGCTGGCAGAGAATGGACTTATGCCTTTACACCAATGAGTACTGTGTGTCTTAATGATGTCTCAGGTTTGCAGGCAAATACTGAGGTTGATCATGTTTGTTAAGCCTGTATAGTAATTACAGATGATCACAAATACTGTATTAATAGTAGAAGAAGCAGGAAGATTATGTATAGCAAGATGCTGTTTTCTAAGTTTCTGAAAATGTGCCTTTATTAAGTGAAAGAGGGTTAAAAGGAAACTGTGTTTTTGAGCTCTTCAGCGTGTTTTCCTTGGAATAGTAGAGCACCACATTTAAAACTGTTGTAATTCCCTAGATGCTTGAAAGTGTGCTATTGAAATTGGCCTGGAGTCTCCTAGATGGTGGTATACTACTTGATTCTTAGTGGTGGGCAAACCCTCACCAGTTATATGTGCATTCATATGCAAAGCTGCACCCAGACTAGCAAGTTGCTGGTGTTCAAACTGAGTTAGTGAGTGTCTTAGCATGTATATTGGGCAGCTCACTGTAGCCTTTAAAACTACAATATTTCATAAGCTGCCTGGCATGCTTTATAGGTTAATGTGAGTCACCAATACAGTAAAGATTCCAAGTTACTGGAACTCTGGTTACAGTAATAATAATCTGCTCATGGAGACTGATGTGATTTGTAGAAGAGTATAACCAATAAATAAAACGCTAACAAGTTAATGGTTGATAGTAATAACATATGCTTCTGTGTTGCCTTAAAATTATGTGGTATATATGTATAGTGCTTATCTTCAGTTTGTGACGCATAAAACTGCACAATGGGTACAGTCTCAAACAACTCCTGCAGTTTGGAACAGACTGCACAGACTCAGTCTGCTAGTGATATGCAAAGCAGAAGGCTTTGAAGTGGAGTTATTAATTGGTGTTGCCTGTCTATGTGTGCAATAATGATGTTGCAACTTGGAAATCCATCGCTCAGTGATCTCCTAATAGTACAGGAGTAATAGCACTATGGGACACTGGAATCTTCTCTGAAATCTGTGACAATATAATTGCTGGCACAAAACACAAGTGGAAACAGTACCACATGCTTGAAAGCACGTTTTGCTTCCTTTTCCTCCTCTTGTAGGTTTTCACTGTAATCTACGTAGTAGGAAAAGGAAATATCTTGTTTTTAGATAAACAGGCTTTGGGTGACAGACTGTTACTTCCCAAATTTTACCAGACTTCATGGCTCTTACTGTAAAAAAATCAAAGTGATGTTTCTGTTCTTTGCTTGGTCTGTGGAGCGACAAAACTCTCTGTGATACATGAACTCTTTCTTTTTGCAATCTAAAAGCTTCTTTAAGCAATGTCTCAAGCTCAAGAATGCAGTGCTTTTTATTTATTTTGATTGTCTATAGTAATGAAGAATGCTTGCAGTTCTGTACTGGGGTTGGGGAGAAACTGAGAGGGGTACAGACAGATGTGTCTGTGGGCTAGCAAGTGCCTGTCATTAGCTGAAAGCTTTTTAGTTGTCCATTCACTGGTTTTCTGAGGCGGGGGCAGCGGGAACCAAAGTTTGAAACTGAAATGCTGTACTTAAAACAAATTATCTATCAGATTTGCAGATGTGATATTAAAATCTGAAGCCTGGCATGGTGGCAGGCTGGAGTGAATCGCTGTATCTATCTTTAAATGTTGCAGAAGTGGGGTAATTAGATCCTGCTGTAATATGAATAGTTGTATTGAAATGTCCTACTAACTAAATTAGCAATGTTAACAGCTTTTCTAGTCTTAACTAAAAAAATAACTGGTGATCTCATGTGGTTGCTGTTTCCTTTATAAGCTCTTTTCTATCTATTTCTATTCTATATAAATAAATATAACTGAGGAATAAACATTTCTGTTATCTTGTCATTGCCATTGTATTTCAGTGAATTGTAACAGTAGAATTCCATGGGTAGTACTTATTAAATACGCTTGTCAGCTGGACTTTTACTGCATGCCAACTACATTAAGAGAGCAAAGGTATACTTACTGTATTGTATTTGTAGATGAAGGAGTAAGGAATTTGCAGTCATATTTCAGGATGGTGCAGATTTTCATCTACATGTGATGGTTTGTGATTGCATGGGTAAACAGAGGTTATCTGCCACCACTAGCTGCCGTGAACTTTAATAATGTGTTGTACCATTTAACTGTTTGCATGAAATAAGACATATACCACAATTAATAGAGAGGGATTGGAAATTCTAGGCTTTTACTGAGAAGAGTACTGTACTTCACTAGCTTATTTTCTTGCGTCGAATACAGTGAGGTGTCTGCAGTCTTCAGTGTTACCTGGTTAGTGCCAAGAGCAACATCCAGTATTGTAAGTTTTTGTGTAGCACAACTGAGCACTTGTCTCTGATGCCTTTTATTTTTATTTTTTTTCTGTGAAGATGCATTTGTAATCTTCGGGTTCCAATTTTACTGCATGTTCAGTTAATAAGAGTACAGAGTCTCTCGTTTCTAACTAATCTCCTAAGCTGGATAACTATACGGTTACTGAGAATTAAAATATATTCAAATGTCTGCATATTTTTACACATACAGATGTATGTGCCCCAAAATCTGTATTTACTGTGCTATTTTTGTCACTTAAAACATGACAAGATATTATATGTTAGGTGCTCTTGACCTGTGTTTTTTTTTGTATTTTTTTTTTTTCTCTAGGTCTGTGGTTGTGGTCTGATCAAAGAATCTGAACATCAGCATCAGGTAGATTCACAATTTGTCACACGGTATGTTTTATTCTGAAAACATGCCAGGTTTTGCTATCTTTTTTTCTTTTTGAAAGAAGTGCAGTAGGATTATGTCTGATATGTATGTCATACAATTCTTTGTGTCTCAGAAATGCTGTTTGTAACTTCTGTGAACTTGAACAGAGCGGTATGAGCTTACACGTTGGTTCCTTCATCTTTGAAAAGTGAAATGTCATATTCCTTTTAAATAATTCTTTTAGGTAACGGGTTTTGCTATGCTGTTATTGTTGCCTGTTGATATATGTGAGTATACTGGGGCTACAATAGAAGTCTGTACTTGAGAAAATCTGGAGTTAATTATTAGAAGGAGCCTGAGTCTTCTGTAGGTTCTCACGTGGGACAGAATTTGAAACTATTTTGTAGCAGTACACTATTTTGTTGTGTCATTTTCCCCCTAGAACATGAAGGCCAGTTTGTTTACAGCTGACTACTTGTGGGCTTTTTCCCCCCCCCCTTAAATGCAGTCCCTCAGAAACAAATGCATTAGCTTAGAATAAACTGTAAAACAGATATTTTTTCTTTATAGAGTCATTCTTCAGATATAAGCTACTACAATGTAGTTAAAATACAAAGAAGTGGTGGGGTTGTTTTTAATTCCAATCCTGTCTTGTACTTTCTGAGACAAAACTTCTGTGGGTGACAGAATCAGATTACCACTTGTTTTATCAATAATGTTTTCACTTTCAATTCTTTGCTACTTTCCCAGGAAACTCTTCAGTGAGAGAAGCAGCTGAGTAGAAGTTCAGACATAGCAATGGCATCTGTTGTGATCAATTCAGTTCCTACCACTGCATCTCGTTTTGCCTTACTGCAACTGGAAAGTGATACTGATTCAGAATCTGGAAAAGGCAGAAGTGGCCAAGGTGCTGGTAAATCTCAAGCGTTAGAGGGTAGATCTTCTACAAATGAGAAAAAAAGAGAGAAAAGGAGAAGAAAGAAAGAACAGCAGCAGAGTGAAGCCAATGAGGTAAAAGGGTTGTAATTCCACCAGTGGATAGTATTATTATCTGATTAAAAACCCTTTTTTTTCCTGACCGTGAGAAGTCTCTGTTTTTCTTTCTGTGAAAGGAATTCTACTGAATCAAATTGCTTTTTTTTTCTTTTTCAAAATAGTTCTTCGTACCAGTTGGTGTGTACTTTGTCTGATTAAACAAAAACGTCGCTCAAACTATACAGCAGGATAAGGAAGTTCCTGTTTGTAAATTGATACTAGATTGTTTTTGTGCTGCCTGCGTGTGAAATAGAGGGAACAGAATGTGTGCTAATGCCTGTGCTTTTACCAGTGAATGTCACTGAGTTCCCAAATTGACTTGATTTTCACTATCAAACTTTTTAATTATGCAAAGAATTAAGATTGCACTGTTATTTCCATGTGGTGCAGCAATTAAAGGCAATTTTATTATAGGCTCTTAAATAGGACTGATTTTAGAGTGTTGAAAAGCTTTAAAGATTGTCTACCTAATTCTTTTTCCTACCAGAACCTCTAGTTCCTCTGTTGGTTGATACCAGGACTTTATACCACGTGTTCATTGGTATGATATTTAATTTGGTTCAGATGTGAGCCCACAGTAATATCTGAACCAATGTGAAAACTGAAGCATGTCATAGATCTGTTCAAAGTATTTTCACCTGCCAAGATATATTTATTTTAAGTTGTGTGACTGGTGTTTCTAATCTACTATTAAGAAAAAAATCTGTATTATGGTATGTACTGTACTTGATTAAACAAAAACGTAGTCCAGACTATAGAAAAGAGTAAAACACATGTAATTCTGTTAGCCTGTGTCTGAATACCTTTATTAGTCTGTTAAAGCTCTTTCTTATTAACACTTTAATTAAGGTGAAATGGAATTTTGTTTTTCAGCTCAGAAACCTTGCTTTTAAAAAGATTCCTCAGAAATCCTCCCATGGAGGTTGTCTATCTCAGCATGAACAAAAACTGCATGCTACAATGCAGAAAGACTCTCAGGAAGAAAATTGGCAAGAGTGGAGGCAAAGAGATGAACAGGTACAGCTTACTATATTCAACTGCCTGCGGCTTTCCTGAAGTATGTTAATCATTGAACTTGTCTGCTATGCAGTTTTGTTTTCTTTTAATGTAGTTCATTATGTATATCTTCTGACACCTCAATTCATTGTGGAGAGTGCAGTTTTGACTGCCTTGGTTTGCCTTTCAGAGTACTTAATTTTGCACAGACTTTTAAGAAGAGTTGCAAATAACCAACACAAACTGGAATTAAAAAGCATTTTTGAAACTTTTATTCAACTTCTACACTGGCATGCTAGCAGCTACTAGGATGCTGTTTTCACTTATGGAGGTTTTCATCTCCAATCTCAACAGAAAATATTGTCTTGAAAAGATTCCTATTGTAGTTGAGAGAAAAATGTAGAAAGCTATGTTAACAAAAAATGACAGATGCTGTCCTTGGGGTGTTTTTTTTTTTTTTGTTTTTTTTTTTTAACATCGCTAATGCTTTGATTATAGGTGATTCCTTAAATGTAGTAATGTTTTGCAGGACTCTGGATGCTTGTCCAATTGGTGGAGTAATGATCTGAAATTTCCTTTGGAAATTTTCAGAGCTAATTAGCTTCAGAATTACTTCATGTACTGAACAAAACAAACCTGTACCTTAAATGTTTTTATATTCTGCATGCTATGAAGCAATCTTTTCAGTTAAAAAGGAGAATATTAGTCTAATTATTGGATGGTGAAATTCTTAGACAAAGTAAACTCAATCATAAACGTTTAGATCCTACTGACATTTAGGCTATGCACTGTGAAGTTGCCTTGGATTTTTTTTTTCTCTGTAAAATAACTGGACAGCAATTACCATAGTAGTAATGTCACCAAAATCCAGGAACAGAACTTGTCAACCCAATTGACAGGTTAGAAAGCTGACATTTCTTTATTGCAGAGCTGGACGCAATCGTCCTAGTGTGCACACCCAGGATGTAAAGCACACACATATCAAAGATTTTAATGTGTGAATCTACATACAGTTTCCATGAACTGCCTATTTCTAGAATAGCTGTATGTACTAAAATCTGACACTGTGCATATGCTGTGTTGATGAAAATGAGAACTGTTTGAAGCAAATGAAAACTACATTTTATTAGGGGAAAGCCTGGGCACTGGCTGCAAAGCAAGTTCAGCAGACTTAAAAATGTAGAACTCTCAAACAAAATGGCACATCTATAACACTTTTTAAAAAATGGTTTGTTTGCCCAACTACCTTAGTTTAATCAAGCTTGCATCATATGTCAGTTATTGTTCTTAACTTTTGATTTCCTTTTTGTGAAGTTACACAGATTGTACTATAAGGCTTGGAAAAATCTCTGTGTTGAATAACACAATTAGCATGTAGGCTCAAATTGCAATTTACATGTTTACCAGAGTGAGGAGATACAGATTCAAATTCTTCATATTCAGAAGGCATGAACTACTAGTCAGTTTCTTTTGTCAAATAATACAATATCAATAAAGAGGTAAAATTTGAATGATATACTGTAATAAAGGTGATGTCCAACACCAGATGAGAAACCATGGCTCCCTGCTTCCATAACAATAGTGTGGGAAGGGATGCTGCATCTTCTACTCTGTGAAGTGTTCCTTTTGGAATATTTACCCTTCAAACTATCATACTGCTGACACTTTCCTTTTCTGGATGTCTACATGAATTCAAAAGTTAGATTTGTCCGAACCACAAAGCTATTTTATACATGTAATCCACAATACTAGTCTGTCATCTGCTTTAAGAGCTTTGTGCATTGATGTTAATTTGAGGGATTTTACATGTATCCAGAAATTGGTATCAAATGTGCCTCGAGTATGTGAGAAAAGGAATGTGGTTTCTGGATTTTGTATAGGCTTCAGTGATAGTTGGCCTATAGCTGTCTGTTTAGAATAGAAGCAAGATTGAATATGCTTAGAAGGCCTTGGCATTGATGACTGTCTTTGAAAAAGTCTATGCTGCAGCTCAGCTTTGGAAGTAGTAACCTTTGTTGTAAACACAGCCAGCTTCCCTCAGCTCTGTCCTGAATTGAATGACTACTAGGTAAATTGATAAAATTATTTTTGTACTAGAGATTCCACTATATTAATATTTGTTTAATATTTGTAACAACATAATGGCTGTACAAATCCTTGATAATTTAGGATCTTGTATGCTAAATTATTACCTAAACAAGTATGTGATAAATGCCAATCTCACCTTCACTGTGAGCTTACCGTGTTTTTTTCATGTCAGCTGTTCTGTTTTCGGTTCTTCCTTTTTCCATTCCTGTTCTTTTCTGTGCTCCTATGGATCTTTTCAGAGTAATAGGAAATTACTAATTTTTGGTGGATAACTACCATGGTCAGATTGAATCCAGCAATTCCCATGGGCAAAAGCAGTCCACAGATTTTGGAGGAATTTTAATCAATTTATTTGTTGTCAGTTAACAAGCTTGTCATTACTGATTCTGGTATTGAAAGAAAACAGGCAAGTTTTAAACAAATAGAAACAGAATACCTCACCCTGGAAAAAAATCCTCAAAAAGAAACCAGAGAAAACCTCACTCTGCCTCTATGAAGCATCTCATCCCTACTTTTTGTCTTCCATTCTCCTTGCTGCGCGCAGCACTCTGTCCCTTTAGTAAAGCTGTGAGCAGTGCAGAAGATGGGAGACCAGGGTGTGGTAGCAATCCTGTGAAAACCATACTTGTAGGCTCCCACTCAAGCTGCTACTCCACTCCTCCTGTTAGGCCTCCGAGGCTGGTTTACTTGGTGAGTTCTCACCACCCTTCTCTAAGCTGTTTCACAGGGGTGCTAAAGTCCTCCAGCTGGTTCAGTGTCACCACCAGCTTGGGCTGATAGTCTCAGCTATAGCTGCAGTGTCAGGCACAGTCCAGCCCCTCACCTTCTCCTGCAGGTGCCACCTTACAAGTCTTTCCTTACCTCCTCCTCCATCAAAATCTTCTCCACTGTAACACTGTAACAGTTGTTACCAAGCTTGAAGCCACAAACTAGGCTCAAAGTTAGGAGTGGCAGCATCTTGAAGCTTATGTGAAGTCTTGTGACAATTTAGTTTGAGAATACTTTGTTTTAACCGTCTCATTTCTAAATATTACTTAAGTTTACTCTGATAATAAAAACAAACAAACAAAAAAATACAACAAAGAAAAGTGTCTTCTAGGGTTTTTTGTTTTCTCGTGTACAAGACTGGTTATAGGTATTGTGGAATAAGAATTTCAGAGAATGCCTGTGCTTACAGCATGTAGTAAGTTACTTTTAAGCATATGACCACTCATAAGCTCTAAGGATTAGATAGCTAGTGTACACTACTCAGTTCAGCTTGGTTGAAGTACAGTAGGCAAATTAAGTCAATTTTTCACTCTCACAGCTCTTAAAGTGGAATGCGTGTAAAGGACCTTACTTTAAAATACAAAGAACAACAACAACAACAACAACAAAAACCCGCTACGTAAAGTAGTTGTTGTTAATGATTAATTAATAGCACTTTGGCTATGAAAAGGAGAAAGCTGTGGTGAAGAGGCTCCATTTGGTAGCACATCACTGTATTGATGCAGACACATCCACCTCGGGCGGCATGCGGTCCAGCACAGCTCTCGCTGCGGCCGCGCCCCCTGCTGCTGTGTCATCACGGCAGCAGCTCTGCCCCACTCAGCGCCCTGCCCCTGGGACGTGGGCATGGCACTGTGCTTCATTTGCAAGCAGGCTGTGTCAAAGATCGCAGTTTGAACAGATACTGCGCGCAGAAACACGCTGCCAAATTTGATGTGTATCAAGAATGCTTTACAGACAAAATATTGGAACTGAAAAAAGTCACCTCAATAAAATATTACAAAGTTAAAACTCAAATGGCCTCTGTTATAAAAGCTAGTTGCACGATAGCAAGTTTGATTGGAGAAAAAAAAAAAAAAAAAAAATCAAAGCCTTCTTGGTGGTGACTCTGTTAAGCAATGTATGGAAAGCATGACAGATACAATGTATACTGGTTTAAAAAAAAAAAAAGGTGGGTTTTCCTAAAAATCAGTTTGTCTCACCAGAGTGATGCTGCCAGGTGAACTGAAAAAATAGCAAAATTTATTTTTAAAAATTTTTGTAAAGTAAAACTGTTATCTTCATATGTTATTATTTGTTAACAGATGAAAGTACAGATACTACAGATATGGCTCAACTCACCATTTTCATTAGAGTTATCGGTAACAAATGTGAAGAAATGGCTTCTTTGGTACTATTTGAAGACACAGCTAAATCTCTTGATTCATATGAAGCAGTAAAAAATTGCATTAATGTGATTTATTTTTTAACCTTTGTCAACGTGTCTGGTATGCTACTGATGGTGTCCTCTGTGGTGGTTGATTTTTTTTAAAAGAAAAAAAAAGACTAAAGAAATTAATAGAAGATGATGCAATCACAACCTGAAACTCAGGTTTGATGAAATATCATTGCATCAAGCACCAAGAAAATTAATGTGCAAAAGTTTTAAAAATGGGTGCCATGCAAACTGTTGTCAAAGCTGTGAGTTTCATAAAGTTCAAGGGACTGAATCATCACCAATTGTGGGAACTCCTTAAAAGTATGGATGCTGATTATGGGGACATCATTTACTTTTCTGAAGGAAGGTGGCTAAGTCAAGATAGAATGCTGAGAAAGTTATGATTAGTAAAGAGAAATTAAGTCCTTTATGGCATCAAAAGGATAAATTGTGCTGGAATTTGAAGTGTGAAAATGGCTTTCCAATTCAGCGTTTTTGGTGAATTTGACCTCTCATTTAAATTATTTAAACATGCATCTTCAAGGTGAAAATCACCTTATCTGTACCATGTTTCAAACAACAAAAACAACAGAGGATGCTTACACAGAACAGAGATCTTCTTTTATGATGACACTTTTCATCCCTTCACATCTGATTTTCCTTTTAGACTAAATCCTAGGGAAAAAAAAAAAAAGTGATCTAATATAAATAAATCTTCAGGGTGGAAACTATAATCCATAGATATTTGTAAGCATATACCCAGTAGTCCATCTATTATGCAGTTTTACAGAGCAAGTTATTTTATTGTTGATAATGCCATGTATCGTATTAATGAAGCTTTTTGCCAACTCTGCCAGTATACGTGTCAGAACAGAAATTTTAATGCGGTCTTAGAGGCTTTTTGTTGTTAACAAGCTAGTCACAATGTTAATTCTTTTGTTCAGCTGACATCTGAAATGTTTGAAGCTGATCTTGAAAAAGCATTGCTGCTAAGCAAACTGGAATATGAAGAGCACAAAAAGGTATTTGTAGGATTCATCCTGATTTGACAACATTAGAACTTTGAAGATTGAGTTTTAAAAGTGAAGTAAATCACTCTTTAAAGTGCTGTACATCTGGAACAGTGATAATTTGTTAAAAATATTAATGCAGATGTGGGGGGAGGTGGTGTGCAGATTCAAATGGATATCATTTAACAGCCTGTCTGATTTTAATAGGAGATAAAGTCAACTGATAGAGCATTGCTGTGCGCTAATAGCTCTTAACTCCTCCTAGATGAGTAAGCGTATTTTGAGAATAAAATAAAGATACAGTGGGCCTGCTTTTTGCTTGGTTGTTTTTTTATTTTTGTTTTTTTTTAAAAAAGGAAGTGCTAACTTACGCCGTATATTTAGCATTCTGCCTTCCTGCATTTCACAGCATTATATTCTCAGTTTGATTTTTTGCTGTTTAGTGAAGAGCAATACTTTACTTCAGAAAGCAGAATGGATGCTTAATTGTTCATAGGCACCTTACAGTCTTTAAACCAATATGAAGCCTGTAATTGCTGTTGAGGCTAAAATTTCCTTTTGTATATCATCACCATATTTTTCCTTTATAATGCTTCAGGGGAAAAAAAAAAAAAAAAAAAAAGTTAATTGAAGAAAATTATACCAGTAGGACTTTATTCTTCTAGGAATATGAAAACAGTGAATGTACTCCACCTCAGTCAAAGTCTGTGAATAAGAAAGAAAAAAGAAAGAACCAGCAAGGAAAAGACAAACCTCTCACTGTGTCCCTGAAAGATTTTCAGTCAGAAAGTAATATAGGTATGCCTTATCGTGCCGTGTGAGCTGTTCTACTTGGAATTTTGATAGTGTGTATACTAAAAGCAAAATGCCCTTCTGTCTTTGTTCATTAATGTGGTGTTTGAACAAATTCTAAATGAGTTGGAGCTAATATTTAAGACAATCTAAAAGCTAAGCATTCATTATGTAATGTGCAAGTTGAATTATCAGGAAAAAAAAAAAAAAAAGGAAGAGGTTACAGAAAACATAATTTCATGTATCCCTGGGGTGGGAGGTAGATTAACGTAATATCTTTATAAATTGATGTTACTGTTTTAGTTTTGTGTTTGTTCTTTGATTTTTGTGGGGTGTACTGAGTTTAGTCTCCTCAGGCAACTGAGTTTTTCAGATCTGAGTAATAGCAAGTCACTATTTGCCTTTCTTCAATACTGTCTTTCATTAAATATTGAAAGTATTTGTATATGCTCATTTTTACATGTTTAGAATTCTTTCATCTGTTTCTGTAGGGCAGAGGTTGTGGATTTTACTGAAGAAATAAAGGTAGAGTCTGGAAAAGGAAGAAAACAATTTATTTTTTAAGGTTTCTTCCTAAGGATATTTTTATCTAATTACAATATTTTCAGAGAATCTGAATATAGGAAAAAGACTGATAGCACAGCATTAATATCTTAATTCAAAAGAATGAAAGGCATTCAGATATACAGTGAAAAACATGCCTAAATAGACTTTAAGAACAGTAACAACCAAATAGTAAGTTATGTACCAAAGTCATTGTCTTCCACTTTAAGTGAAGCAAATGCATGAGGGATGCTGCTTTTGTTTTTAGTAGTAAGAAGGATGGGGATACCAATATAGAGATCAGCCCCAACCATACTTCGTAATCCTTGCTTCTAATCAAAGAATGTCAGGCATTGGAAGGGACCTCAAAAGATCATCTAGTCCAATCCCCTTACTGGAGCAGGAACACCTAGATCAGATCAGACGGGAATGCATCTAGGTGGGCTTTGAGTGTCTCCAGAGAAGGCAACCTCACAGTCTCTCTGGGCAGCCTGTTCCAGTGCTCTGTCACCATCACTGTTTAAAAGTTTTTTCTTTTTCTTCAGTGGAACCTCCTATGTTCCAGCTTGCACCCGTTGCACCTTGTCCTGTCATTGGATGTCACTGAGAAGAGCCTGGCTCCATCCTCATGACACTCACCCTGTATTTACTTATAAGCATTAATGAGGTTATCCCTCATTCTCCTCTTCTTCAATCTAAAGGGACCCATCTCCATCAGCCTTTTCTTGTGAGGGAGAAGCTCCATTCCCTCAAATGCTTTTTTTCCTTTTTTAACATGGCTTTTAGAGGTGGGTTAACATTGAGGAACTCCACTATTGTTTTCAAAATAGCTTGTTTTAATAGCAAACAATGTAAGATTTGAGAGACTTACTGTACTTTTTTTCTTTCTGTTCTTTTCAGATAATGTTGCTAAAAAACATGAGGTAAGTCTGAATTTTTTATTAAATGAGTTAGTATATTTCTTATGTTTAGGAGGTAATTACTCAGGCACTCTCTGTATTGCCAAACTACAACTATTTCCAAATTGACTTCTTTGCATTTAGAAAAATTTTACAGATGCGTATTTAATAGAGATGTATGTCTGTAGGTACAGCATTTGGCAATATAGCATTGGCTTTCTTAGAGCTAGTGCCTGTTTATTTAGTTTTCTCAAAATCTCAAACTTTGATCCAACTTGAAAATGTAGAAGAATGTTAAAAAAAAAAAAAAAAAAAAAAAAAGACTTGTAGAGAAAAAGAGAAGCAAATCAGGTAAGAAATTGCTGTAATGCTATCATGCTCTGGCTCAGTGCACAAACATAAAAACACTTAGCAGGAAGAATAGTTGACAGTGAAGTGAAACAAATCAGTGACAGCATAGTGCAAAAGTATAAAATTCTAATTTCATGTTTCTGTCAAATTCATAATCAGTTAAATGTTGACTTTTAATTTGTAGGCTCTTCATTTAGTATCATATTCTCTAGGTGGAAGTCAGAATATTCTCAGGATCTATGAGATTTAAATAAATAAATCAGAATGTTGTCCTTTTTTCCATTACTTAAGCTATTTTTAAAGCATGTTGTTTTTATCTCATTATTAATTTGTATGAAGGGAAATCTGTTACAATACTTACTTTTAACAGGAACCAATCTCTTCTCAGACTCTGATGAATGATGGAGGATTTTTCCATAAGCTGGAAGATGATGTTCATAAAATACTTGAAAGAGAGAAAAGGAGAGACCAGCTCACTGGTTGCAATGAAATAGATAACTGCACATCTCATGAGCACAACCAGGCATGTAAAAGGGGAGTCACTCTCAAGTGAAGAAGTGTCTAACAATTAGAAAAGAGCACCTAAGTGGAAGAAAACACTAATCAAAACCATGATAATCTTAAAATAAACAACAATTAAAAATAACAAAGATAAAAGCAACCAAATATTAAAAACCGGCAACACTGTTTTTAATACTTTTGTCTATTGGAAAAGATATTTAAATCCAGCGTGATTCAAATAATTGCCCCACAGAACATGCCAATACCCATTCCTGCATTTCTTATTTATTCTTCTGGCATTTGTGCAGATATACTTACCTAATTTTCATCAATGATGCTAGTTTACAGTAAAAGAAATAAGTTGCCTTTCACAGGAGTCAAATTCAAATTGCTCCATTATTAACAAATGATGCTTCCTTGTTTACAGGAGAGTGGTATGAAAGATGGAAAAACAGAACAACTAAAATTCGAGCTTGAAAAGAAAGATGCAGAAATTCAGCAGCTTAAAAATATAATAACTCAGTGGGAGGTACGTAGCTTATAATAACTTCAAGTAGTAAACAAAATCTAACTTCAGTCACATCTTAATACATATTCTAAGTGTGTAATAATCTGTAGAGATAGTTTAGCTTGGTCTCAGATTATCTTTACAGAGCAAAATTATTCTTCTACTACCATGTGAAGTAGTCTTTCTTGGTAAGTTAAGGATTTAAAAATAATTAGAAGAATCAAGACAAAGCATCCAGACAAACTTCCTCTCTGGTAAATCTGCTACTAGTTGCTTCTAGTATTGCTGTGTTGTTTATTGTAAAAAAAAAAAAAAAAAAAAAAAAAAGTCCTTACTCAGAAGTTAGCTCTTCTTGGAGCAGGAAGTTGGATTTTCTTTGGTCTTTTCCAATTTATATTATTTATTTATTTATTTAATTTATATTTAACTAACACTAAGCTTTCCTTGTATTTAAGAACTACATATAGGATTGGATTTTTTGTGTTTTTTTTTCATTTTTTTCTTTAGAGATTCAGTCCATTACCTGAAGTGCTGAAAGACAACACTGAAAGAGTGAATATTTTGTCAGGTTTAAGAGGACTCCTGTAAAGCTTTATTATGGCAAGAATGGAGTCCTGTATTCCTATTAGACACAAGTAAAACTGAAATAGGATTCAGGACATGCTAAAACACGTAAGGAAAATAATAATTATAAGGTATTGTCAGAATATCTGGGGAAAATGACTAGTTGCTTCCATGTTTTCAGGTAATGTTAGCATTGTCTTGGTAGTGTCTAGAGAAAAAAGGGCAAAACATCCTTGTGTGACAGATATTGTAACAAAATAAAGTAGTGTGGAATTGCTTTCAAATTATTTTAGTATGACTTGTATTCATGCTTAGGGTAGACTGAGCAGGTTGATTCTGGAAGTGTTCTTTTGCTTCAGAGGAGTTTTACTTGTAGTAATAAAGGCATGAATTTCACTAGAAGCTGTTTTCACCACACGCTAGAGTTGGACTCCCTGTGTGAAATTTTTTTGAGCTATAAAGTGATATGGATTTACAATATTAGCACGTTACTGCATTTGGCAGAATCAACACAATGCATAAGGATATTGGTGAGGTGATGCATGATTGATTTTTAAAAACAGCTGCTTGATTTTTCAAAACTTATCTAGAGACTCTCATACTGCTTGTGGCCATAAAAGGTCTTGCATAAGTGCATGTTTTTGAAACTTTAAATGCTGCATCTGTTAGAAAGCACTCTCATTATTGTCTGTGGTTGTGTTACAGTGTTTTGGTACACTGGAGTTGAAGGTTCTGTTTAAAAGGAATGTTCAAAAAAAAAACAAAAACAAAGAACGCACTAACTCTGGGGGAGCTGCACATGATAAGCTTATGCACATGTGCATAGTTCCATGGCACTAAGTAAAAGGGCACTGCACTACCCATACTAATAGCTTTTTTCATGTTTGCAATTGACTGGAAGGTAAACAACTATTTGGGGGAAGTAAGATTGTTTTTTGAGATCCGATGTGATATTAAATGAGAAGTGGTAGATTCTTTATTGAAGAAAAAAAGGATATGTAACTTCTTAGTGAACGGCTTTGTGACAGAAAAAGAAAGTTTACAATTAAGATATATGGTTACTGCTGACAGTGGTAATCAGTTAAGGAAAAGACTGCCTTATGAAAAAGTGTAGTTAAAAACCATAAATAAAAAAAGGAAGAAGAGGAATTCCTGAGGTGGAAAGAGTTAATAAGGAAACTGTAACTAAGAACTGTGAATTATAAAATTATCAGTAGAACAGTGAGATCTTATCCTATTAACCAAGTAATATGACAAACCATTTATATTGTCCAGAAAGTTTTATAATTATGCGATATATGCTTTTTTTTTTTTTTTTTTGGAGAAGCCTTAAAGCTTCTGATGCAATGGGCCTATATACAGGTTTAGCCAGATCTAAATTGTGGTTCCCAGTGACGAAACATTCTTATTCTAAATTTCATTAAAACTTGTGCTTGCCTTAATTTATTTACTTTGCTATTAACCCATTTTTCCTGTCATGTATTTATTACTTTGGCTGTTTTAATTCTCTGCAGCAGTCATAATTTTCAATTCTGAAACCTTTGAGTCATGGTTCTTTAAAGAATGCCTTTTTATAGTGTATACAGGTAATAATTTATTTTCTTTCACACAGGCGAAATATAAAGAAGTAAAAGCAAGAAATGCACAGCTTCTGAAGATGCTGCAGGAAGGTGAAAGTAAGAGATCCATCAGGAAACTTGGGAGCTCTTATGAAAACCTAGAAGGAACTTTCAAATCCTTTTTTAAAAAATAAGTGGGCACAGCTATAAGGAACTAGAAGGCTATTGATTTGCAGCAACTCCAGTGAAATAACGCGTTTGAACTACATATATCTCCACATATCTACGCATATCTGATATTATACCATCAAAAATTCGTTGCATTCTGATACTTTTCTGTGAAATTTGAGCTGCTCAGTTACGGTTTTAGTGACACTTTGAGTTAAACTGTGTATTGCTAATGACTTGATCTGTTCTGGACTGATCTTGCATCAAGTATCACAGATAATGGTAAATGTTCAGTTCTTGTATCTATGCAAGCTGTGCTTTAAACTGTTGGACAAGAGTCTTTTACCATACATTCAATAGGGACACCTAACCAGAGTATCATATGTGAAACTCTGGTAGTTCTCTGTTGTAACTCTGTAGTTCCCTGTAATTCATTTTCAGTCAAAGATTGAAAAAAAATATATACATACATATATACTTAGATCCACGTATGTAAATATTCTAGTAAATTTATACTTGCTATGCATAATTATCCTTTAATATTCCTGATCTTGCATGATGGTTTGGTTCGGTCTATGATACTAATTTTCTTACAAAATTGTGTTTGCTTTTCAATTTCTTCATTTGGCTCTTGAATGCAGATTGTCAGAGTTAGCCCTTCTTAACTCAGAAATCTAGGTTTTTTTTTTTTAAATGTAAAGTCTGCTTATAAGCAAGCTAAGCTGGTTGAAACATTAAGATGATTGAGCAGTGCAAATTTTAGCTGATCAGACTTTATTACTTCAGGTCAGTCTCTGAGTCAAGAAATGTCTTCATCATGTGAGAGTAAAGAAGTGAAGTTCTGAAGGCTTTCTCTATGTATATGGAGTATTAATGTAGAATAAACGAGAGCAATTTTGTGCTTTTACGGATCTGATCTTGCATTGACTGAGGCTATTCTATATTCCAATGGGATGGACAGTCCGTGGCAAAATTGAGCCCTAAAAAAAGCTTACTTTATTTATATTGAGAATTTTAATTTATCCACAGATACTTCATAGGTGCTAACTAATTTAAACAGATCCGTATTTAAGTAGATATGTAATACTAGCGTAAACTTCTGTGGCTGTGACTGGGCTCACGTGAAGCTTTCAATTCAAAATTTTCTTATGGACTTCTTTCACAGTGAATGTCTCTAAAAATCCTTGTTGCTTACAGGGTTAAGTATGGGTAAGTAGTGCAAGATTGGGGTTTAATCTTCAGAACTTACTGAGCTGCTACTAACGGCACTGGCAACTAATAATTACTTCTGATATCACAGTGCTGTTACAGATGAAGACCTGCAAATACAGAAAAATTCTCATGCTGTTTCTTTCTCTCTGTAGTGAAAGATAAAGCAGAAATACTCCTACAGGTGGATGAATTGCAAATTATAAAAAATGAATTGACCTTACAGGTAAGCAAGGATTTTTTTTTGCATTTAAAAAATGCTGGTTAAGGCAGTCATAGGAGGAAACTGAAACCAAAACTTTAACCAGAAGATGTTACATTCATTAGCCCAGCCCAGTATGTGTCAGAGAACTTGTATCTCTGCTATTACTAATCACTTAGTTTTTTTCTTCTGTTAAGACAGCAGACTCTGCACTCAACAGTAAATTCGGAATATCATCCCTTTGTAACTAGAGATAGGAAGTTCTGAAAGGTGTTTCAAAAGATGTTTCTTTCCTGATGGTTGTTTTTGTGGATTTTTTTATTGCTGCCATTAGTTTTGGTTCCTTCCTCCCTTCCTTGCTGTTTGCTATCTCTGGTCTCTACTTTGAAAAATGCTGGTCTGTGAACAAAAGTGAGCTACCGATAACTCGCAGACGTGACTGTTGGCAAGCCATCATAGTGAAGAGCACTCAAGCTTTTTACGCTTAGTTTTGGTTTGCAGCTACTATTCTTACTTTTAAGCCTTTAGCCCACTTAATGTTATATAACATGGTACTGATTTTTAAACATGATGTATTAATCTTATCTCTGCTGTGTCATATATGCATCAGTTAAGTGTTCTGTGGAAGAAATTAAAGCGAAGTCCAAAAGTCAGAAGAGTTTCTGACTTTACGGCTTTCATGTAACGTAAGGTAAACTAGTGAATATTGTAAATGTTATGTGGGAAATAATGGTTGTTAAAGAATATTTTACTTGTACTTTAGTTGATGTGCAATCACACACGTTTACTTGCTTTTCCCCTTGAATCCAGCATGTATCACTGATGACTTAATGACTTACACTGATGTAAAATTGTAAAGCATGCTTTATAAATCAGTATTCTATACATTTTTAGGTAACTACACTTCATGCTGCATTAGAGCAAGAAAGGTCCAAAGTGAAGCTGCTGCAGGCAGAATTAACAAAATACCAGGTATTGTTATTTTACATACAGTTAAGTATGTTAGTAACTGATCTTTTTAATTTAAAATATAATTAGTTCAAGCTGTAGTTGGGGACTGGGCTGGGGAGAGGGACATCGTATAAAAACAAAGAAAGATTTGGCAAGTAGAATTCTGTTTTGTACCTTGAAACTTGAACTGTGCTGGTAAATAGTGAAAGCAAGATGTTCTTTTCCTATTCTGTGTCTGTGTGCACTAACAACAGACTTCATAAAGGCGGCTTTTTTTGCCACATTTTTTCCTCATTTCTGTTTTACAGTTCTGCCTCTATACAAATGTTTGTAGGAAATCCATATCAAGTTATGTTAAAATTCATTGTCTTCCTGACTGCACGTTCAACTTCTAATATCTTCAGTAACTAATGGAAATGATGTTTAGTGAATTTATGTTAACTGCTATATAAATAGTATGATGCTTAACATTCTGGCTTTTTTTGAAAACAGCAAATATTTGATCCCAGGATGATTGAGGATGTGTGTTTGGCCACGGCTTTGCACGTCTTAGTATTTTTCCTTTGGCTGTGACTTTCTGTGTAGGTTGCAGGGACAGCCTGCATTTATTATATGATAGGAGCTCTTCAGATAGTCCTGTAGCCTCAGTAGCTTGTCTTCTTCCACCACACAAATAATCTAGCATTATGTTGGTTAGTAAGTGTCCTGTCTTTTTCTGTTGACTTTTCCTCCACCTGTCCTTTACCATAAGTAAGGAAGTAGCTGCTTACAACTGTCCTGCAGCAGTGCCAAATGCAGGTAGTTCAGCCCCTTATAGACAAGCTTTATGGTGAAGCTGAGTGCACATTCTGCTGATTGAAAATAATATTGTAAATAAAGTAAATCTGTTACTGTCAAATTTATTCATATCACTGTTCTTACAACAATTGTATTTTGCTAGCGTTTAGTACTTATTTGTAACCAGACCATTTTCAGTAAGAATTTATTTTTTGATTACCTAAAATAAGCAGGATTAACAGAGTAACAGCAGAGACTTTATTAAAAAATGTGGTCTTCATTATGTGCATTATTACTCCAAAATCATCTTCCTGCCACTCTTTATATCTCTGCTCACCTCTATTATATGATTTAATCTTTCCAAATCCTGCTATATTTCTTTCTTTATCCATCATAATAATTTTTTTCCTTTTTTTTTTTTTTCTTTTTTCCCCCCGTTTTTCTTGTTAATTTGCTTCTTTTAAGAAAATAGTTTTATCTGCTATGCAGGGATTGTTTCTGCTTTTATTATTCTCCACTGCAATCTATGCATGGAGACCAGGATGACACTTTCTATTTTTGTGATATTGTGTTTTGATGATACTGTGCCCACTTTCTTAATTGAAAATTGTTCTGAATCAGGAGGACACATTTCAAAAAATAATAAACCAAAAATGTGTGTTAAAAATTAGAAAAAATAGTAATAAATAAGAAATAAATAAGTGTATTTTTTATCACCAGATGTTAAAGGCCTGTGTGCCTACTGCCAGAGTTTGGAAAAAAGATGTGCTACCAAAGGTATAGAAAGCATAAGTTGTGGTTCACTTGCACAAACTTGACACACACAGCTCTATAGGACCAGACAGGATGCCTGCAAAGGAGCCGAAGAAGCCAGTCGATGCTAGTGCTACTCCAGTCTGTCATCTTTGATATTTGGAGAGCATCTTTTATGTGGGCGGATAATACTAAGACAAGGGGGAGCACTTTAAAAGAGGGGAGATTTAGGTTAGATGTAAGGTGGAAATACTTTTCTCAGAGGGTGGTAAGGCTCTGGCACTGGCTGCCCAGAGAAGCTGTGGATGCCCCCATCTCTGGGGTCGTTCAAAGGCAGGCTGGATGGTTTCTTAGCCCCACAGCAGGTGGCCTTGAACTAGGTCCCTTTCACCTAATTTGTCAATTATCTATCATTTAAGTACCTCGACTGTTTTCATTTATTTACCTGGTGTTCAGATGGGCTCATGTCCCATAGTGTTTGTGTAGTTTAAAAAAACTAGCCTTTTTTCCTTGCTAATTGATGCTGCTTCAGCATAAAAAATAACTGCAGATAGAAAATGTCAAGTCTACTTATTAACTATATGCTTGTTTTTATTCTTTTACAGAGTGGGAAAAGAGGGAAAAAGCACTCAGAATCTGACCAATACAGGTGATCTCCTTTGCCACCAGATTCAATACAGAAAAAAAAAAGTAAATCTTTCTTCAGGGTTTTGCAGAAATTCATATATTTGTTGTACAACTGCTCAACTATGCAGTTTTTGAAGAAAAAATAATAAATACTAGTTTAATTAACATTCTGAAAACTTGATTTGTTGCGCTTTCTGCTAAAGAAAAGTGAGAAAACTAGTATTCTGGCAAAGCTCAAACTTTAATTGTAATGCCATTTGTTTTTCATCATTCAATAAAACTTACTCTTGCATTTCTGTGTTTGAATTCTTGCTTCTGTAGATTTTTCAAATTAGATAGCTTCACTTAAGCTTCACTTAATCTGAATTTAAGCAAAGGTGAGGTGATAAAGGTAAAAGAAAAAGGCTCCTGTTCTTTGAACATGCTTACACTGCATAGGTTCTATACTACTTTTATGATAGGTGTTTTAAGTAGGGGAAACTGAGGTGTCTTTGCCCAGAAGAAAAAAGCAGCTCTCTACAACAGGTTAAGGAGACCAAGAGCATGGAGGAAAGATAGAAGGCGAAGGACAGGGAATGTACACAGCAGACCTGGAGAAGCAAAATTTCTGGGATCAACATGACAAAGTATTACTTAAAAAAAAATATAAATTATAGACTAGAAAATATTATTGTGAATCAAAACAACAAAAATATATAGGGCTTAGGTACAAATGCAAAATTCTTGTTAACTACCCAGGATAATAAAATATTTTTTAGAAATTTTTTTTTTTTTTTTTACTAAGCGTTGAGTGTGTACTTATTGGTAATTACAGTTCAGAATCTTGGGGCTCTATTTCTATCAGATGCTTCCATAGAGTAAAGAGAAATCCCACTGAAAGCGAGACACAAGCATTTTATTTGTTGAAATTGCTGATGAGCTAACAAGATGTTGCCCTCTGATTCAGATATAACAATGTCATATTATGCTGATGTTTTCCTGTATGGCAATATGTCCACATAGTGGTCAGTAGAAGATCATTGTTGTCTACTCAGCAACAATTTATTATGCAGCTTTTGTTTTTTTTTTTTTTTTTTTTTAACTTAATCCCTTTAACTGCATCTAAACAAACAGTTATAACCTTTGTTCTGGCTAATACATGGATAGTTGTTTTTCTAAAGATCCTTCAAAAACAGAGTTCTATACTCTTTCACTTTTCCTATGCTAAAACCTGATTATCAAAAATGTGTTACATTTTGGTTTTAATATTCAGGAATAAAAGGAATGTAAAACCTAGGTTATAGTAAAACATTGGGGATCTTACATGTAAATTGTACAGTAGCCAAACCACCTGAGTGAGACCTTGTCTAAACTCAAAACTGCATTGCTGACTTCAGATAGAACATTAAACTAAGACCATCTCATGATATTCTTGATTTGTTTCAGCTTCACTTGAATTGGTATTTTCACTTTGATTCAAAATAGTGCCTAGTCACTGTGAACTCTTTTTCTGTTTTGTTTAAGCCAATTTAGATAAATCCTGCAATTGGAACAGAAATTAATGAAGAAAAATTGCACAAGCGTTTACAAAAAAAGTGGGAAAACAAGCACAGATAGAAGAAAGTGGTAAAGAAAAAGAGCAAGAGGAAAGAAATGATACTGTTTAAGAAGATAGCATCCTAAGGCAGAATAGGAACTCAAAATTGTTTGCTGTATTATTTTTACTTTTTTCCACATATTATGTGTAAGTTGCATTCTGAACTGTCTTATGGTGAGCACACATTCATGCAGGCAAATGAACACTCTTATCTCTCTTAGTTGTACCAAAATTATGATGTAGAAACATCAGTCTTCTGCTCAGAGTATCTCTTAATTACCTGTTTAATTAAGAACTTTCAATAAGTTCAGGTTCTTATTTTGTGTGAACATGTAGTACTCCTTATCTATTAGGTACTCTTATTGAATACCACAGACGTCTAATAATCCAAACTGTAAATCTCTGCTAGCCTAATGGGGATAGCAGTTGTGCTCTTTTTGTGCAAACTGTACTCAAGTAGCCAAACAGTCAGCATGAGCTATTGTACTTGTAAACTAAGAGCAGCCTTGGGTGAGGAACATCACCTTGCACTTTGATCTGATTGATTTCTGCTTGAAACCACTGCTTGATTGAGCAAAGCATTACTTGACTCATTGCAGCCCTCGTTCTGCCACTGTTCTGTGTCAAAGCACTCTGCTGCACCATAATCCAGTGCTGTGTATGGTCACAACTAACATGGGAAAGGAATGAGTGCAACAAAGAGGCTAAATATGCCTGAAAGTATTTTTTTCCTTAACAAACCACTTCTCTAGGTTGGTCAAAGCTTTGAATGGCCTTCTGCCAGCTTTTGGTATCCCTGTTTTAAAGCCTGTTAACAGGTTTTACATGGGTTGCACAGAAGTTTTAGGGGGCTGGAAACAGCTGTGTTGTGTTACCAGCCAACATGATTTACACGGGGCTCCTACTGAGAGATTATCCCGGCAGCTCCTCTGCTGAGCAGCATCCTCAGGAAACCGAGCTGCTACTTAAGCATGAGGAGGCGCAGGCCCTTGGTGTGGAACGGAAAGCCAGGCTCACGTTTCACGCCAAAAGAGAAACAGGAATCTTGAATTTAGGATTATCTCGAATTAAATAAAGTCTGGCTTGGTGACGCTAGATTTAATTAGTGATTAAGTTTACTTGGCCCAAGATCGAGAAAAGCGTGCCCCCGGCAATGGAGTGGTGCCGCAGGGATTCTAGAACAGTAAACAGCTCGATGTTCACTGCCCATAAAGCGGCACAGAGCGAGAAACTGAAAGGCAAACCCAGGCCAGCAGCCCCGCACCGCCTCCCCGGTGGGGGTGTGCGCGACCAACTGCGCCTGCGCGGGCGTCGAGCATGCGCACAGCGCACACTCCCTGTCCAGCCCCCGCCCGGGCAGGCAGCGCCCCTTTCTAGTAACTTCCCCGAAGCGTTGCGTCATCAGTGCGCGCCGCGGCCAGGCTGGGGTATTTCCGCCCGGCGCTGCGGGAGCGGGCAGAGCCCGGTGGGGCGAGGCGAGCGCTAGGGGTGGCTGGGCTTGTGCGGAGCTGCCGCGCGTTAGGAGCTGGCCCGGTCCCGCTCACCATGTCGGACGGCGCAGACAGCCCCGCGGGGAGCCGCAGCGCCCCGGAGTCCCCTGCTCGGGGCTCAGCTGCCGACGAGCCGCGGATCATCAAAGTCACGGTGAAGACTCCCAAAGAGAAAGAGGAGTTCTCCGTTGCCGAAACCAGCAGCATCCGGCAGGTGAGGGGCGGCCGGGAGCGAGGGAAGCGCGGCCCGCCGCGATCTCTGCCGCGGTCTGCGGCGTCAGGCCGCGGGGCCGGGGCCCGCGCCGGTGACGAAGCGGCTGCTGCCCGCCGGAGCTGCGCGGGGCCAGGGTCCGCTCCCTGCGGGGCGGTCGCTGAGGCGGCCGCAACCCTCCGAACTCTCGCTCCCCATGGTTGTGTGCCGGCTCGGGAGGGGGCCCGGGCCGAGCTCTTGCCGCGTTGCCCGGTTGGGCTGACTCAGGCTGGCGGGGGAGGTGGCTGCTCGCTTGCCGGCGGGGCTACGGAGAGCGTGCGCAGTCACCTTCCTGAGAGCGATGAGGAGCCGGTCGTTATCTTGATTAAAAACGTACCTTAAAAAAAAAAAAAAAAGCCAAACAAAACAAAAAAAAAAAAACAAAAAACAAAAAAAAACCCAAAAAACCCAAACGACAACAAAAAAATCGAGAACGCCACGGCGAGCATTTGTATTTTAGGGAAGTTGTCTTTTTTGACAGATCGTAAAATTTGCGCTGCAAACGAAGTGCAGCTTCAGCTGTGCTTCAGTGTGCTTGTTATCGATATAGAGCACTGCACGGTGGTACTGCTTAGTAACTGATGTGCTGGGGTCTTATTTACATTTTTAAGAAAGCCAGTGTCTGCCCCCTCCCTCCCCCCCCCCCCCCCCCCCCCAACCACGGTACCCTCGACTTGAAAGAAGTAGTGAATCATCATTTCAGTTTCTTGTAATGATCCTGTTTGTCCTGGAGGTTTTCTCTGCAGGTATTGACGGGGACTTTTGTTTGAATTAGAGGACAAGCAATCATAGAGAAACTACAACCACAGCCTGAGGTAGAGTCTGTGAAGTCAGTCTTCTGCCAGGCTGGATGTGGGTCTATGCAGCCTTGTGTAGTGATTGGCAGCCCTGTACGTAGCAGGGGGATTGAAACGAGGTGATCATTGTGGTCCTTTTCAACCTAGGCCATTCTGTGATTCTTCTGCTTGTGAAGGAGATGGATACTGCTTTGCTGAAATACTCCAAAAGATGCAGTTGCCTGGAGGGGATTCAGAGCTTATTTCTCTTTCCATAAAATCTGTCTGAAATGTTCCCTGAAGTATTTCTGGATGAGGCAAATCAGCTTGACTTTTTTTTTTTTCCCCTCTCTTGTATGTAACTGGTAACTGAAAACTAAAACATGGGTGCATATGTGAGCTCCACTGGTTGTAGGAATCCAGCCATCAAACTTGACAGCCTGAGTGACAGGTTAGAAAGCTGACTTTATGGCAGCTCTGATTCCCCAAGCATGCACACCCAGCATGTAAAGCACACAAATCCCATACGCTTCAACATGTAAGCATAAGTACAGTTTCCACGAAATGCCTGCCTATTCCCAGAATTGCTTTATATACTAAAATGTAATGCCACACATGTGATAATTTAATATGGGGTTTTTACAAGTTGTAGTTGTGAGGTTCCAGTGGGAAGTGTTGCCCAGGCAAAAGGTTGTGTGGGCCAAGCCTCATATTTAGTCAGAAATGTATTTTCGAGAATCATGGCTACTTAAGTTTCTTATTAGCACATCGACCTTGTTGTGGTGTCTTTATTATCAAACACAGCAGGGGACAGCGTATCTCCTCAAGGTTTGTGGGATGAGGCTCTGCTTTTAGGCTTCAGGTGCCCTGCTTATCTAGGAATAACAGCCTTCCCTAAACACAGTGTCAGTTTGCTGAGGAGTTTGAATTAGTTGCTGAAGGCTCTGAATTTATTGTTAGCTATCACCACTGCTGTCAGAATGCGAAGCTTGATATCATTTGTCATGGACGAACCAGAAGACCCTGTGTGGTTACCTAAGGGGGGTAAAAGAGATGAAGTAAAAGCTCTGAGTGTAAAGTTATATTCCAGCAACTTGGCTAGAATTTACACTTTTGTTCTACCTAGTTGCTGCGAGGAGACAAAATGGTGGTATTTCTTTCAAGTTTTTCCCATTATTTTGCTTATAAGCATCTCAGAAATAAGTTTTATTGAGGCCCTCGCTCCAGCTGCTGGGGAGTTGATATTCTCCTGTCTTTGGTGTTCTTTTTGCAGTATCCTATCTGCTACTCTGTCTGCAAACTTAATCTAGGCATTTCTCCCAAAGGTGAAACGACTGAGTTTGCTTTTAATGTTATTCACAGTGTTTGCAGAAATCTGTCTGAAGGGGGCACTTTTTTCCTTTTCTAAGCAACATCAGTTCTGTTATAAAATTACTGTAAATTTTTTTTTTTTTTTTTGAGATTCATAGACCAGATCTGACAGAAGGGTAACATCTGTCACCAAAAGCAATGTAATTGCAATTTATTTGGAATACTTCAGGAAGTGCAAACAAATTTACTTAAGGTCAGATATTCTACAAATTTGTCTTTAGCAAGATTTTTTTTTTTTTTAAATATGAAGGCCATTTGGGGATGCCAGGTTTTTTTGTGACCAATTGTCTTAAAAGCTGAAATACCTAGATAAACTAGCAAGAATGCAATTTTTTACTAAAAGCAGACCTACAGTTATAAGTAGTTAATAGAACATGCTGCTTGAAATATAATTGTTGTCCATTTATCTTAAATGCTAAACATTTGACATACATCAAAGGTACAGATTGTATTTGCAGTTATTCCTTGGTTCCCATGAAGTAAGATTGCCCCTGTGGGTCCAAAGCTGTGTCCCAGCTACCACTGAAAAAAGCGGTGTCTGATAGTGGCTAACATTAGTCTGTTTTTCTTCAGCTGTAATTATAAACTGTTTTTAACAATAAGCATCGGCAGTAAATGTGATGTTTCTAGAATTGACCCTGAAAATGGGTTAGTTTCAAATACAAAACAAATTGCATATCTGTTCAAATGTGCCTGGGATCAGTAAGTGGTTTGTCATCTTGTTATTGGTCAGCCAGCTATGTCTAGTATATTTGCAGGTGGGGGGGGGGGAAAAGTCTAAACTGATGCTGCAAAATAAAAGCTATTTAGTTGCATATTTCTATAGCTAATATTATGACTCGGTGTTTTTTTTGTTTTTTAGATTTTAGGTTTTTTAGATAAATATTTTGAGCTACTGGGGCTATACAGTGTGTCTTATTTGTTGCTCTCTTAATGTAGAAACATAGATCATCACAAGCTGGAAGGGACCCATGAAGACCATTGGCTTTGCTCCTGGCTTCACACAGATCCACCTGAAATCCAAACTGTGTCTAAAAGCGGTGTCCAAAATGCTCCTTGAACTCTGGCAGCTTAGGGCTGCAGCCTGTTCTGTGCCCACCACCTTCTGCTGAAGAACCTTTTCCTCATAGCAGTATAGACTCTTCAGCTTTAAGCAGTTCCTTTTTATCTTGTCACTGGCTGCTAGAGAGAAGGTGTCAGCATCTCTGTCTCAGCTTCCCCTCACGAAGTTGTGGCCAGCGATGAGGTCACCCCTCAGCCTTTTCTAAGCTGAACAAATCAAATATCCTAAGATGCTCCCTGTGAGTCACGCCCTCTAGACTCCTCACCATTTTCGTTGATCTCCTTTGGACACCTCTAATAGTGGTAATTATATCCTTCTTATACCATGGAGCCCAAAACTGCACACAGTACTTGAGGTGAAGCAGTGCCAGTGCCGAATACAGGGGGACAATCACTTCTTTGACAGGCTAGCTGTGCAATGTTTAATGCAGCTCAGGTTGGCTTTTCTGGGCACAGGGGGCACATTGTTGATTCCCACTGGTTAAACCATTAGCCAGAACCTCAAGTCCCTCTCTGAAGGGCTGCATTCCTGCTGTCTGTTCCCCATCCTATACATACATACATTCAAGATTGCAGAAACAAGACTGCTCTTGTTTCGTTTCATATCATTTGTGATGTTCAGCACTCTGATCTGTCAGTCTTTCTTTCAAGCCCCTCTACCCTCAAGGGAGTCAGCAAATGCTCCTAATTTAGTAACTGTCCAAAAACTTACTTGATGTGCACTCAAGGTAAAGCACTTTCCAACTATTTTAAGAAAGTATTTTGGTTTTTTTTCTATATTGACAACTTCAGTAACAGAGTCGTTACTGATCCTGTGTTGTGAACCGAGAACACGAAGTATGCAGGTTACAGTGGAAAATAACCTTCAAATGATAAGTCACTTTGGAAGGTCACTTGATTGCAAGTGCTGCCCACCTGTCTTTTTCTTATTTTGTTTTTTTCTCCTGTGAAATCTGTTTGTGCTCAGTAAGTCTTTAATCGTTATCAGTACAAGAAAATCCCATGTGGTCCCTCCCACAGGTTGCTGTCTTGTGTGGGCTTCCCAAAGGCTGCAGCTCTCCAAGCACAGCTCCAATGCTGCTATATACCAAACCTACAAGCACTGCTCTGCAGGGGTGGCAGCTGCCCCACAGCAGGCTGCTCTCCAAGGGTGGCAGCTCTGCCCCAGGGACTCCTGTTGGGATTTCTATGGGCTGTCTCCTATGATTTCCCACAAGCTTGTTTTGCTAGCTTCAGTCATCCTTAGTCTTGAAGGGATGAGGAAGGGGAGCACAGAGCTGTAAAAAAAAAAAAAAAAAACAGTTTTGTGTGCTGCTTAAAATTGACAACAGTGGGTAAATATCCATGTGGTTTAATACCTGTTATAGAGATAGCGTTAAGTGTTCTACATATTTCAGAGTTCACTCAACATCTGAATCTGTTGGCTATTTGGAAAACTAGTAAAAGCATGAGTAAGGTTTGGACATTGCTTTACAAATTGTGAGTTATGTGATGGATTACATGTTTGGGAAAAAAAAAACAGCAGCATTTGTCTTGGTGCTGATGAGGTTGATAGTTCCTTAATCTGACAGACTGAAAAGATTAATTGCTATCTGTGTTTCTTTTATGCAATATATATTGTATTATCTTTAATATATACTTTATATATTAAAATATACTGTATTTTATAATATACTGTATATACTTTAAATTTTAAGCTTACTGAAACCAAACAATTCAGAGATATTTAGCTGGTGGTCAAATGAGTAATAATTCTATTGGCAGTAATTCATATAGCAGTTTTTCCTCAGGAAGAATGAATATTGTCCAACCTCTTCCTCATTAAGTTGAAAAATACTCTATCTTATGCTGTTTCATGTGGAAAAAAAAAAGTGTGGAATACATTCTTAAAATGCATCTCTTCTGCAAGAATTGCTGTTTGCATTTAATACTCTCATGTCCTTTTTCAGTCTTGGTGGCTTGCTAGAGAAAAGGCCTGTTTTGTTGCAAGCGCAGTACTTTCCACCAGTAGTTGCAGTCCTTTTATGGAAAAGGGAGGAACTGCTAATCGTCTCTCCTAGGTCAAAGCATTAGGGAGTGGAATGGCTTGCTGAAGTTTGTCTAGCATAGAACTGGCTAGAACGTGAGTCCTGAGATACTCCCACTAGATGGCACTGCCTCTGGTTTTCCTTTCTGAGTGGTTATGATTGTAAACATCAAGAATGTGAGTTTGTTTCTCAGAATGAGTTTTTTGTCAGTTTGGATTGATGGCAGTGCTTGAGAAAGTAGTGTGATTATGAAACTTGCATGTGTGCTTGACAAGGGTATGGGAAGATGGTAACTCACCATTAAGTCATAACAGACAAAACAAAGCATGTATGGAAGCCTGATTTTGGGTGCACTTTCCAGCAATGCTTCATCTGCTGCAAAAAAATTGGCCATGCCAAAAGCGCTTTGCTGCCTGTAACCGCAAATTCTTGTCCCCCTTCCTGTACAACATCCAAGAGTTGTGCAATGAGAACTCCATTTTTACTGATTCCCTTTAATTCAGAGTCATGAGATTACCCAATGTGATTCATCTGGGAAGGAGGCCACAGCCATGAACAGTTGTGTTCCTGTGAATGTATGTGGTTCTTTGGTTCCTCACTTCCTGAGTTTGGAAGACTTTTGATTCCATTGTGTGAAATGTATCTGGAGCTCATCAGTTAGCCTCTGTTGCAACTAGTGTGTGTGTGGGTTAAGAGGCTGGAGTATTGTTAATATACTGAGCCTTGTGTTTTAATAGAGAAGGCAGTTGAAAGTTTAAGTAGTCCTTGATGAAACGCCAGTTGTGAACAAGGTAATGTCATTTGGGAATGTGTTTTTGTAATGGGACTGTTAGTTGAGGAACTGCTGGGAGTGTAAATTGCAATTCTGCCATGTAATAGATATAAACTTTTGCTTCATTACCGTGTTCAAAACAGTTTGGTTTCTGAAGATTGCAACTTTGCTTTTTTATTGTTATTTAGGTGAAGTTGTAGCTTAGTATTTTCAAAGCAGTTGCAGTTTTCTGGAGCCTTTCGGTGGTAATTGATGTTAATTCACTAAGGCCTCTTTCATACTATTGCAGTAATTTCATTTTTAATTATATCTCATGAAGTCAACATTGAGAAAATTTAGGAAATGTTTTTTTCGTTTACTTGTTTTCCTCCTTTTATTCTTTGTTCACAGAATCCATGTGTATGGTAATGTTCTCGCTGTCTCAAATGGCAGAGAGTGAGTCAGCAAAAAGCTTTTGAATCATAAGATGGTAATATCTCAAAAGACAGTTTGCATTTGAAGTTTTTTACTTTAGCTAGAATAAACTTTGATGGAACTTCCAAGGCCGGTTTATCAGATGGTCAAATGTTAGAAGACCAAGGTTTGAAGTATGGGTATCCCTTGCAAAGTGGCTGTGTTTTTTTGTGTTTTTGTTGTGTTTTTTTTTAAAGTCTCTTATAGTTAAGTGTTGATGTGTATTCAGGTACGTAGGTGCTTTGTTCACTGACAAAATTTTTACTATAATTAGCTCACATAGGAATTATGCAAATTGGATTCTCTTCACATTGGTTTGGGCCTGGGCAGCAGCAGAGCAGTGTTCACCTGTATGTTGCAAAAACCTTCACAGGCAATCAAGTTGAGCAGATGTAGTGGAAGCCTTAACAACTTCTGGAACCTGTTCTTGTGATAATGTGGAACCAAGGAGTAGTTTTCTCTTAGTGGAGTATTGGACTGAATTGTGTTTTCAAGTACTGTGAATTCAAGGATATTTTATTTAGGAACCAAGAGTGTAAAAAATGAGTCTAAAAAATGCTGGAGTTCCCCTAAAAATAAAAAAGAAAAAAGAAAAGAAAAAAGAAGAATTTGGAAAATACAACAAAAAATTTTACAAGTTAAGATAAAATAGGAATGCAGGCCTGGTGCTTCAGTACAACCAGCTTTAGATTTGCTCTAATTTATGTCAGATCTATGAGTTTCTGTGCCTTGAGGAGACTGTGACCTTGAGTTAAGTCATTCTAATTAAGAATGATTTCTGTTTCTTTTTCTTCGGAAGCAAGTCTGTCTTGATGTTAGTCTTCTGTTTCAGACTGATGCATATTCTGATGCAGTTATTTTCACTGATTCCTCTAATAATGTTGTTTAAAAGTGATTTCACTCCTTACCTTATTTTGAGTGTATTCAGTTAACAGAGCAATACAATGAAATAGTTTCTGTGAAAATGCTAGGCATTTAGTATAGCAAATCATTATTCTTTGTAATGTTGTGTTGAAGTAAGTCCTGGTTCTTCAAGTGAATTTTTAAATGGCAACACAAACCGACTGAACTATTGTTTGTAATGTTAAATGCTAGTAAAAGGGAATAGTCAGTGGGGTGGGAGAACTGCATAGAGGAAGTCCTTGCTTCCAGCCAGCTACTGAAACTTAGAACTGTTTCCACTCTTGTTTTTCCCAGGTGACAAAGTATTTTAATCATAGAATCATAGAATAGCTCAGGTTGGAAAAGACCTTGAAGATCATTGAGTCCAACTGCAGCTTAACCATACTACCCTAACATTAACAACCCTCTGCTGAATCATGTCCAAATGGTTTTTAGACACATCCAGGGGTGATGACTCAATCATCCCTCTGGAGTGCCTATTCCAGTGCTTAACAACCCTTTCTGTAAAGAAGTTTTTCTTGATATCCAACCTAAACCTCTCCTGCCGCATCTTAAGGCTGTTTCTCCTCGTCCTGTCACTTGTAACCAGTGAGAGAAGAGACCAATCCTGCTCTTGCTATAAGCACCTCTCAGATATTTGAAGAGAGCAATAATGTCTCCCCTTAGCCTCCTTTTTCCCAGACTGTACAGCCCCAGTTCCTTCAGTTCTTCCTCATTGGGCACATTCTCCACGATCTTTAGCCTTGTTGCCCTTCTTTGGACCTGCTCCAAAGAATCTCAAAGTCCTTTCTATATTGAGGTGCCCAAAACTGAACACAGTGCTTGAGGTGGGGCCTCACCAAGTTCAGGGGGAGGATGACTTCCCTAGTCCTGCTTACCTGCTTTCTGATACAAGCCAAGAGGCCATTGGCCTACTTGGCCACCTGGGCACACTGCTGGCTCACATTCAGCTGAATGCCATCAGTACACCAAGGTCCTTTTCCACCAGGCAGCTTTTCAGCCACTCCTCCCCAGGCCTGTAGGGTTGCCTGGTGTTGTTGTGACCAAAATGCAGGAACCAGAACTTGGATCTGCTGAAATTGATACAATTAACCTTAGTCCATCAAACCAGTCTGTCCAGATCCCTCTGTAGTGCTCCTCTCCCCTCTGGCAGATCTACACTTCCTCCCGACTTGGTGTCGTCTGCAAACTTACTGAGGGTGCACTCAATCCCCTCATCAGGATCACTAATAAAGGTGCTAAATAGAAGTAGCCCTAGTACAGAGCTCTGAGGGACACCGCTTGTGACTAGCTACTAACTGGGTTTTACTCCATTGACCACAATTCTTTGGGCTTGGCCATCCAGCCAGTGTTTCACCCAGCAGAGCATGTGCCCAAACCATGTGCAGCCAGCTTCTCCATGAGGAATCTGTAGAGGGAGTATCACAGGCTTTACTGAAGTCTTGGTAGACCACCACATCAACAGCCTTACCTTCATCCACAGCCTTACCTGTAGAAACAGTGACTGTAGCTTACCAGCAGTGTTACTTACTTGAATTATATGAATAGAAAAAGTAAGCAATACCAGAGTTCATTTTACTAAAAACACTAGTAAAACCAACCAAAAGATAACCAGCGTTATCTTTTACTTCCTTTTTTTGTTGAGTGTGTTTAATTTGAGATATTGAAGTGATACATATTAGATTGACGTTTGCAGTTCTGTTTAGGAAAAGAGAATTGATGTAGTTGTCTTCACTGGTTGCATTTAGGAACTGCTATAATTCATGCTGCTTTTTCTTACCAAAGTGCTTATCTCCTAACTTGTTGCATGTTAGAATGATGAGGAGTCCTAAAACTACATGTACAAAGGGTCTGTGGGAGATAGAATGCATTCATTTCTTCATTTTATCCTTATTCTGTCTGAATTTAAAGAAAACTGTGGGTTTTCTGTTTTACTATATGAGAACGACCTTGCATTTAATTTAGTTACCAGTAACAGTGAGAGGTGGAGACTAAATGCAGATATGCTTGCCCACAGTGTTTGGGAAAAATTTCTGTGTTCCACCCTCCCTAACTCTTCTTCACAAAGCAAACAGTAGTGATTTGTGTTATCATGGGACAGTCTGGGACAGTTAAAGATATCTACTTCCAAATTCCTTGCTGTGATCAGACTGCCCAGGAACCCATCCTGTTCAGCCTTGAACACCTCCAGAAGTGGGACATCCACAGCTTCTCTGGGCAGCCTGTTTTGCCATGTAACTACCTTCATATTAAAGCATTTCTTCCTAATATCTAATGTAAATCTTTTTCAGTTTAAAACCTTCCTCCTTGTCATATCCCTAAGTACCCTAGTAGAGTCTCTCATCATCTTTCTTATAAGCTTAGTTTAAATACAGGAAGCACAATGAGATCTCCGCAGAGCTTTTTCTACTTCAGAGTGAGCAAGCTCAGATCCTGAGCTTGTATTCATAGGCAGCCCTCTGATCACCTCCATGGCCCTTCTCTGCATCCACTTGAATAGCTACATGTCTTTGTTGTGTTGGGTGCCCCTGGCCTGACTGCACTATTCCATGTAGAGCCCCCCGAAAATGCTCCAACCTAGGTGTAGTCATCTTACAGTACTGGCAGAGATTACGTGATTCTGAAAACTGGCTTGTGTTTGATCCTGAGAATTTAAAAAAAAACAAAAAAAAAAAAACAACAAAAAAAGCCCCAACTTGTACTGAAAAAGATCTGTAGGGTTCTTTGCTGCAGGTGTATAAAATGGTCTCCGCTCCCTGCCTCCGAAGAAAGTGTGCTATTGTCACTGGCCTATGCTGTTGTTGTTGTTACTGTATTTTTATTGCTATGTTGTTATTTTTGATTATTAAAAACAGTCAGCAGACTCATTTACAAAATGAATTTCATGACATCACATCTAGATGGTTTTCTTTTGTGGATATGATATGATATGAAGCATGGCTCAATCATTGCAGAAATCTCAAGAATGTGCTGAACTCAGGTGAAACAGATGAAAAAGACCTGATTTTTTTTCTTTTTCTTTTTTTCCCCTCTGAGTGGTTAGTCTATTTATATAAATATGCCTCAGTTGAAATTGTCTCAGTACTTAAGACAAATTTGTTTTCCTGGCTGGAAAAAGGCCCTTTGTGCATTTGGGTTGTGCGCATACATTGCTGTAAAGGTTTCTTTATGGTTCTCGTACATTCAATTTTATATTCCTGTCTTAGATTGGTCTTGGTTTTGCAGGTCATCTAAAGCAGTATCATGATAGTAGGGAAAAGGAAGCGTGTAGCCTTTGATACCTATATACTAGTAATACTAGGTACCATGTAGCTATGTTCTATGAAGGGTGTTTTGCTTCTTTGGTCTTGTGGAAACACAGCTGCTTCTGGAAATGTGGCAGGACATGGCTCTGAGCAGTGTTTACACTACAGCATCAACTTTATGAAGATAATTAAGTTGTTCCCTGCCACGCCATGTTGTGAAAGTATGACAGCAAATTACATTACTCTTTGGTGTGGCACAATATTTTTATGCATTAACTTTGTACCAAACTGAGTATTTCTCCTGGTTTTGCTACACTGGAATGTGCATTCCTGGGAATAATTAACAAAGAATGCAGAATAGGAAGCAACTGTGTATGAAGTTATTCTGCAGAAAATGGTCTGCAAAGTTAATAGTTATTTAAGTCAACACTTATTGTCCCATGTGGGCTTCTGCTTCTTATAAGTGGGAATGTATCTTGCAAGATCTTGTAGAGTTTATCCTGCTATCCTAGTAAGAGTGAGTAAGAGTTTATGTAGAATATTGTAGCTTATTTTGAGTCTTACACTTATAACTACATTAAAAAATCCAGAAATTAGTGAGAATGATTGGATTAGAAAACACTACTCCTCAAAGGAAGGTTAGCCTCACTGCAACTCTTAATTCTAAGGAGAGCAATCTGTTTGCATTGGCCATGGTGGGCAGGACAATGAAGAAACAGGGGTGTGAAGCTCTGGAGTAGGTTTACTGGAAAAAAAGATAGTGATGTCTATCTCTGGAGACCTCTGAAAACAGAGTGGACAAGCATGTCAGTAATAGTTCAGGTAAGTAAGCCACTCTGGAAAGGAATGGACTCGATGACTTTCTGGAATACTGACAAGCCACGATATTGTCACTGTAAGGCTGACTTAGAAGCTGTTTTGATAAGAACCAGAACTAAATCATTGATCAAACTTAACTAACCAGGGGCTATCTTCTACCCAGACAGAGACTTATCTCTGTTGTGTCTCAGACACTTTTTTCTTCTTTTCCTGTACAATAAACCCTTCCAATTAAGAGACTCATGTTCAAAGTGTAATATGTGGGGATTTTCTTTTTTAGTCCTGCCAATTATAAAACATAATTATTAATAATTATAAGATTAATACTTGAGTTTTCTGTAGGAGTGAGAATTTCTAGAATGCTTGGAATTTTGCTTCTGAAGAGGTAAGGTCAATTTAATTTTAAAATGCCAAATAGGGTGAACTTCTGGAGTTTTTCCCAACTGACTAGAATACTTTCAAAAATAATTAACCTACTGAGTAGTCTTGTTTAAAAAATGTACCTGGCTTTGATATAATCAAGTCATTCCTTCTCATTTTTTCCTACTATTTTCCTTTTTACTTTTAGTGACTCTTTTTTTCTTGCTGTGAAAACTTCTATAGAATAATAAAATCTCAGTCAAATTGTAACCTGGTAACTACTTGCTAAGAAGGCAGAAAGATATATATTGGATTTCCATGTTCTCTTGGGCTCATGAGTGTGATTTTTGTTGTCAGCTGAAGTACGTGGCTTTTCACCATGACCTGGGCTGGAACTATGTCATTTCTTTGTGTTGTGAGTTGGCTGAGAATGCAGGGCCAACTGAGAATTTTTTTGCCCGTGTGGAAAGGAATGCTAGTTTTGTTGCATGGAGGGCAGCAAAACTTGTCTGAGAAGTGAGGATAATTCTTTGCTTGATTCAAGGAAAAGCACAGACAGATTCACTGCAATTGGGATATTCTATCCTCAGACTGATCAGTGAAGGATAAATTCTGTAGTATGTGTATGTTATATGTGTATATATATATTAACATATTAGTATGCATATACTGATATATATGTAATATGTGTGTATAATACTATATATATTTAGTAGGACATGTAAATTCTGTGTGTGTATATACACACACACATACATATACACACACTAGTATGTACTTACTGTCATGGATTTGTACCTGAAATACTACCTATGGAACATTTCTCATCTTTATTGCATGGTAGAGGAATGACTTGATTGTCTTTCTTTGTACAAAAAAAAAAAAAAAAGAGAAAATTGAGTGAGTTTAATGAAGTATTTCTAGATTGTGTGAAGTGGAAAATGCAGAGCAAGTACTTTAGTATATTAAACTTGAAGCAAGTCCACAAATCATACAGTTATCTGAGTGTATGAAATTAACTTTTTTGTTTAGTTTAAGGAAGAAATTTCTAAGCGTTTCAAGTCCCACACCGATCAGCTTGTACTCATATTTGCTGGAAAAATATTGAAAGATCAAGATACTTTGACTCAGCATGGGATTCACGATGGACTCACTGTTCACCTGGTTATCAAAACACAAAACAGGTAATGTCGCTGATAAACAGTTGTCTCTTTGCTTCTAAGAAGTCAAAATAATTTTAATTTCTGATGTGACAGCTTCCTGTTCGGCAGACTTAGATCTGACTAAGCAACTGTAGTCAACTGATTAGTTGTGGTGTAAAATAAGTCTGAAGTGAGAACGCTCTTTTCTTAGACCTGTGTCATATTTTAGTCAGATTCATGTTTCTCTGTGTCATATTTTTCTGTGTATTTTCTTCGATTAAGAAAACCAAATATCTTTATTAGGAAGTTCACATTAAATGTAACCACCTTTGCAGTCTATGATCTTTGTGACTGAAGTTACAGCTTCTTGGCTCATTGCACTGATTGCATGATCCAGTAGCAACAGGACAAACAGGATTGATTTTTAAAATAAAAGATAGTAGGAAGAAATTTTTTATTCAGAGGATGGTGAGGCTCTGGATCAGGTTGCTCATAGAAGCTGAGGATGTCCCACCCCTGGAGGTGGTCAGAGCCAGATTGTTTGGGTGAATTATATGAATCATTGAGGACTGAGGTTTTAGCAGAACTGTTAGATCTTGTGGACAAAAATTAGTGTCTCCTTCACTACACTGGAACATCAGTAGCAATTTGAATGAGGTTGCTAAGTCCTGTGGTACCCTCGGTGTTCATGACTTGACATGATATGTTTTAGGTATCTATTCACAAGGGTGATGATGGGATCCTTCATAACTTAATACTGATTGGTGGAAGAACTTGCAAAATCTGCAAAGCGTTTCGTTGCCAGTTTAGCTTTTGATTTTAGTGACAGAGAGCTCTTAAACTTCAGGGAGGCCTCTGTACTGAAGGCATCTGTCAGATTTGTATGGGTTGCTTTTTGTTTGTTTTGACTTTGCACTATTGAAGCAATTATAGAATTTTGTTGTACAAGAAAGATACTGAGATGTGTGATGAACTGATCTGTAAAATGTAGCATGTTGTCTAACCTTCAAGTTTTTGTGGAAGGTCTGCATGCATAGATTCTACAAGTTATTTTACACTGTAATTTTGTAATTTTTCAAATGCAGACGTTTATGTAATTGTTTAGTGAACCAGATTTAGCAAGTGATTTGGACTTAAAACTTGCCTCACTGAGTAGAGGCCAGGTTAGCTTTGAATCAGCTGAATTCTTTGGTCCTTTACATCATATGGCAGCACCAGTACTATTGCCTCTGCAAGAGACAGGTGTAGTGAGCATATGAATTTGGCAGCTGTTTTTACTTCATTCCTAGTTACGAAGATTATTGAGATTCTGATATTTGTCTTGTAGTAAGAGAATAATAGAATTTCACTTCTTTAAGCCTCAAGCATATAATCACTGTCTGATGGCTATCAATTACAGTAGAGTAAGGCAAAGAATTTCTGAAGCAAGGAAAAGACTTGGAGAGCAATGCACTCTGAGTGCACGCTGCTCTGGGGTTGCATGAGAAGGTGGCAATGGCTGCAGTGATGACCGTTCATTTTCTTAATATTTCAAACTTTTCTTCTGAAGAACAGATGATGTTACACGTCTGAAAGACTTATTACAGGAAGCCATCTAGAGAGATGTGATTCTCAGGAATTATCAAAATGAAAAACTAAGATTCTCAAGTATCCTTGACATTCTTGCTATGCTTAATGACATTATATGAATTGCCTTGCTACATTTGTAATTTTGAAAATGTCTTTCTGTTTTTTTAGATCACAAGACCACCAAGCTCAGCAAACACACAGCAGTGGGAGTACCACTACCACATCTGCATCAAGCAGTAGTACCTCAACACCAACTTCAACAAATAGTAACCCTTTTGGCTTGGGTAAGAACACCTGTTAGACCTCATGGACAGAGGGGTGGAGCTCTTCTCCTACAAAGAAAGACTGAGGAAGCTGGACTTCTTCACTGTGGAGAGTGGAAGGCTGCAGGGAGACCTCATTGTGTCTTTCCAGACAGAACTTATAAGGAGGAAGACCAGCTTTTTACACAGTCTGATAGTGATAAGAAAGAGTAGAATGATTTTAAACTGAAATAGGGGGGATTTTGATTAGATGTCTTTCAAATTGTTGTTTGGCATTGGCAGAGGCTGCCCAGAGAAGCTGTGGATGCCCCATCTCTTGGGGTGTTCAGGGTCAGGTTTAGTGTCGCCCTGGGCAGCCTGATAGGTTGGAACCCTGCTTGTGGCAGGGGGAATTGGAACTAGATGATCTTCAAGGTCCTCTCCAGTCCAAACTATTCTCTGATTCTCTGGTGGGTGTCTTCTACAGGGTACAGATAATTTTCTGTGAAGCTTTGGTCTAATGCAATCAAGACTGTAAAAAAAAAAAAAAAAAAAAAAAAAAGCTAATTACAAATACCTGTGACATAGGTTGTAGGAAGGGGCTATAGACAGGAGCTGTTTCACCTTCAGAAGTAGAGTACTGCTGATGCTGTATTCTGGCACTATTGGTAATTAAACTCTTCCCAGTGTCATCCCTCTCCTTAAGAGTCTGTCTGAATTTGCATGAGGGAAGTAATGATAAAGTTGGATCTGTAATACAAAGCTGAAATCTGGAACAGAAGCAGCAAAATTGTCTATTTTTTCTCAATTTCCAAGCATGTTGTTTTCTCCTTCATGAAAAAAGAGACTGCAGTGTTCATCTGAAATACTATTTCTGCAATATCAATATTTCTAATTCTTCTTTTTCATCTCATTTGCTTTTGTGGAAAAAAGAAAAGAACAGAATTGAAAAAGCTGTGTTAAGCGGTTGCATTTTTTAGGTGTAACCAATTCTATAGCTAACTACATCTTCAATAAAATATTGAAAGTTTTCTATTTGGACTCAGCAAAAGAAGGGAAGTAAAAGCATTATTGATTAGTTCTTGTTGCAGCAGTGAAAAAGAAGAGCTCTACTTTAAATTACAATAGGCAGTATACATCATACTGTGAGGTCTCTTTCAGTTACAGTCTAAAGAAGAGTGGAGAGGTGGATGGCTATCACAAATGGACTAAAATATATCCGAAGGAAAAAAAAAGTCAAGGCCTCAAAATTCAAGCGGCACTCGTTACTGAGCTGTGGAAAATCAGAAGTTGTTAGCATTGTAATAACTTCTATTTCAAAGCAATTCTTTGTTTGTTTTTTTAAGATGTTCTGTTATTTAAGAAGCAGACTTAATGAATGACTGCTTAACAGCCTCGCAAAGGTGGAGTTTCCACTGAATTTTGTTATTTTTGAAATGTGGAATATATCCAAGTATTTTGCATTTACAAAAGATGTTGTTCTGTTTAGACTTACAATAAGAAATGTAAATTCAATTATTTTTTAACTCTAAAGGTGGCCTTGGAGGTTTGGCAGGCCTGAGTAGCCTGGGCTTAAATACGTCAAGCTTTTCAGAGTTGCAAAGTCAGATGCAACGACAACTCATGTCCAACCCAGAAATGATGGTTCAGATAATGGAGAATCCATTTATACAGAATGTGCTTTCAAATCCTGACCTGATGAGGCAGTTAATTATGGCTAACCCTCAAATGCAGCAACTGATACAGAGAAATCCAGAAATTGGACATATGCTGAATAATCCGGATATAATGAGGCAGGTATGTAGAAAGATATCTGAGTTTGTGACCTTTGATCATAGTGTAACTGAACAACATAGCAAGAACTGGATGTCCATAGTTGAGTATTGAGAAATGTTTTTGAATAATTTGAGTTTTTTTAGAAAGTCTATAAAATGTCACTTTAGGCAACTTGTAGTTATGTTTATAGTTGTTAAAGGCTGAATTAGGTAATTCAGAAAATCTGCAGCATGGTTTTCATAGATGTTGAAGATTTTATGCTAATGTCTTGTGAGTTTAGAGTTGGATACAGTTGTCTGCACTGTTGTGTAGCCAACAAGTTTTGGAGAATTATTACTTTTGGTAAACTGTACTTATTTCCAGTTTACCTAACTCTTAGGAGCACTCTCTGGGTGCTTCTATAGTTGCATGTTATGTAAGATATGTTATGTAGCAAAAGATCTCGAAAAGCAAATGAGAACATTTGAAAATGAGGGTATTTAAAGTTTCCATTATAAGCTGCACACTGTACTGATGTTAGAAGTACCCTGTGAGTGTACTTCTGAGCCTGTACACATGCTTCTGATGGCAGAAGTACATTGTGTTAAAAAAGGTGAAGAGAGCAGAAGGAATAATATGTTCAAGGTTTTTCTTCTGTTTAGCAGTGCTTCCAGACCCAACCATTGTTGTCGCAGCTGTGGCAGAACACGTGCTAAATATCAAATTCTGCTGGCTTCTATTAAGCTGACTTCTTGATTTTTGGCTTTAATTATAATATCAGGCTTAGATCTAGTAGAAGAGATGCTGTCATGCTGACGTCTTCACGTTAGAATGGATTTCTTATTAATACAGATTAAATGTTCCACTTTCTTAGACAATAGAACTTGCTAGAAACCCTGCAATGATGCAGGAAATGATGCGAAACCAAGACCGAGCCTTGAGCAACCTTGAAAGTATACCAGGTGGATACAATGCTTTGCGGCGTATGTATACAGATATTCAGGAGCCAATGTTGAATGCAGCACAGGAACAGGTGAGAAAAGATCGCAGATGCCACTGAGAATAAATATTTTTAAGAATGAAATATAAATGATTTAACTTATCAAATGTGTACTTGGCAGAGTTTTCGTAAAGATGGAATTCACAGTATAGCCTTCTCTCTCTGTTGAGGGGAGAGAAAGGGAAGATATTTTTTTTTTTTTTAACATGTTCTGTGCTCCTTTAAGCTTCAAGAAGTACAGATACTGTGTTGTGGGTCTGAGAAGCTATTTTGAAGTTGATAAATTTCTATATTAAATAAGTTACCACATAGTCTAAATTCTTTTACTTCTTTGACTGGTAAAGTTATGAGCTCCAGGTAAGTTAATAAGGGTGGACTTAGTAATATATGTAACCTAAAATGGGAAAAGACTTTTAACAGTTGTAAACTGCTGTAGGATATACAGTCTTACATGCTCAAAATACTAGTGTAATAGAAATTCTACTTTCAAAAAGAAGTGAGACTATTTGGAAAGACTGCATTTTCTTTCTCTGTGTTTGCTCTTAAATAACTTCAGAATGGTGAGTATAACTATTAAGAGCCATCAACATCTATCTTCATGATAACTTTGGAAATGTAACTTGTGGTTTATAGCAAACTTAAAAACAGTTTGCATTTGTAGATGATACGTGTTTGCTTTTCCTTCCTTTGTAGTTTGGAGGTAATCCATTTGCTTCTTTAGTAAGCAATACATCATCAGGAGGGGACAGTCAGCCATCTCGTACAGAAAATAGAGATCCGTTACCAAATCCCTGGGCTCCTCAGTCCACTTCTCAGAGTTCTACAACAAGTACCAGTACAAGTGGTGAGAACACTGACAGTGCTAACGTTGGAAATAATACGTCTGGCAGTACAGGACAGAGTTCAACCATACCAAATCTGGGACCTGGACTAGGAGGTGTGTTTGTTATTGCAGTTGTATGTATTTGGGAAATTTGCTGAAATGATCGTTTTATTAGGAAGAGACTCAGATCCTCTATTTCTTTCGTGCGGTCCTTGATAAGTGTCAAAGTCTTCTGTATAAAAATGTGAAAAGTAAAATAAGAATGATACTGTGTGAGTATTGCCTTAAAACAACAATAGTAGGAAATCCCTAGATGAGTGATGGTGTTTTTCCTGTTTGCAGACAAGCATGAAAACAGCTGATGACTTTTAGGCCTAGTGGGTCTCTTTGTTAGATACATTTTTCTTGTTTTTGAGAGACAGATGCATCTATGTATGCAAAACCACATTAAAGCTCATTTCAGGTACTCATTTGATAAGTTTAATAAAGTGACCTTTCATTTTTTTTTTAAGCTGGTATGTTCAACACACCAGGAATGCAGAGCTTGTTGCAACAGATAACTGAAAACCCACAACTTATGCAGAATATGTTGTCAGCACCCTATATGAGAAGCATGATGCAATCATTAAGCCAGAATCCTGATCTTGCAGTACAGGTAAGTGTGTCTGGTATAGCAGTGTATTGATGTACTGTGTGCATTGAGTTTATTTTTTAAAATTTGTTTATATGATAGTTTAATTTTTCACTACAGAGTGATAATAATTGAGCAATAATTCAACGCTTGTCTGCAATAAATAGCCCAGTTTTTCAAGTATGCTAATGCCTAACTTACATAAATTATTACCAGGTTACCTTTAATGATCTGTTGCAGTGAGTTTCTTTTATAGTTGGACATCTGCCAGGCGTTCTTCTGAAATAACTTGTCAGTTTGTGTATGTTCTGTGCAGCCCTGAACTTGTGACCTAGTGCAAGAGCCAGATAGAGAAAACAAATGCTTGTACATTAAGGTGGATCTGCTTCCTTGTAAATAAATAACCACAGTATTCTGAGATGAGAGAAGTGAAAGGGTAGAGTCGGTGCTGTTTCTAGGTGTTATTCTGGTTTTAATTGCTTACCTGTGGCTCTTGCATGCTATTGAATTACAGATACTGCTGTTCTGTGAGTAATATCTTAGAAGTATTTTCACATTTCAGTTAAACAAATAATAGCCAAAGTCAAATGCTAAACAAAGAGAAAGTGTCTTCCTTTCTGTATTGGATACTGGCTTGGATCTGATCTTCTGCAGATGATATTTACAGAGAGACAATCATTTAGATATGTAGCAGAGGCTGAGCAAAAGTGAATCATAATATAAATGAGATTGTCTTGGCAGGGATCTGGCAATTTTTTCCACTTAAGAAAAGATAACAGAAAAAAAAGTCCCTACAATGTCTTTGTGCTGGTGGTTCATAACAAGTTTTAGTTAAAGGAGATAGTTGTGTTTGAGAGTTTGAGTTTTCTTAGGTGGTTATTGTATTCTTTATCATTCTCTATGATTCATATTTTTTAAGTATTCATCTTTAAATCCACGGTGGTTTTTTTTACTGCTTGATCTTTGAATTTAAATATTTTTGTCCTACAGATGATGTTGAATAATCCTTTATTTGCTGGAAATCCTCAGCTTCAGGAGCAAATGAGACAACAGCTGCCTACTTTCCTTCAGCAAGTAAGATAAGATACTAGCTATTATTAAATGTCTGTACTTCAGAGGTGGTCTCTTTTTTCCAGTAAACTGATGTCTTTCCTTGGTTTGATTAAAAGCTAGAGTGTTAACATACATTCTCATTGGCTTTAGACACCAAGTTATAATAAATTCTTGCTTGGACTCTCCATCCTTTCAGAAAGTTAAACCTTTTGGTGAATGTTTGTCTATGATCGGCACAACAGTTTAGATTTACTCTTGCTTCTGTAGTTAGAAAGAATGATTCTTACTGCACTGTAGATGGAGAACACTTTTTTGCTCTGTGATTTGTTTTGTAAATAAAACAAAAATGTTAGTACTTTTTTCCATAGAGTAATCTTTCACTGTGTTTTTCCTACCGCTGTAGGAAAAGCCACTGCTGTTCCACCCCACCTTAAATATTGGAGTAAAGGCATTTTGCAGTGTGTGTAGAAAGACCCAAATCAGCTAATGCAGAGTAGGCTGGTTTCTGAAGAAGCAAAAGCCTGTGAATTGCATTGTGTTCCTTGTGAACATGATTGTGCTTGTTGCTTGGGTGTCTCCATGATTTTAGCTGTCACTGTGAGTAGTGGTGCTGTGTTCTTTGAATAGGAGTAAACAAAAATATTGGGAATTAAACACATAATCCAGTTGTATAGCTTCTATCATTAGACTGTCCATATAAATTTGAGTAAATGTGCATTGCTCTTACTGCAAGCAAGCAATCTTACAAGTAAAGTAATATACTCAGGAATTACAGTAACAACTTAATTGTTCAGAATAAATGACTTAAACTGTTGAAACCTGTGAATAAATGCTGATTAGTGTAGACAAGCAAGAATCACATGAGCTTTTTCCTTTGATTATTTCCTCATGTTGGTATCATGATGCAGACACAACTGCTTCTGTCTTCACTCTGTTGGTTCAGGTGATTTACTGCATTAGAGTGTGAAGTAAAGTGGAAAAGCACTTGAGTTATCCTCAGAATGTTGATAATTTTGCAGTTCATACTTCCTCACTTATCTTTTGGCTTTATATGGTTGAATTGGGTGACAAACTATAAAGTATTTCTCTGTCCAGGGGAAGGCATCTTTTGCAATAAAGGGCAGTTACCCTGAAGAAGTAGGAAAATTCAGCAGTGAGCTACTCTGTCTGCAGTTTTCATGAGTCTTAGCAAGAATTGCCAGTACTCAGATAAGGTCCAGGTCACAACAGTGTTCTAGAAATTGTTGGGCCACCATTTTCTGTAAAAACAATTCTGAATATTGGACAGCAAGCCACTGTTTGTTTACCTAAACAGAATAGTTACAGCAGCTTACTTTGAGGAGCCCAAAATGCTTTCTTCTGAAAATCATAGACTCACCAAGGTTGGAAAAGATCTCTAAGATCATCCACTCCAACTGTCCACCTATCACTACTATTTCTCATTAAATCATGTCCCACGGTACAACATCTAAATGTTTCTTGATCACCTCCAGGGTTGGTGATTCCACCACCTCCCTGGGCAACCCGTTTCAGCACCTACCACTCTCTGGGAGAAATGTTTTCTAATGTTCAAACTGAATCTCCTCTGGCACAACTTTGAGGCCATTCCCTCTAGTCCAGTTGCTAGTTACCTGGAAAAGAGGCTGACCCCAACCTCAACCACAGCCCTCCTTCAGGTAGTTTGAGAAAGGGATAAGGTCACCCCCTGAGCTTCCTCTTCTTCAGACTGAACAATCCCAGCTCCCTCAGCCACTCTTCATAGGGCTTGTGCTCCAGACTCCTCACCAGCTTAGTTGCCCCCTCAATGTCTTTCTTGTAGTGAGGGGCCCAAGATGGAACACGGTACTCAAGGTGCAGCCTCACCAGTGCAGAATACATAGGGATGGTCACTTCCCTGCTCCTGCTGGTAACACTATTTTTGAGAAAGCCAGGATGCCATCTTGGCCACCTGGGCACACTACTGGCTCATAATCAGCTGAGTATCAACCAGTGCATATAGGTCCATTTTTCTCTACAGTTTTCCAGTCGCTCTGCCCTAAGCCTGTAGCATTGCCTGGGGTTGTTGTGGCCAAAGTACAGGGCCTGGCAGTTGGTCTTGTTGAACTTCATCCCATTGGCCTCAGCCCAGAGATCCAGCCTGTCCTCAACCCTCTGTAGAGCCTTCCTACCCCCAGACAGATTGATACTTCCTGCCAATTCAATGTCATCCGCAAACTCACTGAGGGTGCGCTCAGTGTCCTCATCCAGGTCATCAGGAAAGATAGTGAACAGGTCAGGCCCCACTACAGACCACTGATCACCAGCTGGATGTGACTCTGTTTATCACCACTCTCTGGGCCTAGTCATCCAGCCACTTCTTAGCTTGGCAAAGTCTGTACTTGTCCAAGCCACGAGCTGCCAACTTGTTTAGGAAAATGCTATGAGAGCCAGTGTCAAAGGCTTTGCTGAAGTCTAGGTAGACTACATCAGCAACCTTTCCCTCATCCACCAGGTGGGTCACTAGCTCGTAGAAGGAGAACAGGTTGGTCAGGTAGGACCTGCCTTTCATTAAGCTGTGGTAGCTGAGTCTGATTCCTGAGTTTGGCCCGCACATGCCATGTGATCTCCTTTAAACGATCTGCAAGATTTGAGTAGGCTTTGCCGGCTATTTATTTAGTTACTGTCAGATTTTTAACAGGAAAATAAAAATCCAAGAGATGAACAGAGGATGTTAACAGATAACAAGACTTAAGTGTGGCTGTGCTCTCATATTCCAGACTAGACTTCTTAATGCCTTGTTCTGCAGTTCTGTTCTGGGCCAGAGGAAGATTACCTTATAATGTGCATTTCTTCGTGAATCAGATGTTTTTGCAACAGAATAAATTTGGTGTAGTTGCCAAGTAAAGGCTGATAAGATTTATCAGCCTGTCTGCTGTTAGAATTAGATCTAGCTACTAAAACTGTCTCACTTGTAATTGAAACAAATAGCATTTGCCTGTGGGTAGCATCTGTAAGCAGAGGTGAGGGTAAGCTGTTAGTTTTGATCTTGTATCTGAAATAGTCTGATTTCAGGACATTTACCTTCAGGAATCAAAAGGATTTGCTTTTTAAGTTGTCTGTGGATGTGAAAAAACAATTGAAGTCACAGTGAAGGTCCTTTAATACTGTGAATTTGCTTGTATGTTTTGTAGTATATTTCCATTTCTGTAGTCTGCAAGGGAATTATAGGTATGAACACATGCACAAATTGTCATGATTATAGTTCAGTAGTCTGAATTTAGCTAGGAAATAAATATTTTGTAACTTTTTATTAGATATGATGAAACTTGATTAACAGTTATTCAGTGTTATTGCTTACTAGTAGTGTGACATAAGAGACTAATTCAAGAATGATGATGGGTTGGGACACTCCTTGGCTTTGAAATATGATGGTCTTCAGAAGTGGTATTGAGAAATATTATTTTGGTATACTCCTTATTTTTCACATCTTTGTTCACGTCAGAGAAAGTTCACTGATCACCTCCCGTGAAAGTTTTCTCAAGAAACCCCCCAGACTCTGAAGGATTTCATGTAAACATTCAAATTTAAAACGAGAAAACAAGTTATGAAAGCATATCAGATTCTGTAAAACATTAAGTGGTTAAAAATTAACACTGAGTGCTTTGACATGATTCAGTCACAAGTCTCTCTCATTTTCTTAGATGCAGAATCCTGACACATTATCAGCTATGTCAAACCCCAGAGCAATGCAGGCTTTACTACAGATTCAGCAGGGTTTGCAGACTCTGGCAACAGAAGCACCAGGACTTATACCGGGGTAAGACTCAGCATCACAGTTTTAGAAAACAGCTTTTCTCTTGTGCTTCTTTCTACAGGTAGAAATTTTATCATGTGAAAACTCTTTGTTTTGTCTTTTTGGAGCCAGGCTTGTTTTGGAATGTTTCACTGAGCTTGTTTTGGAGTGTTTCATGATGCAGTACGTTTTTTTGAATAGTGATGACTATTGTCTTTGTCATAGTATGTCACCTACTCTGCATTTGACAGAATTTTTACATGGTAATAATATATAGGATTAGAGAAGACATTACAATTAAGCATGAGTTTATTATTCAATTGACTTATTTCTGTTTCTGTCACTTGTGCAGATTTAATCCTGGTTTAGGTGGCCTGGGAAGTACTGGAGCTTCTACAGGGTCCAACGTACCTAGTTCTGTTCCCAGTGACAGTACAAATCCAACATCTGGAGCTGCTGAACCCAGTCACCAGCAGTTTGTCCAGCAGATGTTGCAGGCCCTTGCTGGTGCAAATGCTCAGGTAAAGTACATTATTGCAGACTGGATTTTTTTTTTTTTTTAAATTATTCCTAAAGTTTTCTCTTAAAACAAAATAAATCTGAGACTTGAGAGCTCAGAGTACTTCTGCTATTGAAAAAAATAAATAAATAAAAAAGCAGAAGCAGCTTAAAATGGCATTGCAGCTGTGCAAATAAGTATTAAAAATAATTAAATTTAGGTAAAAGTGTCCTCTGAGCAGTTAATCCTTTTAATATACTCATCTTCATACCCTTGAATTTCTGAAATGCCTTGAAAATTGAGGTGATGAGGTTTGCTGACAGGTGAAATGCGTGCTCAAACAAGAACTTAAAAATGCAGAAAGCACAAAGTTTGTTAGCAGTGCTGTCTGTTACGCTGTAGCTGTGACAGTCTCTGTCCAATGCTTTGAAATAGCCACGCTCCAGTTATTTGGATTCTCCGTGAATTGTTGCTTCATGGACATTCTGCAGGTCCAAACTGCAGTATGTTTTGTTACACTGTGAAAACTTGGGCTACCAATTGACTATTTTGCTTAGTTGTGCTTCATGAGAAGCAAGTAGTGGTGAGGGGACATGTTCTAATTTGGATTGTCTTTCTGTTAGCTTGGAGCCATGGAACTTCTACTGGCAATAGTTTCTTGATGGATGAAACTGTTGAATTAGAACAAAAGAGTAATTAACAGTATCTGTGCAAGTTCGTGTAATTAATAGTAGCTGCACAAGTTTGTGTTAACATCTAAAATCTCACTGATTTAAAGTGACTTCTTGTGTTACTCCAGCACATTATTTTCATATAGTTGTTCTCATTCAAAAATGCTTTTGAATTGGAGAATTTTGCCATGAGTTTATGAATGAGCAGTATTGACCCATAAGGCACAGCTGTGAGTTTGCTTTAGGCTGAAGCTTTCCAACAGTTAGAATTCCGGTAACTTAATCAACGTATACTTGGAAGATTAAAAGCAAGTTGACTTTAATACCAAGAAAAGAAAGTCTGAGACATTCACCATTGCCAGCAGAGACATCATCGAAATTCTGCTGTCTGACATTACTACTTTGAACCATTTCATTTCTTAAATTATCTATATCTATTTTATGCTTATTTAATGCATACTTATATTAAAATACTCAATATAAAATATGGAGGGAGAATGGGACCAAATATAGATGCATATAATCTGTATCTGTAGCTATATTAAGAAGTTATTCTTACATCACCAAATTCTTTTTTTTTTCCTTTTCCTGTAGTTTAAGAGTCCATGTAAGTGGTGCAGAAGCCACTATGTTTAAATCTAGTACTTTGCCAAATGTGTACTGTGGATTTACAACTTGAAATTTTACTCTTAGCAGTTTCAAAATCCAGAAGTTAGATTTCAGCAACAACTGGAGCAGCTGAGTGCGATGGGCTTTCTGAACCGTGAAGCAAACCTGCAGGCGCTAATAGCAACAGGTGGAGACATCAATGCAGCTATTGAAAGGCTCCTTGGCTCTCAGCCTTCATAGCAGTGTTTCTTTGACTTGAAAAAATGTAATTTATTTTTGATAACAGCTCTTAAATCTTTAAAATACTTGCTTTTATTTCATTCTGACTCTTGGGATTGTCTTGTTACAACTAAAATCAATCTACATTTTAAGGTGGAGTGCAGTAGTTTTCTGCAAACAATGGGGATCAGTGAATTTTCTCAGTTGTTGCATGCATCACACATCTTCTGTTTTGCATTATCTGTGATTTTTTGAAACTATATCAGCTTTCACAGTTGCGTGAACAGATTTTGTATCATTTGCAACTGTTCAGTTTATTTCCTGCTTAAACATTAGCCTTCAGTAGTAATTTAATGTAGAGTACAAATTAAAAAGGAAAAAAATTGATTGAAGCTATAATTTGTGGATACCAATACTGCTTATTGTGATTCCAGCATGTATTTTTTTTTTTTGCTAGCAGAACACTGTAAGATTTATACCACTTGAGTAATCTACCATTTTTGCTTTAATTTGTATAAAGTATAAACACAGTATATACAATGGAGACAGCTCGTTTCTAGAAATTTACACATTGCAATAGAATAAAATTATAAGTAACCAAAAAAAGCCAGGAAAAGAAAAGTCATATGCCATGTTTTCAGTGTAGAGTATTCCAGCCTCTTTGATAACCATCTCAGCAAAAAAGCTTAGGCAAGTTCATTTAAAATACTGCAGTTAATGTTCTGGTTATCTCTTTAAGTCTAACTACAGAAACTTGCATTGTAAAATTGTCTTGATATTCACAGAGATTAACTGTAAATTACTTTAATTGTTGTGCAAATTAAAGAGGTACTGCCTTGTGCTCAGAAAGAGTTTCTGAGGCCTTTTGGGTTGTTTCATTGAGATTCTAATGTATTGATTTTTGTAATTGGAAACATCAGTCTCACACATTGTCGTCATGTGATACTCTAATTACTTTCAAGCTCCATGGAAAAAATACTGTATATCTTCTGAGGTTTTACTGGTAGTAACCTCTACTGTGCACAGAAAATAAATAAATACAAAAATCTTTCAGCATCTTGGCTCAGTGTGTTTGTGCTTGTAGCTGATGATTTGGAATTTGAGATGACAGACATCTTAACAGCTGGCCTGGGACTATTTACCAATTTGGGGCTATGATTTGTGAAGAACTCTTTTGAGTATGCTCTGAAGGGAAGAGTCTAAGGCATCTGATACTGAAGACTGCTGCTTTATCTAAAGTTGGGGTAATGCAATAAAATACACTGCTGTGTGACACCGAATAGCACTTGCTTGTATTTGTGTAGTTGTGGGCATTGTCACTGAATTCCTATGAATATTGGTTTGAATGGTCTTTTGATGGTAATTATAACTTCAGTTTGTTTAAAAAAACATTGCTTGCAAATGCCTTAAAATTACTAGCTAGAATAAAGATGCTAATCAAGAAGCTGGACACGAGCCAGCAGTGTGTGCTTGTCGCCTGAAGGCCAGCTGTGTTCTGGGCTGCATTAAAAGAGTGGCCAGCAGGGAGAGGGGGGTGACTGTCCTCCTCTACTCAGCTCTTATGAGGCCCCCCACCTATATTGTGTGGACGTTTTCTTGAGCCTATCTATCACCTATAATCATCTATCACCACTCCCAAGTACTTGAGGTGCACCTTGCAAACCAAGACCTTGTATTTGAAGTGAAATTCTATTAGAATTGAAAAAAGGTGACGTTTGACCTAAATTATACAGTGATTCCTTGAATTAAACCTACTTCCTAAAGTACAGCCATTATTTATCTACAACCAAGTAGTAGCAACACTAACTTCTTTGTAAATAGTTGTAGTACAGCGACCATCTACTGTATAGGGAGAATACGTCTTTTGTCAGAAAACAAAATAGCAGTAGGTGAAACAGAGTTTATAAGTGCCATCCCATTTTATTACCTCTTCCAAGGCAAAAGAGCGCACTTGGTAGTATAACAGTGTTGCAATATTCCCGTCACTTCCCCTGTGCCACAGCGTACATTCCTGTGCTGCCTTAAAATTCTTCAGAAATAGCTTCCCAGTCGTCCATTAGCAGTCTTACAGCTAACTCAGCACTTAAATATCTTAAAGTCTGCTGATGGCCTTTTGGACTGGGAAAAAAGGGTGTGAGTATCTGCTTCGTTCATGGCACTGAACAAATGAGATCTGATGCAACTACCTACCATGAACTGCTGTGCCTGGACATCACACTGCTGCTAGGGATGGTGATAGTAATGTGCAAAAAGAAAAAAAGGCTGAAAGTTACGGAAGCGTTACCTGTGTTACCCATCTTATGCCATTTAAAAAATTAAAGTTGAAACAAAACATTCAAATTAAACAACAGTGGTAGAGTATTCCTGGGAATGTGGCAGCAAGATGGGAACTTATTGAAGGATGTTTTCCAGTTCCTTTGGGTTAGTGTCTGCATAGTAACAGAACCATCTCACTTCAGAATTGAGCTGGCAGGCAACTGGGTCTGTTCCTTCAATAAGTTCCCTGTGCAGTTAGAGATGGCCTATTATTGGAGTTCAACACTTTTCTTTCTTCAATATAACACTGCAAAATGCACATATTTTTTAGTTGTAGTGGGTACACGGGATGTAATAAGCATAGCATACATTCTTAAGAAAGGATTGCATATGCCTTCTGTAGAGAACTTATGCTCTTGGCTGAGACAGGAAAAGCTATTTCCTTTTCCAGATATTTCTTCTTCATTTTTTTGCTGCCTTTGTTAAATTAATTTCAAAATATGGACAGAAAGCTTCCATCCAAATAATCAGAGCTAAGATGCAATTAGTCTGAATAGAACATCCCTACTAACCTGCTAAATTCATTTTATTTATAATAATAAATGTACATATATGTGCAGAATTGTTTGTGTGCTTAAATAAAACTGATGTAGGGAGACTGCCCTGGGATCTTCCCCTGCACACGTGCACTGCCTCATTAAAACGGGAGCTGCTGTGTGTGGTTAGCATGTTAGATGACAGATTGCCTCCTCCCTCTGCCCTGATGCACAGAATATGATGAAAGTAATGCTTTCTTGTCTTTCGAACTGTGATAGCACACTACTTACCAGGTTGAAAACTATTTCTTAAGCAGTATCCTCAAATAGTGGAGCTGGGATCCACAGATAGTCCTGAGAAATGGGAGTCCAGTGATCCAGTGTTCTTCTCAAGCAGCTTCTGCATTCCTGCAACCCTGACATGTGAACAGGCCTATAGGAACCCAGCAGGATTTCCCTGTAGTTGGGGAAAAAGCCAACCACTCCTACAAACCACTGTGCATTGAGCACTGCCAAGTTCAGATCTGTAGCACTGTGATGATGGTTTAAGAAATTGGATATCACAACAGCACGAAGGTGGTGCGTTTCCCTTTCAGCTGCTGATTACCTGCTGCTCTTTCTTGGAAAGATGAGGTTGGTGTGGTTATTAGCTCCATTAAATGCAACTGGATTTAGATGCCGTCAACTTCTAGTTAATGTGGAGGCAAGAATAATGGGGTGCAAGGGTGTCTTATTTTAGTGCAGAGATGTAGGTGGGAATTGCTAAGGATACAATGGGCTGAAGTACTGAGCTAGAGTAATGGGAACTACAACTATCATTCATGACATAATTGGCATGTTAAATAGTTCTCTTAACATCCTCCCCTTTCAGTCTCATTTGAACTGTGGAAATATTTTGTTTTGTAAGTTAAAGGCAAATACATTAAAGAGTGGAAATGCTCCTGTTATTGAAGATAGAAATAGCCATACTTGAAGTAGTGTGAACTGCAAGAAAAAAAACGTTGTTCAGAAAAAGCAGATTTCCAAACCAAGCTGTTACACCTGAGAGACCCGGTAAATGTTGAGCAAAATTTGCTCTTAATATCAGCTAATCTATGAGCATGGTGTGAAAATTGGACTCTAGCTTTTGAAGCACTCGTGCTTGAAAACAGTGAACAGTTGAATTTGAGAGTCTAAATCATGACTGCAACAGGACGCAGGAGCGGGGAGAGGGGAAGGGAAAAAAAGTGGGCATAAATCCTTTAATAGATGGCATATAGCAAGAACAGTCTTTGTCAAAAGCGGAGGCACCACAAGAGGGTGCCATTTCTTTGATTTTCATAGTGTCTGATCACGTTTCAGTTCTGGGTCACTTGGTCTGAGGCTGATAAAAAGCACCCAGATGACTCTTGCATGTAGCTTTGCCTCTGAGAGCTCACAGTGAGCATTTATAGCACTGATCTAAGAGCAGGAATATGTACTGATATACCACAAAGCACTGAATACTAACACAAAATGAGAAGGCAAATGGTTTTCAACTAGTTGTTCAGGGAAATATAACTCCAAAGGTACTTTGAAGCATCATGTTTGTAATTCATCAGTCCTTCTAAAAATTTGCATGACACACAGCCTAATAAATGTGCAATAGCAGATGAATATGATGCTATCAGGTCTGACTCGTGGAATCTTTCCTACAGAAATTACCTGCAGAGTTTTCATAGTTAGGCTAGCTAAAAAAGTACCTTCTGTGTTATAAGATGTAAAGAGTTATTTTGAAAATCCAAACAGACCGAAAGAACACCTACATCTTCCAATCTTAATTCCATTGAGCTAGGTAATTGTGTTTGGAAATTCCCACTGAAAAGGAAAAGAAAAAAGAAAAAAAAAAAGGAAAGGAAAACGATAGAATTTTTTTTGCTCCTAAGCGTTAAAGTAGTTGTATGAAAATATATCCGTAAGAATGTATCGGAGTGGGCGTAGCCTGTGGTGGGAGGCTGAAGTGTGCCAGCAGAGAGAAAGGGAAGAGAACAAATATTTAAGAGAAGAAAAAATCATTCAATCTTGCATCCAGTGCTACTTTACCATTCGTCTCATTATATGCTTTCTAAAAATATACAGTTTATACATGAAAGACACTACTTAAGAGCCACAATGATGCTTCTGATATTTCATTTATTTCCATAACTTTTCATACAGTTGTATTTTGTATGTTACTTCACCACTACCACCACCACCTTTTTCCCTCTGTAGCTTCCAGCTTGGTATTCAGTGAAAGTATTAAAGAAGTGGTGAGGTCTCACTGCTCTGGGGAGGTTGGCAAGAACATAAACACAGAAACTAGAGTGTTAAAAATCTGTCAGTGAGACAGCGACAGTGTCAGGCATGGAACTTCATCGTGTGTATTCCTGTCTTTTATACTTGCAGGAAAATAAACATACAGCTTCTAACAAAGCTATAAATTAATTAATCACTTGTTAGATGTGTCTGTCTCCATGTTTGGCAGTAAAAATTGAAAAAGAAATTCAATTATTGTGCATGATCCTTGATGAGATTTTCAAAAGCAGGCTGTATTTAGATACTAGCACAATTTTATGTTCACATTCTGAGGAATTTTAAAATTATTGACAGTTCTTTAAAGCTTCATTTTTTATGTCTTTTATAGAGCCATGACAAAAATACCAGAGTAGCAAACCAGTTCTTAACATTGTAATTCACTTAAATATTGGGAAAAAAATAGTTTCTTTGATTAACTTAAAAACAATTAAAATAACACTTCATAAGCATGATGTTGCTAATGGAATGTCTGCATGTATGAGTTAGAAACTTATTTTGGAAAAGCCTCACCCTGAAAAAATGGCTCTCTCAATCTCCAGCACTATCTCAGAAAGAGATTTTTCTAGGCTGACAGTAATAAAGCATTCTGGTGCTGTAGGAGGCTCCAGAGCATCAAACTGAGACTGAAGTAGTTTCAGTGGCATGAAATGTCCTCTCCTCTTCTCCAGGCGGTGAGCAATGAGGTCTGCAGGACCATCCAGATGAACAAAGAGGATATTCAGTGCTGCATTTTCTCCTGGTTTCTCTGACTGACTGTTTCCAATTGCAGATGCTCCACTGACTAATATATGTCTATAGATTTTCTTCAGTGCTGAACAGGCCAGAACTGCATCTTGTCTAGATGATTCTTCTCTATCAAAAATGACAACAAATAACACACTGTCATGAGAGACAAGCCCTGTATCCTTGTAGAGGACAGCTTTGGGAGTACTGGCAGGCCACACCAATGCCATGTGCTTCCACATGTCTGCAATTATGCTTCAATTATGCAACAGTGCAATTAACACACTGTTGAGTTGATTTTGGGAAGTTTCTGGAGTTAGGCAGCAGCCTTGGCTGGCATGTTACAAAACACAGTGGATCTAACATAATAATCAAGACAAATTTCTCAGGAAATGAACCCATGCTCTAACAAGATAAGATCACTTGGTATGCACATGGAAGCAGTGGCCATTATGCAAAGCTAGAGCAAGAAGAGTGTGAGGAGGAGATCACATTAGAGGAAAGTGGCTAGACGTGACATTTTTGAAGAATAACTTTTGAGATGATCTATATAAGCAAAATTCAGTACATTTTTTGAAAATAAGTGGCTGATGTTACACAGTGATTCCCTTTCCATCTACTCCTAATTGATTCTGTGATCCAAGAAGGAACATAGCATACTGGCAGCAGACTGTAAGTTAAGGGCAACTGTTGGCTGCAATGATCACCCTTTCCATTTGCAGTAAAGGTGCAAATGGGTGAAATGAGCCATGACAAGCTGTGCCAAGTGCTAATCTCTATGGTTTTCAGCAGGCACCTTGCCAGACTAAATCTCCCCCTCTCTTTATGTTTCAGACCCTAGGTGCTTCTGAATAGGCAGCAAATTGCCCCAGAGGTTGAGTGCCAGCAGTTTAGCAGACTTCTGCCACATGAAACTCAGAAAATGCATTCAGTGTCCAGATCATTGAAAAATTAAAAAGATATCTGATACTGGTGATAATTAAAAAAAAAAAAAAAAAAAAGATAAAACCAAGGAAACAGAGTGCAAAAATCAGTATTTGAACATTCTATAGAACTCTTTGAAGCTTCACAAAATGATTGAGATTGGAAAGAGTCTCTGGAGGTCATCTGGTCTAAAATCCTGTGTTCAAGCAGAGACGCCTACAGCAAGCATCGTGTTCAGACAGCTTTAGAATATGGATGGGGAGTCCACCAGCTCTGGGCAGTCTGCTTGCTGTTAGAGCTCAGTCGCCCTTACTGTTCCTCTCAAGCTTCAGTTCATGCCCACTGCCTCTTGAACTGTTATGGTAACCACTTGAAAGAGTTTGGCTCTGTCTTCTTTGCAGTCCCCACTTCAGATATATAGCCACCCTGGTGAAATCCCCCCCTCACCTCTAGGCTCCATGATCCCAGCTCTCAGCCTTTCCTTGTAGGAGAGGTAGTCCTGTCCCTTCATCTTCACAGCCCTTACTGGGTTCTCTTCAGTAGCTCTGTTTTTTACTGGGAAGCCCAGAACTGGACACAGTACTCCTGGTGTGGCCTCACCAGTACTGAGGGGAAGGATCACCTCTCTCCACCTGCTGGCAAAACTTCTCCTGAAGCACCTCAGGATATCATTAGCAGCAAGAGCTCATTGTTAGTGTTCAGCTTTTTGTCCACTGCGACCTGCAGGGCCTTTCCTGCCAGGCTGCTTTCCCGCTGGGCAGCCCTCTGCATGTCTTGGTGCTTTGGACTTATTTTCAAAGCACAGGACTACATTGCTCTTTGTTGAACTGTCAGTTCACTTCTCCTGTCTAAGTTCCTCTGAATGCCAGCTTGGCAGTCTTGCATGTCAGCCACTCATCCCAGGTGGGTCAACTGCGAGCTTGCTTCAGGTATACTCTTGACCCAGATCACATATGAAGATGTTGAATAGGATCAGATTCAGTCTCTACCCATGTAGCACACTTCTAATTACATCCAAGTAGACTTTGTGCCACTGATCACCAGCTTCTAAGCCTGGCCTCTCAGACAGTTTTCAGTCCAACTCACCAGCCCATACTTCATCATCTTCTCTAAGAAGATCCCATGTGAAACACTGTAAAAGCCTCATGTTCAGGTAGACAATATTCACTGCTTTCCCCTCATCTACTAAGCCAGTCATTTCATCATAGAAGATTATCAGGTTTGTCAAGTATAACAACACCTCCGTAAATCCACACTCACTATTCATGATTCCTTTTCTTTCACATGCCTGGAAATGGTTTCCAAAACAAGTTGTTTCATCATATTCCCAGAGATCAAGGTGAGGCTAACCAGCCTGTAGTTCTCTGTGTCTTCCCCTTTCCTCTCTTCTTGATTATAAAGTATTATTTACTTTCTTCCAGTCATGAAGCACCTCTCCCTATTGCCATGATTGTTCAAAGATCACTTGAGAGTAGCACCAAAATGACATCTGCCAGGTTCCTTAGTGTTCCTTGTTAAATCCACTTTGCTCAAGTATTCTCTAATCTGCGCCTCTTCTACCAGGAGAAGATCCTCCTTGATCCAGACTTAACCACGGGTGTCCATGGAAAAAGCCTGGGATTCGTTTTAAAAAATACATATATATAGTCTTCCTAGTAAAGACTAAATTGGCGAAGGCTGTGGTACAGACTGTGTCACTGCAACCTCTGCCCAGTCTGATATCAGACACCTGGTCTATCTTTCACTACTTACGTACTGACAGAAGCCCTTCTTGATTACCTTCGTCGTTCCTCACCAAATTCAGCTTCAAACAGGCTTTGTTTTTCCTAACAGCATCCCTGCATCCTTAGACAGTGCTTCTGTATTCTTCCCAGGTTACTTATCTCTGCTTTCTCCCTCTGTGTGCTTCCTCATTATGCTTCAGCTTTTCCAGGAGCTCCTTGTTCACCCACAGGCCTCTCAGAATTTCTGGCTGACTTTGTGCTTGCTGGGATGGACTATACTTGGGCTTGGTACAGGTGATTTATGAACATCAAGTTTTTCTGCACCCCTCTTTCCTCAGTGTCTTAATCCCATGGAATGCTTCCAAGCAGATTCTTGAAGTAAGTTCTCCTCAAGTACAGGATTGCACTCTTGCTTCTTACCTGTTTTCCCCCCACAGGAACCTGAATGCCACTGTCTCATGGTCATTGCATCTAGAGCTGACTTTGAGCTCCGATAAGCCCTCCCTTGTTTGTATGTGTGAGATCCATCAAAGCATCTCTTCTTGCTGGCTTTTCTGTCACTTGAGTCAGAAAGTGTCACTGATGCTCTCCAAGAACATTCTGCATTGCTTATATTTAGCTGTGTTGTTCCTAAAGCAGACACTCTCTACATTGCCAAAACATTGGTTTGCTCCTCAGTCCTCACCTGTAAGCTCTCAGCTGGCTCCTCAGCCAACCGCAGGCTGTATGCACTTCAGCTGCTCTCTCACATAAAGGGCAGCTCTTCCTCTTTGACTTCCAGACTTCACCTTCATCCAGTGCAGTACTCAAACCGTTTGAGACACACCACCAAACCTCCATGGTTCCAACAAGATCACAGCCCCACAACTGCACACAGTTCCCATGTTTATGTCTCATGTTGCACATATAAACCTGCAGACATCTCACAGGCACTCCAGTATTTCCCAGAAATGGTCTGTTGCGTTTTTCCCCCCTTCTTTTTCTCCTTTGGAATCATTCCCTACTGCCAGTTCCTTGCTTACATGCAAATGTTTGAACTGAAATCAGCTAAGACCAATCTTGCTTGCTTTTTATTCTCTGTTATTTACATCACTCCAGGCCCTCTTTTTGTCAACAAAGTGTTGTTACCCTTCACAAGACCGCTGATAACTCTCTCTCTCCTGTCATTCCTGCTTTAAAACCCACATTTCCAGGTTAGACATCCTTCAGGCAAAGACAGATTTGCCTCACTAAACAAGCTGGACACAACTCTACCAGATGCTAATTATCCAACAAGTTCCCATCATCAACGAAACCAAAACACCATTGCCAGCTTCACAACCAATTGTGGGAATGCAATTTCAGTGTCTTCCCTCTTACACCATTTGTCTTTTATTGGAAAGACTGAGAACACCAACTGGGCCACCATGCCCCTGATTGTTTTTTACAAAGCAATAAGAGTTTAGCATAACATATTAAGTTAAAGACAGGTGAGTTTAAAGCTACACGTTTTACTATTCTCACCTTCAAGTTCAAGAAAACTTTGAATTACCTTTGCCTCTGAATAGTGGAGGTAGGATTATTTGAGGTTAGAAAGTATATAATCACTATAATACAGAGTTTAATAAAAAGCTGATCACCTGACAAATCTCTGAATACAAATGTCTCTAAAAATTTTTATCCTACTATTATGGTCCTTATATTCTCTGTTATGCCCTTTTTAAGTAGATACTGTTGGGCTTATTATCCTTGAAATGATCTGTAGACAGAAGGAAAAAACAAAACTATTACTGGCAACAATTTTCCCAAAACTATTATTCAGGGATTATCACACCCTTAGAAATTATTATGGCACCTTAGATTATTGAAAATGGAATGCCTTTACTAGCTGCAAAAGTTTTTACATTACCGCACACATTTCTGTTTTGGAACATTTTTTGGTCTTGTTTTTTATTTATTTTGTCTTTATCCCAAAATTCCTTCAATCTAGAGGTTTTCTTACCTCCTCAGTATATCATGCAATGCACAAAGCCATGGAATCCTGTCCTAGAAACAAAACAAATTAGTTCAAAATTGTATGTGAAATGCATTTGAAAGAATCATATTTAACATCTGGAGTATTTATTAGCATTAATATGTATAGCCAGTTCATTTTTCATTGTCATCCTTCCTCATATAGGTTTGCTACCACTGCTTGCATCCTGTTTTTTACATACACCTGCAAATATCTTATGGAGGTAAAATGTTTTGAAGAACAGATAAATTCCCTCTTGCTACTACAATATAGTTCATAGAATCATAGAATCACCAAGGTTGGAAAAGACCTAAAAGATCACCCAGTCCAACCGTTCACCTATTCCCAATAGCTCCCACTAAACCATGTCCCTCAACACAACATCCAGCCTTTCCTTGAACACCCCCAGGGTCGGTGACTCCACCACCTCCCTGGGCAGTCCGTTCCAGTGCCTGACCACCCTTTCTGAAAAGTAATACTTCCTCATGTCCAGCCTGAATCTCCCCTGCCGTAGCTTGAAGCCATTCCCCCTGGTCCTATCACTGATGACACGAGAGAAGAGGCCGACCCCCAGCTCACTACAGCCTCCCTTCAGGAAGTTATAGAGAGCAATGAGGTCTCCCCTGAGCCTCCTCTTCTCCAGGCTGAACATTCCCAGCTCCTTCAGCCTCTCCTCATATGGCCTGTGCTCCAGACCCCTCACCAGCTTTGTTGCCCTCCTTTGAACACGTCCCAGGGCCTCAATGTCTTTCTTGCAGTGAGGGGCCCAAAATTGAACACAATACTGGAGGTGCGGCCTCACCAGAGCTGAGTACAGGGGAACATTCACCTCTCTGCTCCTGCTTGCAACACTGTTTCTGATGCAAGCCAGGATGCCATTGGCCTTCTTGGCCACCTGGGCACACTGTCGGCTCATGTTCAGCCGAGCATCAATCAATACCCCCAGGTCCATTTCCTCTACGCAGTCCTCCAGCCACACCGCCCCAAGCCTGTAGCGTCGCCTGGGGTTGTTGTGGCCGAAGTGCAGGACCCGGCATTTGGCCTTGTTGAAACTCATCCTATTGGCTTCAGCCCAGCTCTCCAGCCTGTCCAGATCCCTCTGTAGGGCCTCGCTACCCCCAGGCAGATCCACACTTCCAGCCAATTTGGTGTCATCTGCGAATTTACTGAGGGTGCACTCGATGCCCTCATCCAGGTCATCATTAAAGATATTGAAGAGGACAGGCCCCAGCACCGACCCCTGGGGAACACCGCTCACGACTGGTTGCCAGCTGTATTTAACTCCATTCACCACCACTCTCTGTGCCCAGCCCTCCAGCCACCTCCTGACCCAGCCAAGAGTGTATCCATCCAAGCCTCTGGCTGCCAGCTTCTGCAGGAGAATGCTGTGGGAGACAGTGTCAAAGGCTTTGCTGAAGTCTAGGTAGACCACATCAACAGCCTTTCCCTCATCCACCAGATGGGTCACTAGATCATAGAAGGAGATCAGGTTGGTCAAACAGGACCTGCCCTTCACAAACCCATGCTGGCTAGGCCTGATCCCCTGGTCACCCTGCACATGCCGCATGATCTCCCTCAAGACAATCTGCTCCATAACCTTCCGTGGCACCGAGATCAGGCTAACAGGCCTGTAGTTCCCCGGATCCTCCTTACGATTCAAACGTAGTCTTCTCTCAGATAGCAGCTTATACTCTGAATGGTTTTCTCTTTTCCCTTCTCTAAAAGGCTGAGGCTTTCAGGAACTACTGCAAGGTGTTAAGACAGATCTAAATTTAGTTATCTGCGATAACTGTATAATTTTTATGCCAGCAGCAACCACAACTAAATGCACTCATAGCCACAGTTTTGCAACTCCTTTGCTCAGTAGTTTGGCAAAGGCAGTGTGAGTGATTGATTGGCTTCTTAATATAATCTGTTCTTAAACCTTAAGCTCTCAGCAACTTTTGTCATACCAGCTGAGTGATGAACTATTGATCCCATTTCACCTTTCTGTGCAGCTCTTACTGGATGAGGGCAGCAAATGAAAATATGGATAGATAAATACAACATTTTCTTGTTATTATAATTACAGGTTCACTTTCCACTGCCTTTCAAGGAGGCCTTTATAATTCTGCACCACTGATGTTATAGAAGAGATACTTGCTTGGTACCACACACCAGTAACACTGATCATTCAATTATGCAGTTCTGTTTTACATGACAATGGCTTTGGTGAACTTCCAGCTAGATGAAAGTTTTTAATAAATATTTAGAACATTTTTTTATGTATTAAAGAACTCCCACGTTCAGCCTTATATTGCTAGAGATTTTCCACGAAAAGTTCTTAAAACTCATTTTAAGCAGGAGCACATAAAAAAAAAAGTACAGAGTAACAACTGCAGTAATTGAAAGTGATTACTTCAATAGAGAAACGCAAAGACCTTTGTGTGTCTTAACATATTTAAGGCAGAAAACATGTAATCTAAAGTTCCATGCATTGATGTAGAGGAATAGCTCCCTGGGGCACCCAAAGAAGCGCAGGGGCAGCAGGTTGAGGGAGATGATCCTCCCACCCCACTCTGCACTGGTGAAGCCCCGTCTGGAGTACTGTGCCTCCTCAATTCAAGAAAGAGAGAGCCCAGCAGAGGGCTACAAAGATGATGAGATGATGTCTGCAGCATCTCCCTTTTCCCTTCTGAGAAAAAGCTGAGAGACCTGAGACTGTTCAGCCTGGAGAGAAGACTAAAGGAGGATCTTATCAGTGCTTATAAATATCTAATGTACAGTCAAATGAATGAGGCCAGGCTTTTTTCAGTAGTGCCCAGTGACAGGACAAGGGGCAACAGACACAGGAAGTTCCATCAGAACATGAAAATTGACTTTTATACAGTGAGGGTGACAGAGCTCTGGAATAGGCTGCCCAGGGATGTTGTGGAGTCTCCTCCTCCGTGCTTATTCAAAACCCATCACGACAGTTTCCTGCGCAACATACTGTAGGGTACCTGCTTTAGCAGAGGGTTGGACTGGATGATCTCCAGAGGTCCCTTTTGACCTCTGTAGTGCTGTGATTCCCCTAATCTACAGATCTAGACAATCAACCTGTGTTTATAAAGGAAACAATTTTTTGTAATATGATTTGACAGAGGCTGCAAAGACAAAGTACTCTACTCTTCCAGAATTCATAGAAATTACCTCATCATTTAGTGGCATTCCTGCTGCCATCTTCTTTTTATTCTCTGGAGAATGATAGTCATCTGCATCATAGAATTTCCATCCCAGCTAAGAAAAAAGAAAGAAAGAAAGAAAGAAAGAAGGAAGGATCATTCGGCCAAATCAGATTTGGATAGATCCTATTGAGGATCCCAGAATTAATCAAGACACCTAAAATCTAGAGGCCTCTTACACTTCAGCATGAATCACCATTAATGCAGTGACTTTTACCACAACTATGAGCTCGGCAGAACAGTAATGATTGACACGTAATGTCTGTTCCTTCTATGTTGTGTTTGCAATAGCTGCCCAAACCGGCTTCAGTGAGCAGGCAGACTGCGCCGTGAAGCTGCCACGTTTGCAGCACGAGTAAGTGCCAGTTGTCCAAGAGCGGTGGGCTGCCGCACAGAGCGAGAAGCTAAGAAGTCACATCGGTAGAAGAACAGAATGCAGCCATACCTTTGCTGCCAAACGTGACCCAACCGTGGTTCTGCAAAGAAGCACAAGGAGCTCGTTATTCCGGCACCTCCGAGAGACAGGGCTCCCAGAACTAAACCTATCTATTTGGAGACAAATCTTTGTTTATAGCCGTAAAATAAAAGCAGGCGTGACTGCAAGCCCACGCTTCGAAGAACCAAACCAGAGCGCCTCCCTTCCCCACCCGTGCAGCCGTGCGGAGGCTGAGGCCTGCTGCGGGATGGCTGTGCCTGGCCGAGCCGCGGACGTCCTGCCGCCGGCGGCTCGCCGGTTGCACCGCAGACCATCGCCCCGCCGCCCGGCACCTACTTCCCGGAGCCGCTCACGCCCATGACCACCAGCAGCACCATGGCGAGCCCCGCCGCAGCCCCGCCCGTTCCGCGCGGCCCTCCTCTCCGCCGCCACCGCCCCTCGGTCCGGCCCGCCCCTGGCACAGAGGCGTCCCTCCGGCAGCCCTCCCCCGCCGTGCGGCTCTGCAGGCGGGCCGGGCGCTGCTGCCCGGTGTTCCCAGAGCTGCGCTCACAGCTCCCTAGGAAGCGCACGGCAGTTAGCGCTCCCGCTTATGTAACACGTCTGACAGAACTGTCGAGCGTGCACGGCTGTTTGTACATACCGCTTCCCCTTTGCTTACGGACTTCTGCCCTTCCATCATACTTAGCCTACTGATCCGCGCCGCGGTTACCTCTGCTCCGTGTGTTTAAAGGTTCACGAGAGCACGAGCTGGCACCGCCGCCCCGCAGGCCGTCCCGACCCGCTCCTCGTTACTGCGGGAGCGGCTCCGCCTGGCGGCTGGGCGCTGCCTGGCCAGAGCGGCGAGGTGAGGCGAGGAGGCACTTGTTGCTCGCAGGCGTGTAGCTTGAGTTTAACCCAGAGAATTCATGCTGTGCGGCCGTGACTTCAAATGTCACTTCTTCCAGTGCAGTCTCTGTAGGAAAACGATCATCGTCGCTTTCCTATCTGGCTGATTTTCAGCTTTTTATCGTCACTTCTCCTAGAGTTTGATCACATCTAAATCTATGTGAAGTGATTGCTGTCTGCTGCTGGTGCTGTGATGGGGAATGCAGCATAGCAGCAGCTAGGAGTGACAGATCTCCCCTGTGTGATTGGTGACAGCATCTTTGTGGAAAATGTTGCAGTCTAGGCAGAGCATACAGATGACTAGAACCGGTGAGTGGAGCAACTGCTTTTTTCTTCTTGCCTTTTAGCAAGTGTTGTAGTATGTGTGAGTTGCAGGGAATATAAGTTAAGAGGCCTAGGTAGAGAAAGCTGAGGGATCAGCACTCGGCTGGGTGTGAGGTGGCTCAGGCCTGCAGCTCGTGCTTATGTGCTTGATCACAGCAAGTGTAACGCAGAGATACTGCAGTCATTAATTCCTCCAGCACAGGTATCTTTGCTGTGTGAAGGTGGAAGCATTGCTTTGCTTGTGGGAAGGGGCATGCGGGTTTTTACATGTTTTGGTTGGTCAGCCTTGGTAGGCACTTCTAGCGACTGAACATCTGGAAACTGCAGTCCAAAATCTATGGAAAGGTAGACACGCACTCAATCTGCTAGCAGAAAAAGCTCAGCCATCTCTCATTTCTAAAAGAATAATGGCTGGCAGGTGGTGAAAATAGCTGCCCCTTAGCTGATATAAAGGCATTGAGAGAGGAAAGGGGTACCCAGGAAAAACTGCAACAGTGCTCGGACACCAAAGGTAACTGTATCATAGTGAATGCTCTGCTGCAACTGTGAGAGCCAGCTGCTGACCTCTTAGGGGCCACTGTCATCAACAATAGATAGTAGATGGTAAGCATGTTACATTACAGGTACTAAACTGTTCCACAGCAGTGCTAGTTCCGAATGTTACACAGTCATTATTATGAGAAATTTCGGTTTGACATAACAAAAGAGGTCTTCAATGAACAAGTTTAGTGATACAACATAATTAATGTTTATTAATGTTTATTAATGATTACATTTAACACTTCTGTTCCAAAATTCCCTTTCTGGTTCCTCTCATACACGTTGATAGAAAAGTTCTTATTTTTCTTTAGTTTACAACAAATATCTAATAGACATTGCAATTACAAAATTGGTTTATTGAAATAGTTGGGAGAATTGAGTTTAAAGGAAAGTATCTCCATGTTTTCATTATATATATTTTCTTTCCATTTTGTTCCGTTCTCAGTCCTTTTCCGTTCCTAGTTCCTTTCCTTTCCCCATTCCCATTCCCTTTCCCCATTCCCTTTCCCCATTCCTTTTCCCATTCCCTTTCTCCATTCCTTTTCCCCATTCCTTTTCCCCATTCCCTTCCCTTTTCCCTTCTCTTTTCCCTTCCCTTTTCCCCATTCCCCATTCCCATGTGTAAGGGCTGCTTAAATGGTTGTGGAATGAATAGTTTCATCATACCCTGAATATACAAAAGTAAAGCAAACCTTAGAGATCTAATAGCAGGGATGATTCTTAATTATATATATAATGTTCTTCTTCTTTTCTATGCTTTTATATTAGTTCCCCCTTTGAAGGATTAAAATTACTAAATTTCTAACAGTTAAGTACATTATATCAACAGTTTCTCAAATAGAAGCCTTTCTCCAAAATTGGGATGATTGAGTCAACCCCAGTTTCTGAAACCAGAACAAATAATGGGACTTTATATGAATTGAGCTGAATAAGAAATTCTGAAAGTACATTAAGTATCTCAGTCAGCATGATTCTTTTTCCTTTATGGAACACCTTGGAAATGTTATGAAAGATGAATGTCTTTTTTCTTTTTTTTCCCCCCTGCTATCTGTCTCTGTCAATTCAACTAAGATTTCACATACCTATTAAGACTTTCTCAACAATGAGTCGACTCTTCCAAGTTATTAGACTATCACCCAAGCAGCCAGTCCTCAAATTACAGACAGACCACGATGATTACTTTAAGGTGTCCAATGACTGAATACAAATTATACTTTAATAGCAGTATGATTGTGCTAAAGTAATTGAATTTTCCTGGCATCTTTTCAATTTATTGGCTGATTAATCATGAAACAGAGGGAAATGTTTCTTTAAAATGAGAATTCTTGGGATACAATAGAACAAACTTGAAAATACCTGTGGTCGTATTAACACTGGAGCCATTACTGCATCTGTTGTTCCCACTCCTGTAATTAAAATATTAATTCTTCTGTCACAACAGTATTTGAGATTTTGTTTGCTGCCTATGCAGCAAACCTACCATGCACAACTGGTTTTGTTATAAATTATCACAACTTTGCCTGGTTTTATTGCTACAAAACAGAAGAATGGGTTTCTCAGACATCTTTTTCTTATAATGCTTGTAACTTTACATTTTGTAAGAAGCTCTATGCCGAGCTGAAGTGATGTCATATGGCAGCTATTTTTTGCATCAGTATATTTGCTGAAAGTCTTCCGTGGAGTTCTCTTTTACTTAAACTACCATGGGAATGCATCCTCAGGGCTGTGTGAGCAGCAGTGCACTGTGCAGACACTGTGGGAAAACGGAGAGGGAGAAAACTAATCAAACTGTACAAACACAGGAGCCTAGAAGTAATGTGAGAAGCAAGAAGATGATTATATTCAGATTTCCTTCAGATGTGGTTGACTTGATTTGTGCAAATATAATTCATGTTAATAACCTGCTGGACAGCTGACTGGATAAAACAAAAGGTTGTCCTAACAAAATCATACCATGTATGCTTCAGTATCTAGTTTGAGATGTGTTTAAACAAGTTATAGATACCTTCACTGAGGTACATGAGTCCGTTAGATTGAGGTGAATGAGAATTTTCTTTCCAGTCCATCTTAGTTGCAGGCAAGAGGTTTTTTTCTTTCTTTCTTTCTTTCTTTCTTTTCTTTTTCTTGTTTTCTTGTTTTTTTTTTTTTTTTTTTTTTTTTTTTTTTTTTTTTTTTTTTTTTTTTTCCCCTTCAGCTTTTCTTTATTTAATAACATGGAGGAGCTTCATTTTAATCTTTGTTGTTTATTCACATATGTATATCTCTGGAAATTTATTCTGATGATGTAGTTCCATTGCAGAGCATTTGCCATAGTTGGCACAGGTGCCTTCTCCCTACTATTTAAAATTCGTATCTCCCACATTGACAGAGTATATAACTTGATTCTGAAGCTTTGATGTAGTTATACAAATAAGCTGTCTGGTTTCATGAATTCTGAAATACGTTTACATAATCAAAATGGGAGACAATGGAACATAAGTATCTTACAATATTTTCTTTACCAGGTGAAATTAAGATACAGTGATAAAGAGCAAAGAGTCAAGAATCTTAGAAAGTCAAAAGCTCTAGAAGATCTGACAGAAAACTCATTGCATGTTTCTAGCCCTTAAAGACTTTCTAAGCTACTGTATTTTAAAATGTTTGAATGGTATTTATTGTCTATTTTGTAGTGTTTTGGAAGATTATTGATCTTTTTCTTAGGCTCTCTGATAAGAGTAAGTGTTTGATACTGAATGCTTGGAAGTAAAAAAGGTTTATCATCTACTTAAACTAGTTGTCTAATTGTAGGGAAGGGTAACACAAAGAATTAAAGGATTCTAGCTTTCCTAAAAGTATATTTATTTAAATTTTCTTCCCAGAGATGCTAAGGATTTGTTTTGTTCAGAGTACTGTAAAAAGCAAAGTGAAAAGAAATAGAAAATAAGCAGATTCCCCCCCCCCCCCCCCTTTTCTAAAGAGCCTGCTCCCTCTGTTTGTAGTTCCTAATTGAAACTTATCACAACATGATGGAGAATGGCTATAAAAGAAGACAGGCCTCTTAACACTTTTTAGCAACATCCAGCATCACGAACATCCATTTCTTATAAAAATGAGGCTCAGGTACACTGGGTAGTCCCAACTTTTTGAATATGAAATGAGAGAACAACTGTCCTTCAGGCAGCTTATGTCCCAAATTACTTTTGGGGCTTAAATGAGATCCTGGATATTGTTGACCACAAACTGATATGATATGTTCACTGTAAGTAGTGTCACTTATAGTGGGGTGTTTTGTTAGTCACAATTAGACCTCATTATGAAGTAAATCAATGTCAAATTTTAACTGTGTGAATTGAACCTAAGCCAAGATTTTTTAGAGTTTGTAATGCAGAGTAAGTCAATACACTGTCTAAACTTCTTCCTTTGTATACTTTTTTTTTGTTTCTTTTGTATGCTATATATGCACATTAGATTGAAGAGAACAAAATGCGTCTCAGCACCCAATAGAATTTCCCAGTACTGAGTATAAAATTAATCAGTCTGATGAATCTGCCAAATTTTCAGAAGTTTAGGACTAGTAAATTAAACTAAAGCAACTGTAGGTGTTAAAAATCACATTAAATATTTGTACATGCTACTTAATTAAATATTTTCATGCTGAAGTGCAGTGCTAGGGAGTATGTTGCACATGAAATAAAGAATGAGAGTTGTAAATAATTTTTCTTGTATTTCCAGTTTACAGGACAAAAAAAAATGCCAAGTAAAAAGGGAATGAATGTGGTTGGAATTTGTTATTTCTAAGCTAAATATACGTATATTTTTTTTTCCAGCAAAAACACAGTAAATACTGTCAAAACAATGTCTAGTTGATTCACTTTTAAGAAAACCATTTCAGATGAACAAAAAAAAAAAAAAAAAAGAAAAAAAAAAAAAGAAAGAGAAGGCTAGTTGTTTTCTTATGTGATTGTTTCCTAGGCCTTGAAAACACCTTAATATTATAGTCTATACTTTGAGTCCAGAGTAAATCTTACAATACCCACTCCAAAAGCATTTTACCAAAATTAATTTAATGTAAAAACCTCAAAGTCTGTTTTCCCACATAAGTTTCTCCACACGACCTGATCAAAATCAGTGCGTTAATATAAGGACTCCTGAGAAGTGCTTAACAATGAAAATAATGTTGAAAGTTTGAGGTCATAAAATAATGTGCTATTTAATCTGCCATGTTTACTGTGTGAAAAGAAAGTGGGGGAAATAACACTCTTTTTAGTCCAGAGTCACAAACAGAGCTGCAGTAGCGCAATTCAAAAGTGACTGTGAAAGCCAAGGAGTTATGCCTGGGCTTTTGTGTTCCTTTGGAGCAGAGTCAGTAAAATACCAGGGTCTTTCTACCTGTTTGTGGAAGGCTGCCAGAGCACAGTGCTTCCAGTGACTGTACAGCTACTGCTAGCAGGCCTAAGATACGTGCGACTGAGAGTAATCTCAGTGTTACTGAAGGACAGGCTGGAGATAAAGTCTGCAAGCTTATGGGAAGAATTTATTTGATTTAGTCTCTTCAGAAATAAATCTAGAATGGCTGAAGAGAACATCAGCAGAGCTGTACTGATTTTACTCCTGTCTGAATCAGGTATCATGGGAAATATAAGGAAGCTGCAAGGCTGTGTAGAGATGATGTCAGGAAAGCCAAGACTCAGCTTGAACTAAATTTGGCAAGGGTGTGCCGAGAAGAACAGAAAGGCTTCTCCAGGTACCTCAACCAAAAAAAAGAAATCTAAGAAAATGTAATCCCCCACAGTGAGTGATGCAGGCAAACTGATAACAACAGGCAAGGAAAAGGCTGAGGTACTCAACAACTGTTTTGCTTTGATCTTCTCTAATAACTGCTCATCACACAGCCCTTGAACAAATGGTTCAAAAGAGCACTTGAAAAAGTGATTCAAAAGGAGGGGATTGGGCAAGCATCATCCACCCTGTTGTGAGCAGAGATCGGGATCTTGACCATCTGGGGAACAGAACATCCACAAGTCTATGGTCCCGATGAGGTGCATCCCAGAGTCCTGAGGGAATTGTCTGGTGTAGTCACCAAGCCACGTTCAGTGATATATGAAAAGTAACAACAGTCAGGTGAAATCCCTGGTGACAAGAAAAAAAGTAACATCACACACTTTTTTAAGAAAGGATGACCCCAATCTGTCAGCCTCATCTCTGTGCCAGGAAAGATAATGGAGCACATCTTCATGGATGGTATGCTTAGGCACATGGAAGGCAGGGAGTTGATAGAGAAGACCCAGCATGGCCTCACCAAGATCAAGTCCTGTTTGACCAACCTACTGGTCTTCTATAATCAGTGGACACGAAAAGAGCCACATATGTCCTCTAACTGTTAGCGTGTAAAATACATGTGTTGGATTTTTCAGCATAATTTACAGTAGCAACAGTGATACTGATATGGAACTATTGATTCTGAAAGCACTCAAAGCTCTATTAAAATGTAGATACCTGCTGGCTTTGTAAAACAAAAAGGAGAAAACAAATACCTTAAAATATTTCTCCTAAAAGTAAATATAAATTACTATTACTGAACAGGTAGCAGTAAATGGCTTTGAAGTCTGCTCTGCGTCTGGTGTTTTTTTTTTTTCTTCTGCATTTGGTTATGCGCATCTCTTTCCTGAATTGTCAAGCTTTTATTCTGCAGTCGCTTACAAGTATACTTAACTCTTCTGTCATACAGCTTGTCACATGTGAAGTTGTCAGCATTGAAGGTTACAACACTTAAATCCTGATCCTGTTCTTACTTGCTTTTGCACAACTATGAACTTAGATCAATAAGGAGCAATAGTCCACAAAGTAATTTGGAAACGAATTAATAACAAAAATCAGAAACTATAAAGGCAGTTGTATCAGAAACTGAATTTTGTTGCATATGATTATTTAAAAAAAAAAGGTGTTAATTATTATAGCAACAGATTCTTTATAAAGATTATATGCTGGCAATATTAACAAACCTGAAATTCTTGTTGTATATCATGTATGTTCTTCCTGTATTCCTTAATTTATTCTCAGAATGTACAAGGAATTTTTACCTGATTTACTTTATGTGCAAAGCAGAAGTTTAATTTTCTGGACCACAACATGATTTAAATCTGACTGCACATTCAGGCCCCATCTTTGAGGATCTTCCAGTTTGAAAAAATGCTACACACATTTAAAGTTAGGCAAATACAAATACAGACAAGGTAAGTAAAATTCAAGTTGTGTTACATGAGTATTAACAATCAATAACTCAAAAGAAGAAAAGAAACAATAAAGGACATTGGTCCATAGCTGGCAAGTTATGAGACAGCAATGTGCTCACATGGCCAAGAAGGCCAACGGCATCTTGGCCTGTATCAGAAATACTGTGGACAGCAGTGATTGTACTCAGCTCTGGTGGGCCACAGCTCAAACACTGTGTTCTGTTTTGGGTCCCTCAATAAAAGAAAGACATTGAAGTGTTGAAGCATATCCAAAGAAAAACAGCAAAGCTGGTGAATGTTCTACAGAACAAGAAATATAAAGGGTGGCTAAGGAAATGGGTTATTTAGCACAGAGAAAAGTAGACTCAGGGAGAGACTTTATAGCTCCCCACAGACAGTTGGAAGGAATAGCGAACTAGTGAATAGTTGCAGCATAGTGGAAGCTGGTCTCTTCTCCCAGGTGACAGGTGCTTGGACAAGAGGAAATGGACTCGAGCTGCATCAGAGTTAGTTTAAGCAGGAAAAATTCTTCACTGAAGGGGTTGTGGAGCGTGGGAACCGACTACGTAGGGAAGTGATTGAGTCACTATCCCTGAAGGTGTTCAAATGACGTGTAGATGTGGTGGTAAAGAATATTGTTTAATGGTAGACCTGGCAGTGCTACATTAACGGGGATGATCTTGGAGGTCTTTTCCAATCTAAATGATTCTATGATTGTATGAATGTGACCAAAACCGATCCAAACTTTCAGATGTTTGAAGGTGCTTGTGCAAGCAGACATGGAAATGGAACATTACTGCAAGCTCTGCCCATCAGCAGTCATGTTCTACCCTGGAACAAAAATAGTAGAAAAGAAAACATCAAAAAGGTGTGCAATAGGTGTTATTTCATTGTACACTCAGTGAGCTGGGCTTTTGGGATTGTGAGAGCCCTTCAAAACCTGGCTCTGAGGAGGTAGCTGAACTGGCTGCTTGGTAACTTGTGTTAGTGTAGTTTTTATCTATTTTATGAGTAGTGTTGGTGTTGTAGTAATTATCAATTTTTAGTCTTGTTTTTATCTTTCCATAATTAGTAAAGTTCATTAGCTGAAAACATAAAATTATTTTGAATTGAAGCCTTAGTAAATGATCGTTTAGTTAAGCTTTTTTCACAAGAGGAGTAATTCAAGCTCTATTTCAATACCTGCAAATATGCCTCTAGATGAACTTTTTAGGTGGGCAAAAACAGTATCTATGTTGCAATATTCTTAATCTGTTCACACAAATACAGTCAAGAAAGGAGAGCTCAGATTTTCAACTTGGTCCATATATCCAGAATGCCTTTATTTGGATTATTAAGCCTTTGGTGAAAGAATGTTCTTTTTAATTCACCATGGATCAGTGAGATACATGGAATTTACAGGAACTTTGCATTCAGCAAAGACATTCGTGTTCCTTTGGATAATGAATCAACTATAGATATCTGAAACCACCACTTTAGCCACATGCTAAACCTGTTAGTCTTCCAGCAGTGTAAGCTGAAAGGCTTCCTTGAGGCTCTTAACAAGCAAGATAACTTGCTCCATTGCTTGCATAAAAGCAACTGTAGAGAAAATAGTGGATGCAGTATTTGGCAACAAAAAGGGTCCTCAGAGAAGACTCCTTGGAGCAGCTCTACATGGAATGAAGAGAGAGTGCACTGCTCTGTAGTTTTTCTGTCAACAATGCTGGAAAACAGGACTGAAAAACTCCTGGAAAGAGAAGGATCTACCAAAGAATATTCCACTGGAAGAAACATCATAGCTAGTCCTAGGAATCAGTGAACTGTGACAATTTTCTCACTGACTTTGTGCTCTCTGAACTAAAAATTCTGAAATGATGTTTGTCCTTATGGTAGTTAGCTTGAATGGACTAAAATCAATGGAAAGTTTGTTCCAGCAACCAGCTTTCAAATGTGACGTTGTCAATGTGGTCTAACTCAGATAAATGCTGACAGATACTTGAGCTTTCAGGTGATATCTATAGGAATTTTGCTAAGAAATTTGTACAGTAAATTCAACCCATCCTTCTCTGTGGAAATGGAGTACTACAGCGTTTTTTTCCCCAGCACTTCCTGAATCTCTGCAGAGATCACTGAACTGCAGCGAAAGCAAGTGCATTGTTCTGACTCGCCCCTGCTCCCCCTTGTGAGCCGTGCTGGTGACTATTCGCAAGGAGTGCCACGCAAGCTGTGATACACCCCTGCTGATGTCAGTAGGAAATCAACTGTTTCTGCTGGTGTAATTGTGACCTAATATTTCACTGATAGTTCTGCATTTTTGGTGAATCTGTACTGAGATCATGTCTGACAAAAATTTCCTGTGGAGTACAAACCTGAGAATCCTGGTACTTTGGTGCTACCATCAATAATGTGGTATTTTACAGATCTTGCTGCGTTTTCTTTCATGCAATGAACCTGCAATGCTTTTGGACTTTAAAAGGAAGTAGAAATCCTCTCTGAGTTAAATTTTCAGCATCTGGCTCTGCCCTCATTGTGATCTGTAGGACTTATATTATTTAAATATTTTTTATTTGTAAATTATCTATCTTTAAATGCTCTTAGAGTTACAGTGATGAGAATTACAGAAATGTGCATTAATATTTTATATGAAGTTTCCAGTATTGGGATCTCTTTGAATACAAAACATTTGAAGATCTTTGCTGTTATTTTTGAGTGACACGCTGTATACCCACACCAATTCTATTATCTGATTGCTAATTTAAGCTTGATCTCTGGATCCATTTTACACAACGAGGTGTGTACCTTGAAGGCAGTTTTTCTGAAGAAAGCAGAGTAGTATGTTCACATGTTGTAAACTTGGGGCCTTCATAGCAACAATTTTTTTTTGTGAACTGGGTCCTTCAGAAATGATCCAAATCTTCTCCTACAAAACAGGATGTTTAGGCCACGTAGTAAGCAAAATTTCCTGTGGACTTTTGATTCTTGCAACTCATACTTCCGTAACTACAGCTACTTTAAACAGACTCACTGGAATAGGGGCTCAGTGCTAACTGAGATGATAGAACAAGGGGAAATGGTTTCAAACTTAAAGAGGGTGTATTTAGGTTAGATATAAGGAAAAAGTCTTTTACAGTGAGGGTGGTGAAACACTGAATGGATTGCCCAGGGACGTGGATGCGCTGTTCCTGGAGACTTTCAAGGTTAGGCTGGATCAGGCCCTGGGCAATTTGACCTAGCTGTGGATGTCCCTGTTCATTGCAGGAGAGTTGGACTAGACAGCCTGTAATGGTCACTTCCAACTCTAAGGATTCTATGATTTGGTGACTACTATATTCTGTAATTTAGATTCACACAGAATCACTCAGAAATCAAAGTACTACTCAAAGATATTAGCGCTGCCTCCTGCTCCTGCATCTATCTTCTTAGCTGGCAGCAACTCCCAGTTAAATAGGAAGCAGGGGCAGTCACTATCCCTTACTCCATCCTGATGCCCTCTGCTGTAAGCAGGTGAATTCAGATACCTGTTAGATGAACAAAGAATGAGAATGCGGCTATTACCTTGCATGCTTGCAGACAGTGCTGAGGGTGAGCAAGCATACTGTTAACGTGCTTCTACCTACCAACATTTGTTCTTGCAGCCCTGTTTACATGGCTTTGTGACCCTATTGGATTTCTCCAGCTCTGTAGGGTGAAAGCCAGATAATTGCTCTGGAAAAAAAGTCCCGTCACACTTTTTGGATGGGATTGCAGTCCTAATATCTGATTCACAGTTCAGCCCAAAAGCTGAAATCCTGCAGCTCCAACTGGGTAGGGTATTTGTTAACATTGCCTTATTCTTCTGCATGGGCTGGAGGGTTTTTTTTGTTGCTGTTCATTTACTTGCTGATATGCCGCTAGGCACTGCCTTATTCTGTGGCAGAAGTATGTCTGACAGTAGTATGACAGTATTCTGTGGCTGTATGTCTGTGATAACTGTCATAGAAATCTGCTACTCATATCACAGGGCTCTCGGGCACCTCAGGTCTACAGGTACAATGTACTGCAGAAGCAAATAAGGGGTCAAGAGAGGTCTGTTGTTAAGACAGTGGGCACCATTCTGATGAGCCTGTAGCATCAAGTCACCGCTGGCTTGGCTCTTTCCCTGTTAATTTTGGGGATGGAGAGAAGCAGAAGAAAGGGGAAAACATGTGGCATAGGCAGAGAAGATGCCTTCTCTGTTATGGGGAGGAAGATCTGTTGCATCAGAGTAAATCCACATGTGAGCTAAAATCCTGCATCTGCTGAGCTCCTATGCTGCAAGGCTAAAGGGTAAAAAAGCACTTCTTTATTATTAGCAAGTAGGGTGCTCACAACTGGTTTCTCAGCTGATAATGATCACCTTCCTTAATTTGTGGCTGTTGAGGTGAATAATCTTTTTCAAGCATTTACTGGTTTGCTTCACTATTCACTACACAATTGGAAGTGTTTATCATTTATGAGAAGCATATACTTAGAGGTTTTTTTTTCTTCTTCTTCTTCTTTTTTTAATGTTCCACATTAGAGGGCTTTGCATATTTATTAGCTGGCAGCAGCGAGCATTATGCACTTCTCATTTGTTTGTGGTTCCTGCACTTCCTGCTGTTAGCAGTCCAGCAGAAATCCAAAGGAGGAGTGTGCTGGCATAGTGGTTCTCAGCTGTTCTCAGTGGATTTCTGAAGAATGTTACCTTCAAGCAGAACTGTTTATGAATATGGAAGTTTACATGTCATCAAACATAATGGGCAGAGTGACTGAGGCATGCCAGTCTGTGCAGCCATCAGCTCGCTTTTCTCTCTGTGGAACTACCACATTCCGTTCCACCCTGCTTCTTCTGCCACACAGCCCAGTGCTAATCCTTGTGTCGGGAACGGTCAGTGTTAGGTACTGCTTCATGCGCAGCATGTAGAGCTTGGTACAAAGTTACATACGTTTGCGATGGTGAGCACAGTAAAGCCACCAGGTGCTGCGTTTTCCTTCCCACTTTGCACAACTGTTCCACCCCAGTGGACCCATCTTCTCCCCTGAGGACACAAGTTTCCAGGACTTGCACTCTGAGACGAAGTTGCTTTGTGTCCTCTCGTATTCCCTCACAGCACACCTGTCCTGTCTGGTAATTTTCGCTTTGTCTTTCCCACTTTGCAGAGCTGGGACAGCCAGCACACCCGCGGGTGGCGGTCCGCCTTCCCTCACGGGGCAGCGGACGCTTCCCGGTCACACAGGCGAACCCCACACCCTGGGGGTGCGCTGCCTTTTCCAGCCCACGGCCCGGGGGCGGGCGCTGGAGGATGCTGCGGCCAGGGAGCGGGGCGCGGGCTGACGCAGCGGAGGCCCCCGCCGCGGCAGGCGGGCGGGCTGCGGGGCGCCGCGGGGCTGAGGGGCGGTGCCGCCGAGCAGAGTCGAGCCGAGCCGCGCCGCGCCGCGCCGCGCCGTGCCGTGGTCGGCCGGGCGCCGCTGCAGGCTGGCCCCTTGCGGCTGCCTGCGGGGCGGCGGCGGGCGGACGGCCGGGATGATCCGGTTCCGTAGCTCCAGCATCAGGTCGCTGAGCCAGGAGATGAAATGCACCGTGCGGCTGCTGGACGACTCCGACATCTCCTGCCACATCCAGGTGCCGACGGGGACAGAGAGGGGCGGCTCCGCGGGCGGCGGCGTCCGCGTCGGGAGCGCGGCGCCGGGACGCGGCTGTGTTCCGGGCCCGGGCGGCGGCTCGGCACCGCGGGCAGCGGCGGGGCTGCCTCCGCGCCCGGCTCCGCGCACCTGCGGCGCGATGGGAGTCTGAGGCCGCTTGCCGGAGCCGCGGGACGCTGCCGGCGGCGCGGGTGGCGGCGGAACGAGAGAGGAGAATCGGGCGTGGGGCGCGGGGTGGCGGCGGGGAGACCGCTCGGCGGTGTCTCTCGAGGCCAGTGGAGGGAGCAAGGCCCGCGGCGCGGAACGCTGCTCGGGAGGCTGCGGGCAAAGCGGAGTTTTGGCGTGCGAGTCCGTTGGTGTAAGGCGGAGAGGTAACTTACAGAGAGATTCTCGGTGGTAATAGTGCGCGCCTAAGAAGGCAAGTTCTCTGCAGTCGTGGTTACGCCGTCCCTTAGTACCTATTCCTTCGAGGAACGAGGGTGAGGAGGAAGAGGGCAGGCGTCCTGCTGCGGTGTGTGGGTGCTGTCTGTGCCGAGGGCTTCCAGCCAGTGCCGAACTCGGGCGGACAGTGAAGGCTCACAAGACCCCTCAGCTGCGAGCCTTAGGACACTACTCACGGAGCAGATCACCGAGGTGAGATAGTGGCCAGATGGGAGACAAGAGCGGTCCTTTAGGAAGTTGTTGGACGCTCACAGTTGATCTTCGCTCCCTTTTTCCCCATGGCAGTACAAAACTGTAAAACAAGTCAGCAGTTCTATGCGAGGACCAGCCACATCTGAAGGCAAGGTATTGTGAGGTGCAAGGTACCTCTGCACTTGAACCAAACTCTGTTTTTGTCAGTTGCGGTGGAGCCATTTCATGCTGGTTACACTCAGCCCCAAGAGCCTGGAAGTAGCGGGAAATAACCAAACCATCTTGTCTTCCTATGCTCTCTTATTGAGTAGTGTGGCTGTGAGATCATAGCTTTAATGTGCAGGGAGCAGAATGGCCTGCAGTCTTTTCTCAGAGCTTAATGCAAGCTTTGCATCAATTCCTCTGCTTTCTTCAGAAATGAGTCTCTTTAAGCTATAGGGAACTTAAAAGTGAGGATCTGAGGCAGCAAGGAGCACCACAGCTCTGCAGCATTAAAGTGCAAAGATTTCCTTGTGCTGCAGGTGTGCCGTTTGGTGCTCATGAGGCAGGCATCACCAGCTCTGTGTGATACGGTATGGTGCAGGATGAGCAACTGGTCGCACTGGAGTGTATCACATTGCCATTCCTCATTCCTTGTATGTGCAGGGGAATGGTGTTCTATGCCACAGCTTAAAATGTTTTAAATGTTCCACTTCCAAGAGTAATCCTAAAAATTGAGTTACATTGTGAATTCTTCTAGAACTGTCTTTCCCGAAACTATGCTCTAGAAGGACGTGAAAAGTGGGAGGGGCTCAAATTTTCCCTGTGACTGGTAGGTGCTGAAATTGTACATGTAAATGCAGATCCTGATATTAGGAAGTGTTAGCTTATGGCCAATTCAGAAACATCCAGCCAAGGAGGAGGATTCCTGCTCGGAGTTACACTGCGCTCTTTCTGCTACTTTGAACTGCATATATACTTGTGTATATGCATATATGTATATACTACTCCCTACCCATATACAAAGGAGATATAACTTCACTGTACTACTTATTTGCCTTCTTAGACGCGTGCAATTCTTGAAAAAACTTTGTACCTTTAAGCCCTTGATCAGACCTATATTTGAATTTTACAAGGTAGACAAAACTTCCTAGGAACCTTCCCAGCACTACAATTATATTAGTGAATGGAAAACAATATTCCAAGTCTGTTGACATATACACATGGATGCATTTTCAGCAAGATGGATTAGCCTAGATGATGTGCTACTGGGTTAACTGCAGCGATGCCAGGGCTGTGCCAGCTAGAACATGTTGGGCAGCTGTGTTTTGGTCATGTCTTAGTTTCAGCAGGGATTAAATTTTCTTTGGAGTGCCAGGTATGATAGCCCTGGCTTATATCATTACAAAATTGGCAGCTGAGAAACTAATTTTTTGTGCATATTCATCATTGCAGTCATCTTTGTTTTTGAGGCCATATTATTGGTACTGTTAGTATTTAAATCTTTGCCTTGTCTCTGGGGAACCCAGCTATGGAGGAGATAGAGGAGGACACTTTCCAGAAGTTCTTCAGCTTCCTTTTCACTTTTCCTTCTTTCCCTAGAGCTCAAGCAGTGTTACAATAGCTCTTAAGATTTTTTGAATATCAGTGAGATTCTCAAACCAGCATTCTCCTCTTGATGTGTGTCATGAATATTTTTCAAGTTGTCTTTAAGAATAAACAATTTTTTAAGTATATCACCCAGAGATCTGCACCAAGGTGGGATAGTTCTGAGTGGCAGGGAGTGTGGGATGGTATAGGTATAGGTAGGTGCCTAGGCCCATGGTAGTTCCCAGTGGTTTGAAACTTCACCTCTGAACAACTGCAGAATCCTGAAGAACTGGCAATCCTAAAGAGGCACAAATCACTGCAGCATTCTGGGGTCTGACCCATGCCAGGGTCAGCTGGCATGACTGGTCCTGCCCACTCAAACCTCCTGAATGCTACAGAAGATGATAAAGACCTGGTGGTGCACATAAAGCACATGCTGGGCAAGACAGATTAGGTTATTCCTGCCTCAGACATAGGCAAAGCTATCTGTGGGATTGCTTTTGCTCAAGGACGTGGGTGCATGTGGTGGGTAATGTGGAAGGATGAAGATGTCCATTGTGTAACTCAATGTGATTTGACGCTGGCTGAGAACAGACAATAATTTAGATTGTGTGTGTTAAATTGCTACGTAATACTGTATGCCATCATTATTGTGCTTGTTGTATGTTTTGTTAGTGGTATTACAATAAGAACTACCCAGATTAAAGAGGAACAAACTGATGGAACCAGAACTCATGCAATAACCCCTTCCAACACTGAATCATCCCATACCAAAAGGCTGCTATCACATATGGAAGAAAATACTATGGAATACTATGGAGAACTTAAATGGGTGGCCCACAGGCTATTGAAATAATAAGTGTGTATGTATGTAAGAAAAAGATGGGTGATGGTTATTAGAATGTGTAGAAATGGGGGTACCTGAACGTCATGTAAATGATATGGAATAAGGTAGGGCGGGGGTGTGTGTGTGTCTTATTTTCAATTGGGATTAAATTGTTTTCTTCAGAGTGCCAGGTATGATGCTATGTTTTGGTTCTAGGAGAAAAAACAATGTTGATAGCACATTGCTGTTTATAGTTGCTGCTAAGCAGTGTTGCACAGAGACAGGACCATTCACAGCGAAGGTCCCAAAGAGCTGGGAGGGAGCAGAATTAGGACAGCTGACTTAAACAGGTCAAAGAGATATTCCTTACCATATGACATCAAGCAGAAAGAGTTTTGAAGAGGTTGGGAGTTCATCTTCTGCTGTTTGAGGGTCTAGCTGGGCATTTGTCATGGTTGTGATCAATTGCTTGTGCAGCACTTGTTATATGTTTTCATATATATATATATATATATATATATATATATATAATATATGCATATATATATATGCAGTCATAACTGTTATCCTCTTCTTTTTCTCTATCTTAGTCAACAGTTTAATCTCAACCCATGAGTTCTACTCTTTTTCTGATTCTCCCCTTCATTCCAGTGGGAAGGAGTTAGTGTGTGAATGACTGTGGTGCTCAGCCACCTGCCGGGTTAAACCACAACAATCATTAAGAGGATAAGAAAGCCTAATTCTGTGTTGCTAAGAAATGCTAGCAGTCTCCTAAGGACTCAGTTTGCAGTAAGGAATGGTGAAATTCTTGTAGTGTGTTTTCGAGGCAGGTGGAGCAGAGATGCATGGCTTGTCCAACTAGTTCTGTATGTAGCTGTAGATATACTGCATTACAACCTTCTCAATTTGCCAAACTCTGCTTTTTCACTTACGTCTTTCCAACAGTTACCTTTCATGCACGGTGCCCAGAACCACTTAAGTAAGTGTTCAGATGTCTGCAAATTACAGTCTTTGTGGATATGCCATAGGCTTAACAAAAAGTGTAGTCAGAACTGTTAGCCCTTGGGCTGAACTGTTGGGAGACGTCATTGGAAAATTAAGGTGGGAGAGGATGTGTATAAGTGCTGCATTTTTTTGTGTATGTGTATTTTTTTGCTGTGTGAATGTCAAAGCACTAGGTAGGAGCATAAAACACAATTTTTTTAAAAGTGTTTTCTTTAAGTTTTCAAAGTTTTCTCTAAGTTTTCGCAGTGCTTCAGCTGCAGAGGAAGCTAGCAGTGCCTGCTTATGACAGTTGCATTTTACTGTGAGCAGTGTGGTGGCCACGCATTGGGTGGTGTGAGGAGGGTTGGCAGTGATTCTTGCATCTGCGGGCTCCAGCCAACTGGTTATCGAGCTGTGTGATGCCATGTAGGTCACCAAGTTGCTCAAGGCTAGGGCTGCAGCTCAGAGATCGGGATGCAGTGCACTGTCCTCTTCATCCGAGAGACTTTATGACTGCTAATTAGCTGGAGTGGTGACAGGCACAGCACAGAGCTGGAGCCTGAGGGATGCTTAACTAATTCTTGTGATGACATTTGTTTTGCCATGACTTTTGTCTATTTGCAGAGCCCCTCTGGGAGCTGTTTTGGGCAGTCTTACAGCAGAGCAGGGGTGAAGCTGTAGTGGCACAGCTCAAATGGAGAAGTTACGAAAAACAGCCTCGGGGGGCAGTGGCCACTGTCTGTTTGCATTTGCAAGAGAGAAAGAGAGAGGTGACCTGCTTGTGGAGGCTGTCTGATCAGAGCACAGAGCCCAGGCCTGAAGGAGGGCAGTGGGAGAAGTAGGTCTGCAGAACTGCTGGAAGCACATCAAGAGCATGGAGAGACCTCCTTTCTGGAGTTGCTAATGAGATTCTTGTTTTCTGAGTCACTGAGATAACGAACACTTTATTCATTTTTGCAGGCTTTTTGCAAAAGCTTCATACGTCTAGTTAACCTTTTAGCAACAGTAACATAAATGTTGTTAGTAGTAAAAATTTTTTTTTTTTTTTTTGGCACGGCTTATTCTGAAAGGTTACTTGTGCTTTTATCAGCAATAAGGTCAATGTCCTGTTATGGTACTGTGTTCATTATTATGTATGTGATTACACCTTGGCTTCACTGGCATGCTTAAAATAGTGTGTGGGTTTAAGTATACCATGTTTAGCTGAAGTGATTTCTGAGTGCGCTACTACTGTTTCATTCATTTTAAGTATGAGTAAGCATGTATGAGGGATTGCTATAGCTCTAAATTTTTTTATCTGCATGAGGAGTTCTTTTTCTGAAAGAGAGAAGTGTATCTGAAAGAGAACTCTTTCTCTGAAAGAGTGGTCAGGCGCTGGAATGGGCTGCCCAGGGAGGTGGTGGACTCACCGGCCCTGGTGGTGTTCAAGGAACATTTAGATGTTGTACTGAGGGACATGGTTTAGTGAGAATTATTGGTGATAGGTGGGCAGTTGGACTGGGTGATCTTGTAGGTCTTTTGCAACTTTGGTGATTCTATGATTCTGTGTTAAAAAAATGTAATCGTATTATCTAGAAAAACGCTATATTAAGCATGTTGTTCAATTCTAAAATAAAAGTTTTACTTTACTCCTTGAGCTGTTCATTTCTAGATTTGCTAAACTGGGAATGGGGGGTTGACATGAATGAGCTTATCTTCCCTATTATTGCTTATTATTGACAGGGGTAGTGAACTTTACTTTCTATATGTGTTTGTAGAAATATTCTGTGTCAGCATCTTCCTGCACCTCACTAAGCCCAGATCTGAAATTACAGAGCACTGGGACTTTTTTATGACAATGGCTTTGCTTTATATGAAACTTCCCAAAGAAAGATCTGCGTTGAAATTTCCAAAATTATCACCAGGCTAAACAACTTTCTCTTTTTATATCTATCTAAATGTCTACATGCTGTTGTAGTATGTTCCGCTTTTGTGCAGGTAGACGATACAATTTTAAGAAACTGGTGTAGAAATTGCAAAGAAAACAAATGGAGCAAAGCTTTGGTTTATTTATGGTCTGTTATTAGACCTTATGTCTTCTTTTGCTTAGGTGAAAATGAAGGTGAAAAGATCTGAGAATGATAAATTACTTCTGCTCCTGATGGTCCAGCTGTGCAAGATGGCTTTGCGCCTTCCTACTCCTCATATAGGAGCGACCAGAGTTTGGCTAGGAATTTATTTTACTAGCTTGAACTCTTCTTTTTTTTCTTTTTTTTCCCCCCCTTCTTAAATGTGACATAAGCTGTCCTCTCTGTTTTGTAAATGCACTGATATCTGGAAACTTTTCTTCTTGTTGAATATTCTCTTCTTGGTCTGTATCTTGCAAGCTTAATACAATTTTTTCTGAGTTTAATACAAATTTGTTACCCGGATTTTTTAGTTGCTTTTAAAATTGTCAAAAGGACTGTAAAAAACAGTAGATCATACTGAGGCCATGTGGTATAAGAACATTGTTCATGGAGGAAAGAATCTCACTGTGAATCTGTGCTGAATATGATTTATAATACTAAGTGGAAAAGGGAAGGATGCACATAAAGTAAAGAAAGCAGAGAAAACAGAGATAAGAACGAGCCACAGAACCGTGGCTGAGGAGAGGGAAAGGTTAATGGATTATGTAGACAGCAGGCAGGAGATTTAGTGAATTTATATTTATCCTGTAAGCGATGTCAGGGCTGTAACCATCCAGCGCTTCAGCTGCAGGGATGATGCTGTAACGGTTCACAACAGTAAGATGAGATAAGGGAGGGGATGCAAGTTATGAGGGACTCTGTGTGTGCTGTGTTTTGTTGACTAATTTTAAAAGCTGCGTACCAGGGCTTGTGTTTCATGCTCAAGCCAATTGTACAGATATGATGGGTACACTTGGCAAGAGTTGCAGATGAAAAGCCTGTCTAATTAAGCTGGGACTAGAGGTTAAACCTACCTCTGCGGTCATTTCCTTGTTTTATTAAGTCTGCAGTAATGTTTTCTCTTTTTAATAGTGCTTATGGATGTGCTCTTAGCTTCCTCCAGGGCTGAAAGTGAAACAAGAAATGGAAAGTGTTACTAGGAAGTTAATAGAGTGTTGAGAGTTCTTACCCACAAATGAAGACATTATCTTGTCTGAGTGCATTTTAATAACTGTTTATGAAGATCAGTGGATGCTTAACAATGCTTTCTGTATCTCAGGTACAGGGAGACTCAGACCTATGCGTCGTACCGACATCTTGCTACTAGTTCACAAACTCTCTTGTACTTTTTTATCATTCTTAAGTAAAAAATCCTTACACTTCTGGGTTATGCAGGACTTTATCCAATTTATAATAATATGCAGATGAATTGCTTTTGTGTTGCATAAAGTTTACTATTGATGATGAGTTAGCTTTTTCTTTTTTTTCCTTTTTTCTTGCTCCATATTATCTGATTGATGAACAAAATCTAAAAATTCTGTGTTGGTAGGACAGTACTTTCAACTCTCATTGACCCAATTTGTTCCCTGTGAATTGTATTTTGGCTCGCTAATAAAGAAGAGTGGGGGAACTTATATATGTGTAAAAGGACTGGCCTAATGCTGGTTTGAAGAAAAATATATGTTTTAGTAAAACAAATAGTGTAGATCATTATTTCCTCCTCCCAGGGGGAGGCCTGGTGCTGCACAGTGTTGGGAAAAATGTGAAAAGTGCAGGTATCATCACATTAACTAGTCAACAGTTACAGGCTAAAGGGATAGCTACTGATTTAAAATGTTGGTATAATCTGTATAATTTTATCCACCTTTTATTTTTCCTTACAGATCTGAAACAGTTTTTTTGTGCTCTTTGCTGTCATGGTGTTTTGACACTGGCTGAGCAATAGAAGTGGAGCTGTAGGAATAACAAGACGCAATGGTAAAACGCATGACATAGTGCAGCACAGCTTAGCTCTGCAAACTTCAGTTTGTTGCTTTGATTCTGTGCAGTGGAAAGCAGCACCTGTGAGATGCAGGGTGCAGGGTGCTTTCCACTTGCACCAGCACGTTACCCTATTTTGTCTTGAATGTGCTTTTGACACCTTAGACGCTCAGTTTTCTTGCACCTTGAGATGGTCTCATGTACTGATCTAGCACATGAGGCAACTGAGAAGCAATCATCTGGAAGAATCAGTTGAACTACAATTATAGCCAGAACTAGTCATTGGTGAGAAAGGACTGTGTTTTCACCTTTCACCTGTATTCGCCTAGATTGAATTCGCTATATAGTTCAGGTCTGATTCAATAAGTGCTTCAGTGTCCCTAAAATTATCTTTAACAGAAAAAGAGTTTTGTGCTTTTTCTGTGAGAAGGGCAATTGGGGAGATCTGGATGTTGCCCGTAAGGATGTTGCTGGTTCTCTGAAACTGAGAGTATACAAGAAACACAAAGCTGAAACACATAGGTTAGAGACTGGAAGGAAGGGTAGCTTATTTCATTCTTCTTCCTTAAAAAAGCAGTTGGGTTGTTAGACTGGAGGGTAATCCCTTTTCTGATAAAATGCTGTCTTCTGTAGTACAGGTCTCTGTCTTTCTTGGTATTTTGGCTCATCAAATTAAGCACACTGGAGACATCTTTGTTCTTGTCTTGGTCTTTTTGTTAGTTTTTTTCTTTTTTTTTTTTTCTTTTTTTTTTTTCTTTTTTTTCTTTTTTTTTCTTTTTTTTTTTTTTCTTTTCTTTTTTCCTGCCTTTTCCCTCTCTATGGCCTCTGGTGTGGGTAAAATCAACCTGCTGAAACAGATAATCCAGATAATCTTTCTCTACTTTTTCTGTTGTCGCCAGATGTCTTCTGCTGTATCTTTCTCTGCTGCATATGGAAAATATTTTCTTAACAATCTTTCCTACGGTTAAAGCTGCCCATCTATCCCATCTATTCCTCCGTTGCTGTTTGCTTAACTACAGCGTCATTTTTCTAGACTTTGAAAATTGCCTTTTTTTTTTTTTTTTTTTTTTTTTTTGCAGATTGGCTTACATTCTTACTCTGTTTTAATTTCTTTTCTGATAATGAAAACATAATTGTAATATTTCTGTAGCAAATAAATTGACATTAAATCTTTTTATTTCTAGAATAAAAACAAGCAAACACACAAACTGTTTATTGCTTCCATCTTCCACTTTCTGTTTATTTTATCTTTTCCCGCTACAGGCTTTCTGTTCATAAAAAACATTCCTATTTTCTTCTTTTCAGTGTTTAATACTTTGATTTTGATGGGGATGAATTGATAATCAGCTCTTGCTATTTCAGTGTTCTGTCAAGATAGATGTTGTTATCCAGCTCGCTTCACCACTTCAGTAGTAGGCCAAGCATGAATAAAATCATGCTATTCATGGTTACTGTTCATGGGAGTTAGAGTATCTCAGTAAAGAAAGAGATGAAGAGTGCACATCAATATTCTAGTAGTGTTATATTTGGAGGAAAAATTTCCCTGAGTGGAAGTAGTGCTGCAGACTGGAGATAAAATGTATCATACAGATGTGTACAAGAGCAAACAAGTGTACAAAACATCTCAAGGTTCTTTGCAGCCAGAAATGAGAAGATGTGAGCTACATACAGTAAGTCTTTTTTAAATGAAAAGCTTCACTAAAGCAAATAAGTGCTAGAGCCACAAGAATTGGAAATCTGGCTATTCAAGCCAGTTACAATAAAAAACTGAAGTGAATATTAAGTGACAGCAAAATGACAGATCTTGAAAAGCTTCCTTTGGAGAAATGTAATATGAGTCAAGATTTTCATTAAAAAACCTTGTATTTTCTTCCTTGTTCAGTTAAATCCCAGGAAAAAAGAAACAACTGGACAGAAGACATTTTTTGTTTCTTGCAAGCGTGTCATTTCATAGTGATTTTTTTTTTTTCTTGGGAAGAGAATCACACTTTAGAAAGAAATTTGACATTTGCATTTTGCCATTTTGTTCTTGATGTTGTAACATAAAAACTTAATGGGCATGCATTGCAAACAACTTTTGGTATTTCTGACAACACCTTGTAAAATCTTTAAAATGCAGTTAGTCTGTATCCCCTCATTTTTGTTGGTCTCTCACCTTAATACAATAGAAGAGGAAGAGCAAGCAGATTGGGAAAATAACTTCCACCTGCCTCTGCCCAAACTCAAACACCATAAAGAGAATTTACTACCTTGATAATTTAAAGAGCCTAAAGAGCAGTAGCAAGCAATTTCAATATTAATGCTGACATCCTATGGAACTCAATGCATTAAGTTCAGGCTGCATTGATGTATGTGTTTGTATTAGTGTATATTGTTTCCAGATGTGGAAATAATTAAATAGCTTTTTCTGTGAAACAGAGCAGCTGTGTGTGGACTGCCTTTTGGGAATGATTCTTAGGCCTTCATTGCCCAGAGTGGACTGGGAGTTGATTGGGAGAAATGCTGGTTGGCACAGTGAATGGTCTAAGAGCATGGGAGTGGAGTTCCATACTCCAAAATGCTTTATGGATTCTAGTGGAGGTGCAGTCACAGTTCTCAAAAAACACAAACAAAAAAGATGATGATAATGATGGAAGGTATTCTTCATGCTTCTGATATTAAAAGCTGTGAAGTGTTAACTGAATTGAAAACACTATCATTCTACATGGAAAATCTGAGGTACTGCATGTAGCATCACCAACAATTGGTGGAGGTGAAGTGAGGGGCAGTACTGGTTTCAGTGAGTGCTTACAGAATTTCCATGTTTGGGATCTGTAGTTGTAGCCTTGGTTTTGGAGGTAAAATCTCTCCTGGGATGACAGATTCCTGAAGATGATGATAATGATAGTTGCTTTTTATTACTTTTTATTTTATTTTTAATGTTCTTAGCAACAGGGCCTAATACAGAAGTACTGTCTGTGATGAGATCAGTAACTAACATTGTTACATTTTTATTTATTTATTTTTCATTTTTATTGATACAACAAACTGCAAATCATATAGTGGAGTAAAAAATGAGACATAGCTATTTCTTTGATAGTAATTGTGAAAATGCACAAGCAGCCAATTCAGAGACATGCTACAGGACCCACATTTATTCATTTAGACTTTTCAGAGTAAAGTGAGACTCATGCTTCACTTCCACTCGGTCTGTTTAAAATTGCATAGTTCAGTCAGAGAGTGATGTTTGCTCTTGTGTGCAGGTGGGACAGTTACCTAGGGTTTGAGTTAAAACCTGAAGCTGTGCAGTGTCAGCCTGAACTCAGGTGACCTCAGTGATTTTCCTTGAGATATTCAGCATACCAGTAAGTGGGGTGCACTGAACACACTGACTCTGCTTTCTCTTGTTTGTGTGAATTTCCTTGAGTTCCATCCTGGAAAAAGAAGAGAAATAACAGAAACTTTTGTGGACGGTGGTGTGAATGATTCAGTGTGCAGACTCAGCCATTCACATAAAAATACTCCAGCAGCTTGCTGTGCTTCAGTCAGTTGCTAGGTACAGAACCAGAGAAGCTTTTCTGTTTTGACTGGAGAATCCATTCACGTTGCCAGGATTTCCGGAGTAGTTTTCTCATATGGTCTGACAGTTTGTATTTCACAGGCATCAGAGCTGAGAAGTCTTGAGGAGGAACCATCAATCTCCAAATGAAAAACCTCTGTAGGCAAATGTGCCTTAAAACAGAAAGAGTAGCACATCAAAGTGAAAAGTGAACAGTAACCTCTGCAGTTTCAGTGCAGTGTGGATTACATGCACCAGTTAGTAATTATCCTCCTATAGCTTACTTTGAATCAGGGCCTGTTTTGTATCTTGCCCAGAAGAATTTACGGTGTAATTTCAAGGAAAATGCAATAAGGGGATGCATAATTAGCCCTGTGATTATGAGGCTGTACAAAATGATATGTGTACTTCTCCCAAGTTCTAACTTCAGCAAGAAGGGGATATATGCTACTGTCAGGCAGAGAAGAAATTCTAAGAGTTGGAGATGATTTGTGCGAGGTGTAAAGCAAGACTAACATCCATAGGGATTTCAGCATTGCAGAGAAGATGGCAGCGCTCACTGCACTCTTCTGGTGCTCATATGTGCTATTTGTGTTAGTCTCTTTCTTAGTTATGCTTTCCAGTGAAAGAGTGCATACTTGGTAAATCTGTAATCTAAATTGACAAGGTAATTTTTATTATTCTAATCTATTTCTCATTCTTACTGATGACTTCATTTTTGTTTTAAGTTGTCAGAAATGAGTTGTGTTGTAGTGATGATCATGTAGACAACCTGCTATCTCCCTGCCATGTAGAGGCTAATGCTATCTGTCAATATAGCAAAAACCGCATGGATCTGTGGCCGGATTTCAGCAGGAGTCGTAATTCCATGCTGGATATTCATTGGTTTTGGAATGTGCTCCTGCCTTTCAGTAACTCCTTGCTTGCTTCTTCACTGCAAAGAATATCAGTAGCATGCATAAATCCAGATCCCTTCAATACCCTTCTGAGATTCATTAGCTAGCATCTCTCTTTCATTATCCTTTTCTTCAATCATCTGAACAATTTCCAAACTTTTTCACAGTGTTTGTAATTCTTGGTATTTCTAAGTTATAATTTTGTGCATTTTCTCCCTTGTAGGTGGGGCAGAATATATTAGATGCACAAGAAAAATATGGACATGTTAACAAATATCATTTTCTGGTTTGCTGATTCCATAGTTATCTCACTGAGAATGTTCAAAGAATTTTTATAGATTTATGCTAGTTGTTACTTAGTTTCATTCAGGTTTTTTGTGTTTTTTTTTTTTTTTTTTTCCTGGATGCTTTTTTTGCTTCATCATTTTGATGATGTTCTGGTGTTAGTCATTAGATAGTGATTATCAGACACGCTACTTTCTGTGTAATCTTTGATACTTTACTAGTTCAGTGAACTGTCTTGACTCATTTCTTGTAATGTTGCTACTCTTGGCATATACTGTCTGCACTTGGTAATGTGTGTAGGCATATAACTTACCTGTAGTGGTCTGTGCAACTGCAAGATTTTTTGCTTTTTTTTTTTTTTTTTTAATCTTTGTTTTGCAAGCTGTGATTTATAACAATCCTGTTTTCTAACAATGAGACCTCATCTATCTTGGAAACTACAGTTTCTTCACCTTCTTAACTCATTACTTGACTTATTTTTAACAATTTAATTTCTTCTACTTAATATAAAACTCTTTTATTTTCATGATCTGCTAGGCTGGCTGCTCTCTACTCATATTGTCTCTTTTCATACTTCCCCAAAGCCTTAGTAGACTTTTTTAAAATTTGAGTCATGATTTTGGTAATTTTTATGATTAAAGTCATACAGTCTTTGTAGTACAGATTTTTGCCCATTTCCACTACTATGTGAAATTCTGAATGAACCTGGACTGCTTCAGAAATTCTGGAGATGTTTCTATGTCTTCAAGCTTGAAGTGGCTTGAAAGCTAAACATCCCTTCCTCGCTAGTTGAATTTCTTGTTAAAACTCTTTTAAAACACTGCTGACATGCTCCCTGAATGAATATTCACACATTTATTTTATTTTATTTTATTTTATTTTATTTTATTTTATTTTATTTTATTTTATTTTATTTTATTTTATTTTATTTTATTTTAGTATGCGTGTACTAAAATTTGTTTATACATCCTGTCTTGTTTACAGAAAATTATGTATAGTTTTCTGTCATGGTTTGATGAAATAGTTCAGTGGATATCTTGTGTCATGAAAAATTACATATAAACAGAGTGTTTTTGTATTCACAGCTGTGACATTTATCATTTCAAGTGCTTATTCAGTCTGGAGCATTTATGATGTTGTTACTTTGTGATAGGAGATATCACTGTAATTCCAAAAACTGCAAGGGACTTGTATTTCTTTTTCAGTTCTACCAAGGTTAGCTAGTATTCTGAGGATGGAAGAACTCTTGTTTTGTTCAGTGAGGTTCTGTTAGGTTGGTTTGATAGTTCCAAGTAGCAATATCTTTTAGTGACTTGGAAGATGCAGATTTGGGTATTGGTGCTTTTCCCTTCTTTCTCTCCTCACCATTCATAGGTGGAGTGGAGTTTTCAGTCAGTGTGGTGGTACTGATTACCAGTAGTGCTTCTGGTGCCTTTTTTCTGCGTAGAGAGATTGTGCTTCATTGGTACTCCAGGAAAGATGAAAACTAGTTGATGCTTTCAGGGTAGGTCTAAGTGTTTTTTCTTGTGGTCCAGGTAGATCACCAGCTAGTTCTGTGACTTTCCTGCCTTTCTGTCCCGCACTGACATCTGTAGTTTTCTTACAGGATGCCTATCTCAGAGGTAGCTGCAATCCCTCCAGTAACTCCAGAGCTATGCAATGTTGGACGCATGTGTGGCAATGAAGAGAGACACGCATCCTTAGTTTCTTCTGGCAAGGTTGTCTTTGATCCCTCCTCATGACTTGGCTGATTTGCAGAGGCATATGACTGGCACAAAGTATGGTGCTGTACAACTTTTCTTTTTTATCTTTAACTATACAAGTAATCATTACCACTCTTTTTCTCAATGAAGCAAATTTCTTCTTTCCTTTCCCATGAATTCCTGAACTAGAACAACTAAATATATGCTAAAACAAAGAAAAACAAAGAAAAAAAAAAGAAAAAAAAAAAAGTACTCTGTCCTCCCAGAGGTGTGCTGGGATTCCTACAGCATTATTTCTTTACAGAAATGTCATGAGTTTCTTGCCGAGAGAGAGTCTTTTGCCTTCTGAACAAGGCTGTTGTGTATTTCTGTTCAAAGTAAACATCATTCTGACACATTTCATGACCTCAAGATATTTTATACACGCTCTGGAGTAAACAGCACACAGGGCTAAGTCAGATGCTTAGTCAATGGATAATGCTGTGCCATCTTTTACTTGTCTTTCAGCTTCATCAGAGATCAAAACCGAACTCCAGCACTTGAGGGCACGTGGGGAGGATTTTTACCACTCTGGGGGAAAGCAAGTCTGTAAAGCCTTCACGATTGCTCCTTCATCTAAGCAGATTTGCTTTAACTGGTGCCAAGTCTCCTCTAATATTGATGACATTCCTTGCCTAATTAATGTCCTAAACATAACAGATTATATACTGGTGGTGGAATTTAGTTTTTTATGTAGGGAGAGCACAAATGGTGAAGACTGCACATAAAAATGTGAATTCTGGCTACAGTTTTGACATGCATACTTTCTGCTAAGTGAGTGAAAAATAGTTTAATCTCTGATTTTTGTCCACTGGGCCTTTCCATGGCATAACTGGCATAAGAAACTTCACTAAGCAGATTCTGGAAGAGTTCACCGGCAGTGAGGCAATTAATAAAATGTTGTGAGCTATATTGATAAAGAAATATGTGGGTCACTCTGAAAATAATGCCTCCTATGTATTTCAGTGGAAATTATAACAGATAGAGAGAACATAGTGACATCATTTGATAGAGCAAATTCTCAGCTACAGAATATTTTCCAGCATAACCACCACCATTAGCCATGCATCTTCACCAGCAGTGAACAAGAATCTGCATTCTATGCTCAAAAAGTCTGCATGGCTGTCTGAAACACAGCTTGTATTTCATATAATTGTTGCCACTGCTGAAATGCATCACTCTCTGTCTCACTGTACTCACATCCTGTGTTTGGTCTTCATAAGCATTCAGCAGGCACTGATGGATGTCAGTGAACACAATTTTTTGCACATGAAGGATTTCAGTGATGCATCTTTACTTTCATATGCACTTCCATGTCAGACACAGTTTTGTCAAACTGTCCCTCTGTTGCCGTTTCTCACCCAGAAACAAGATGTAATGGAATACTGGTGGGAAGGTTCATCCTCTCCTGCCATATCATCAACATCTGCTTCCGACAACGTGGGTGAAAATAATAATATAGAGGGTATTACTTCTGGAGCAGACCTTGTATGGCTAGTGACTGTCTTTATCACTAACAGAATATGAGAATTTATGGAGGTAAAGATTGCCTCTTGCTTTCCATTCACCATAGTCTGTGGTTTGGAGATTTTGTGGAGTGTTTGGCAGCTAGAATGCAGCAGTGTTAAACAAGGCTGTTGTGAATGTCTAGTCAGGCAGGATAGAATAGTAGTGTTCTTGGGATTTTTGGTTCAAATTTCCTGTCCCTGGAGACAGTGAAGGTCAGGCTGGACCAAGCTTAGAGCAATCTGATATAGCTGTAGGTGTCCGTGTTCACTGCAGCAGAGATGGACTAGATGACCTTTAAAGATTTCCTTCAACATGAACAATTCTATGATTCTTTAAATTTGATTGAACAGGGGGTATGAGGAGCAGCGGTTGCTCAGGAACCCACTCTTGGGAAGTGGGCTGGTTCATGTTGTCCAGTCCACCTGAGAAATACAAGGTGACATTAATAGAAATGCTTATTTCTGTGATGTTTTCTGTCCATGATGAGTCAATCCTCAAATGTCTGTCACTAGTGTTCCTATGCAGTGCGCTGTAAGATGCATATCTAGATTTTAAAGATAAAATTACTGTTGCTGTCATGCTGTAATAGAAACTGTTTAATTTGAAGCACCTAAAAGCTTCGCAAGAATGTGTACAAACTTTCCAAATCTGGGACAGAAATACTAATACTAGTACTATCCTCTCTGTAACTGAGGCTCATGAGGAGCATTTACATCTTCAGGTGTATGGGTGGAGCATCCACCAGACATCTGGAGCTCATCTGCTGCAGAACAGGTAAGAATGGGCTCTACAGCATGTAGCAGTGTATGGAGGAATAAATTATTACTCTGGTTTGCTGTTCTCCTCCTAAGCCTTTCCTGCTTTCTAGAGAGGAGTAATTGATCTTGCGTTGATTATGGTGTAGCTGTAATAGTCTTTCCTTATTTGCAGGATCACTGTGCCCCTCCAAAGGGCCTGGGAGAGGAGCAGCCATCCAGACTGTCTCCACACTGTCACTGCTCCAGAGCTGGGGGGTATTCATTGATAAAGATTTCATCATGTGCCAGCCCTCAGTGCTTTTCTGCATCTTGTGATTCTCACAAGCAAAGACTGGGGCTTGTACACAGCAGATCTCAGATACCTCAGGTAGCTGGAATCATGTTTGCTGTATTATTTGCAAGATAATCATTGAGGAGTACAAATAGAAACCACAGCACTCAAAATTCAGGAAAGACAAGCTCTGTCTTCTTGCTAAGTGAATTGATAGTAATTTTCGTATATGCCAGGATTTTTTTCTTCTTTAACATATTACCATTTCATTTCTAAAGGATTTTCCATTTTTAAATGGTAATTTTGTCTGAAAAGTTTGAGTGACTTTAATTAAGAGTGCCTCTTCTTTCATTTTTGTAAACCAAAAACAAAATCTCAAACTTGAATGCTTTATTTCAGGAAATCTAGCAAATGCAAGGACGTTAGAGCTAGCACGTAAAGGGCAGCTTGACACACGGAAATAAACAAGTGAAGTGCATTTCCATGAGCAGTGATAACAGTGTTCACTGTGTTAAGAGAGTCCAGGGAGTGGATAGGGACCCCATTTTGCTGCTCAAACAGAATATAAAATACACTTCCAAGGAATGCCTGAGGTCATAGACAACACACAGTCAATCAAATAAATAAAACAGATTACTTCTAGATGAGAAGTAACTTGAATTTCTGTGTTCTGTAAGTTCATGGCAACTAAGAGCAAAAATTTAATGGTATGAATCCTTTTTGCTATTTAGTACAGTTTTATGTGTTATCTTTGGACAGCGTTCACTGAGTTAGGCAGTAATCTACTAAATTTTCAAATGCAGGAAAGTTTCCTCGGTGTAGGACTGTTGCTTAGGTGAGCCCAGGCATGCAAAAAATACAGCTGAAGAACACAATGAGGTGGTCTCATTGTGTCTCATAATGACTTGTTGTCATTATTTTAAATAAAACAGGTTTAGAAGATTATAATGGAATATATTTTGTGTTCCTTCTTTTCTGACTGAAGGACTCAACCTGGAAGAAATATAAAATTACTTGTTCTGGAAATTCAAGAAGACTGGGATTGTCAAGATGTCACTGATTTCTGTCTTCTGTCCTCTAGCAGGAAGAATACAAGCAGGTGAGAGAGTCCTGATAAATAGAGGTGAATTACAGCTGAGGACAGATGAATGAAGACTAACTGGTAGAAATAATGAAATCTGTAGGGGGATGCACAACGGACAGTCTGAAGCAGTAAAGCAGGGAAGCAGTAAACTAGGGAAAAGATCTTTGCATCAGCATCTGACAGAATACCAGGTGAGCTAAATTTTATTTGGCAAAACCAAAGGTTGTCATACTGGGATAACTGAGTTATAAAATGATGGTAAGAAAATAATATCTTGTTTCATTATATCCTTGTCTACATGTGAGCTAGGAGGAATAATGATTATTTGTAATAAGGATATGATTTGAGAAACAAATAGATGACTGTTAGTAGAACATCAGCTTCATCATTCTTCAAAAATTATTAAGAAATTAAGAGCTTTTTGAAAGCCTTCTTTGACAGGCCAACAATGCAAGCGCTGTGAAGATGGTTGTATTCTATAATGATTGTGTTTCCAAGAAGGTAATAAATCTCTGGTTATTTATCAGAAGCATCCAATTTTCAATTAAGAAATGATGTATAATACTTTTCTGGCTTGAATTTGGCATGAAGGATCAAGCATGACATATTCTCATTCAGTTGTATGCTGGGAGGATCACCACCTTGTGGATAATGTCACCCACATTTAGGCTCATCTTGTTTTTGGCTTGTCTATACAGATATCTACAGACTTTAAGATAGACTCAGCTCTTTTGAGCTCTTCAGCTACTACAGAATTGCTATATTTTTTTCCAACAAATTATGTGTACTCTCACCATGTATGGTTTGATTGAACAGCTTTTAATGCTTGAAATAATGTTAAGATCTTTAAAAAAAGAGAAAGGTTGGCATCTCTAATATGAAACTTCTGGTGTGCAGAACCTAGGGGTCTTAACAGTGTTAGAGAACACTGAAATAGGGTAATAGTGCAGATGTGCTGCTTATTACCTTTGAGTGTGATTTGCTGCTTTGGAAAAAAAGCAGTGTTGACGTACTAGGGAAAATGAATCATGTAAATGTTTCTGTTGTTTTGCATCAGGAATTTGACTAGCTGTAGTTGAATTAGACTAGATTAATTTAGTTTAAAATTACACTAGATAAAAGTCCTTAGGAGTGTGACAGCCAGCTTAAACATCAGCGTGTAAGGACTTCAATTTAGGGGGCATATCTGTTAGAAAACTAATAAGCTAAAGAATTCAAGTACTTTTTAATGAACGTTTCACAGTTGTTTTTTAAATGATTGTTTAATGTGATAAAGTATTGTGGTAAAGACTGCCAACAAACTGTCTTCAGTTCTTCACTAAAAATGTTACAGAAAACAGGTTGCCTTCTTACTCCAGTATTCAAGAATTACTCAGAGATACTGCTTGGAAGATTTAATATGGCACACCTGAATTATGAATGTGGCTTTCTTGCAACAGATTTCTCCTCGACTTTATTGAACAATGAGAAGTGTATGCATACTGCTGTCCTTACTGCTGACTTCAGAAAGTATGAATGGGAAATGCAGATATAAATACCTTTCATTATATACAAAACATTTTAGACTATTTAAAAGGTGTTTCTTTTTTCATCATTTCTAACTAGACTACTTGCCAGATTGCATGTTAGTTAACTGCAAAGCATGCACTGAACCAGTTTCTTTGAGTGCAGTGCCACTGAAGTTCAAGTACTTCAGAATGCACTGACACCAGTTACATTGTCATGTAACTGAATGGGTCATGCTTGTCCAGCTTCTAATAAAAGGGGTTTAGACAAGTTAGAATAATGTGTACTGCTTTACAGTTAATACGTGTTGCTGGGGAAAAAGGCTATAGCTTGTATCATCTCCTGGCAAGGATATAACATGAATAATATGTAAAAAACAAAATTTGTCTATTTAGATTAAGGTGTGTACAACTATTATTTGCTTAACCAATTAGCGACATCAGTTGAAACCAAATCTTTAATGCAAAACATCCTGCAGGAAAAGGAGCAGAGTTTTCAAGTGTGAAACTTCAAAAGCTCTGGGTGGGAAACAAAGACAGAAGTTAATGCATAGAGATTTTAATTTGGAAAACTGGTTAGCCTCTTTTCCAGAAATCCTCCAAAGTGCATTAAGGTGAACAGCCCAACTGGATGATCTGAATGCAGTGAAATTAATGATTTAGGGTATATAGAATGTACGCTGTTTACATGAGCAACTGATGTCATCTATGTGGACTTGTGCAAAGTGTTTGTTACTGTGCTGCATGACGTTCTGGTCATCAAATTGGGGAAAAATGGATTTGATAGATGAACCATTCGCTGGATAAGGAACTGGCTGGACAGTCCCATTCAGAGAGTTGCAGTCAACAGCTCAATGTGCAAGTGGAGACCGCTGGTGAGTGGCAGTCCCTCTATCCTCTGAATAGAGGGACCTGGACAGGCTTGAGAGTGGGCCCATGCCAACTTCATGAAGTTCAGCAAGGCAAAGTGCAAAGTCCTGTATCTCAGTCAGCGTGATCTCAAGCACAGATACAGGTTGGGCAGAGAATGGCTTGAGAGCAACCCCAGGGAGATGGATTTGGGACTGTCGATTGATGAGCTGGCAATGTGTGCTTGCAGCCCTGAAGGCCAACTGTATCCTGGGTTGTTGTCTCGCTCCAATTTATAGGAGGGAGATGAGGTTCTTTTGATATATGTATACCTGGCATGAGATTAAGAAACAACGGTTCAAATGTTGGTCCAACCAGTTTACTGTAAATCCCAATCTGGGAGACGGGGAAGGGAAGGAGGGTGATAGAAAAGATAGAAAAGAAGCAAGAACCGCGTAAAGCAGGGATAGTCATCACCAGGATCCAGCAGTGGTCCCATTGCATGGCGTTTTGAAGATCCGAGGCAAAAGCAGCAGGAGGGGAAGAGCAGCAGCTTCGCCAGCTTTGGACAGCAAGTGGGTAGCAGGAATAAGTCGCAGAGCCAATCCAGGAGGAAGCAGCAGCACTCAGGTAGCAGGCCCAGGAGAGTCCTTCAGCATGCAGGAATTCTGTAGTGGGGAATCTGATGGCAGACACCTGTGTTCTTCTTCAGCATGCTGGTAGAGCACAGAGCAAGTCCAGGAGGGAGTGAGGCAGGTCGTAAAGCTTCTCATGGCAGAAACCTCTTCTTCTTCATGAGCAATCTGTTCCCAGAAAACCTCTCTTCATGGTTGTAGGTCCCCTTTTTATCCTTCTTCTGCCAATGTGGCATTCCTGGGTGCTTGGTTAAGAGTCATGTGCATCTCTCCTGAGATGGCCATCTTCCTCTAGACAAGCCCACGCAAAAGACTTCTTCATGGCCATTAAGCTGCAGCTTATCTATCTCTCATTGCCCCTGGCCTTGTCCATCTGTGTCCCGCAGACAAAGGATTTCACAACCCTTGCCCAGGACTCTCTTGGACTTGTCCATCTGTGTCCCCAGCAAGCTGTAATGACAATGACAAAAACCAATGATGTAAAAGAATAATCTCTTACAGTTGTATCAAGTGTGACCAGAAGATCTTGGCAGGTGACTCTGCCCCTCTACTCTGCTCTTGTGAGATCCCACCTGGAGAGGTCACAAGAAGGACGTGGAATTGTTGGTACAGATCCAGAGGAGGGCCACAAAGGTGATCAGAAGGCTGGAGCACCTCCCCTATGAGGACATGCTGAGAGAGCTGGTGCTGTTCAGACTGGAGAGGAGAAGGCTCTGAGACCTTATAGCAGCATTCCAGTACCTGAAGGAGGCCTACTGGAAAGTAGGGGAGGAACTTTTTCTAAGGGCAGGTAGCAACAGGATGAGGGGAAATCGTTTTAAACTGAAGACAGTAGATTTAGACAAGATATTAGAAAGAAATTCTTTACTGTGAAGGTGGTGAGACATTGTAAGAGGTTGAAGTGAAGTTGTAGATGCCCCCTCCCTGGAAGCATTCAAGGCCAGACTGGATGGGGTGGTGTCCCTGCCTATATCAGGGGGTTGGAACTAGATGATCTTAAATGTCCCTTCTAACCGAACCTGATTCTATGATTCTATGATTCTATATAGCACTCACTATTGTTTCCTAAACATTGCTTGGAACCTGGAACTGCTTATGCATAAAACTTAAAAATAGCAGCTCTGAAATCTATCTACTTGCTTGTAATTTTAATACATTTAAAATGACCAGGGCCATTTTCTTGAAAAAATGACTGTGTTGTGTTATAATGGAAGTAGTTTCTGAGCCTGCTCTTCTAGATTTAACAGAAAAGAGATTTGGGGTGTTATATCCATGTCTTCTGTTGTAGAAGTACTGATAGTCTTGAAATCTGGGCACAACAGCAGCTGCTTTTTTTAAAAAAATGTTACTGCTATTAGAGTCAATACTGGTTTGATGAGAGATTGAGTATGTGCTCCCAAAATTACATGAGCATCACAGTCAGCTTTGTAAGTTAATTTTATGTAACAACTCTGATATCTTGTCAGACAAAATAAATAATTTGTTTGAGGCTGCACGGTTCTCATGAAGACAGGCTTTTGCAGGCAGTCAGCACACTGAAGCTGTTTGCTCTATGTACTGTATCAAAGTGTGATGCAAATAAATAATGAGGGGGAGTTTGCTGTGGTGGTGGTGGTAAGACTGTGTGTGAGTTGCATTGAAGGAAAAAGGCTAAGTTATGAGCTATCCCACTATCATCAGAAGTGAGTAATCCGAATTTGCTAGCCATAATTAGAGTGCTGGGCAAACACCAACTGGATGAAGTTTAAAAAGAGCAAGTGCCAGAGTCTGCACCAGGGATGGACAACCCTAGCTATATGTCCAGAGTTCAAGGAGTGTTTTTTCACCATGCCCAGGCACAGGGTATGGATTTCCAGTGGTGCTGTGTGGAACCAGGAATAGATGATCCTCGTGGACCTTTTCCAACTCACAATGTACTGTGCTTCCGCGATGGTATGATTTGCATCGTTTTCTCTGCGTAGTATGTTAATAAATGATGTAATATGAAGTAGAAACTGATCTTTGATGCACCTAATTATACAGAATTAAAAAGAATTGCTAAAAATGACAGACTGCATAAAAGCTGACTACCTGATAGTGATATTTATTTATCCATTATTTGCCATTGTGAACAGTCATACAGGCTGTGCATCTCAGTGACTTGTACAAACTTCAGGAGATGGCAAGGAAAGCCTTTTTCCTAAGCACGGTGATTGAGATGATAAGAATATGGAAGTTAAGGAATATGGATGAAAATAGTAACATTCAGTGTCTGATTTTCCCACTGTAGACATTGCTTTCCTGTTGTTTTTTTTCTAAGGTTTTTTTTTTTTTTTTTTTCATCTAAAACATTTAAGCAACCTTCTGGATTCCCTTCCAACCATAATTATTAGACATTTGTTTTGTTTACATTTCAGCTGAATTTTCTAATGCTCATCCAGTTAGAACACAAACAGGAATGGAGTGCTGATCATCCAGTTACGTCTGAGCACACATACTTAATGATATAATTCCATAAATCTATGTGTATGTATACTCAGTACAATGGCATGGTTATGTCCATGTTATTAAGGCTTATCAAGTACATTAGTTTTAAGAGAAAAAGCACAAGTATTAAAATGCAATTGTTCTTATTGTATGTCAGCAGTTTCCTAGTTGCTATTGTAAATCACATTAAAGCCACCATCACATTTCAGTACGTATAACGGCTGTGGTGCCAGTTTGAATGCAGATGTTAGAGGCAAAAATAAGCAAGGAGAATCTCAACTTATTTAGAGCTGAAGATATTTCTCTGTTTCTGTAAAGTTTGCCTTTACAGGACACTGTAACGGGGGGAAGGGGGTTTGGAAGTGTTTCCACCTTTACGGTTTTTACTGTGGGCTGAATTCTGCCTGTAAATTAGAAGCTCTGCTTGTGACTGATTTCAGAATGCAGAGGAAATCAGGGCTCATGCACTGGCTGCCCTGCTGTATGGCTTCCTGTTCCCTGACCACTCTCTGTTATTTGGTAAAAGAGAGAGAATTATCAATGTGTGGGGCATTTTCAAGGCTATGTGTTCTTTTCTATAAATTGTTGTGCTTAGGAAGAGAAAAATGTAAAGCTCTCATCTATTCATGTTTACTAAAGCAGCCTCTTCAGTGTGGGTAATTTTTCTTTGCAGAAGGTTCACAGATGCATGACAGACCTAATTTTTATGGCTTTTATTTTATCACAACAATGTGATCTTTGAAAGCATCTTAGAGAGCCAGAATTAAATTGGAAATTACTTTCAAAATAGTGTTCTGAAAATGTAGGAAATCAGTATTTTTGTAAATTCAAGTATTACTCTGTTTATGAACAGGCTGAAAAGAATCAAAGCCATTAAGCATATGGATTTTTGTAATTATTTTAAGAGCAAATACCTTGCTTCTGCCATTTTCAGTCATGTAAGCCTGATTTATCCTGTATAAAACAACTAAGTAAAGCACATTATTTAAGTGGGAGACTACAAAGACTCATATTTCAACCAAAGAGATGGAATTCTGGAGCATGCAATCTGTCCTGAAATATAATTTATAGAAGGGATTAATTATTATGAAGGTTTTTGCAGTTCCTGCTGAATGTTTCACTGAATGCTACATAATAATACTGCAGACTGATTTACTGGCCACAGAAGATGTCCTTGTGTCAGCAAAGGTTTCTAAGTAAATAAGCATGAGCGCATATTATTATCTATTTGTAAAAGCGTTTATGTGTTTAAAGAAGGTGTATGTACCTGACAGGAGAAAACATTGCTTGCTGAGAATTTTTTATTTTCCAGGGAATACATCTTACTTTGGGGAAGATGTCATACATCAAGCACATTAAGCAACATTATCCATGTCCTAGGTGCCTGGCAGTTCAGCACTGAGGTTGGATGTAAAGCGCAACAAAGCTTATAACGTAACTAGAAAACAAGACATATGAAAAAAAGCTAAGAGTACTGGGCTCTAGAGAAGCGCAGTCCGGAGAAAAGGAGCGACGTTGCTTTCTATGACTACCTGAAAGGAGGCAGCAGTGAAGAGGGTGTTAGTTTCTTTTCTTGGGTGAGAAGTGATAGGGCATGAAGAAATGGTCTCCTGTTGCACCACAAAAGGTTGTCAAGAAGAGTTTATTCTCAGAAAGGGTGGTCAGGCATTAGAACAGGCTTCCCATGAGGCTGGTGAAGTTCTCACCCCTGAGGTATTTCAGAGGTGTGTGGATGTGGTGCTTAGAGACACGGTTTAATGATGGATAATGTTAGGTAAATGTTGGACTTGATGGCTATACATGACTTTTCAACCCTGAGTGATTTTACAATAATTAAACTTGGTTCTCTAGCTCAGTGGTAATTTTTGTCATTTAATAATCCAGGCAAATTTGCTTCCTTTTTTTTTGATACTCTTTAATTTTTGGTATTTATTTATTTATTTATTTATTTAGATCACAAGCTCTATATATACTTCCACAGAAAGCAAAATATTCCCATTCATAAATATTTTAAAACTCTGTTTTCCATTACAGTCATTCTGTGAATAAAGAATCAAATCTTCCTAAGATGCTTCAGTTTATGGCTGTTCAGGAACTTATTTACTAATTTATTTATTCTTTTTAATATTTTGTCTTTAATTTGTTTTCAGATTGCCAGGGTGAATTCATAGACTCTGAAGCCTTAAACATGACTGAGAGAAATCTAGCTTCTGAAAAAAAGCAAAGCATGTGAATAAACAGTATTCCACAACATAATATAAAGGACAGAACAAATGATCTGTAGTGGTCTTTTTTCCTTGATAGATATTTACTACATGCCCTTCTTTCAAATATGTTTTCTTCTGTGATCCACTTATGACAAAATGCTAAGCTCTGATTGCTGCTCGATAATTATGGCCTTTATAGATGTTGGATACTATACTTGTAGATTATTGTTATTCAAATATTGTTGGATGGTGATAGTGACGGTGATGATTATCATTATTTTATGTACCCCAGGACAGTTTCCAGACATAATGACCAGCATAAGAAGAAATGTGGAGCTACCGGGTGCTGTATTTCAGATATGCCATGTATTTTGAACAGTCTGTAGTGCTTTAGTGAATGTGTAATGGTAATGTTATTTCTTTGTTTTTTTTTTTTTTTTTTTTTCTAAGTTGTACAATATAAATAATATTTTCCTGGTTTCTGTAATTCTGATTCTGTTTGAAATGTAAATACATGTATCATTGCCTAGTATAGCAATAATTCTTCACAGACAGTTCTGTAACCTGAGCTACTTAATTCATCCCTTATCTCTTCTGCTCAGTGATGCCTACAGTGGCAATTTCTACTTTCTCTTGTGTTTCTTGTTTTCTGCATTGCCCTTCAATGCACTCCTCATCCCAGAACCTGCTTTTCAAAGGAGTTGCACAGGATGACACAGTATCTGATTCAGCTGCAGAAGCTGAACCTGGCTCAGTTTCAGAGACTATCGGATTCTAGGTGGACAATCTGCTTCTTGCAATTGCAGATATGCTTTCTTTCAGTTGTTACTGCCTCATTCAGTGTGGTGTTGCTGGCTCATGAAACAGAGCCACTCATCATATGATCAGTCACATGTTAAGATTTTTTAACCTGCCCATTGCCCTGCTCTCTCTCTTTCTCCATGCCATCTTTCCTCTTTACTGCACATGAATAGGCATGACAAAAGGTGGCTGTGAAGTTAAGATGCACTTTCCTAAAACACTGGAGACCAATTATTTAGCTTGACGCAAGTTTTCCCAATGAGAACTTCTTCTCAATTTGTATAGAAATTACTTAAGTTTCTTTCTTAAGGACTGGATACAGCTCCTAAATTGCTTGCAAGGACCAGCTTCCCAAACAAGCTCCACTCACAGGCTTTTGGTAAAAATTTTGTGTCCTTTTTTCTGTGTTTGTAATGATGTTAGGGATTATACTGACTTGGTCACTGAGGTTCTCACTCTCTGAATATCATAGCTAACAAAGGATACCTAATTAATATGAGTCCAGTGAAAGTAAAGCTTGATTAATTTGCTGTCCATGAGGTCAGGCATCAGGGAGTAATTGCTGTGCTGGCAATGCTGAAAGGTGCTTCCTGTTTTCTAAGCAGTTGGGAACTGAAGCAGAACAATTCAGTTATTTCCCAAAGCCATGGGAGAGCAAGAGAAGGATTTCATGCCAGAACATCAGAGGCATTGCTTATCTGGGCCATTGGTGGAGCCTTGACAAAATACAGGGCTGGCTGTGGGCAGGAACCTGCCATTTAAAGTCATTTTATGTCTGGTTTAACATGTTAGAAATGCAGAAGCAGAAGCAGCTAGTAAAGACAGCAGAATTGATCAACATCAGCTATTGCTTTCAAAACACTGAAGATCTGTTTGAAACAAGTCAAACATATGTGCAAATAGCAGGCCTAGAGTAGTATTCTCACTAGTTGGCAAGGACTGTTGTCATTTTATAAATACTGTTTAAAAAAAAATTAAACATGCAGTCCACTAGTATTGCTGTTGACCTTCACTTGTTTTTCTTTCCTGCTGTATTTGTTTTGCTTCTGCAGTGCTCTTTTTAGCAATTTGTAACGATGCTTACTCATAAATCTTTCCAACCAAAAAAAGTGAAACGGAAGATGACTGAGATAAAGCATGAAAATTAAGAAATAAATGAAAATGGAAAAGATAGTATTGTGGACAGAAAATACGTTTTAAGAAAGATACTCAAAGCTTTAAAGAAGCTTAACAGTGATCACTTGCAACTTTTTCTTGTTTTTCTATTTAATTTCTGGTAAGACACATAGGATACTTCTGAATGATCATAATTAACCCCCTTGTTAAAAGACGGTTTTAAAAAAAATGAGAACAGTATAGTAAACCTGAGTAAATTAAATGTAGTTCGTTTGCTGTTCAGAAATGTGGAAGACAGCATATCTCAGTCTGCGATTCTGTGGTTCTTTGATCTTTCATTTATGCCATTTGCACACATACGTACACATCTATGTGTGGATTTATTTATAAAACTGCATACAAGTTTAGCAGAGGGGAGATGAAATGAGATCATGGTATCAAAGAATTGTAGAGTTTTGTAGAAAGAAACCTGTTGAGATGTAGTCCAACCTCCTGCAAAAACAGGCTCCTTACAGCAGGTCACACAGGTAGGCATCAAGATGAGTCTTGAATATCTCCACAGAAAGAGATTCTACAACCTCTCTAGGCAACCTGTCCCTGTGCTCCGTCACTGTGACAGCAAAAAAGTTCTTCCTCCTGTTAGTATAGAACTTGCTGTGTTCTAGTTTCTGCCCATTACATCCTATTCTACTGCTGCTCACCGTTATGAGCAAATAAAGAAGTCAATGGGGTTTTCTTTTCTTGAGAAACTGACTCAGGAAGGTGTGGTCATGTCCCTAGGTCATGTGTGTTCTCACTGAATATCCTGATGTCGTGAGATGTCTTAGGATTTTATTTCTGATTTGGTCAAAGAGTTGGTGTCAATAACACTTTCCTTGAAGCTTCATATTTGATTAGTTGACATTCTTATGAATTTTTTTTTCTGTACTTATGATTAGGAAAGGAATGGACCAGTTTTCTTAAATAGAGACATTTAACCCATGTTTATCCCACTTTCTAAATGTGTGTGATTTGTTCATAAGATTGCATATAGATATTATGTATTTAAGTGTTTTCCTTTTTTTTAAATTATCTTCAGGCTGGACTGTAAAATTTTTCCTTCCCCTGCTGGATAATGGTTGCCTTGGACACTATGAATTTTACTGTGTGAACAGTTAGTTATAAGACAGCATTAGTGGTGCTCATTTGATACTTTGCAAGCATCTCAGTGTACTTGAGACAGATTTTTTTCTTGCTTCTCCTCTTCAGTTCTAATTAACTGTTAGTGTAGACATCAAAATGTCCTGATGGCCTAGGGGGATGTGCGTGGGGGGAAGGTCAATGGTTTTGCAAGGACCTCAGCGCTTGGCTTTTTTAGAAGAGGTAGTTCAAGCTTCATGCATACCAACTCCTCTGTGTGTGATCAGGTCTAGCAGATGTACGTGAGTAAAAACTGAAATTAAAAGTGGGTCAAGTAGCAAAATGATTAGCTGGAATTGAGCTGCTACCTTCAGGGTAATTTTCAGAAGCCTGTTTTCTGCAGTCAACTCGACACCTTTCTCCTAAGTGATTGGGTCTTCTCTTTTTCACAGTGGGAGCAAGGCTTGATGGAAAGAGCCATTAGAGGTAGCAGATCAGTTGTTGTACAGGTCAAGTTTCTGTGTTAGCTGGTCTCTCTTTTTAACAAAAACATGGAGTAAAATACTGCATAAGGGAATCAGAAACATGACCAGCTGAACTGTGGCCAAATTGCATTTTGGCAAAAGACAGCATCTGCTGTGTAATACTTGTCAAAGGAGAAGACTAACTCTTTATTTCTCATGAGATGATTTTCTTCCTTTGCTTAGCTCAATAAGGTTTTAATGCTGATTTAATGCTGTGAACTGGGAAAGATGTGTACTACTGGGGTTGACTAAAAGGCCTTGGTATGGTGCCTAGGTAAATTTATGTGAATAACACAATTGTGCATAAACTCAGTTTTCAAGGCATTTTAAATGCAAGAAAAGAAAATTTTCCAAAGAAATTGAATCAATTGAATGATTTATAGTAAAAAGTAATAACAGGAAGAAGAGAATTTGAATATTGATTGTGAGTTAAGCCTGTTTTATAAAGATACAAAGATTTAATAAAGAGAAGAATGACAAGATGAGGTGTGCTCAGTTTTACCAGTTGCAAACTCCACTTTCCAATTGAAACTTGCCTGCAAAATGGTAAAATGTTTAGTTCAATATTTGTTTGTACTGGGATTTTCTTAGACAGATGAGCTGTATAGCTAATTTTAAGCCAGTCATAGAAGTTTGGATATGATCCAGGTACTCCTCTGATTTCTGCCAGAAGAGTCCTGTTTGGAGCTTCTGGGGTATTTTCACCTGGCACTGCATTGTGGCACATCAACACATGCCAAATTTTGAGCCTGTTTCTGCTACTGCTAATATAGCATGTGCTTTCCCTTTCTTTCCCTCCTCTGCATCTGAGAAAAGAAGAAGCTGCAGCTGCTAACAGGAGATATTAGGAAAAAAAATCCACCCCAAACCAAATTATCTTCCTTCTTAGCTTCAGTAATTTCCTTCTATACCTCATCTTGAATGAAGAGACAGGAAATGTTGCTGGTAATTAAAGTATCCTGGTCTTTAGTGGCCACTGCATATTTTCAGAGAAATGTCATTGCACATGAGACTTACAATGTACCTAAAAGCAGCTGAGAAGATCTGTGAGGAGGATTCAGTAGCTAAAACATCAGAAAAACAATTGCAGATACATTGGAAAATTCTTTCACTTTAAAATTCATTAGTATTTCAAAATGCTTTTATTTCAGAATTGGACTACTGCCTCTTTTTTGACATTGTAATTTCAACATGCTCCTAGCTGATATAATCTCCTTTTAGAGTAGAGATTAATATTGAACATGGTTTGGAACCTGGGATTATAAGCTTTTCTTTGGAATGCACATTTGCTTTAGTTCTGCAAGGTCAGCCTCGTGAAATGACATGGAGGTAGAAGGAAAAAAAAATAGAACTTAAAATAAGAAGTCTTCTGTTTTAAGGTTCACTGACTACTGGATGTTGCTAAGACTAGTTATTAACCTATAATTCAAGGACACTATTAAATTTTTTAAGAATTCCATGTATTCCAGATTAGTTTCTGTACTTAGAATCCTGAAGTTCATACTGAAGATAAAAATGAGGACACTGAACAGCCCAGTGCCTTTGAGAGCTGGAGCGAAAGACTTATCATCTTAATTTGGATTTTGTTTTGAAATTTTAAGGGCAAAATCCCCAATAACTTCAGTTAGAGTTTTACTTCTTATCCAATCCTGAGGAGTGATCACTGCAGTGGTATTCTACCAGAGGTTCAACTAATGGTAAATAAAAATATAATTAAAAAAAAATCATCAGAGAGATGTATTGGGGAGGGTGGGGTTGCATAATAAGGTGAACAATCACGCCACACAAAGTCTTTATGTCAAGGTAAAGGTACAATCATGATTCTGTGATTCTGTAAGAACCAAAGAAGGGGAATGTGTTGACTGTTTACACGGGCGGATAGTGATAGGACAAGAGGGAATGGTTTTAAACTAAGACAGGGGAGGTTTAGGTTAGATATTAGGAGGAAGTTTTTCACACCGAGGGTGGGGACCTGTTGGAACAGGTTGCCCAGACAGGTTGTGGATGCCCCATCCCTGGAGGCATTCAAGGCCAGGCTGGATGTGGCTCTGAGTAGCCTGGTCTAGGGTTTTGTAATCTTGTCCACGGCATGGAGGTTGAAACTCAGTGACCTTTGAGGTCCTTTTCAACGCAGGTGATTCTGTGATTTATTCTATGTGGTTTTCCAGCAGATCTGAGAGGCAGAATTGCAGAAGTGCACCTGAGATTTCTGCATGTCCTGTATCAGGGCTCCTTAATCTTGCAGGTCATTTTGAGAATGTTCTGTTCTCTACTTTTCTGTGGAAGAAACACAAGTGTGGGTGATTTTGGGTGCTGAGTGGGATGGGATGATTGTCCTCAAAATTTTCTATACAGTGGTAGTTTATTTCAGAAGATAATTGATCCCCTAAAAAATGCACTCTAAAATGCTATTGCTGCTTTGGAATTTTTCTTCTCTGTAATACGTGAAGGCTTCTCCTAAAGCAGTGCCTACTGTTACATTATGTTGGCCCATGTCAGAGGCAGATATTTGTGGTATGGCAGTAAATGTTGAACCTTTCTGCCAGTACTCCATTACATTTTGTTACTGTGTGACTGATGGTAGCAGAGGGGTAGTGTGATACAATGGAGTCTGTCATGGAATTGTGTATGAAGCAAAGGTGTGGAAATTAATTCCTCCATGTGGAAGAAATGGTATCCATTGACATTCATTCTATCCATAGATAGAATATTCTATCTATCAATATTCTATCAATAGATAGACTACTATCTATTGATATTCTATCGATAGATAGACCGCAGATAGACTTTGTAACTCAGAATTTGCTCTATCAACAGTGTGACTGTGCTCTTTGTATCTTGTACTTTGTAGTTTGCATGGAAAGAAGAGACATGACATTCTGTGCAACATACATATTACACACATTGATTTTCTGTAATAGCTCGTGTCATATTTCAAAACCATTTATTGTTTCTTGCTCAGCTATCTTTAGTAACACTTCCAATAGGAACTTGAGATGAAAAAGAAAGTGTATGGCAGGAAGAAGAAGGTGCAATTTTAAGCCTGGAGACAAATTGCAGACAGAGCATCTGTTGACATCCGAAAAAGGTCATAGTTGCTCCTGACAGATGAGGCTTGGTGGAGGGCTTATACTCTACTGAAGTCCAGTTTCTACAGTACAAGCTCAAGAGAGTTCAGCCTCAGTGTTTTCCTAAAAAAAATGTGGAAGAACATCTTTAAGGTAGATGGAGCACTGGAACAGGCTGCCCAGTGAGGTTGTGGAGACTACTCCTATGGAGATATTTGAAACCCATTTGGATGTCTATTTGTGTGGAGGGAACCTGCTTTCACAGAGGAGTTGGACTTGATGATCTCTTGAGATCCCTTTTAAACCTCTGCAACTCTGTGTGTGATTCTGTGTGTGAAGAGGAGAAGAAGCTTTCCCAACGGAAGCAGATGTCAGGTTGATCTCATCAGAAGCCATTCTAGGACTCCTGTATGCCTCCTTAGGAGCTGCTTCTGCAAGCATGCAAGTCTCAGTTTCTGTGGCTGTTGTCCCTGCACAGCCAAATGGCAAACTGACATGCAGAATGTGCACAGGTAGAAAGATTCAGGTGAACATGAGATTATAACTGCAATGAAAATTATCTACCATGGGATGTACCAAGAACAATACTTTTGTCTGTTTTTTGTCCACCAAGACAAGCATTTCCTGGCTAGAACTAGTCTCTCCCTCATTCTCTCCCTCATTCTCTCTCTCTCTCTCTCTCTCTCTCTCTCTCTCTCTCTCTCTCTCCCTCTCTCCCTCTCCCCCTCCTTCCTCTCTTTCTTTCTCACTTTCTCACTTTCTCCCAATGTCTCTCAAGCAAAAAGTATTTTTTGTAGTGGGGTGAGAAAGGAGTAATCATAGAATCATGGAAATTTGGAATAAAGTTTTCCATTAAGATTGGAAAACACCTCTGAGATTATCTAGTCCAACCAGCAACCCACCAATACTATGCCCAGTAGCCATGTTCCTTAGTGCCCCATGTGCACAAACGCGTGTTTCTTGAACACTTCCAGGGACAGCAATTCTACCACTTCCATGGTCAATCTGTTAATGACTGACAACAGACAAAACTGTACTACTTTACGTTACGAACACGTTTCTAGACTTTCTATTTCATGCTGTAGAGTGAAAATATGTCTGTGTTTGTTTCAGGAACACATATAGACTTACTGTTGAGCTTCTGAGTACCAGGTTCTACACTTACTACTTGCAGATCTCAGAATGATTTGTGGAAACCCAGATTCATATCTGAATGTACCTTTTGTGACTGTTTTTCAGGCTTGCTTTGTGTAGTCGTGGGCTTTGCATTACTGTTAGTCCTGAAAGGTAAGATAGGGGAGACGCACAGACCCATCCAGCTCCTCACCTTCAATCTGGTTGCAGGTTCAGCAAGCACGTTCTGAAAAAATACCCTAACAAGGCAGTTTGGTAAAGTGTGTTTTTTTTTTTCTCCTGCAAATTTGAGATCTGCAGTGGAGAATGGACTCACCTAATAACAATGGTTTAATGAAATGATTAGGCTTGTCTCAGTGCAATTTCTGTCTGTATATCCTGTATCCCTCAGAAGTGACTTCAGAGGATGTCATTGCATTCCTACAGTTGACAGCTTTACAAAGGGTTTGCTGAAAGGGATCACTACAGAGGAGCTAGGGGTATTTATGGATTAATTTAACTTAATGAGTAAAAGGGAAATGTCATTGCCTTTGCAAAATTAATTCTAGCTTTTTCAACTTGTTATCTAGCTGTCTGTAATTCTTTTAAACAGTTTGTTGAGGACAATATCCTGTATAGGGAATTCCACAGAGACATTGTATTGGGTTTCTTCACTTTTAGTAAAGAGAAAAAAAAAAAAAAAAAAAAAAAGAGTAAATAACCCCTCCACCCCCCCTCCTTTTTTAAAAAAAAAATTTATTAAAGCAGGAATCGTTACTTGAACTAGTGATGCTTATTTTAATAAGGTAAATGCTTTTGAAGACCAAGTAGAAAAAGCACAAAATTAAATGCAACAAAAGAGTATATACTGAAAGCAGTGCAGTGCAAGCAGTGGTATTTCCCTGTGTTCTAGGCATGTCCCAGCTGTTTGATGCCAGGTAATTTAAATTTCATATATCTTACCATAAGAATCTCATCTTTTGCAATCCCTCTGCGTAATACAGTCATGTTTGTTAATACTGATATCACTGCAGTTTTAGTGGAGCTGGTAAAAACTTTCTGCTAGATTTTTGTGCTGTCCTGTAACTGTTGTTCTTGAGAATGTAAACGAAATATTTAACCTCTAGTCACACACATTAAAAAGGTAAATTCATAGGAAGAGGCAGAATGGGGAGGTAAAACAAACATTGAGTATGGAATGCATACAGTGATATCACCATGGAATTGTAGAATCACAGAATGGTTTGAGCTGGAAGGGACCTTAAAGATCATCCAGTTCCAACACCCTGTTGATGGGAGGGTTGCCATCTACTGGATCAGGCTGCCAAAGGCCCCATCTAACCTGGCCTCAAATGCCTCCAGAGATGGAGCATCCACAGCTTCTCTGGGCAGCCTGTGCCAGTGCCTCACTTCCCCCTGAGTAAATAATTTCCTCCTGACATCTAATGTAAATCTCTCCTCTTCTAGCTCAAAATTGCTCTCCCTTGTACTGTTACTGCTAAATCATGTCTGTCTCATCATATTGCTTGTCCTAGAAAGTGCAGAGTACTGCATATTCTGTTTTCCAGTTACCTTATTAGTGGTGATATTTAAAAATATTTGCTGGAGATGCTGTACATAAAGTTCTTCTGATATGTTGGACACCATTCATCTTGTGCTCAGAATTAGGATGTGTTTTGGATGTATCTCATGTTAATCAGTGCCAGTGTCTTCAAATTTAAGCTGCTCTTCTATTTTAAGTTCTTTCTTGAAATCACCATTGAAAGAAGCACAGCTCTTTCTGTCTTTATAAATAGATACTTATTCTTTTAGTTTTGTGACTAGACCTCATGTAGCCTTCTTATTTTTAACTTCTGTAAGAAAAGTACACTACAGTCATTTGTTCTTTTGCCTCTGTCACTTATTAAAAACTCTGGTGTAATTGTGGTTCTTGGAGGATTTACTTATGCTTTAGGGTTTGTATACATGTAGGCTTTGTCATGTTTTTAAGGAATAAATATTTCCTACATCCATAAGTATGAAAAGCTATTTTGCATATAGTCATCTGTGACAGCTTCTGAGAATGTAAGTAGGAGGGTTGGGAGAGAAGATAAGCCTCTTCATCCTAATTAAATTTTGAGTTTCTGTTTTGATGTATTTTTAATCTTGCTATTGGTTGATGTAGATCAGTGGTTTTGATGCAGTATATTTCTTCAAAGATATTTCACAGGTTAAACCAGAAGTTGAACAGCTGTTTGCAATGAATTGCTGCTGGCACTCAGGAATCATTTAAGAAGAGTTAATCTAGATTAACATGAAATGTATTGATTTATTTTGGAAAAGTAAGTAACTAAACAGAAAGTTCTTTATTATGAAACAGAGTTCTGCCTTAAAAATGAGACTTGGGATTTAGTAACTTGTCTAAGAGTTCTGAAAGCCAAATGCAGTAGTTAAAGTTGTTTACAAATGAGCTACAAACCTGTTGCTATACAATGTGGAGCAGTTTTAAACCATAAAGCTGCTGAAAGAATCCAGTATGAATTTGGAAATTAAATGGGGAGCACATCTGTGTGTGCTTGCAGCCTGGAAGGCCATCTCCTGGGCTGCATCAAGAAGGGTCGCCAGCAGGAAAAGGGAGGTGATTGTCTCTCTCAGCTCTGCCCTTGTAAGATCCCGTCTGCACTACTGTGTCCAGGCCTGGGGCCTCCAGCAGAAGAAAGATGTGGAGCTGCTGGAGTGGATCTGGAGGAGGGCCACTAAGATAATCAGAGGGCTGGAGCACCTCTCCTATGAAGAAAGGTTGAGAGTACTGAGATTGTTCAGCTTGGAGAGGAGAAAGCTCTAGGCAGACCTGGTTGCAGCCTTCCAATATCTGAAGGGAGATCATAAACAGGAGGGATCTGACTTTTTACATGCTCTGATAGTGACAGAACAAAGGAAATGGTATTAAACAATACAACAAGGAAATAATTCCTTTATTCAAACCTCACTGAAGTGAGCTGTTTATATACCTGCTATTTACTAATTTTACATATTTTTTTAACTTGCACTTCAATTCCTGTGAAAATCTGCAGTTTTCTAGACGGTATAGACACCAATTTAGGAGGAACATAATATTTTATGTCCTTAAAATAGGAAGTTTCTGATACAATGCATCACAGTACTGCTGACTAAGAGAGATCCCATGTATTTATAAAATCCCATCTATTTATTAAAAAAATCTGCAAAACTTAAATTGAAAAGCGTAGCTGTAGTACTGGGCTGCAGGAGTTAACTTCTTGTGCTTACACATGAAAATTGGTATGCAAGTGGGAAGTTGAATAAGTGGTGGGAGGCTTTTATCCTTACTCCCCAGAAGAGTTTGGCAGAGCTTGTATGAAAGCAAGAGGACACATTCCTCTATTGTCCTGTTAAAGAACAGTGGTCTTCTGTTGTATTCCTATTAAATATGATCTCCATGGTATTTTTTACAGGGATTGAATTCTTGTTCATGCATGTTTCTGAAAGAATATTACAAGCAAATAATAAAGTTGGTGTTATATCACATCGCTGCTAGCCAGACTGGTAGGGAAACAAGTGGGAATGTCAGCTGGGGACACAAACTGGCTTTTCGGGACACAAACTGGCTTTTCTGCAAAACATTATTCTTCTGGGGTTCACTGAACAGGCATATGAGTAAATATGAATTTACAGTGCTGAGCAGTAGGGGTCTGTCTGCATTGGCAGACTGCTGGATGTATTTGTTTAGTTAACAGGTTTGTAGGGTGCACAGAAGAGGAGAAGGGATGCGTTTATGCATAAAGATTGAATCTTAGCTGATTCATTTCAGTTTAGGAAAACATCTGATAGTAGTGTGGTTTTTAAAAATTTTCAAGAATTCCAGTTTCTCTAGTTTTGAGTGCAAGGTGTGAGAAGCGAGTGTGAGATGCAGGCAGGTACTGGACTTGCCAGTACCAAGAGCAAGTGAAGGTTGTTCTCACTGCTGTATAGTCCCATTTCAATCTCAGTTTCTAAAACCAGCCTCGAAGTACCTTGATTTCCTTGGTGGTAGTTTCCACCACAAAGATACCGTGAGAATGATGAATCCATTGATGCTTTAGAAATGCAGAGTGACAATGATATGGCCTTGTATTATGCTCTGAAGTGAAGGACTGCAAAACTTTCTGCATCTATTTTGAGATATTGTGATAAATAGCTGATTTGTTAATGCAATGGAGGTCTTGGTTAATCAGGCTTCAGCAACTCTTATCCATACAGATCCTTCAACGGGATTCTATCGTACCAATTGCTTTTACCTAGGAATTTCATTGTCCTTGATTTGCTGAATCTGAATGCACAAGGCATTCTCTTAACCTATGAGGAAACAACTGTAATATTTAAGAGATGAATTTTCAATCATTCAGTACTGTTCATTCAATTTTTATATCCAGGTATTAAGTAAACGTTTTTAAAAAAGGAAACCTGTTTTCATGCTTATTTTGTTTCTAGTTCTGTTTTCTACTAGAGACACGTTCCATCTCAGCATTCTTATCTCCTTACTTGTACATTTTTGCTCTTTGGGATAGACCAATGGGAATCTAGTGCTCAGTTTGTAAGTACAAGGATTTAAAAAACCTCCTTATTTTTTGTTGCAGAAAATATTAAATAATCTCTCTGGATAGAAAAGCCTGCTATAGTGAGTCTGCAAACAAGGAAGAAGGAATGTGAGAAGGGAGGACTTCAGTCCTGCAAACCTTTCAGTTTCTCTGATGAACCAAGAGGGTATTTTCTTTTTTCCTCCTCTTGTTTTATCTCATTTCCTCAAGGGAGTAGGCATGAAGACTTTTTTCCTTTCACTTTCTGTTGCTTTAAGCTTTCACACAAGTCCCATGGTGACTGCTTTTTGAAAACTGGCCCAGAGAACACTAATCCATGAAGGTGTTTTCATCATATTCCATACTGCGATATTACCACTGATACACTGCTTATCAAAAGGCTGAAAAGTCTGAGGTAGAGACAGGCAGGCTGGAAAATAATTACTCATATACACAGGAGACGGCTCTTTTATGGTTGGGTTAGACAAAGAAGTCAATGTGATAACGTGTAGTTCTTCTCTGCTTGTGTAAAATTTACTTAGATGCTCATAATGTTGCACAAGTCTGAGTTTCTGGAAATCTGTAGCCTTTCTTCTAAGATAGTAGAAGAAATTTATTTCAGAAAAGTAATTGAAATTTAGTTTTCATCTAATGTCTTCTGGTCTGTTTAGTTGTTTTAATGGTTGATATTTTAAAAGATTGTATGTTTATGAACCTAACTGTTGTACTTATTTTCAGAAGACAATGTTTTTCTTTAAAAAAAGATTGAAAATAAATTGATGAAGCCAGCTAATGGATAGACTTCTTGTAGCTCTTGTGCATTAGCTAGAACAAAAACAGAGCATCAAGAAATGTTGTACTGGGTACAGCTGTTGTGCTACGAATAAATCAGAACTAATCAGTGTACCTGTGCTCTTTTGTGCATGTAGCAGTAGTGTAATAAATATGTTTTGCTTTCATATAATGGTGGCTTTGTTATCTCTTGAGATAGAAGCCTGCATTATAAAAGGAAGCCCCAGGTGGCAGTGATCTGGGCCATTCTGGCCCAGAGCTGAATGGCTGTAGACTGTCTAGTAAGTGGCTGCTTGAAGTCTTAGGCAGGAGATGACTTGCTTATTTTATCAATTCATTTTGTACTGTAGAAGCAGATGTTCATTCTAGTTAGTGGCCTGAACTCAGACTGGCTCAGCTCTCAATACAGTGCTCTTATACTGCTTATCTACCCCACTGCAGTGTAGGGACAGAAGTGGTGAAGTAGCTCTGGGCTTACAGTAGTGAGCTGAGTTTCATCCCGTGCCTGAATGAGGCCTCAGTGTTCCCTGGGATGAAAAGTTGAAACGCAGAAGCTTGTTATAGGCCTCCTTTAGGTTGTACTTTACCACTCCTCTGCTTGTTAAAGAAGGAGTATGGAATACAAGTGAAAGTGTTTATTTTTTTTTTTCCTTCTGTCCCTCTGATTTCTATATTTTGCAGCTTTTCTAGGTGTCTGAGTGCATTTTATTCAGCTTAGTGCATGCTCTAACCAAGAGGAACCATCAGGACTTAAGCATCACCACATGAGACAGAAAAGTAGTCAGGCTTATAAACTAAGAAGGGATTTCCTTAGGTAAATTTTAAACCAAAACACAGAGAATAGCATGAAGCATGAAGAGTGGTTGCGTATATTGCAGATATTCTTCAGTGCTAATAATCAGCTTTTTGGATCCAGTCAATTTTTTACTGAAATATTTTCAAAATTACTTCAAATGCAGTAGGACTGAATGCTTTGAGTAACATTCTAAATATTCTGTGCACTTCTGAACAGGTCAGGTTTTTTTATTTGAAACTGATGATTGCTGAGAAGCCTGATTTGCCCAATTCCCATGCAGATTCTGCAAGAGTGAACTTTTCTACTTTGCAGACAGCTTCTGATGCCAGTGGCATCAGTTTTGTTCTATTTCAATTTTCCTGTCACATTTTTCATGTTAAAAAACTTGTTTGTTTGTTTGTTTGCTTTGTTTAAAACATCATTTAATAAAAAAGATAATAAAAAAGGCTTTTAAAAGTATGTTAACAGTAAAAGGAAGACTAGGGAGAATGTGGCTCCTCTACCAAGTGAGAGGGGTATTCTGGTAATGGGGGATGCTGAGAAGGCAGAGATACTGAATGCCTTCTTTGCTTCTGTCTTCAGTGAGAAAGCTCTTCCTCAGCAATCCCAGATCCTGGAGGATAATGAGAGGGTCTGGGGAATGGAAGACTTCCCTTTAGTCAGGGAAGAAGTGGTCCAAGAGCGCCTAGGCAACACCAATGTTTACAAATCCATGGGACTTGATGAGATGCATCCACAGGTGCTGAGGGAGCTGGCAGAGGTGATTGCTGAACCTCTCTCATCTTTGAGAGGTCTCAGAGAATGGGGGAGGTGCCTGAAGATAGAAGGGTAGCCAGTGTCACTCTAGTCTTCAAAAAGGGCAAGAAGGAAGATCCAGGTAATTACAGGCCAGTCAGCCTCACCTCTGTCCCTGGAAAGGTGATGGAACAGCTGGTGCTGGATGTCATCCCAGAAAGAAAGAAAAGGAGGATATCAGCATGGATTCACCAGAGGGAGGTCATACTTGACCAACCTGGTAGCCTTCTATGATGTAGTCAGTGGCTGGGTGGATGGGGCGAGAGCAGTGGATGTAGAATACCTTGATTTCAGCAAGGCATTTGATACTGTCTCCCATGACATCCTTATAACAAAGCTGAGGAAGTGTGGGATAGATGAGTGGACAGTGAGGTGGGTTGAGAACTGGCTGACTGGCAGAGCGCAGCGGTGCAGAGTCCGGTTGAAGACCTGTAACCAGCGGTGTTCCTGAGGGGTCGGTGCTGGGTCCGGTCTTGTTCAATGTCTTCATCAATGACCTTAATGAGGTGATAGTGGCCACCCTCAGAAGTTTTCTGATGATACGAAGTTGGGAGGATTGGCTGACACGCCTGAAGGCTGTGCTGCCATTCAGCGAGACCTGGACAGGCTGGAGAGCTGGGCAGTGAGAAACGGGATGAGGTTCAACAAAAGCAAGTGTGGAGTCTTGCATCTGGGGAGGAATAATTGCATGCACCAGTACAGGTTGAGGGATGAGCTGGTGGAGAGGAGCTGTGCAGACAGGGACCTGGGCGTCCTGGTGGACCAGGTTGGCCATGAGGCAGCAGTTGTCCTCTTGGCCAAAAAGGCCAATGGTATTGTGGGGTGCATTAAAAAGAGCCAGCAGGCCAGCAGGTCGAGGGAGGTGATCCTCCCCCTCTACTCTGCCCTGGTGAGGC